>NC_067151.1:29239991-29839991 GCF_903995435.1 Acomys russatus | reverse complement strand
AGAGTGACGTGCTCTGTGCAGGCTCCTCACGGTTTCACAGAGTTATGCGAGAGTGTCATTGTCAACGCGAGGAGCCATGCCTACGTGCAGGTCTTTAGTGTCCTCGAGTCACCAAGTGTAAGAGCGCTGTTTTTGCCTTTTATGTTATTGTGATTTCCACAGAATTAGGTGGGGTTTTTTTTCTTCTTTAAGCGTTGTGTTGGTTAATCAATAACAATGGGTTGGGAATTGATAACCTAAGTTAATAACTTCCTGAGAGAGCAAATGAGGTGGACAGGCCTAGTTCCCAGACTGTCATAAAGCAGTAACAGAAATTAGCAAAAGGAGTTCAAAACAAACCGAAATCCTTCTTCTTCTTTGACATTAAAATCACCCTTGCAGCTTATTTTCTACCCAAAATGGCAATCAAACTGCAACTGTAGCCTTTCTGGAAAGGAAGCCATTACATGTTAAATTCTATAGGAGACCATCAAAACAGTATCCAGGGACATAGCCATAACTTCATATTTTATTTATTTATTTATTTATTTATTTATACTTAATTAATTTATTCAGGTTACAACTCAATGGTTATCCATCACTTGCATCTTCCCATTCCTCCCTCCCTCCCGCTTTCACCCTCTTCCCCTTCCCTAGGTCTAAGATGGAGGGGGAACCTCCTCCCCCACTATATGGTCATAGGCTATCAAGTCTCATCTTGGTAGCCTGCTTATTCTTTCCTTAGTGCCACCAGGCCTCCCCACCATCAAACGGTTACACATCACATGGAAATGAAAGAGGGAAAAAATGCAAACGATATGACCAGTCATTAGAAATTTTCATTAGGATTTCTTAACGGCAATTTTAGCAAAATGCAAAAAAAAAAAAAATGAACATATGAAACTAAAAGAATATCAGAGTTGATAAATCTAAGAATTGAATTCTTGTAACTATAAACAACGACGTGGGGTTGGGCCATGCGGCAGAACAGATGCTTAGCATACTTGGGAGCACATGACTCCCAAGCACCAAAGGAAGGAAAAAGAAACAAAGAGATAAAAAGAAGTAATAAACTAGAGAAACTCCTGACAATTTAAGACCACAGCATAAGATGTGTAGGCAGCTGAGAGACAGTTAAGAGCCTTGTTGCTCTTGAAGAGGACCCTAGTTTAGTTCCCAGCACCCAAATCAGGTGGGCCATGCCCTCCTGTAACTCCAGCTCCAGGGCATCCTATGCTCTTTTTTTAACTCACCAGGCACTGCACATTTGTGCGCGCGCGCGCACACACACACACACACACACACACACACACACACACACACACACACACACACAAAACACACACACACACCCCTAAAAAGACATACACCTATGCACATAATTAATAGAGATTGGAATCTTTTAAAAAGATTACGCAATCTCCAGTGATGTGTGATGAGGTTTAATTATACGCCTAAAGGAGATAATAGTTTTATAAGATAATTTGTAATCTGGGCAGGGATAGAAATTAATTTCATCTATTAAGAAACAATGTGATATATGTATTAAAATTCTATTATAATACATGTGAAAACTACCTTATAAAAATGCAGTTTACTGTTGCAATTATCTGCAGCAACAAAGAATTAAAACATTCACACATGGTCCACAATAAGAGTACTAAAGAAATTATGGTATATTCACTGGGTATAATGCTGCATAATCATTGAAAAGCTGTAGAACAATTCATATGTTCATTACGTCACCTTGGAAGGCGACGACAGCAGGTGGCCTTTGGTCGATTAAATGACCTAGTTAACATGTCAAGCCTCGGATGGAGAAGACATTCAGCATATGTTAGTCTTCCCTCCCACGCAGGGTTATTTTGAAAGCTGGCTGCGCATAAAGTGGCTGGTCCAAGCCTGGTATGAATCATCACCCTCGCCCTGGGTGGACCTTCGGAGCTGCTCTCAACTTGGAGAGCTAGATTGTTGCTTTTGCACACCATTGGCATTTTGTATCAGGATGCTGCAAGTTGAAATGTGGTTTTTGGTGTGGTCGGGAAATGACGACACAGCGGGGTGTGTGTGTGTGTGTGTGTGTGTGTGTGTGTGTGTGTTACCTACTGCTCAGGCCCATGTGTTGAGCGCTATGCCAGTTTTCAGAAAAAGGCAGCTGTGAGAAAGCCAGAGTGCATCCAGGCTCTGTCCAACATGTTTTAGTTAATCTGGGCATTAGTCCCTCATTCCAGGTCAGCTCTACATGCCTGGCTTGTCCACACCCATGACAAATGCTCACAGGAGGAGAAGGCTGGGCATCCTGCTGGGTTGGAGGCATTTGTTAGAAGAAAAACTCTCCCCACAAGTCTATGTGATTGAACTTGGTGTGACCTAAGTGTAAGTCTGCAGCTGTTACAGCTGCTGTGAACGCTCCGTTGTGGGCTGTTGGAGTTGTGATTGGACACGTCTTACTGAGAGACACAACCACCCTGGACTACTCCAGGTCTGAGCTGAGACCTCTCTTGTGTCTGACTGTTAAGGTTGTGAATCCCTATTGTCCCTGTCCAGGACAGGTTTGAGTGTGACATTCTGTCAAGTCTGTGCACTGCCTTACTTCAGTGACTGCTCTTTCTTCCTGGAACTTAAAACACCATTGTGTGGGGGTGATAATCTGCCTAGATTCTGTTTCCCCGACAACTGTGATTTTCAAGTTACCATAAGACCCTGTGGGAATAAAGCTTTCTGACGTAGGATGCATTATGGAGTGAGTGGGTAGGATTTTGTTTTTGTTTTCCCCCCTTTCTTTCTATATGTCCAATAACCCAAGGTACTATTTAGGATCTACCTGAATGCTCTGTTTTTCACCTACAACACACCCACTACCATTTAAAACCAACATTGGACAAGGTATAGGGACCGTTGGATACTGTGGGGCATTGGAAATTCTGTGGTGCTAACCCATTAAATTAGATTCTTGGGAATCTTGTCTTGTGAACTTATAGTAAATTTAGGCTACACATGCAAAGGGCACATCTGACCCTTTGATAGAATTCAGGTTTGTGCCGTGAAACAAGTGGACTTTTAAGATGTACACAGGATTCTCTGCCACCTGTAACTCGACACACTAACGATTGAAGTGTAAGCAGATTAAACACATGTGGAATAAATTTCTTTCTAAATACAAATGACTTGTTCAAAATCAGGAGGGAAGAGCTTAGAGGAAAATGCTTTGGTTTCGAAAAACCCAAACATTGGAGGGAAAAATATTTGTAACATTTGTCTAGCTCCAAATAGCACTGGGTCAGCTTATCCCTCCGTTTAGTTTGCAAGTTGTTCCAGGAAAGCAGACCATATCTCAACCATTCTAGTCTACCATGATAAAACACCCTTAAATAAAGTGGGTGTCTTCAAAAATGCCTTTGGGGGGAAACCATTATCAAGCCCCCAACCCCTCAATGACATTTTAATCACACACACACACATACACACACACACACACACACACACACACACACACACACACACACACACACACGTATTATTTGCTTTGTTCAAAACAACTCTAGCTCCTCTCCTCTGAGTATGAGGGGTTGTGTTCACTTCCATTGGTGTGTGTGTGTGTGTGTGTGTGTGTGTGTGTGTGTGTGTGTGTGTGTGTGTTTATTCCTGTTGTTGGAGGCACTTATAACTCAGGAGGTGGCATGAGCTTTGGGGTGGAGGTAGAAGGCTCTTTTCATCTTAACAACAATCATGAGTTGTTTTTTAAAATATGCAGTCTTTCAAAGATTTTACAAGGTTTAGAAAAGTATTCACCTGAAACACATAATTATTTGAAGTCATTTTAAGTCCAGGAGGGTCTCTAGGCTCACCCCACTGCCCATCAGTGCCTCCTCCCGAATGGCTGTGGCCATTTGTACTTCTTCAGAGGATTGAGAGAAATATTTATGTCTACTTAATAGTATGGACTTTAAAAATATTACAAATAGGAGTTTTCAATGCTGAAATATTTGGATACAAGGTAAAACTTTTAAAAAATATTTTTTATTGCAACAGAGATCCTACAAAATCAATGTTTGTGTAGTGGTCTCCTTTGGGTAGACAACATTGCCACAGACAAATCAAGTCAGTCAACAAGGTACACACCTGCCACTGGTGGGGACACTGTCGCCCCAGAATCATATTTTATCAGACTTCCTAGTTTATGTAAACCAACATACCAATACTAACTAAGGGTACGGGCATTATCACCGCCCCAACCTGTGTGTGCATGTACATGTGTGTGCACATGCATGTCTGAATATGTGTAGGTATGTGCACACATGTGCATGTGTTTGTGCTCCTGCATATGCCTATGTGTGTGCACGTATGCACACTCATGCATGTGCATGTGTATGAGTGTGTGTGTGTGTGTGTCTTGTGCATGTTGTGTTTACACAAAAATAAAATTCCACAAGGTTTCATTTTTCATCTGTTACCAGTGACTGTAGATTATAGAAAGAAGTTTCTGGATGCTTCATTCAGTACAAGGTAGCCCTCCTGCAAGTCACACATACCTACCCAGACTTCCTACCCACTGGGTTGCTTACTGACCATGTGCCTGAAGTGCAGAATCAGCTTCACACTGTAGTCCCTCCCAGCTGGATTCGGTAGAGTCCCCAGGCTCTCCTATGCCTCCGTGATAGCTTTCTTCCTCTTTGGCTGCTGATACAATCTCTTCTTGGTAATAAAAATGGCCACTGGAGTTTCTGACTTCAGATGTACCTACCATGCCCCGCGGGAAAAAGGAGAGCATCTTCTCCACCACTCACTCTGGAATCTGATTGGCCCCTTTCCCTTGGTCCAGCCAGGGATCCTTGTGCATTGACTGAGTCAGTCCTGCCATTTTGGCTCACTGATATTCCAAGTACAGTCATGTGTATCCCTGGTCCTGGGATGGGTCAGTTCCCCGTCCCCTTAAGCTCCAAGAAGAAAGGTTTGTATTTGATCTGTTATGCCCTGAGGGTTTTGTAGAGTAAACAGGAGAAGCAGAGCCTTAGCCACTTTCTAGAAAGCTGAATTTTGCCAGTGGCAAAGGAGAGTGATGGGTGCTCTATGGCAAAACCTTGAAAGGGGCTGCCTTACAGCACAGCTGAGAAGGGGGCAAGTTCCCTGGCTTGCATTCTGTTACAGAAACAGCGGGAAGAACTGCCTAGTGACCAGGGACTCTGTGTTCCTGGAATGCGACTTTGATGCCTTATTTGTTTTAATTCAATTTATTTCTATTTTCCCATAGTTGTTTTTGCAAAGTCCTGTGTATTCTGAGAGCAGCCACTAGAGGGCTCCCTGGGAAACCTTTTGGAGCTGCCCCCTAGAGGCAGAGCTGGGCACGGAAGGGCAGAACCGAATCAGAGCCCATTGGAAGGTAGGTGGGTTACCTGAGGGGCAGCCACAGAAGGGAAAGCACTGACAGAGACCCTAACAACAAAGCATCAGTCACACAGAAGGAGGTCACAGCGGGCGGTTGCTGTCCAGTGTGCAGCCACTACCACCTGTGGATGACAGCCACTTGAAATGTGGCTAAGGCCAAATCGGGAGGAACTTGTACTAAACACACACCACATCTGGAAGGCTTGAGAGGAGAAAGCGTAATACGAAGTAGTTCGATTCTTGAAGATTAATTACACATTAAAATTCTATTGGATAAAATGTGTTTCTCATCTTGTTTAAGACAGGAACTTGCCAAAGAGCCTGAACTAAAACCCATGTCACATAAGCTTGCCTCAAACTTGCAATCCTCACTTGTCTAAGGACTGGAATTACAGGCCTGAGTCACCAGGCCTGGCTCTTTGTATTTCATTTCAAGCAGCTTAGTGTTGCACGTATTTTTAGCTTACACTGTTGGATGGTGACCCCAGTAAGGGCAGTGAGCAGAGGGGAGGAATAGAGGTCCTGGGAGAGAGCTTCAATGCTTCCAGACCCGAGTCTCCCCGTGTTGTTGCCTGCGGTCAGAAGACCAGCATAAAATCTTGCTAAGAGTTAGGAGATGATGATGGCGACAGGGATGAGGTGGTCCAGGCTCTGTCTATGATAGACATACCCCCCTGGATGCTCTTGCCACCCAAATAGGTTCTGACTTCACATGCTTCGCATGCCTATAGCTCCCTTACCTCGTAAATAAATGTCATCCCAGATGAACCTGCCCCAAACTACAGCACTAAAGCATTTCTTTAGTTCAGACCATACCCAACATCCAGCATCCTTAATATATGCCATGGTTGGCTCAGAGTTTCTTAGAACGGATGACTAATGTCAAACCCAGATACGGAGGAGGGGCTGCATGCATTTATCCTCTTCTTCTTCCTCCTCCTCCTCCCCCCCCCCCCACTCCTCCTCCTCTTCCTTCTTCTTCTGAATAAAAGTATTTGACCACTTGGCTTAGAGGCTAAGAAAATGAGCTGTCAGAAGAAACTGCTGCTGCTGTGTGACCTGCCTCTCCAGAGGGCGGGGAAGTCTGGCGTTTCTGCAAACGGCACCTACTGCTGCTCGACATGTGTCAGACAGGAGGAGTACAGTGTGTGCCACCTCCACACTCGGCTCCTTCCTCTTGCAGGAGGCAGAAGTTCACAACCTTCCGTGCCTTTTATGTAACGAGCTGACAAAGATAAGGTAAGCCGTTAAAACCAAGGTGGCCCAAGGACGCTGTCCAAGGCCAAGAGTCAAAGCAAACAGAAGTAGAAGCGTTGGTGTGAAGCAATGAAGGATGGTTCTGATTCTCAAGGCATCAAGGTGGCCCTACCTTAGTCTAGCAACAAGGCAGAGCTCCTGACTCCAACACTCCGGTCACTGCTCGCAGAAGACAGCTGCGATCTTATGGTGTTCCCGGATGACACCCCTTCACGATTTCACTGCTAGTGTCCACACCCCTATCTGCCCTCAACTTCAAGGGCACTTCCAGTCACCCCATAGGCTTGTTGGCCCTTTGCCTTTCTCATCTATCCTCCTCGATGACAGAAACCAAACTTTCACCATCTGTGGAGCAAAGTTGAACCTTTTCTCCCACAATGAATAATGACAAAAGATGCAAACCTTTCATGTTAGGCATGCAGAGTTGGTATTAGACAGTGAACTGGATTTCACCCTACAAAATACATAGCCGACTTCTATGAATCTGTTGGCCATACTTCAAATGGTGGGTTTAAAAAATATCTGTGCTTCAAATACAAAGAGTTTCTCCAGGGAGAAGACAGTGTTTCTGTCAAATGCGCAGGTATCAGTAAAGTTGACATAGGGCAAAGGTCAGCCCCAACATGGACTCAGAACCAGATGTACTCAACAGCACTCACTTTGGTTTGAGTTCTGTATCGTTTTTTTCCATCTATCACAGAAAGGCTTTCATGCTAAATTTCAGACTCACTGAAAAGATGTCACGCCCCCAAACACATTCAGACCTTTTTACCTTGTCATGACTCCCTAAACATTATATACAACTATTCACATAATTCATTGGGTATTATGCTGTCTACAGTGAATCTCAGCTGTGCAGGAGGCTGGGCTTAGGTTAACCACCAACACAATACCATCTTGTATAAGAATCTTCCTCCCATGGGGCTATGGTGTTACACACCTCAGCACTCAGGAGTCAGAGGCAGGTGGATCTCTGAGTTCGAAGGCAGCCTGGTCTACAGAGTGAGTTCCAGGACAGCCAGGGATTCACAGAGAAACCCTGTCTCAAACCCCCTCCCCCCCACACATACAAAAGAACCTTTTTCCATAGAGTTTGGAAATGCTAAGGTTCCTGGAACCTACCCCCCCCCCACCTCCTCCCCCAAGGGAGGATACTAAGACATGCTTGTCCATTGCTAAAATTACCACAGATTCTTGAATCGTTTAGGATAAAGTTAAAGTACAAAGTGCATTCTGCCTCAAGGTGCCACCATTTTCAGTGGCATAGTTGGATATATTCAAAAGCCATAGGTGCTATACAAGGGCACCTGCGAGGGACCCAGAGGTAGTGAGAAAGGGACATGGAGAACAGGCTCGAAAGATCTGGGCAGGCAGAAAGTGGGAAAGGACAGAAAGTACAACAGGGAAGCTTTTGGGCTTCTTCCAAGGCGAGGACAAATCTAGGAAGAGGAAGGATGAGGCGGAGGGCCGTGCTCCCAGGGCTGTGGCTCTCGTCGCTGACGGTTTAACGCGGGGGCTATTTTGAAGCTTCTCACCAAGCTGCTTCGAGCTGGCTTCCTCCTGGTTGGATGTCAAGAGAGAGCACGCAGTTCACTTTCTCCTTTATCTCCACGCTTTGTATTCCTCAGCGGCGCTGCTACCAAGTCCCCCACGCATTTCTTCTTCCAAGAGTTTGTCATTCAGATCTATGGCACCGTCTCCCAGGTCTCATTAGGTAGCTTGAGATTGTCTTTTATAGGCAGTCAGGGAGAAAAACAAAAACAAAAAACTTCTCAGTTTTCAAATAATTTTATTTATCAACACACATCAAGTAGTGTAGTTTAGAATTCTGGGGTCCTTAGGGACTGGTACTTAGTTAATGGAAACAAAAGCCAAAGTCTTGTCATGGTTATTAAGACTATCATACATCATGATTGGCTAACAGTGCGTCTTTCTTTACAAGCGAAGAGGAAACAGGAAAGTTCCTTGTTTCAGAAGCCTGTCTAAAGTACCAGAAATGCAATGCCAGGATTTTAAAAGTCACAGGTAGGGCATTTTAAAGGTACCAGCACACTGCCTCCAGTCTGCCTAGCAATCTATGATGTCATTTCCTGCCTGCCACTTGGTGTGCCCCTGCCCAGGATAATTAAAAAGGCAAATCCACCTCCCGGTGTCTCCCTCTGCCCTCTTTCCTCCCTCCACCTCCTCCCCTCCCTCTCTTGTTCTCCTCTTCCTCTCTCTTTTTGTCTCTATCTCTCTGTCTCTCTTTCTCTCTGGGGTGCCCCTCCCACTTCCTTGCTCTCCCATGCCCATGTTATAAACTCCTCCATATCATATCTGTTACCTGGCATCTTATATTCCATATTGAACAATAGGGATGCCCCCCCACCTCTCAAAATACAAAATAATTCTTTTAACCATAGTGGTAATTCCATACAATGGATTTTGTTAAACGTAAAACCACTAAATAAATATGAAAATACAATTTACCAAATTTTACTGACTGGTAAATTATAGGTTGTATTGACTCACCATTTCAAGCACTAATGGAATAAGGGAAGCTAAATGCTGGTTTCTCATTGGCTGGGTGACTGGTCTTCAACAGCTGGGAGAAGACCAGTGTGGTAAACAGGAAGTCATCTCCATGGCAACGGGCAATTCAACTTAACTTTTTAACACATGAAGAGGTAATTACTTTATTTTTTTATTTCCATTTTTAAATCGTTAGGAGTTCATGGTAGCAGTGAGGACCCCACGGGTCAGGCATTTCCTGGTTGTTAGTAACAGGCTGCCTGAAGGTCACTAAGGATTAAACATTGTGCCTTTTTTTTTTTTTTTTAATGAAAAGAGAGCTGTGATTTTTTTCCCCCCTCTCCTCTTCCTGGAGTCTGCAGCACAAATAAATGACAGAATTTTATGCTCACACACATGGTGTTTTGATTTCCTGTAGATGATAACATCAGGGTGGGGGACAGATAACCACAGGGTGTGGGAGGGTGGAGCTCAGGCAGGCCCACATGAAAGCCACAGGTGGGTCCCTGGCAGATTAGAAGATGAACCTGGGGGATAAAGAGGACAGACAAGATGGGGAGTTTTGCTGAGACAACCTGGAAGAAGATGAGCAGAGAAGAATTCTGTTGGAGACTGCTATCTGCCAGTGACTATGGCAGACTACAGCAGCTCTCCTTCTAGACTATGCCACAGAGGCAGTGTTACAGGCAGCTAGTGGGCGTGCCCCCCCCCCCACACACACACACTCAAACTTTCTCTTCTCTACTTTAGCAATCCACGCACTTAAAAATTCCAGGCCAGTCTGTATTCACCGGCTGTCTTGAGAACAGGAAGTAACGATGAACGAGGCTGTTGTCCAAGGCAACAGGACACAGCCCAGCTCTCTGCAGGCCCCACGAGCTCTTCCAAAAGCCTTGGCACTGTCAAAGCTAGCTGAGAGTCAGCCTAGTGTCTTCTAAACGCTGTAGCAACCCTCTTCAGTTCTCCCCCACACCAGGGCCTGCTCCCATTGGCCCGTCAGAGAGTGCACAGCCAAGCAGAGGAGAGGAGGCAGCCGGGCATCCCCAGCTGCCTGGGGTGAAATCTTGGGAAGTCTCCAGACCCAGAGGTGGAAGGACCCAGAGACGCTGTAGGGGTGGAAAGCAATCCTCTAGCTGCTGTAGCTCCTCCCAGTCCAGAAGGCATGTCCTGGAGGTTCTGACAATACAGGGAAGGAAAGGAAGAAGAGAGGGCAGAGAAGAAACAATCTCATAAAAATGAGATACGCACAGTGTACACACAGAAGCCTCAGGATCATGGCACCATCATCAGTAGGCATGATACTTTTTCCCCAGATGCAATTTGATGACTTCAGTTTCAGACAAGATTACTGGCTTCTCCTATTTAAATATTAAAAACCGAAGTTTATTTTATTTAACTTTGTTTTGTGATTTTTATGTTTGAGACAACGTGTCACTCTGCAGCCCAGGCTATCGTCAAGTTTTCAGTCTTTCAGCCTCCACTGCCAGAACATGGGGCTTACAGTTTTTCTTTAAACATAACTAGCATGCCAAACTTCCGGATGCTGGAGGAAGGCTGGACGCCATGACAGAATGTCTCAGGAGCCAGGCTAGCCTGCGGGGGATGAAGAGCGCCTTCCATGTGCTTGGAAGGATTCTGCTAGAATTCCTGAAAGAGTTTTGTGGTCATAGACTTCACTGATCATATGGACACAGGTACCTTAAGGCTGTTCTTATCAGTACTTTTATTTCTTTTTTAAAAAAGATTTATTTATTTATTTATTTATTTATTTATTTATTTATTTATTATGTATACCATGTTCTGTCTGCATGTATGCCTGCCTGCCAGAAGAGGGCACCAGATCTCATTATAGATGGTTATGAGCCACCATGAAGTTGCTGGGAATTGAACTGAGGACTTCCAGAAGAACAACCAGTGCTCTTAACCTCTGAGCCATCTCTCCAGCTCACTTCTTTTATTTCTCTTCCTGTATCTCACCATGGATCTTATTAAAATCTGATATTAGAATCTGTTCTTTCTACCCCCAGCATCAGTTGGTCTGCACTTTGCTGGGTCCATGTCTGTGTCAGGGCCAGTGGCATGAACGTATGTATGCTCGTGGCAGGTGTAAGGGCTCTCCTGTTGCAGTGTGTCCCACACAGAGCTCTCCTGCTGCAGTGTGCCCCGCGCAGGGCTCTCTGCTGCAGTGTGCCCCGCGCAGGGCTCTCCTGCTGCAGTGTGTCCTGCAGAGTCTGATGCAAGACAAGGTCCATGCTTTCTGGATTCTGATGTTATTTCCATATCAGGCACAGGGTGTACTCTGTGTGTGCAAAGCTTGCACCGGACCCAGGACATCCATTTGCCTCTTGTTCCTGGGGCAGCTTGAAGTTTCTTCTCTGTCCATGGACTCTCGTCCCTCTCAGAAAATCCATTTCCAGCAGCAGGCTGTATGACTTTCACTCTGTGTGTTTCTCTTAGTTGTTCTTTTATGACATACTTCCTACATCAAAACTCCCACCAAGTCACCACTGTCATTCCAGAATCCTTTCTGTATATAATGGGGGAACCTGTGCTCTTTCCTCAAGGTGCATCAGTAACTGCCCTTGACTTTGGAAGCACCACTTTGGCTGGAGCGAGTGAGCCCTGAGTGTGCAAGGGCGTTGACAGAGAGTAACATCACCGTGAGGCTGAGCCGGTTTCCAAGCGGGTACCCAGTTAGAGAGCTAGAGGCCGATCCACCCAAGAAAGGGAAAGAAGATTCTGGAGGAACAGCCAGTGTGAGGATGGACCTAGAATAAAATCAGCTCAGCACTACGGAGACGGATGCAATCTAGTGGGCGAGAGCAGAGATGCAGCCTGTCCACTCATCTCTCAGCACCCGCTTCCCGATGCCCGTCAGCAATGCTTCTGAGTCAGTAGATACACTGAGAACATCCGGCTGTGCTCTGAGTCTCACGGCATGGGGCCATGACCACTGCATGGCCTGCTGTGTCTGTCTCCACAGGCAAGGTGAAAGAAAGAAGACAGGACAGATGGACACCGACAACTTAACGCCTGACTCTCTCCAATGTGCTCTGGAGAAAGAAGACTCTCGGTCCACATCTGCCCTGTGTGTCTGTCTGTTCACTGGCTTGCCTGACTTGGCTGTCGATGTGCTCAGTATAAGTGACTTCGTAACAACCAGTCATCCTTATAAAACATAAGTGGATGATGCTGTTGCGTGCAGCTGATGTGAGCAGCACGGAGAACACCGAGCCTTCAGGAAAGCTATGAGTAAACCAATAAGTTTGCAAACCACTTGGTGGCAGAGAACATCTTTTACACGTCTCTATTTTTCACAATGCCGTGAATACAGAGACTGAAAACATTTTTAAGAGACACACAGCTTGAATTAGGGCCCCCCCCCCCTGGTGCACATGAGCTGTGGGTCTTCTAAAGAGACTCAAGCTCACCCCTGTCCCCTAGAAGGGTTTTTTGTTTGTTTGTTTGTTTGTTTGTTTGGGTTGAGCTACTCAGAACAATCCAAACAGCTGTTAAAGTAAATAAATAAATATATAAAAACAGGAGGGAAGCTTTTTTTTTGACCCAACTCTCATGCTAATTTCAGGCAGATTCCTTAGAATGACTGCAGCTGCAACTGTCACTCTGCCACAGGGAAGTGTCACCAAGACTAAGAATAGCAGCAGCCTGCCATCTCCGCCGTTTTGACGTTCTCATCTACAATGTTAATTAAGGAGTTGCTATGCACAGAATGAAAATAAAAGTCAAGAAAAGTAGCAAAGGCAAAAAGTGCAACTGCGCCAGTATGAAAACCCAGAATTTGTTTTCCTGCAATGCTGCAGGAGTTCATCCTGTTCTTTTTTGGCGCTGAACGCATTTCTAACCAGCAAATAAAAACATAGCTCGAGCCACCAAAGGGGAGGAAACCTCAGGAGCTAGAGGGTTGTTCCACCCCCATTTAAAAGCTATTGCCAAAATTAGTCGCTCAGATAGATTCAGTTTGGATGGATCCATTAGTGACTGAAGTGGGCCTTGCAGTCCACACATTGCGAAGTTTCCTGCATCTCGTGTCTCAGGGCAGTAGAGGCTAACCCGACAGCCCTGCAGGAGTGAAGGCTGCCAAGTGGACTCGTAAGCTCTTTATTTTTATAAATTAATATTTGTGATAAAAATGTGATCACAAGACTTTATATTATTAACTTATCAGACACACAATAAACACTTTGGTAATAATTACTAGAATATGAAATGCCCTCAGGTAAGAAGGTTTTAATATCGATCTACATATTCCTAAGGGTTGTCACTGTGGGACGCTTTTGTTCTAGTTCTTCCCAGAACCGTGAAGCATCGTATTAATAGCTTCAAAATTAGTTTTATTAACTAAACAAACAATGGTCTCATTCAGGAGCGCAGTGCGCAGCTCCCTTTGCCTGGGAAGGAGATGCTGTCAGAAATAGCGACGGCTGCGTGGGGTGGAAACTTGCTCTTTCACCTTTGACGAAAGGGTGACATTCCAGCTGCTGTAGGAATGTGTCAGCTAAAGGAAGTGAGCCACATGATCAGCAGAGACAGAGAAAGAAAATGTATGCCAAGTCAGAGAAATCAGTGAATCAATAGTATTGCTAATCAATAGTGTTGTCTGCTCGTACATAATGCACGGCATACTTTTATCAATACATTCTGCTATGGTTATCCTAACCATTTTTTGTTTGTTTTTTTGCTTGTTTTTTGAGACAAGGTTTCTCTGTGTATCTCTGGCTGTCCTGGACTCACTTTGTAGACCAGACTGGCCATGAACTCACATGGATCCAGCTGCCTCTGCCTCCTGAGTGCTGGGATTAAAGGTGTGAGCCACTACGCCCGGCCTCCACTAAGGTTATAAAGGCTTATTTAAAATATGCTTAGTACATACAGGGGGAGGAGGCCCCCCTCAGTCACAGACATAGGGGAGGGAAGTAGCGGGAAGCAGGAGGGAGGGAGGAATGAAAGGATACAAGGGATTGGCTAACAATTTAGATGTAATATGAATAAATTAATAAAATAAAATAAATATTAGATTTCAAAAATAAATAAATAAAATAAAATATGTCTCGTAATTTTCGCATGTTAAGAGCCACTAAGTGTAAGGATTTTTAGATATACTAGTAAAAGTCCCAGCTTTCCAAAGTGTATAAGTTATCAATCTGTAAGGCAGACCTTGCTTCTCGCATGGAGATGCTAAAACACTGGACACTTCTAGACATTTGATGCCACAGATTTCTCCAGCAAACCGTCCTTTTGAAAATATGCATTGAGTTTTATATTCATTCATGCCGTGCCACTCATACCGAAGAGAAACTTTACATTTTATGCCTTGTTAGCTTTTTGTCACAGTAACAAAATACCTGAGGTGATTAACTCATGAAGAAAAAAGGTTGATTTTTGACTCCTGGTTTCGGAGGTCCTAAGATATAATCAGTAATGCCGTTGCTTCAGGTGTCTGGTAGGCATGCCAGGTGGCAATGGTGGGAAGTGTGTAGCACAGTGAGTACCACATTCTGGCCAGAGAACAAAAGAGAAGGAGGGAGAGGCCTGGGTCCTATGGTTTCTCCTGGGGCACATCCCCAATGACCTAAAGACCTCCCTTCCAGCCAGCCCCTCCTCCCCCTCCTCAGGTCCACAACGCCTCCTAATAGTGCTACCTGAGGTTCAAGCTATTAAAACTATATGGGCCTTCTGTAGACAGCGATCTAAATCCTTACATACGCTTAATAAAAAGTTCTAGTTGGGAAAAGATGCACTTTTTAATGAATGAATGATACACACACACACACACAAACACATGTATGTCTGTGTGTATATATGTATGTATGTGGAGGGGGTAAAAACAGAGACAGGGTATCAGTCTGGAGTTGAGCTTACTTTCCTGCCTCAGCCTCTCCATTGTCAGCATCTTATGTGTGGACCATATGCTCCAACCTGCATTGGTTTCTTAGAGTTAAATGATCAGGAGCTTTTTAATGCTCTTGACAAGAAAGACCACACAGCATGCCATTTTTTGATTCACTTGCATATGCCAAGGCATTCCATTTCCCCTGAAGCCCTTTCAGCCATGGCTAAATGCAGCTGGATGCATCCTACATGCAGCTGTAAGGCCTCTCTTAGGGCTCCACCCACACCCTCCTTGCTGGTAGATGCTGTTGCTCAAATAATTGTCCCTGACCCGCGGGTTCAGTTATTCGTGGAGTGGCGAGGAGGGTCGCGACCTGTGAATAAAGAACTGGGCGAAAGAGAGACACAAGCCCAGGAAAAACTTTGCTTATTGAGGGCCGTTTATTGTAAGGGGGTATCCAAATTTATAGTAAGCTTCTGAAAGGGCGGGGGGTGGGAAGGAATGCAGTGGAAAGTTACAAAATCTTCTGGGCCAGGCCTAAGGACAGCAGATGTGAAGTGGGGCGACTATACAGAAGTCTCGATACACCGAATGTTCTCTTTCTCAAGGTCAGGCTGGATCTTTGTGGTAGCCAGGCAGAATAATTATTTCAAATATGCAGACAGCTGTGGCTTCCAGCCAGCAGGGCCTCTCAGCCACTGGGGCAGGTCAGGCAAGGGTCTATGGCTCCTGACAAATAATCACACCAGAGAAAATGCCCTACTTCTGTCACCAGGCCTGTGATCTTTGGTGATAGCATTATTGGTCCTTTGTCAGCTGACTTGAATCGTGGGCCCCCACCGTGACCCCAGTACTCACTGTGCACTTGGAAAGAAAATGAGTGGTTCCAGACAATTGCATGCTTGGACAACTGACACAGTCCAGATGCAATATCCTCATATTCTTGACAATTTTTCACTTCTGTGATTTTTAAAAAAATTTTCAATTATATTCAGCCAAATATTTCTGTCTGGCAATATGTGGAATATTAAAGTTTTGGAAACAACTATTAAACTGCTGCAACATTTTCACCTTTGAAAGCCTCAGAGAATACAACTCCATGGTGACTAGGAGGTTTGATGGACCTACATGCTGGGTAAACATTAAAAACATCTAAATTGCATAGCATCTTATATATTCTTAAAAATTAAGCCACCCTAGACCATATAGTCTTCCAACATACTTCTGAAAATTCAGAGTGGGATTTGTCTGGTCATTTTACACATGAGGAAAAACAACCCAGAAACCGAAGAAACCTTTTCCGCAACCGAAGCCCACTCCCCTGGTTTTCAGTGTCACCTGTGGCAGTACAAACACTTTCACTCACTTCCTAAAAACAGAGACATCATGCCCATCACTCCCCAGTAAACTCTGTTAGGGACACAAACAAACAGAAGACATTTTGTTAATGTGCATTTGTTGGTATGAGTAAAACTTTATTACTGTCTCAGTAAATGAAAACAGTGTGACTATCTTTCATGAACTCTAAATTTGAAGTGAGGAATAAAAATTTCTTCACTGTGATGATGTATACGTGTGTGTATATACACATATATACAGACATAAACACACACACACACACACACACACACACACACACACAAATATACTTCTTTAATTTCACAGTGCTCGAGACACTAGGCATAGTAAGCCAGCTTGAAGAAAGCTGTCTTGTGATTTCTGCTGCTTATGTCTTTGTGGTTACTGCTTTGACTATAAGCTGGACCTAAAGAGTTGCTTCTAATGAATTGAAAATGAACAAAGGGCTGCTCTGGGTTTATGCCAACCTGATACAGCTGGAGTCATTTGGAAGGAGGGTCTCTAAATTGAAAAAATGCCTCCAAAAGATTTGCCTGTAAGGAGGCCTGTAGTGCATATTCTTGACCAATGGGAGGGCCCAGGTCACTGGTGGCAGGAGATCCCCTGGGTAAGTGGTCCTGGGGTGTATAAGAAAGTAGGTTGTGAAAACATGTAGGAACAAGTCAGTAAGTAGCACTCCTTCAGGACCTCTGCTTCAGCTTTTACCTCTAGGGTTTTCTACCTTAAATTCTTGGTCTGATTTCCCTTGGTGATGGAGTATGAGTTAGCACAGTGCCCCAGTCTGCTAGAAACCTATGCCGTCATTACCTGACTGCCACTAGGTGTGCCCCTCCCCAAGATTTTAAAAAGAGCAAACCCACCCCCTCTCTCTCCTCTCTTACCACCTCTTTCTTCTCTCTTCCTTTGTCTCTGTCTCTCTCTCTGGGAAGCCCCCATGTGCATATAATAAACTTTTCCATATCATATCTGTTTCCTGGCATCTTGTTTTTGAATCATTAAATGTTGGGGTTCATGGCACAACTATGTAATAGATATACAAATCACACCACAAGGCAGACCCACATAGGAAAGGTAAGAGAGGAACGAGAGAGAGAGAGAGAGAGAGAGAGAGAGAGAGAGAGAGAGAGAGAGAGAGGTGGGTTTGTCCTTTTTAGAATCCTGGGGAGAGGTACACCTAGTGGCAGTCAGGTAATGACATCATAGGTTGCTAGGCAGACTGGAGCATTATGCGAACAGTATGACCTGAGAGTTTTAAGCAGAAACAAACCCTTTCCTCCTGAAGTTGCTTTTGATTGTAGTGTTTTATCACAACAACAGAAACACTAGTTACAACAGAGGTCATGATGTCATTTCTGAGATTTGGTCTCAATGAGACGCTACTTCTTTGAATGAAAATGGCCTCCACAGGCCCGTAGAGTGTCATTATTAGGAGGTGTGGCCTTGGTGGAATAGGTGTGGCTTTGTTGAAGGAAGTGTGTCACCGGGGGCGGGCTTTGAGGTTTCAGCAGCTCAAGCCAGGCCCAGTCTCTTCCTCTTCCTGCTGCCTGAGGATCCGGATGTAGAACTCTTGGCTCTTTCTCCAGCAGCGTGTCTGCCTGCATGCCACCATGCTTCCCGCCATGATGGTAATGGACCAAAGCTCTGAACTGTAAGCCAGCCCCAGTTCAGTGTTTTCCTTCATAAGAGTTGCCGTAGTGACTGTGTGTCTTCACACCAATAGAACTCTACCTAAGACAGAGACTGTAACATCCATCTTGATAATGCTCATGTTCTCTGGCTCTCCTGGCTTGTTTACTCTCATGAAGCACACCGCCATGTTGTTGCTTGCTCTGTGGAGAGGTCTACCTGGCAAGGAACTGAGGGACGCCACCAGTCAAGAAGCCCCAGAGGGACTGAATTCTGCCAGTACCCCAAGAGAGTACACTTCGTGGCGCCTTTTCTCAGGGAAAGAGTCAATTGATGAGTCCAGGCACAGTCTATGCCTTGACTGTAGCCAATGTGAGATCAAAACCTCTGAACCTCAGACCTACAGCAATGCTAGGTAATTATGTTGTCTTAAGCCACCAGTGTTTGGAATCCTTTGTTCATGCAGCCATGAATAACGAATACACCAAGTAAGTGGCTGCAAATGGCTCTTGAACACTTTCTCCTGGCAATCCCTGGATGCTTTTGAATTAAACAAAGAAGACAGTCAAGGGACACATTAGTGCATTTTCCCATAAAGCCAGTTGGCTCTGCAATAGAAATCAGTGAGTTTAGAGTTCCCTGCCCAGTTGCCTGTGTGATAAAACACACTCGAATGCACTTTTGAAGTTGGTTGTAGTGCAAACAAATGAACTTTGAAAAAAACCCAGATTTTTGTTATTGTTGTTGTTAAATAAATGGAAGATGGCACATCATGGAGAAGCCCAGTTTTAAGAAATTGGACTGACTTGGGGAACCTTGGTTTTCTTGTAAAACTGGAATGGTAAATGCTTCCCTCCTGAACACTAAATGGTGGCCATGCAGTGAAGTGCCTGGCCAGTAGACAGCCTTTGGGTTTCTTTATTGCAGGCAATAAACATGAGGGCCAGAAAGGCAGAGTGACCTGATGTTAGAAGGGGAAGGCTTGGGATTTATTGCTAATTTCATTCCCCAAATTTCTAAACTCCTTCATGGCAGATTTTGACTTGTATATTCCATTCTCTGGTTTTTTTTTTTTTTTTCCACATCATATAGTAAGCCTCAAACCTCAAACCTTGTATGTCTATGTACCAGAAGGCCTCTCCCTGGGACTTTTGTTACATCTACTAAGCCTAAAGCAGGTCCAAGTACAGTAAGAACAAAGGGTTAAGAAGCTAGATGGAAAAAGCAAGTGTGGCACTTCATTTGGATAAATCCACATTTAAATGCCACCCTGCTAGACTCATCTTCCTCTCCACCCTCTGTCTTTGATTTTGACACTGATAGAGAGACGCTTCCCAAAGAACTGCATTGCTCTGTCAGCTAAAGCTACTCATTTGAAGGAACAATACACTACAAATGGCATTTAGGTGTGCTGATTGTAACAGCAGTTCTCTTCTGCAACGTCTCCACCCCGAACACTTCATCTTGCCTTGCTCCTCCTGTTTGTATTGTGAAGGATGGTTGTGAATAAGTGGAGTGTGTGTGTGTGTGTGTGTGTGTGTGTGTGTGTGTGTGTGTGTGTGTGAGACACAGGCATCTTGGAAGAGTGGAGGGTATAGAAAAAGATTAACCAGGAGAACCGTGCCTGGAAGAAAATATGAAAACTGGGAATGTTTCTAAGGAGTTGGATCTTCCTTCCCTTTGATCTGATGTCTTGATTTATAGGATAAAGAAATGGGGCTGGAGGGGGACCTACCTGCTTCCAATGATTCTTGAAAGGTTAAAGTAACTCAAGGTATTGCTTGACAGTACCTACCTCTTTGTCGTCATCTGCCCCTCCCCCCCCCCACACTCCACCCTATGAAGACAGGAGCAGAGAACCCTAGGGGTACTGACCCAGACCTTTTCCATTTGACACTTAGCCCATCCTCTCTGAGGACCATAATTCCTAATTCAGGAAGGATTCTATCCATCTTGAAGGAAGAAATACCATCCAGACAGGTTAAGGAAAGTCTGAATGCACAAGCCTTGCAGGGTTTCTTAGTCTTTTAGTATTAGACACACACTTGTCAACCACATTTCCACACAGCTGTCCAGGCTTCATCAAAGCTAAGCATAAAACACATAGTTCTCTCTTGGTCTTCAAGTCTTATATATGAGAGCGCTCCCATTTAATGGAAAAGTAATTATTTTTACAAAGGAGTATTGTGTTTTACTCTTGCGTTGCCAGTTCCCTTAATAGACTCATATACCCATCTTTCAGAGGAAACTTTTGAATGTCTCTAGGAAATAAACAAAAAGGAAAATCCAAAAGGGTATATAATTATATATTTCCTTTACATATACAAATTAAATGTATATATATATATTTTTTTTTTCCTTCTTCTCACTTGAGATGTCTTTGCTACAGATATGTTGTGCCTCTGACAGTGCCAGTCAGCAAGCATCAACCCTCAGACAAGCCTCATTGATTGCTGTCGCTACTACAGAAAGGTTAGGTGTTCCAAATAAAAGGTATTTGGCTCTTGGCAGAGAAAGTTTTAGTGCAAACTTTATAGAACTTTCAACTCTTAAGAAGACTCTGCAACATATAGTAGGAAGAGAGTGTGAAGGTCTGACTGCTAACTGTGGCCTCAGTCGGAGCTCTCCGGCTGGGGCTCTGTCCTGCACACTGCATCCAAGTCAAACTCTGAAATTGCCCATCTTCCCAACCATCAGACTCTCTCTGGGTTGGGTCCACCCCTCATCCACACCACTAATCACCCCTCCAGCTAGAGAAGGAGAATTTGCCCTTTGCTACCCCAACCCTGTCATTCCCCTCAGAGCCACTAGACTCATTGACAGAGAAGACCCTAAAACTTAAGCAAACACTTGAAACTCCTCAGGCCACCTGTCTACTTGTCTCTCTTCCTCTCTTAAGTTCCCTGTCCACCACGTGCTCTTGACACTCAGCTGTCCATGACATACTCTTACCACTCACCTGTCCCCCAATGCTCCTGTCACTCTTCTGTCCATCAAGTGCTCTTGCCACTCACTGAGGTCAAGGTTCAACCTTCTTACATTCCTTCCTCCTTCTGTCTGCAGCATCATTGATCCAGCCCTCCAACATTCCTCTAGGGTTGAAATGTAAAACATACTAACTGAGGTAAATAAATGACTGAATAAATCCTCATTTTCTTCTTGTCAATTCTATAGAGGAATTCCTAAGAGAATTTTTTTCCTGAGTGCTTTTAGAAAGGAGCTACCCCTGCTATCCTCACACATGTTTTAATTTGCCTCTTAGGACTTATCACAATGTAAATTTATTATTACCTTCTGTTAATTTTGTAGTTAGCTTGCTCATTGTTTCTTTTTCACCAGAATTTAGATTCCCTGTGGCTGAGGATCATTTCTGTTTTTATTGGTATGTTGTCATTTTTATGTATATTTTATTTATTATATTTATTCACATTACATCTCAATTGCTATCCCCAAACTCTTATCTTAATGTTTCTACCCTCCCTCCCTCTTCTGCCCTATTCTCTTCCCCTAGACCTCTGATACAGGGCCCTCCTACCCCACTGTCTGGCCACAGCCTATCAGGCCTCATAAGGATAGCCTGCATCCTCTTCCTCTGTGTGCCCAGATGGCTGTCTTGCCAAGGGATGTTGTTGATTTTTTAAAAAATCTATATTATTAGGCTTAAAAAAAATACCTCTACTTGGGACTCTAGGTGAGAGAAATATAGGAGATAGTGAAATAGATGAATCCAGAGGGTCCTAGAAACCTACAAGAAGAACACTATGATGGGCAGATCTGGGCCCAGGGGTTCTGCTCAATCTATGGCACCAACCAAGGACAATACGTGCAGTCATCATCAAACCCCTACCCAGATCTAGCCAAGGGACAGGACATTGTCTACAGTTAAGTGGAGACTGGGGACTGACTTTCACACAAACTCTAGTGCTCTATATTTGGCCATGTCCCCTTGATGGGGAGGCCCGATGGCACTCAGAGGAAAGATAGCAGGCTACCAAGAAGAGACTTGATGCCCTAGCATCATATTCAGAGGGAGGAGGTCCCCCTCAGTCACAGTCATAGAGGAGGGTAATGGGGTGAAAGCCGGAGGGAGGGAGGAATGGGAAGATGCATGAGATGGGATATAGCAAATGAGATGTAATATGAATGATTTCATTTTTCAATAAAAGAAAAAAGAAAAAAATACCTCTACCTTCTTTGAAAGCCTTATTCTAACCTAATCCCTTCGAACCCCCCAACACTAGGTAGGAGAGAAAGAATGTTAGAGGAGAAAGGGGGTGTAGACCTCTACTTACTACTTCCTGCTGATTAAGGGCACTGGGTTCCTTAGGGTAAGTCCAATCTTCATCGTCAGAATATCCAGCAATCCAGCAAACCAGCAAACCAGCAAACCAGCAAACCAGCAAACCAGCACTTGCAAATGCAACAGCCAACACCCTCTCAAGAGTACACAGAATTAAACTATCTGCAGCTGGCTAAGATCCCTCCCTGCTAGTGCACGAGGCAAATCATAATCACCTGCTGTGAAGCAGCCTCTTATCCCACACCTGAGACTAAAATGAAAACATATTCACATAACCTAACTGGGTTTTTAAAGAAACCAAAATTCTCACTACATTGATATTACACTGTTAGTGCTAAGAATGGCATAATGCCTACCCCACACTTGGTTTTCAACAAATGTCTGTTGAATCCAATGGATAAACTCAAACTCCATCATGCATATCCTTTATGTCTTATCATTTAAAGGCTCTTCATATCCTATAGAAGAAAGAGATTAAATTCATTTCATAATCACATGATGTCAACTTGCTGTGACTGCTAGCCTCTAGTCTTAGAAGCTACTTTGAACTTTAAATAAAGCCTGTTCTTTTTAGCCTCCGTGTGGACACCAAGTCATTGCAATATCAGCTCCCACAGTTTTTGTAGGTAATTCCTTTGGATATTTTCCATTTGTCCTTCAAAGCTTCACCCCAGGAGCCAATGAGATGGCTCAATGAGTAAAAGGCTTGCCATGCAAGTGTGAGGACATGAGTTCAAATCTCCAAAGTTATGTACAGCTGGGCACAGTAGTGTGCCCGTTATGTCAGCACTCCTATAGTGAGATGGAAAGCAGAGACAGGAGAAACCCTAGAGGCTTGTAGCCTAGCTTACTTGACACATACAATATAACAATGACAAAGTGAGGTAGAAAGTGAGGACCAACACCTGAGATTATTATCCTCTGGCCTCCACGTGGCACATGTGCACCACACAATCAACCACAATCAAAACCATCGAACAAACAAACAAAACTCCACAGTTCAGATGCCTCTGCTGGCATATCACTTGTGCTACATTCTCCTTTCCACCTACCTAGCTCTTGGTCCTCCACACATTCTCAGATAGCAACCTTCACCATGCATCCAAGTGGGATGCTACTCAACCTCAGGGTTTGTTTGTTGAGGGCCAAGAGTATTACTTTCTTATTCTCTGTGCCTTTTTTGCCTTTAATCCTAGTAAAGGATTAATGGATGCTCTTGAACAACCTTACAAGTGGCTGTGTCACCATCTGTGGGTGGTGAAGGGTATAAGGGCCCTTTCAAAGGGTATAAGCCAGCATGTCATTAAGTAACAGTAACCAATGCTCAATCAAACCAGCCTATAGTGTGTCTTAAGCTTGTTTTCTAAGCAACCAAAGCTTTTGCAAATCTGTATGGTTCGAGGTTGTCATCCCTAGACATACTGCACGTGCTCCAGGCAGCTGCTGGACTATCCTGGCTTTCCCCTTGCCATGAAATGTAGGCCCTGACACAGGCTAAAATCGCCTTCTTTGACACAGAAGGCATAGGGCATGACACAAACACACTGCAGTCTGGGTGTTAGAAGGGACACGGAACCCTGAAAAATGCCAGACATGGTCAGTGAGCCATGTGCACCAGACTGTCACCTAAGCCACCATGGGAAGGTGCTGGCTTCCCAGGTGAACATAACTGAAAGGACTCCCCTGCCCTTGAATAGACCTTAACCCTTTCCTTCTCTCATATTGGAAAGTGAGGGAAGAATCGCTCTGATGTGAGGCAGACCCGCGTGTACTCTAAAAATGTATTTAAAAAACAGCAAAATCAGCACCTTACACATATCTGCGTCTATTTAGCTGGTGCTTCAGAACTGTAGGAACCATTTTATTCAGAAAAACAAACCATCACGGAAAAATTGAATCTGTGTGGTTGAAAAAAAAAATCATGACTTGTGGACAGCAAAGTTTCTCAAAATCTATCTAAAACCACATGATATATTTTGTTGAAAATGCAAATCTCACCAGGCTTGGTGGTACATGCCTTTAATCCAAGCACTCGGGAGGCAGAGGCAGGTGGGTCACTGTGAGTTCAAGGCCAGCCTGGTCTACAAAGCAAGTCTAGGACAGCCAAGCTACACAGAGAACCCCCCTCCCAAGAAAGAAAGAAAGAAAGAAAGAAAGAAAGAAAGAAAGAAAGAAAGAAGGAAGGAAGGAAGGAAGGAAGGAAGGAAAATGCAAAATCTCAGATCTTGGAAGACAGTGTGATGGGCCCGCCCAGGTGCAGCCTGGACCCTGTAGTTATGGAACTCTGCAGGAGCTTCAGTTCCTTCCAGCCTGAGCAGCTGCACTTAAAGTCCAAGGTTATGGAGGTAACTTCAGGACAGGTATCCTTGGGAACATGTAGGCAGAGGGTTTTGGCAGAACTGAAAAGGTAAGTTATTTTAGAGGAAAATACTCACAGAAACTCAAGACCTGGAATCAAAAAGGCTAAAGTTTATAGGTAGAAACAAGGCACTGACTACAAAGCACGGCCTATTTTCACCCATGCAGGAGAAACGACATGTGGGTGCAATTACCATCTTCAAAGGGTTATTCCACTCGTCAGTAAGGAAAAAAGTGGCTGTGACAACAATCTCACTTATTAGAAATGCAATAGTCATATCTTATTTAAAGGCCCTTCTTTTAATCTGTTGCCACCTGTGAAATTGGACTAAAAAAGATCAAATGTTAAGGCTATCTAAAAGCGTTCTGAGCAGAAACATAATTAGGTTCTAATTAGGATTATTATTTAATAGGCCCTGTGGACAAGCCTGGAGAGATAAACCAGTATCAGTGGCAGGAAGTTCTGAGCGTTTCTTACATTTATGAGGGAAGCCATGTGTTTTTGGACACTATAAAAAAAAATCATGTTGGACAAATTTCTAAAGCTGAATAATGGTTGCAATTTATTTTCATTTAAAGACCATTCCAAGTGCTGGAATTTGAACAGATGAAGCAATGTGATGTTTGGACTTTTCCAGCTCACGAGGAAAGGTAGCTCAGCGGTGCCCATCCTCCAAGTTCTCAGAGAAAACCTACAGCCTCTATGATGGCCTTTCTCATGGAGGTCATCTTTGTGGCCTGTGATACAGCATAGTTTCATATTGTTTTATTTAATTACATGTCTGAGAAGCACTCTTCAGGCAAGATAAAAAAGGAAAGATCTTCAGACACAGGCAACCCCCTTCTTTTTCCTCATGCTTCTTACTGATATGTTTTACACTAATGAAGCAAGCTAATAGTTTAGATATCTTTCACACACCTGTGATATAAAGATCTTTGGTGTTTATGCGTTAAAGTGGTTATTGGAAGAAAACATACACTCTGAATTAATATTTCAAAAGACAGACCATTCCGTGTCTGGGTAAACACCTCTCTGGAGATGAGATGAGATTTAAGAAGGCTTGAGTTTTGCCAGGATCCACCCACAGGTCATTCTGGAAACCGCTCCTCTGGCTGATAAAAAGAGCCAGCCTGAGTAAAGTGCTCCTCTCTCTCTCTCTCTCTCTCTCTCTCTCTCTCTCTCTCTCTCTCTCTCTCTCTCTCTCTCTCTCTCTCATTGAATTACCTGCCTCACTCATAGTCTCCTTGAGCTTGGAAAAGATTATTGGGTGTTTTCTTTCAAAAGATAGCTGATACCTATGGGATCCCCAGTTCCAGCTGTCTGCAGACCTCACCAATAAAGCCATGTGCTGTGGTGCCAGGAATGTGTTCTTTCTGGAAGTGGCTTGCCTCTCAAATTTCTTATCCTACCTTGTGTCTCAGCAATCTTATGCCTTCTTCTCCCAGGAGCATGCTTTTTTCCCCCCTCATTAAACCGATAAATCTCACTATAGTTCTTCCCACACAAACTTGAGAGGCACCTTGACTTTTCCCATCATCTCTGCATACAGTCCCATCAAGGAGACGTGTCATTTTTGTCCTCCAAATGCATATTAAATTCTTCTCAGTGACATTCTTGTCCAAGTTCTTGTCATACCTTGTCGAGTTGGTGCAAAAGCTAAGCGGCTATGCTACTTTTCCTCTTACACTTCTCCCACAACGTTTCCACAGAGCTACAGAGAGTCGCTGAGGTACAGCTATGCATCTCTGACATGTATCTAAGTATTCCTACATATCTCTCCTGCTCATTGCCTTCAGTGACCTCATGTCACACTTAGAAGAGCATGTCCTGGTCACTGCCAATTCTCTGTCCGGGATCTCTCTCTCCCTGACTCAGCCTCTGGAAGCCCAACCTTCTTCCAGATGTTGTCCAGTCTCTCTCTCAGGTTTTATGCGTGATATTCTTTGGACCAGAATGATTCATCTTCCCCTTGACAAAATGTGCTTTCCTGTGTAGCCTCTCACATTTCTTTCCTTTCCTTTTTGTTTTGTTTGTTTTTTTAAATTTTTCCAGACAAGGTTTCTCTGTGTAGCCCTGGCTATCCTAGAAGTCACTCTGTTGACCAGCGTGGCCTCTAACTCAGAAAGATCCACTTGTTTCTGCCTCCGGTATGCTGGGATTAAAGGCGTATCACCTGGCATGCCCTCCACAGTTCTGACCTTTCAACTCCAATACTCCTTTCTCAAGAGGTTACTTAGCCTCCTCCTAGCTAGGTCACACGTTCTCTGCCGTCCGTCGATCATTTCAGTCTGTTCCTTGATGGTGAGAGGACTGCTCGTCATCACTGCTCTACATCGATTCAGAAAAATTCTTGTCGGATGGATGAATGCTTGAGACATATTTACTTTGATATTTTCAGATAAAATGTTTAAATGCCAAGGGAAAAGGAGGCAGGTCAGCTTCTAATTGCTTCCATGTAAGATTTTCCAGAGAAGGTCTTCAATGAGGAAACATTGATGCCAGGGCCCTAAATGTCCTTCCTTCTCCAAAGCTCATTACTTTGCCTCAGGAATAGTCAACAAAAAACATTCGTGGTCCGTTTGCTTTTGAATCAGTGCAGACCAGATATGTCCCCATGCTGAATGCCATTGCTGTCTCTGAGATGTGTCACCACACTCTTCAGAGAGAACCAGGACACCGGAGGGCAGATGGTACACAGCAGCTCACCTTCAGCTGGCACATCAACCATCTGAATTCTTACATCCATTTGCCTGCCTAGTCCTGACTCTCCATTGCTGGGTGCCCAGCTCTGTTCCTGTGCTTTCTATGTTTTGCATGAGTAGAAGATGTGCAGAGAATGACTTTCTTGAGCTTTTGAGGTTAATAGCCTGAAAGGACAGCGGAAGGCGCAGGCCTGAACGGCAGGACGCATGAGTTAGCGGCTTGAGGCGGAGTCTTCAAGGATGGAGATCTGGGCTGCAGAGCTTGTTTGAGGACAGTGCCCAGCCTGATTGTGAAATTTAGGTGAAATAACAAGAATGTGGCACGTGACAATTAAACATCTGCATTTAATATCCTGACACGGGCTCCTCCCTCCCTCCCTCCCTCCCTTCTTCCCTTCCTCCCTTCTCTTCCTCCCTCCCTCTTTCCCTCCCTCTTTCTCTTCCTACCTCTTGTCCTTCCCCACCATCCATCCCTCCCTCACCCATCTCTGCCTGTTTCCTTCTTTCCTTTGCTTTTTCATTCACTACTTCTTTTGTTTTCTTTCTTCATATCGAGTTGTAGTTATGTTAAATGCTGGTAATATAATATGGTTCACAACCAATGTGATTCTCAGCAACTTAAAGTTAGAGCAAACCAGGAGGTCAATTCTAAACAAATAGCTTTTCCAAATAGTGATCTATGCCCATGGTTCCCCCCCCCCCCACTTACCTTGAGTGCTGAGATGGGAGGATTATGTGAGCCCACAAGTTCAAACATATCAAGAAACCATCTAAAAGAAAAAACAAATAAATAAACTCACAGAGTAGTTTAATTACAATGGCAGTAAAATGTAAATTAGTGAAGATTAAAATGGGAATGAGTGGCATGCCTGATATGAGTTAAAGACCCAGAAAATGCATTTCAGGGTTGCTTTCCTAAACGTTGTCTACAAAGTTTTACAAACGCTTAACGCGATATACTTAAGCTCATCCGTACAATGTGTACAATGTTTCTTCTGTGTCCTTATTATAAACCTAAGGTGGGCACTCGTGTTCATTGGTCTGAAGATAGAATTTCTGTGTTTTTCTTTTTGCACTGCACTAAATTCAATCTAGAACCTTACACGTGCTGGCTACACTCTGTGTGTGTGTGTGTGTGTGTGTCCTGGTGGAATGTGTGCATGAGCATGCTTGTGTGTATCTGTGTGTTGTGTTTTGTGTGACGCATGCAAAGGCGGCACAGAGGTGGGAGGAACGAGACTTCAGTGTCTTCCTCTATTGCTTTTCACCTTATTTTTGCAACAGGCTTGCACTTTAAGCTAAGCAGGCTGGCCAGAGAGTGCTAAGGTTCTGCCCAGCTCCACCCTCCAATGCTGCCATTACAGGCATGCGCTGCGCTGCCAAGTTTGGCTTTTTACATGGGTGCTCTGAGTTTGAACCCTGGCCCTAATGCTTGCAGAGCAAACACTCTCCCCCACTGAGCTATCTCCCAGGGCCCCTGTTGCACACCCACATTTTATAGAGGTCTCAAGGTGGTTATGCTTATATTCTGAGCAAACACATGATCTCTGATTTGGATCAGTCTGTTCCCCACAACCTAAAAATTGCTCCGACTATTGTAATTATGGTTGACAGATGACCTTTTAACAATGTCATTTCTTTGGCTTTCTCTAAATACGCTTCTCATGTAAGGAAAAACATGTCTAGTGTTGCCTCCAAGAAAGAGAGGTGATTGAGAATAAGGGGAGTGCTATGTATGACACCTTATTGTAGTGTTTTATATCATTTGAAAATATAAAATATTGATGCACTTTAAATTCAAATGGTTGTTGCCAGGGATGTATGTTTAGTATATTATATTTTCCACAATATTGAAAAGTAGGTATCTGATTTATGAACTGGTTTTTCTGTTAACTAACTGGTTAATTAGCACATACAACCAACAGGGCCATCAAATACTGCTGCCATCAAATACTGCTGCCAACTGGGTGTGTGCTAAGAATGCGCCATGGAGAAAGTGCTTTCCCACAACCAGCGGCCAATTCTACCTTGAGTTCTTTGGGCTGCATCTTCCTATCGGAAGGTGATTCCTTCAGAGACTAGAAGACAGAACCATTTATGGTGTGCCTCAAAAAGGAGCCAGGCAATTTTCATCCTGGTAGAGATTAAAAGGTTCTCACACTCCCCTCCTCATCCTGAGGCGTCCTTTCCTTCCTAAGACTATTGCAGACTGGAAGCTCTTTAGAGACTGTTAGCGTGGATACGCCCAAGGAAGTGAGCAGTAAGAATTTATCATATAAAAATGAACTCGGGAGAACTTAAGATCAAATTCTAAAAGCAAATATCTTTTGTATCCAAAGATGGTAGGGAGGCTTTCTCGCCCTTGATCCCATCTCTAAGACTGAAGAGCATTGCATGAGTTTGGGGGGGTAAATCATGTGAGTTTGCTTCTTCACTCTTGTCAAAGCATGCACTAGCAATCTGAGCAGCAGTTAACTGCTTTGAAGAAGAAAAGGACACACAAGGCTACTGTTGCCAACAGCACACACAGTAAGTCTGAAATTGAGCCGGTGATGAATGTGAGGGCTGGGTGTCCCCAGCCAGGTACTTCCTCCCACCCCCCACCCCCCAGACACAGAGGGCTGTGCATCCTCAGCCACTTGCACTGTACCTTTTGGGCCTAAGGTGGATTGATCACCTGCTGACCTCGGTAACTGAGGAATGCCAAGACATTAAACGTAAATAAATAATGTAAACATAAATCATTTATGTAGACTAAGGCCAGTGCTATCTTCATTTACCAAATGTGTCTTTGCAATTATGTCTGCTGTGCCATTTCAAGCAGTCCTCAGACAGCATCTTCAGCTAATTCCTGATGGAGCGGCATTGTCGCTATGAAAAGGCTCTCTTCAGTAAGCCCCATAGTTCTTTTGTATTTGAGCTCATGTACTCAGAGTTGTCATGGTGAAGACAAAGAAAACAATAACCAACAAGACATAAGTGACTGAAAGCCAGGAGCCTCTTGAGTTTTGTGCCATTATTTGGAACTCATTAACAAGAATGGCATTGTTAGACATTGTCATCATCATCACTGTGGAGGAGCTAATTGCTAATGACTCTCCTCTAGTTCTGATTTTTTTTTTTGTATCATTGCAAAGTGTGTCTTGTTTATAAATATAGGAGCTGATATGGTCAAGAATGATTTTCAAAACTAACTTACTTTGTAATCTGTTCTTCAACTCAAAGGGCAACGTGAGGAGAAACCAAGGGACCCCATCAGGATTAAATCTACTGTGGGTTTTATTGTGATTTTTTTCTCCCTGAATAGAGTGGGAGAGCCCACAGTTTAAATGCCTCTTCTAAGGCGTCATTAGCTGGATGTGGGAAGGGGCTGAGTTAGTGCTCTCACGATCTGCTGCCCAGCAAAAGAAGGGTTTGGCTTGTCACTTGCACAGAAATGCAGTTGGCAGTTTCGGCATGCAGAGCACCTCTAAATTGCATGTTCTTACATCGTTGTTTAATCCTACCTGTGTCTTCTCCACACCGCTTTCCCCATGAGCCGCAAACATCTTTGCCCAGGTTTCTTCACAGAAGGCATCTTCTCTCCCCAGGGTTAGATACCACACTGGGGAGAAGGGAGACCCACTGACACTCTGAATTCTCAGACCCACATAGACACATGGAATCTGCATCAGGGGAGGCATGGGTCCACAGAGTGGCAAAACCACATGTGGCGAGAACTGGCAAGTACATATTTAAAAAAAAAAAAAAAAGGAAGAGACAAAACAGCTTCTGCCTACAAGTCAGCTCCTCCTCATCAGGACGGAAGACAATGGTGAGACAGATGATCATTCAATGGGATAGGATCGATTTAGAGCGATGTCTAATCACTTCAGGGACACCTCCTCGTCACCCCTCCCTCCGTTCCATCATCTGTCTACATTCGGGTAGCTCTAAGCACAGCATTAAGAGTACCTTGACAAGAGAGTTATTCTAATCTGACTGCCTCAAAATGATTGGGGAGGAAAAAGTTTTCATTTGCCTTCAACTCTTATGTGAGAAGAAGGAAAAAAAATCCTGACAAGATCTACTTTTGGTGCCAAGTCTCCTACCGAGAGGGGTAATCTTAGGATGGGAAGAAGGGTGTGGCATTTGTCATCATTAATTAGGAAAGAGTTAGTCAGGTCAGCCCAGTCTACCACTTTCCATTTGTGGGATCTTGCATCTCTTTAGCATCTCAGAATCTGTTTTCTTACTTATGCAATAGAAATGATTCTTAAACTGTGTCCATTTGAATGCTACATGGGGCAACATATGGGAAGTGCTTCCTGCATGACACAATGACATTTGTATTGAGTACAAATAGTTGAAGGTCTGCAGTAACAAGAGCGTAACCTCAGGGCACTGTTCGGGTGAGAGGCGAGCCTAGGCAGTTAGCAGCACACACTGAGCTCCGCCCCGCAGATGCCTCAAACCAGCTAGCACGGTTTTTTGTTTTGTTTTGTTTTGTTTTGTTTTTTAAGTCAGACTGACTGAGTGTAAACCGTGCAAGGGAAGGCTGATGGGTCACTAAGGCTTTCTCTCCTGCTCATTCTCCAGTGTTTTCTTCCTGGAGACTCCTTCCACTGATAGAACCCGCATCTGCCTGGCAGGAAATACAAGCCATCCTTAGCCATCCATTCCTTAGAGATTCCACATGTCTGCCTCACTCTTGAGTGTTCGGTTGATAGGTTCTAGTACTATAGCCACAGACAATTCTCCTCTCTCTCTCTCTCTCTCTCTCTCTCCTTCTCTCTCTCTCTCCCTCCTCCTCTTCCTCTTCCTCCCCCTCTTCTTCCTCCTCCTCCCTCTCTCTTTATTTTTTTCTCTCTCTCTCCTCCCCACTCCTGCAATATATTTGTTAGAGAAATAAATTAATTAGATGATTTGGTTTGCCAAGTATCCTACATCCTTTCTTTATTCTGGATTTTGTTATTTGCACTCTATACTTTTTAAAAATTAATTTAGTTTTTCACTTTAAATCCTGGTCATTGCCCCCTCCATTCTCTCCTCCCTCTTCCCCATATCCTCCCTCCCTTTCTCCTCAGAAAAGGGGAGCCACCCCCTACCCACCCACCCCAGCTCACGAAGTTGCATCAGGACTGAGTTTGCCCCTTTGGCCTAGCAAGGGAGCCTCATGGGGTGGGGGTGGGGGAGTGATCAAAAAGCTGCCAACAGAGTCCATGTCAGAGATAGTCCCTGCTCCCCTTACTAGGGACCCACACGAAGCCTGAGCTGCCCATCAGTTACATCTGTGTAGGGGGCCTAGATCTAGTCAATGCATGATTCTTGGTGCTTCAGTCTCCACAAACCCCTCAGGGCCCTGGTTAGTTGGGTCTGTCAGTCTGGTCTTCGTGTGGAGCTCCTGTGCCCACCAAGTCGTTGCATCCTTCCCACCACGTTTCCACAGGGCTCCTTACACTGCTTTTTAACCCTTTCCTATCTTATGCAGTTCCTGTAAAGCCAGAGCACGATGTACAGATTCAGCACAACAGGCTTGGTGATTTGTGGAACGCCTTGGAAGATGCTGTGGGCTTCCTGTTGTGTTTCCTGGAGGTGTGTGTTCATGGCTAACATAGCCTTTGTGACATTGAGATTGGCCAGTGAAGTTTAGCATGGCCAGTCTGTGTAGACTTGCCTTTGTTCGCTCAACCACTTGTGGATATTTGCTATGACATGAATGCTGTGACAAATGACTCTGTGCCTATGTGCTTTTGCCAGTCCAGCTTAGGAACAGCCTTCTAGAGGGAAGATTGCCCTCCACAAGTGTTCACCATCTTGCATCCGCAATGACAGGGTATGATAGTGTCTGTCTTCCTCAGCCTCATCAAGGGAGCATGTTGTCACATTTCTACATTTCTGCTAACCCAAAGATGAAAATTAGATTTCATTGTAGCTTTAATTGCTTTTCTTATTGAGTGAAGTTAAACAGTCTTTTAATTTGACAGTAATTTACAAGGCTGAGAATACAGGTTGATGGTAGAGTACTTGCCAAGTATACCAAAGGTTATGCCCAGCACCTAACACATATACAACACATTCATGGGGTATATACAGTGCACATACACACACACACCCCGCAACACCCACAAACATACAGAACATAACTATACCATATGCGAAATTATTTCTTTCTCTTCTTGTCACTTTAATTTTTAAGTTATACTTTGTAAGAATTGTCCCATCCCAGGATATAGAATAACTTACTTATGGTCTTTTCTAGAATGTGCATAACTTACACTTACATTTAAATCCCAGATAATTTTAAAAGAATCCCATTGTTTGGTGTGAGGACCTGACTTTACCCCTTCACACATGGCTTTGCCATTGTGCAGATGCTGCGGGATGTAAAACTCTGTTTTCCCCAAGACTGAAGCTTTCCCGAAGCTAGCTGGCTGTCAGACTCTAGGCTTTACATGCATTCAACTCATTTCAGAATTGTCCATTTTACATGACAATATGTTCTTTTCTCCTTTGTTCTCTTTTGTTTGTATTTTATTTGTTTTCTGTTTTGAAGCAGTGTCTGGATCTGAGGCTGAGACTAGAGAGAACTCACTCTATAGCCCAGGCTGACCTCAAACTCTTGAGCCTCTTGTTCTGTTTTGGCCTCATGAGTGTTAGGATCACAGGCATGGGCCACCATGCCAGGCTCATGGAGTGTTTTGTGAATTATGTATCATGTATTTGTGTATACATGTATATATTCCTAATGGTGTGTGTGTGTGTGTGTGTGTGTGTGTGTGTGTGTGTGTGTGTTCTCTTGTTTTTTAAATCAGTTTCTCTTTCTTTTGTTGCTTGCTTATTCTTTTAAGTAAACTTTCTAATTAGTCAAGGTTTGGAAAAATAATTTACTGCTTTTTATACTTTAAACTTATGAATTAGTTTAAAAAACAGTTGACATTTTCATGAGATCTATGAAAAGAGATATCCTGTGTCTTTGTTATTTTTACCTCGCCTTCTCCATCATCAGTTGTGTCTTAGGATTTTTATGCCGTGGCTTGTGTTGCTCTGCTCTGGTTTGCTGAGCTTCCCGACCTTCTGACTTGATGTTTCTCATCAACTTAGAAAATTCTCTCTTCTCTCTCCTGCTTTCTGCCCCCCTCTCCTTGCTGAAATTCTAACTCCATAAATATCAGATTTTTTTCAATGAAGTTAGATACTTCTACATACCAAGCAAGTCCTCTACCACTGGGCTGTGTCCCCAGTGCTATATTGTTAAAATAAAGGCCAATGTTATAAATACGTGTTTCCGAACCTCCTTTTTATTTTCCTTATTTTTCTTCTCATGGATCAGTTTAGATGTTTTTTGTTTGTTTGTTTGTTTGTTTTTGTTTTTCTGAGTGTCTTAGAGTACACAAATGCTCTCTTCTACCATGTATAAGTTGTCAGCAAACCCATCTATTGAGCTTACAATGTTAGGGTTTTTTTGTTTTTGTTTTTGTTTTTTTTTTTTTTTTTTTTTTTTTTTGCTTTTCAGCTCAAAAATGTTTCCTTTCTTGTGAGATTTAAATTTTCTGTGCATTTCTTAATTTTAAAGATCTCTTTCCATCATGCTAAGGTCTTTGAACTGCATGACTCATGGCTGTGTAGTTTTGCTAATGCTAATGTCTGTATCAACAGTCCGCCATCGGTTCTCCCGGCTTTTTCCATCATGTGCTCAGTCTCATGATTTATTTTATATGGGACACAGCCAGCGAGACCTCCAGATGAGTTGCTTCTCCCTCTGCCTGGCAGGTCATGTTTTAGTCCAGCTTTGCGCTGAGAGCCTTAGGAGTTGAGTTGGAGTTTCAAGGAGTCTATTTATCTCTGGCTTAGTCTCTGCCTTACAAGTAGGCTCAGATTAGCTCTCTATTCCAAACAAATTACCACCAACTTTGCGGCTAGAAACATCTTGGGTTGAACAACTCACAGCTTTGTATGTCAGAGTCTGGCCTGGTTTTCTCAGGGCTGAGATCAAAGAGGGCTCTCCTTATTGGGAGGAGCTACCTCTGGAGGGAGATCGTTTTCTTGGCTTATAGCCTTATTCTATTTCGGGGCCAGCTGTTTAGTGTCCTCAGTCTCTCTTTCTCTATGTCTGTAATAACATTGCCTTTTTCAATCTTTGGCTTTCCTACGCCTCTTATAAAATACTCTAGTGCTGACACTGGGCTAATACAGCCTACTATTATCTCTCACAGCAAAATCCTTTCTAAACAGCATATATACAATTTGGGGGGTTCAGCTGTGAAATCTTTGGAGGTCCCTATTTTGATCATCACAAACCCACCAAGTGGGATGGCCAGTGTAACAAATCAGAATACAAAACACAAGTTAAGCGTGTTCTCTGAGGGTCCTGCTTGGCCTCTCAAAGTCCAAGCTGCAGGTAAATCTCTTGAAGGCAAACCCATTCATATGTTAGACTGTGTTCTACACTCTGTTTGCCCGCTGCCTACCACCCATTCCTAGCAGGATTTTGAGCCCACCATGTCTTGGTGTTAGATTTTCAGCCCCTGTAACTACCATTCTCTTTGGTGTTTCCTCTTCTCTCTTGCCGCATCCCTCTCTGGCAGAGCAAACAGCTCTCAGCTCACTTTTCACTGCCTCTCCTCTTTCGGAGCCAGCCTTCCTGTGACGCACTTCAATAGAGTGTTAATAAAGTTGCCCATAAGGTACAAATTGCTTCACTGTACCAATCTTTCCCATGGCCAACCCAGGGCTTGGCTCACGATTCTCTGTGCCGGATCAGTGGCTGGCAATCCAGGTGGAAAGTGTGGATGTAATATCAGGCCCTCAAGGTGAAGACAGCGTGGCTGGCACACCAGGAGTTGGTTGGGCCTCTGAGGCCTTGGCAAAATGATTCAACCTGTGCTTAAGCCAAGCAGGCCCTTTGAGCACTGGCAAGCTATAAGCAGCCATTTCCTGCACACTCAGCTATCCCTGGGCCTGGCCTACGTCTTGCTCCTGGCCCTCAGTCAGGTAGCAACATGGCTTTCCAGATTACTATGGTTTGGATCTTTAAAATCTTTATTGCTTATTTATTTTCTGTGGGGTGTTAATGTATAAATATTCAGAAAAAAAACCAAATACTGGGTTGATATTGTAGCTTAAAGATAAAAACAAAGTGCTCCTTTACAAGGAAAACACATCGGGCCTCAGCCAGGCACAAAGAACTACAGGCGATGAGTAAACCCTAGAGCAGGGGAGGTGGTCCTCTCCAGGGAAGAGCATACCAATTGCTTGTCCGGCACCAGTCAGCTCTGAGAACATACGTACAAGTAACATTATATGGACTCAAGAGGTTATATTTAGGAATACATATGTGTATACAAATACATATATGCCTGCGATAATAGTTATTGAAAAAAAGAGGCCATGAATGTGAAGGACAGTGGGGATGGTTATCTGGGAAGGTCTGGAGGGAGGAAAGGGAGGGAGCGACATAATTAAGTTATAATCTCAAAAATACTTTGCATTAAAAAAAATATTCCACACACAACCATCTGCCAAGTCCTTGTTCAGCCTCCAGAGAATTGGTCTTGACTTGGGGTGGTAAGAAAATGAAAAAAAGACAGACAGATGGACGGACGGACACACACACACACACACACACACATACACATACACACCCACACAGCACACAGCACACACCACACACACACGGCTGGCATGGGGTGGTCTGGGCTCTCAGCTGGAGAAATGTCAGCAGCCCTGGGAGCTCAGCGGGTATAGTAGGAGTTGAGTAGGGAAGCGGGGTTCTTGCATGTGGATAAGCAAGGCCTGCTGATGGAGACAACGTGATCAAGGAGACAGGTTCAGCTAATCTGCGGAGGAGCCAGTCTCTGCAGGGGCACAGCTGTCTTCAGGCTGTCAGTCGTGGGGTTAGGAAGCCATGGTGGGCATTTGCTGCACACACTATGAACAGCCACACATGGAGCAGAAGAACACTTTGCTGTGTCCCTCTGGACCTCACCCCCACTCCCTGCCCCCCACTAGGTAGAGCCAGAGGCTCTGTCATCCCCCCCCCATAGGTCTGAGACTCTGGTGTCCTTAATATGGCCATGGCCATGTCAACAGCACACACTCACCCCGAACTTCACGCACTCTGGGTTCCCTCCACTCTCCACAACCAGCGAATGTAATGGGTAGACCTTGGATAGGGTACTGAATAAAAATCAAGAAAATCTGAATGGAATATAGACTTAATAGCAAGTGTCCATTTGAGTCATTAGTCCTGTGTCCTAATTAATGTTAAGGTATTGATAATGCCATGTGGTGGTGGCATGCGCCTTTAATCCCAGCACTTGGAAAGCAGAAGCAGGTGGATCTCTGTGAGTTAGAGGCCAGCCTGGTCTACAAAATAAGTTCTGGGACAGCCAAAGCTACAAAGAGAAACCCAGTCTTGGAACACAAATGAATAAATTTTAAAAATCCAAAATTCCCTAAAGGATATTAATAACAGGATACATTAGGGACGAGGTGTATGAGGACTTGCCTTTACCTGAGAATAAGAAAATATATTAAAATTAAAAAAAATCATTTTATAGTAATTTCACATAAGAAGGGTGTTGGAAACAAAGGGAGTGAGACTATCAGTGGTTATCCTTTTGGCTCAGTTGAGAAGACCAAATAGAAATATTAGTATTCCATGAAGATTTACAGAAATTGCATTAGAAAACCATTCTGTTTTGTGAGTACCACAAAGGAAGTGGAGCTTTGCAAGAAGGAAGGGTGAGGTTACAAAGCTGGACCCAGAGCCTTTCTAACCCAAGAATCCTGAGAGGTGGGGCCCCACAGAGTTAGAGGCCCTTGAAACACTACAAGCTGGGAGCCAAAAATGTTTACTGTCTAATTTATAATCTCCTTGTTGTGCGTTCAGCCTGTTAGAGTGCAGTGCTCTGCTCAACCATCTGAGGAGAAGATTGCCCAATAACAGCAACTGTTTCACTGAGGTCATGTTTTTAAACTGAAACACTGGATTAGCCAGGCGTGGTGGCACACACCTTTAATCTCAGCTCTCAGCAGGCACAGGCAGGAGGATCTCCGTGAGTTCGAGGCCAGCCTGGTCTACAAAGCGAGTCCAGGACAGTCAGGGCTACACAGAGAAACCCTGTCTGGAAAAACCAAAACCCAAAACCCAAAACAAAATTATATTATTTGATTTTATGAAAGGTTTTATAAAAAAATTTCAAACCAACACATAAAAGCAGAGGGAGCGTTATAATAAATGCCTGTGTGTATCAGCCAGCCTCAGGGCACGTCAAGACTCACCAGGTCGGACTTGTCTCTCTCCTCTCTGTTTCTGCGTGCTTTCCTTCTCAGTGTGTCAGAGAGCATCTTTGTGCTTGCTTTCTGTGAATATTTGTGGAGTAGCTGCTGACAGCACACAGCTTTAGGACTCCAAGACCAAAGCAAGAGCAGAGAGATGAGTCAGATATGCTGTCACTCTAAAAGAGGAACCCCAATTCCCAACCCTAAGTGACAAGTGCTGTAAGGGGTGCGTATAAATTGTTATGAGATTCACATTAGGGGTGAACGTCAGCCAGGAGGGCCACAGGACACTGAGCTGGCTTAGGCTGCACATATGCCCAGGGTTAAGTGAGTAACAGGAAGAAAGTGTGAGGAAGAGCTGGCCTTGTCCTCTAAGCCAGGGGTTCTCAGCCAGTGGGTCACCTGACTTCCTTTGGAGTCAAAGGACCCTTTCACAGGGGTCATCTAAGACCATCAGAAGACACAAATATTTACATTACAATTTATAGCAGTAGCAAAATTACAGTTATGAAGTAGCAATGAAAATAATTTTATGTCTGAGGGCAGGGGCAGGGCAGCATGAGGAGCTGCATTCAAGGAATTAAAGCAGCTCTAGGAAGGTTGAGAAGCACAGCACCAGGCTGCCCCGCCCCCCTTCATCCATGTGCTCATATGGGCATCTCAAAGGAAAGTATTTTCTGTCAAAAGGAAATAGACCCACCTAGCAATTTCAGAAAAATTTGGTGAAACAGAAACCAAGGAAGGTGAGGTTTGGTTTGGTTTGGTTTGGTTTGGTTTGGTTGTTTGTTTTGTATGCTCTTAACAAAATTAAACCATTATTAGAATTTAAGGGTGATCATAGTTCTCTGAATTTGTGTCACAAATAACTGCTGTATTTGAAGGTTTTAAAGTGGGAGTCAATAGCTCTAGAAGTAAGTGGTAAAATGGTAGACGATGAGGAGGTGAGCAGCAGGTGACTCTCCAAGCACAGAAAGGCCCACCTTCAGGACACCTGTGTTGAGTATAAGGAACCAGGAAGAGAAAGAAGGCAGCAGCTGCCTCTTGGCTGTTGTTGTTGTTGTTGTTTCCTCTGTGAAGCCAGACCAGGATCCCCATCCAAAATTTGGAATAGCACTTAAATGGAAGCAGGGGCATCTACAAGCGATGACAGTGCCACCCTCCAGGTCCTTCCCTATATTTTCCAACCGATTAGCAACTGGCGAAAACCACTCGGTTCATTTAGACCAATGCCTTGTGCAAATGATTTGTGTAATGCATGCCACTGCCAGAGCTGGGGATGTCTCAGTAATTCTGGAAGCCACAGGGTGGGAGGAGCCTAACTCGCGAGATATCACGTAGAGAAGAACCCAGCCCACAGCTACCAGTCACCATGGCCTGATAGACAGGCTTTTGCTCTGCTAACTAATGAGACTCTGAAGGTCTGTTTGTTAATGTAACAGAGTGGCTTATCCTTAAAGGACCCACACTTTCTGTCCAGCAGGCAGACAGTTTTAAATACATAGCTATCCATGCCTGGAACTATCGTGTGGGTCTCTTAGTGTGTCCATTGGATTTCTACACTTAGACAAAACTGTCAAGACAGTTGCCATGTTTTAATACTCACCTCATAGGACACGACATGTTGTTGGGGGGGGGGGAGAGGTGCAGAGTGTGAAATGGATTTGAAGAAAGTCTTGAAGGTTGACTGTTTGGAAATCTTATGCTTTATATGGAACAAAAGGAAAACCTCGGACGATTTAGTTAGGAAAACAAGGCGGTGGCCCACAGAGGTGAGTCCGAGAAGAGCTTTTGATGTTCAGGGTCATGGTGTTCCTTGCGTGTGCAGTAGCAACGTGATGGCTGGAGGGGCGGGTTCCCACAGGCAAAGCTTTGCCTGAGTACCAGGACCCTACCTCAGATGGCAGACCTATTTCAAAGGCTGCTCCCCAGCATAGTTTTGATCACATATACAGTTTCAAAGCAGCAGTAGATGAGAGTCCTCAACACGGGAAATGTTTCAAAAACAACACAATCATAGAATCAAGTCATTTTAGAGGAGATCTTAAGGTATCATAAACTCTAGTTCTTAGAAAAATAAACCAGTCCCTGCCAAGAGCATTGATGTGTGATCAGCAGGTTCCTACAAAACTGAGGGGGAAGAAGCACAAAGGAAATATAAGTAACAGGCTTTTAAAAAACATGACAGAGACTAGAATTTCATAATGTTTTCATAGCTATGTCACTTTAGTACTTAAAGACCAAACTATAATAAACCTGTAATTTCTTGCTATAGAAAGTAATAATTACAATGAACATTTGCACAGCACTTTATAATCAGAAGTATTTGCCTGTATACCTGACTACTGCTCTGTTCGCTGCAGACACTACACTCCCTATTACAGGAACACAGAAATTATGCTGCATAGTGACTTCTCCGTCACACTCCTCAGTGTGTCAGAGCCAAAGATGGATGTAACTGCAGAGTCATCAGCTAGACCAGAGGGGACCTTCTTGCTGTCCCTCTCCCCCGCCCTTCACGGGTTAGCCTGTCAGGTACAACCCTTGCAGTATAAGCCTAGCAGACTAGGAACCAAAATCACTTGGGTTTTGTCCTTTTATAGAAATTTTAAGTAGTTTTGTGCCTCCTGAGAGATGGAATCCTAAAATTACCTCTGAGGCCCATTTCTTCCTTGTTCTGGGCAGAAATGCTTTGGCAGACTCCTCAGGGAGGGGCGTGTCATACTCAGGGGAAGGGTCGGAGGGGTGAACTGAAGGTCATCATGTGTCTTTTATAGATGAGGTCTCTTGCAAAGAGAGAGAAGTTTCCAAATTTAGATCAAGTCTGCAGTCATGTGTCACTCAACAATCCAGAGATACCTTTTGAGCACAGCAGCGTTAGGCAGTTCATTCACGCTCACCCACATGGCAATGCCACTGTTTTCTATTGTCACGGCAATGCTAAGGAAAGAATAGTACTTTCAGAAGGCAAAAATCAACTTGGACAGCTTTCTTTTCTTTTCTTTTTCTTTTTTCTTTTTTTATTTTAATTTTAATTTTAATTTTATTTTATTTTATTTGCCACCTTCTGCCCTGTAGCCTGTCCTGTTCATCCCACTTGCTAAGCTCTGCTCCTGCCTTGGTCCCTAACCTCACCCTCAGCCCATTTTCTCCCCACAAGTCCTACGCACATGGGCACAGCCCAAGACAAATAGCTGCTAGGGTGTAGAAAACAAGAACCTGGAAGGCACATATATGTTTTAAATTCACCTACTGCTAGGTTCATCTAATGTAAAGTCCAAGGGTGAATCTTATTACCCCAAATGAAACACTAACTGAAAACTTTTAAGGTTTTTAAAAAAAATTATTATTCTTTGAGAATTTCATACAGAGTGAACTTCTAAAGTAATGTATGCTATTAATACACCAATGTTCCGGAACATGAGAGTTCACCAGAGAAACACACACAAAGTGACTTCTTTAGAAAGCTTAGCGATTTCTCCCTTTTCTGCTTTTGTGGCAGTTGTCAACCCAGGTCTCTCGAAATCCCCCTGGTTACATGTTCATGACCTGCAGAGTCTTGACACCCTGACGTCTCTGGAGAGAAAGGAGCCACCATGTTATATAAAGACATATACGAGGAATGGATGGATGCCGTGATTGGAACAGGACCAAAACGTGCTGTGTGCAGGCTACAGAAACAGCACTGCTGGTGTAGTTTAGCAAGAGTCTGAAACTAAGGGTCAGAGACAGGCTGCTGGGAGTGACAGGACATGCCAAGTGCCAGTCTGATGGTGTGATGCTTGTGGGCAACTAAAGATGAACATCCCAATCCAGAAAGACAGAGAGGTGACATCCACCCATATTGGGAGGGGGGATCTTCTCACTGATGCAAAGGCTGATCTCTTTCAGAAACTCCTTCACAGAACGATCCTTCACCAGTAATTTGGGTATCCTTGGACGAGCTAAGGTGACATAAATTAGCCATCACGGCAGGTATTTTGCGGTGTAATTAAACACGTGAGAATATTAAATAGATCATGAATTGACCCTCTCTTGTTCTTCTCGGCTCTGCTGGTCAGGGCCAAATGTGCTGTCTGTGTTGTATCTGTCCTATTATTATAGCTAGGTTAGGTTGTACCTCAGGTCATGTGCATAAAGATAAACAGGGACATTTTTAGTTCATAACTCGTTATTTTGAATATTTACAAATTTTTAAAATTAAATTCAAGTATTAACGCACAAAATTAAGGAACTAAAATATAATTTGTTAACTATCACTGTAACTTATTTATCAGTACCTTTAAGGATTTATAGATATTTCTTTCTGGGCACGGCATCCAACATACAAGCCTTCTTTTTGTCTTGACTCCTGTTAGTACCCTCTGAAGCGTGTCTGTGACTGATCCCTAGGCACATGGCTTGCCCTACAGCAGGAGGGTGATGGGACTCTTTGTCGCTACCCTTACAAATCTAATGGCAGTTCTTTAGGTCAGCACCTGTATTGTCTGGTTTTATGCCAATTTGACACAAGCTGGAGTCATCTGAAAAGAAGGGAACTTCAAGTGAGATGATGCCTCCATAAGATCCAGCTGCATAGAAACCAGGGCATTTTCTTAGTTAGTGATTGATAGAGAGGGCACAGCCCTGATGGGTGGTGCCATCCCTGGGCTGGTGGTCCTGGGTTCTATAAGAAAGCAGGCTGAGCAAGCCATACAGAGCAAGCCAGTAAGCAGCACCCCTCCATGGCCTCTGCATCAGCTCCTGCCTCCAGGTTCCTGCCTGTTTGAGTTCCTGTCCTGACTTCCTTCAATGGTGAACAGCGATGTGGAAGTGTTAAGCCCTTTCCTCCCCAACTGGCCTTCTGGTAATGGTGTCTCAGCAATAGACATCCTGACTGAGACTGCACTGTTAGCTGCCCCGAGAATCTTCTTGACAGACACAGTGAAACTCCATAAAAAAAAAAAAAAAAAAAAAACAAAACAAAACAAAAAAAAAACCCTTTCATTTGGCCTAGCTTTGAAGGCAATGCTAAGTCCCTAAGTAGATGACTGAATATTACTTACTAACACTGACTTTTTCTCTCTTTGCACTCCCACCACAGCAGTGCTGAAGTGATATCATGGCTTCAGCTCAGAGAAAAATCCTGCAAGTGCAAAAGGAACATTGTTTCTTCAAGAAAATTACTCTGATAACTTGAGCCATAATCTATGCCAGGTTCTTAGTTTATTTCATTTTATTCAAAAATGAAAAGGCAGATTAGATATGAATATGGCTTTCAGAGCTCTCTTTCTTGTGTGGATGTACACAAATAGGCAGGTACAGTACAGAACGTATAACTCATAAAAAGATCCAAACACTCCAATTTCCTTCTGTTGCATTATTATTATTATTATTATTATTATTATTATTATTATTATTATTATTATTATTACATTACTATAGAAAGCAATGGCTGGGAAACAGGAAAATCCAAAGCTAAGATGCTGGTAGTTGGGTGGGCAAGTGTAGTTAAAATATTATTCACAAATAATCTATTGAGAAAGGCCACAAGAAAAGCCTTATGATGCAGAGAAGCAGTGAGGGGTGGCAAGAGATGGATATTTTCTCCTAATGAGGCAATTTCAGAAGGATACTGAAAATCTGTTACCATATAACACTTTGGAAAATGTGTATGCATGAATCAAAATCAACACCTCCTAAAGTGAACAGCAGCTACAGATTTTCTAGATTATGCAACAAAAGTGTTTTTTGGACACTGGTAAAAACAAAACACCAAATCTTTGGTGGAAAAAAAATACGTTGTAAATTGGGCTTCTTTATCTTAAGGAAGTGGTGATGTAACTAAATTCCTTATATAATCTTTACCATCATGTGACTACAATAATTATAATTCAAATACAAATGAAACTTAATAGGTATTGATTGCTAACTGGCTTCTAAACCAGAATTTCACACAATTATGCACACTTTCTTTGCCAAATAAACAAATTTTAAAAACTTGATGTACTTGGTATGTATATGAACAGCAAGGGGTAGGGGTGGGGGTGGTGCATGTGTCACCTTCCACATTTTTGGAGAGACTACTCCTCACCTTCTACGAGGGCTCCTCTCTCATTGTTGCTGGCTTTCCCCTCTCTGTACTCCAGTTTTCCAGGCTTCTTGGTTTGTGACTTTCCAGACTCTTCAATCTCTAACTCCCCTATCCCCAAACTCTAATGGAATTACAGAAATGTACTACCATACCCAGCTTCACATAGAGTCTTGGGGATTTGACTCTCCCACCCCCAGCTCCCACTCCCACCACCCCATCCCCCCACCCTCATTCCCCCACCCCCATCCCCCACCTAGCCCAAGTGCTTACCCAAGAAGCAATCAGCCTGAGTCCTTAAAATGAGTCACTTTTGAAGAAGGTTGCTTTGGGTTTGTGCTGCCTGGCTGACTGTGTCCCTCACGCATCACCTTTACAGTATTGTTTCTGAAATTATTTGCATCTAAAAATCATGACTGCCTCTGTGGGTTGTTTTACAACTGGTGCATGAGAATTACATATGCTAATTAGTTCCACTTTGTTTTTACATATCTTTAGCTTAGTCCTGTAAAGCCTCAATGTTTCCAGTGTTGTCAAATTGATACAGACACTCCCGTCCTAGCTTAAAACAAAAGCAGGCCTTCCATTGTGCTACTTGATCCAGTTGTGGCTTTGCTGTTTCCTAAATTTGCTGGGGAGAAGTCTTGAGGAGAAAGATGCTGTGTTGGTACAGGAACTTGTGATCTTTTCCTAGAATCGGTCCCAGCATTCTGGTTTTACCAAGTGTGGAGAGACTTGTTAAGGATCTATGTCAAATACATAAACACTTCCTTCTAAGCATGCTGTGTAGACATTATTTTAAATATAGATTTGGGAATGTGTTGCCACAGATGCCATGGAATTTATATCTAAATCTTCTCAACTTCATGTGATAGAGATAGTGTTCATCTTTGGGTTCTGACCATCAGTGGAATCGTTGCAGTTAGATTTGAAGTCAGCAATGCATCTTCTTTAAAGGTTGAAGGCTGAAGTATAGAAATCTGGCACTGAGCGTCTTTCACTGCAGCTCTCTTTAATCTGTGTGGTTGCCAACATGTCCATTAGCAAAAAAAAAAAAAAAAAAAAAAAAAAAAAAAAAAATTTGGAAACTGGGGGTGCAGGAAGCTGGAAAGGCACACGTAGGCAAAGCTGGCAGCCTTGCCCCTTGCTCTGTCTGTGGGATCAGGTGTACTCACGTAAGGGCTCAGTGAGTTGTGATGACATGAGGCTGAGCTGGAAAGAAACTGGAACTGGGTCAGTGTAAGCTGCATGTGTATTGCAGCAGGCTTAGGGTGCTAAAAACTCTTAGAAGTTGTTTAATACATTTTCTAAAGCTGATTTTGTGAACTGAATGATGCCCAGTTTGATTCTATGTCTTATAGATACTTTTCTAAGGTCCAAACAATCACAAGATGTAGATACACAGGAAAATTTACCTCTTTAAATGTATTATTTATATGTTGAGACAGTGCATGCCACAGTGTCTTGTGTGAAGGGCAAAAGACAACTTCAAGAAGCTGTTTCTCTCATTTTACCTACTTGTAGGTTCTAGGAACTGAACTCGGGTCTTCAGGCTTGGGTGCCACATAAACACTGATTCATCAACAGCACCGTGGTGATTTTTTTCTCTTCTATTTCCATGTTGGCCATAAGTTTGATGTGCCAGCCTATAGCATTCAAATCGCCAATCACTCCATCTGCTCTTTACTCTCTCATATATACTCCACATACACATAGACATACAGGCACACAAATACTACACAGTTGCTAAAAAAAAAATCCAAGAAAAGAAATCTAGACCACTTTCACTAGTTTCTTCTTCTCTAATTTCTACAGTAGTCTTTTTCAGAAACAGCTGATTCATTTTGAAAACACAACAGGGCCTGGCTTATATGAAACTTCGATCTTTACCATTTGTCAAAGAAGCCAAGCAATAGGTACAACTGTGTGAGCATCAAAAATACCAAAACTGCGTTGAAACCTGGCTGATCTTTGCTAGGCTGGAAGAGGAGGTCAGGTTGGCTACTGCTGCAACACGACCAGGCTGGAGATAATATCAGCAGAAAAACTGTAGTGTACTCAGATACCTCATACCCCAAACTGTTTACAACCATGACTCAAGAGACAACAAACAGAAACTTAGGGGTTTTATTTGGGATATTGAAGCCTCTCTCTCCTTTCCACGAACACCTTAACCCTGGGTACGAGAAAGAAGGTTAGTGGGAAGAGAGGGAATGGGCCCCTTTACTTCTCCTGGCTGTTTAGAGTCAATGGGTCCTTTGGAGACAATAACAATATCTACTAACAACAAACACAGCAAGCACTCAAACGTTCCTCTCCAACTATCTCTAAGCTGCCACACTGTCTGTCTTTGGTCTCTCCAAACTACTACATGCCACATGTCACATGTCACATGCCACACTTTCTCTCTCCAGGCTCTCTTATTTATTTCCCTCAGAGTCCTAGACCACACCCCTCTCTGTGCTTTAGGAGGCAAGTTGTTACCAGCTAGCAAAGATCACGCCCCACAAGAGACAATTATCAGCTGTGGATATACTAAAACCCAAACTAAAACCCCACACTTTGGGGTGAAACAAAAAAAAATATATAACATAGCCGAGTTTACAAAGAAACCAAACCTTCCATTGCAGAGATGGACTACTTTATAACGTGCTTGTCAGAAAAGTTGGGGGAACTGAGTTAAAATCTCTAGCAACCAGGTCAAAGCCAGGGGTAGTGGAAACAGATAAGTCTATGAGGGCATTGGACAATTAGCCTAGAAAAATTGGTGACTTTCAGGTTCAATGAAAGACTTTGTCTCCAAAAATAAGAGCAATAGAGACAGACATTCTTTGTCAAGCTCTGGCCACCACATATATATATATGCCCAACCAAATGTGTATACACCCACATACAAACCCATACACACACACACACATGCACACACACACGTGTGTAGAAACCTATGAAGAGTGACCCAGAAAGATTGACTCATAAGAACAAATGTCACCAAGAGCCTTTTTTCCATCTTACCTGAGGCCAACCAGCTAAGGTTTTCCTTCAAGTATAGAAACAACAAGGCCAATCTCAACCACACATTCTTTTAAACAGGTTCCTTTTTGATCTATCAAATTCTGGTACCCACAGCTCTAGAACAAAGATATTTCAATTTCCAGAAGTTGGCTCAGAAATTCAAAGACTTTGTCTTGAGTTTTGCACATACAGGGGCCGAGAGAAGGGTATTGTAGGAGTATGTGGACACATTCTGCTTTTACCCCCTGATATTTCAGAACACATTCTCTCACCGGTTCCAGACCTCTGAAATCTCTGTGTGAGGCTGTTCCAATGAGTGGCTATCTCTGAGCTGCTGCCTGGGTAGCCCTCTGTTAAGTACAAATCAATGCGTGTGACTCCACGGGTGTCTCCAGGAAGTTGATGGTATTGGATCATGAGATCTCGGACTCTGGGAGAAAACTGGGACGGTGTGATGTGAGAACAGGTTCTAAGGAAAGAGTTCTATAAGCTGCTTTTAGAAGTAAAGATGCATATCTTCATGTCATAAGCATCAGGTTTTAAACTGCCCCACATAATCGTCTTTTTTCAAAGAGCAGTAGTTAGTTCTAACTTTCTCTGTGTAGTCATATGTGAGTGTATATGAGCATGCATGCATGCAGATGCAAGAGGTAGACATTGAATGTTTTCTTCAATCACTCTTCATCAATCATTTTGAGACAGAGTTTCACCATGAACCTGAAGCATACCACTAAGCTAGCTAGTCAGCAAGCCTCTGGGATTCTCTTGTGTCTCCTGTATCTCCCCCACACAGAGATCGCAGGCTTGTGCCACATCTGGCTTTTTCACATGGGCTCAGGGGATTGAACTCAGGTCCTCATGGTTTTGCAGCATTTTACTAATGAGGCCTTCTTCTCAGTTCCCTCTTCACAGTTATTGACACGTGGATGAGTGGTAGTTACTTAATGTATCTTAACATCTATTCACGATTATTATCTGCTAATATTTTAATGCTCACTTTTAAAGGTATTGCCATACTCAGTTTAAAAACAAGGGCTTTAAAATCACTTCCCTTGCTTTGTTATAACACCACAGACTTTGACTACACATTAAAAGGATATAACTCTATCAAAATGTCTAACATCATTTCGCCCCTAGCTCCAGAGTTGCTTATTGCCTCAATTACTTGTCTATCACTGTGACAAAGCACAATGACCAAGGCAGCTAATAAAAGGAAGTGTTTAACTTGGGGCCTCACACTTCCTGAGGGTTAGTGTACGTGTCTGTCATGGCATTGGGCAGGCAGGCATAGCACTGGAGAAACAGCTGAGAGCTTGCAATTTGATCCACAATCACAAGGCAGAGAGAGAGAGCGAGTTAACTGAAATGATGTGGGCTTTTGAAACCTTAAAGCCCACCCTCAGTGACACGCTTCCTCCAACAAAGCCACGCTTGCTAATCCATCCAAAAACAGTTCAATGAGATAAGCATATGGGGGCCATTTTTATTCCCCATGCCTGTCCACTCTCCTGGAAATATTGGTATGAGATGTGTTTCCTTAAGCTCATACCTCTGTGGTCCCTTATGCAAATGACTGTGGCTTATATATGTTAAGAGATTATGTAGGTTGAACTGAAATGAGTGACTTATGCCACTTTTAAATTGTAGCCTTACAGCATTGTTAAGAAACCTGGTTTTGTATTTTTCAGAGTAGCTAACATTATCTGTTATGGGAAAGAGATGTACGTACTTAGTGGTTTAAAAAAAATAATAAACGTTTACTTCTTGATTCTGGTACAGGTTGGCGGAACAACAAGTGAGCGAATGGGCCTCTGTACCTGCTTGCCACTCACAGGCCCGTGCTCCTCCCTTTTGTTAGCCCTGTCTCGTTCTAGGGCTTTGTCTTCCAGTTCAGCCAACCATTCAAACAAGGGAACGAACATATGAGAACATTTGTCCTGAACTACACACATCATCACCATTTATAGTTCATTAGCCAAAACAGTCTAATGGTTATGCCTAACTTCTAGTGGGAGACGCAGAACAGTAAAGAACTGAGATGTGAGTGAACGGATCTCAGTTAAACACGTTTCATTGTTCAGTCTTTGTTAGGAGGGGGATACAAGAGGATCATGTAGGCATAAGGTTATTGTGTAATTCAAGTGCTGATTTCTGTACCCCTTATATCTGGTTGCAATCCTTGTTCTGAAAATTCATGTCTCACTGGTGTATAAAAGCTGCTTCCAACTGTCCCCCCCCCCCATATGCCAATAAACAGCTTACAGCCAATTGCTGGACAGGAGAGAAAATAGGGCTGGACTTCCTGCCAGCCAGGGAAGGAGGGGTTAAAAGAGGAAGTAGGGGATTCAGCTGTGGGCAGAGGTCCAGGAGACATCAAGAGAGAGGAGCTGGAGCAAGAAAGCTACGAAGTGCAAGTATTTCTGGGATGTATGCTGGGAGGACGTTCAATTAGCTTAGAGGGTTAAGAATAAAGTAATAAATATATAGGTGGATATCTGTGAGTTCGAGGCCAGCCTGGACGACAAAGTGAGTTCAGGATAGCCTAGGCTACAAAGAGAAACCCTGTCTCGAAAAGCAAAAACTACTCAATTCTTGTGCTGTGAAGCTTGTTAAAATAATATAGTCTGACGTTTAGACTATAGCCATACTAAGAGAGAAACTGAGAAACAAACATTAATTTATAAAAATAGCTTTAACAGATCAGGACCAGACAGATGAGGGATGTGTGACAAAACTTCCTGGGGAGATACTACATACATGTCTACTCACCCCATGACAGACCAAAGTATGAATACCACAAATCCAATTTGGTGAACCATGAGTTTTATTGGGGTTATTTATAGGAATACAGGTGAGGAGGTTCCTTACAGGATGAGAAATGACTCAAAGACACCTGCATCACTAAAGCCCACTTTAGCATGGGTGACATCGCACAAGCTGGGGACCTGGAGCACACTGCATAGCCTGCGGGCAGCTCAGCAGGCTGAAGACTGTCCTTTCCTGGTGACTCAGTTGGCTTAACCCGCTTCTAGTCCACTTGACTGATTTTTACTTCTTACAGGCAGGAGGTCTGGTGTCAGAGGCTTCTTTGCACCTTCGCTTGTCTGAGAGTGACTCTCTGCTTTTATTTCTTACTCTTGAAGGGTGGGACATAGTGAACCTTGTCAGCTTCAGGGAACTCCTGAAGCTATTTTGGGTTGCTTCCTGGCCTGCTTTTAAGGCACTTCCTACAGATAGAATGTTTCACTCTCTGAGGAAGCTGTTACACAACAGGGGACAAATAGAAATATGTTTCCTGATGATCTGGAGACACTTTAAACTGTTGGTAGCAAAGAAGTTGTATAATTAACCTTGAATGCCAGAGCCAGTGCTATTATAAAAACTAAAAACATTGTAAACAGTGAGTATGGATCTCAAAAGACTCATTCTAACTTACATAACTATATATAAGAAACTGCATGCTACATGCTCTGTTTATATGAAATTTCCGATAAGAGAAATACCCCATCCTTTCAGAGGGTAGGAGTAGGCAGCAGCTGCTAAGCTAATTTCTGGAACTCCTCTGTCCTCCCTCTCTCCAACACTACCTGAACCCTCTCTTCTGTACACGCCCCCACAACCTGGCATCTGTGTTTGTTGTCCTGGTTTGACAAATCAACTGATTTTTTTTTTCCTCTTAATGTCACCCACACACACACATGGCTGGTCTTCTACTCCTACCACAGCCATGTTTAATGTCCTCATCTTTATTTCTGAGACAGTTTCAACGAGTGACCTTTATGGCAGCACAATCCTTACTCTGCTAAGGTAGATGAAGGTGTCTCAAGAGCGATGGCTTCCAGCCTCGTGACTCTCAGCACAGAATGAGTGTGCAGTGTGAACACTGCTCATCATACGCAGTCATGCCACAGTCTGTCTTGTGGCAGCTTGAGGAAGGCACGGGGCATCTTTTGGACGAATCTGTACATGCGCAGTGCTATAAGGTTTCACGCACCTAGGTACAAAGTACAGCACTGTTGCTTTCTTGACAAAACAAAGACCTGGATTTCTCTGACAAAGCACTTTGCTTATAAATGAGAGGAATCTCTGCATTCCCAGGAAAATATCACCGTATAATGAGCTATTTTATGTATTTTTCTTCAGCATTTCAACAAAGTGCTTTGAATCACATGGCAATTCAGGATCTTCCCAGGTACTTAAGAGAATCACAGAATTTAACATATGAAACAGATTTCAACTAACAGGGTGCTAGAAAAGTAACCCAACTCTAGTGTTACAAGTGCTAATGAACCTCAGGTGTCTCTTACTTTGTGTACAACCTGGCAGCCAGAGAGCGGCAGATGCAAGAAAGAACCCAAGATCTACAGGTGGTGACACCTGTCTGTCTGCTCATCACCGCAAGAGGTATCCTCTAAGTTCACTTTTTAAAAAATAAAACAAATGCATAGAGCGTAAAGTGTGCATGGTGGGGGCAGAGAGGGGCCTCAACTGGGAGAGCAAGGAAATGTTGGAACTGATAGTAATTAGTTTTAGCTCTTATTTTTATAAATTACTCTAAGATATGATTTGGAAAAAACAAAAACCTAAATACAGAGTCTAGGAATGTGTGACTTTAAAATCCTCTCTACCATTGATTCTGACAAATCACCAACAGTAGCAATAACCTCCACAGATTTCCTTGGTCTCATGTGCATCCTGAGACCTTACCCTTACTTGTGACCTAGAGGTAGATAGATGCTCAGCCTCTCTGAGCCTCATATTCTTCACATGCAGAAAATGGAGAAATAGTAGTTCTTTGAAGACAGTGACAGGAAGCAGCATGCTTCCCTGGATAGAGTGTGTGTGGGATGAGCATTTGTTGGTACACTGCAGCCTTGGAAAGACCGGGTAACTCATATTGTTCTTTAAGGAGAAATTGGATTTGCCCTAGTGGTTGCACACTGGGCTCCATGGTCACAGAGATCTGAATTTTCAAATTCAGCTGTTTTATCTTTTTCATATTTGTATCTGGAGAAATTACTGAGAATTTTTTCCCTGTCTAAGTGTTTTTCCTTGTGGGTTAGCAATAGCGCAGTGATTGCCAGACAGTCAAAACACAAGGAAACAACACAATTATAAATGCTTTACTTTGGTAATATTCAGGTTCTACCAGCCACCTTCTAATTTTATTGCAACTAAACGACTTAATAAGGTGTCACAAGGCCAATATAAACTTATCATTATAAATGATTTATCACATGTTTGAATTTTTATTGTGGTATAATGTGTACCTCAATACAGCAAATAACTCTTTTTATTCCATACAATAAAATCTATAGATCTTAACTTTATAATATCAGTGAGTTCTGGAAATGCATACACCCGAATGCATACCCTTGCCCATACCCTTGTCAAGAAATAGAGCATTATTCTCTTTCTTTAAAAGTCCCTGTGCTATCCTTCCCTGACAGTCCTATCTCCTGTCAGGGAGCAACCATTACCTTGTTTCTGTCGCTGTGGATTAGTCTAGTCTGCCTTTTGCAGGGCTTCATATAAATAGAACCTTAGCATGTGTATTCTTTTACAAATGATCTCTTTCACCCAAAATAACGCACTTAAAACTCATCCATGCATTTGTGGTTTGCTCATCATTTCACTGACCTCACTGCATTATTTGACTTCGTATACAATGCACCAAAGAAGTATCCTCTTTCATCTCTTAAAAAAAAAAAAAAAGAAAAAGAAAAAAGACATGTCACCAGTGAAAGATTGATGCTAACAGGTGGCAGAAATGAGAACAAAAGATGATGATGAAAGTATACTCTGACATTTGACTATTTCACTTCGATGAGCAAGATTGGCCAGTCTTATTTGGATAGCTATATTCTCACTTACTATTTTGAATGCAGATATTTGAAAGTCAACATCAATACCAATCAGCAATGTATGTTTTCAAAAGTGAGATAAAGACTACATTTGAAGGCCTTTCAGGTGGTAAGTCCACGTCCCCTGTAACATCTTGCACAGTGTCATCTCTGATACATCTGTATGTCAGAGGCTACACAAAGGAAGAGGATCACTTCTGCCCCGAGTCGAGGATCCCCTCCACTTGGTGGTTTTCGACACATAGCTTGGAAACGTTTACAAGTGCTTTTGTAGAAAGGAGTCAAGGAGTATATGGTAGAGTTTTAATTAACCAACCATCACAAAGTACTTAGAATTCCTCCTTCAAAGAACACACAGTAAACCACAGTGGAGGCCGCGGGGCACTGCAGAAAGTGAGGGAACACGGAGAAAGACGGCAGCCAAATGGGCCTTCCAGTGGAGACTCTCTCAGGATGTTACTGATGCTGAGACATCAGAGGTCGAATCTCGCCTGAGAGGAATTGGGCAGAACACTTTGACATCATAAAGAAGAAGCTTCACTGCAGGAACCCATCCCATTATCCCTAAAGATGACCCTCCACTGAGGCTTATGTCGCGTTGTGAAACTTGGAGCCCTGGAGATTAGCAACATATTTAAAAGGAGTATTTGTTTTAACCTTAATCTACCCTTTAAATATTACATTTTCCCACATTTCACTGTTTGCACTGTTTCAAACACTATATAATTTGTGAATAAAAATGTGACTATACGCACGCATACGTGAGTAGATGATTCTATTTCTGTATTGTACACTACACTATCTAGTGGAACATATTCATAGCAGTAAGCTCATTCTGAGTTTTCTTTCTCCTGTGGCATAGTTTTCACCCTTGAACTGCAAAACAAAGAGAAATGAGTGTCATGAAGTAGTGTCACTGTGGGGTCACATTCACTGTGTGCCATGTCATGTGAGGTTTGGCCTCAGAAAGAGCTCAGCGAAGCAGCCATGTCAATGCACATAACGCCTTCTTGGGCAATGGGAAAACATACTGGAATATTCTTCTAATGTTCCCATTACTATCCGGACCTGCTGGACTCTTCATTGGAGGTAGATTTGTGGAGGCATGACTTTCTATTTTGGAGCTTATATTTATCCCACCTCCATGAACTAGTCTACTGTTTTACTGGAAGGTTTAACGCGTGGGAGGAAGAAAAGAAAAATAGAAACAGAAAGGTGGGGGAGAGGCAGCCGCTTCGAGCCATCAGAAGCAAAGACGGGATTATTTTTAGACAAGCAAAGCAGCAGCCGATGCTACCATAATAAGCGTCTGTTTTGTGAGGTGCTTTTCTTCCAGAGAACTCGAAGCTCCTGTGGCCGAGATCACACAGTGAGTCAGCACCGGGGTAGGAACACTTGTTCCTTCCAGTTTCTTCGATTGATAACCACCTTTGCTGGCAAGGGGTTGCTTGCTCATCTGAACAATTAGAGGAAGGGTTTTCAAATGTAAAGGTGGGTGGCAAGAAAAGAAAGGGGTGCTGGAGAAGACTCTAGAGAAAACATCACAGCTTATCTTCCAGCGAACTGTCCTTCCTTCTGTCACTTATCACCTCTACAAGATGTAACTGGTTTTCATCCGGTGGCACCAGGTCCCGTTCAGAATGTCCTTAGATATTTTTGTTTCCTCTCCACAGTGGTTTGAGTTGCTGCTGCTGCTGCTGCTGCTGCTGCTGCTGCTGCTGCTGCTGCTGCTGCTCAGTGGGATGGTGCTTGTTCAGGGAACAGAGCATTGGCTCAGAGAGTTTATTTTATGTGCGCACCTTAACAGACCACACCTTCTTCACATGTATGTGATGAAGAGGCTCCATGTGTACCTATTACATGTATGAGAGTAGCCTTCAATGCTGGTTAGCGTTCAAGTTCACACGGGTGTGTTTCCGTTTGACAGTTTCTTCTGCGCTCAAGCTTCCAACTCGCCACTTCTAAAAAGTAGCCACGTGCGCTTAACGCCTCGTGCTGCTGCACCGTTCTGTGGATCTAGACTGTTGTTTTCCACACAGTGTAGTTTAGTCCCCACGATTGGCTTGTGACCTCTCACGGACAGACACTCCACTTGCCGCCTCCTTTGGGAATGTTTACCCACAGTAAGTACATTTGAAGTGTTCCAGCCACACAGAATTCTTACTTCCTTCAGAAGGTGTGGCGCCCTATGGGCAGCATTGTGCCCTCTGATGGCATCGTATGCCTTTTCCTTGTCCTCCACTTTCACATTCCATTCATATACCTGCCTTCCCCTTACACGTCTAAAGCCATTTCAAACCCTCCAGCGTATGAACTAGACTTCGACTGACTTCAAGGCGTTGGCACTTTTTGCAAGGAAATGGTACATAGCAGGAAAGTAGACAAGTGGGGCATGAGACAAATTAGCAAGTTCTAAGAACTATGGTGGAGAACTACCCAGCTAGTGACACCTGAATCAAGGCCACAGAAGTGAGGGAACAGGCCTTAGAAGATCCGGAAGGGAACCATACTCTGGTGCCTCACATTTGACCATGTCCCCTGGAGGGGGAGACCTGGTAGCACTCAGAGGAAGGACAGCAGGTAGCCAAGAAGAGACTTGATACCCTATGAGCATATACAGGGGGAGGTAATCCCCCTCAGGAACAGTCATAGGGGAGGGGAATAAGGGGAAAATGGGAGGGAGGGAAGAATGGGAGGATACAAGGGATGGGATAACCATTGAGATGTAACAAGAATAAATTAATTAAAAAAAATTAAAAAAAAGAGAAAGAGTAGGTAGAAAGGCTCCAAGCAAAAGGAAGGAGGCTAGTGTCTTCAAGGAAGAAAAAAGTAGCAATGAGGGCTGGAGCCGAAAGAGAACTGGCAAAGCCATAGGGAACAGCTCAGGAATGCCAGGAGTGTGAGGACCTTAGAGCTCGCAGTGCCTTAGAGCTCAGAGCACCTTGCTGTTACACTGGGGGATACCTGGAGGGTGGCTGGAGCTGCTCAAAGCTTCAAGCTCCCTTTCCCACCTAGTCATCTAAAGGCTTTCAAAATAGCAGCCCATGCTTTTCACCCAGGGCACTGTCCCGAATCCCTAATTTAAAATATTTTAATACAGCAATAGTTTAAAGAAGCCAAATTCTGTATCATGTGTTTTGAAAACTGGGCCAGAATATTAGTGGTCTGAGCAGTGAGGCTATGCATGCTCCACTCTAGCATGCACGTGTGCATGTGTGTAAACACACACACACACACACACACACACACACACACACACACAGAGTGAGGTAAGCATCCTCTGTGGCTAACTTAGCAAGATGCTTCTTTTAATCCCTTAGTTTTGAATAGCTCACCAATGCTCTTAGGCTTCGGATGAAATTGTCTGATCACACATTCTCATCAGTAGCAAATATCTGTTTAAAATTAGAATCTTTGTCTACGCATCTCCTCATATGAAAGTTGATGTTGGTTGATTTGTATGGCATATAGACTCTTTCAACCTATCATAATGGGAAAGAATCGAAAAAAATCAGCATGAATTTAGTAATTGTTTGGACAAAAAAACTCCATGACTGAGAAGCTATCTGGAGTGTTTGTTTTAAACACACATTCTAATAACTCATGTGGAGTTTGGCGATGAAAATTCTATAGGATTACTGATGGAATCACCAAAAGATGGCTTTAGAGGTATAGGATGGAATGTTGCGTTTTTAAGATCGGATGAAATGTTTATTCCATAATTTTATCAGTACTAGTTATTGTTCTTTAAAAGCTTATTGCCACATTGGGTTGTGTTTCTAAACTTGTCTTGGTTGTGTCCAGGCTTGTGAAACACACCAGAATGGCAAGTCAAGATGGGTTCTTCTCTCTCTCTCTCTCTCTTTTTTTTTTTTTTTTTTTTTTTTTTCTTATTTCTATAAAACACAGAAACTGGGTAAAATGAAGTTGAAAATAATTTTCAACCTGAAAGCCTATCGTTCCAGGTCCTCATCTTCAGTTTTTATCCTTGGAAGCCAAAGAACAGTAACATTCATTGAGAAGTCATTTTCAGTCAGACTACACCTTCTAGAATACACTCTCTCTCTCTCTTTAGGAAGGCACACCTGGCTTGGCCAGAAACAGAAAAAGAAAAAAAAAAAACCATTCCACCAGGAGAGAGAATCTGTGCCAATCCTAGATGTAGTGGCTGCTTGCTAATCCCTGGATAGCACACTCTCCTTAAGTCCCTACCAGCCATGTTTTATTTTTATTATGTATATATATATATATATATATATATATATATATATATATATTTTTTTTTTTTTTTTTTTTTTTTTTTTTTTTTTTTTTTTTTTGAGCCCTGCTATGGCAGCTGTTCTGTGGTCTCAGACCAGGAAGAAGGTCAGAGCTGGTGCTGAGAATGCAGGCCAAGCCCTACAGAGCGATCATTAATTTACCGCTCCTTCTGATATCCTTGAAATAGGACAACCTAAAAAGTGTTACCAATTTCCACAATTCACTTTATTGGCTATGAGGTAGGGGTCTTGAGTCGGCAGAGCACTCGTCTTGCCTGGAAATCATGCTCATGTGCACACATATATTCTGGATTTCTTTGTATATTCATGGTGGGGCCTGAAGTTTAGGAAACCAACAAGAAAAACTGAAATGATTACTTCTGGAGTAATAAAAACCCCTTGCCCCTAATTCAGGAATCTCCTGTCTTCTTTTAGTACACATGAAACTAACTTCATATCTTATGAGGGGAATTGTGTGAGGGTGAATTTAGTAGTATTTGCCACAAACTTGCCAGTCCCAGGAAAACACTCAGTAATATTAGCTGTGGCCTTTGTTGGTTCGTTATTATCTGTGCCCCGGGTAGACCTTTGCCCTCTGGGTGGCACAGGCTGTATGCAAATGAGGTCGACTGTGCGGGGGGGGGGGGGGGTCTTAGGGCTAATGGGGCTGTGACCAGCAAAGGTCGGAGACATCTTTGAACTAACAAACCAACTTGGCTTCTCAAAGTTCTGGTTTTCTTTCTATGTGTGTTTGGGAGAGGACGATGTTCACCCAGATGAGCCGGGCCACTTAGGGTTTTGAGTTGGACAACAGTGAAGAATCTGACTTCTAGCTTCAGAAATCTTGACAGCCCATCCACAGGGAGCCCATAAGCTGTGTTCTCAGCAGGCCACATTCCAGGATAACCGGGGTTGCTCTCCCTGAAAGGAGCCTTGCAAACTCATAGACTGGCTCCAACCCGGCCATGCCACCAAACCTTTCCTACAGTAATGATGACACAGGATCCTACCAGTGTGGCCCTTAGACATGACATAACCAAGATTCTCTTTGCAGGGGAGAAACGGGGCCCCCAGAAGGAGTTCTAAATTTGTTAGCCTTTGGCATCAAGAAGTTAAGTTCCAGGGTGTGGTTCAAGATTAAAAATCCCTCTCTTCAAAAATTGTTGTTGTTTGTGGCACGTAGTACATGAGCATGCTTGGGTCTGTGTGTGTGTGTGTGTGTGTGTGTGTGTGTGTGTGTGTGTGTGTGTGGTGTGCAAGTGCCAATGTGTGGAAGACTATACGGAGACTATAGGAGAGGAAGATTAAAATGGGAAGCATTACCAATGCTGCGTGCTGAAAGAAATACTGAATCAATGTTATTCTAGGCAGAACACACAAAGTTCGAGCAGCAACTGGCAAGAAGGTTGTATTCTTCAGATGAGCAAAGTGCATACTTTCAGAATGATGGAAGAATATTTCAACATTAATTTTTAAAAGTCCTTTTTATTGGTGAAAAAGTGCCAGGCTCACCCAGACTGAGCTGAGCCACCACTATTTGCTCTGGACCAAAAAAGTTCTCAAGGGCCCAGGCCCCTCCCTGGCAGACCTGTCTGCACTTTGGAGGAGAAATGGTATCTTGTGAGATGGTGTGGAGTGAACCACAAATCAACTAGATTTTCTGCCTGGTTTCACCACAGATCATCTGGCAAATTTCATTGCCCTATTCTGCAGACCACAGAGCGCCCACAGCCAGTCAGCTCTTGGAGTGAGAGGAATATTTGATGTCTCAAAGCCTGAGTTGGGAGCCAGCAGCTCTAGTTTCAAGTAGCCTTAGACAGCTTACTGACAACTCGTTACCTTCATTTTCCTGTCTGTGACACACTTGTGCTCAGTCGGCTAAATTTAAAATATGGAGAGAGAGAGAAAAAAAAAAAAAGGTCTGCAATACCTTTGAATCAATATAAACCCTTTCCTATCCAGGCCGTTGTCGGAGGTCGCTTCAAATGTGTCTGTTTTGCATAAAATGCCTTGACTAAAAGCACCTCTGTTCTCTCCACCCTAATGACTGGGGCCCCAGCAAACAGGCCATTCAATGCGATGTTGGTTAGCTTTAACCGAGGTAGATCGGGGAGCCAGTCTCAAATGAATGGAGGTGGTTTTTTAGTATCTTTCTCTTTCAGGGGAAGCCACTTGGGAGCTTAAGTGGCACGGAATGAAGTTTAAGTGTCCTGCCTCTGACAACTAGAGAACAGGGATGGACTGCAAAAATGACAGCAGAGATTCTGCCAAGGGTGTGACTGGGAGGCATCTGCTGGTTCCGGCCCATTTGCTTGTGCCTCATTCTGAACCTTTCTATACCTGGCTTCTTTCCTGGCCCTCGAATTCCAAGAGATAGTCTCACATCCTTTCAGCAGATTCCATGTTTGTGCTAGGTCGAACGAGTCTCTACTCTTTAGAAACAAAAACTTCAAGCTTGAAATCATAGCCTCTGAGTTTTCCTGTTTGGGAAAAGCTATTACTGTCAAAGATCTGAAAGGATTTGTAAAGGTGTGTGTGTGTGTGTGTGTATGAGTGTGAGTGTGAGTGTGTGTGCATGAGTGTGCATCTGGGTGTAAGTGTGTGCATGCATCTGAGTGTGAGTGCATGTGTGTGAGTGTGAGTGCATGTGTGTGTCTGTGTGTGAGTGTGTGCATCTGGGGGGGGTGTGTGCATCTGAGTGTGAGTGTATGTGTGTGAGTGTGAACGAGTGTGTGTGTCTGTGTGAATGAGTGTGTGTATGAGTGTGTGTGTGTATGAGTGTGTGTGTGTATGTGAGTGTGTGTGTGTGTGTGTGTGTGTGTGTGTGTGTGTGTGTGTGTGTGTGTGTGTGTGTGTGAAGAATGTTCCCGTGAAGGCCAGAGGTTGAGGTCAGCCATCATCCTCAGTTGCTTGCCATCTTATTTTTGAGACATGCTTCTCACTGAACCTGGAACTCTCCAGTGTGGTCAGGGTGTCTGGCCAGCAAGCTCCAGGGATCCACTGGTCTTCGTCTCAGCAGTGCTGGGCTTGCACACCAGCACGGATGGGCCCGGTGTTTTATGTGAATCCTGGGATTTTAATTCATCTTCTTAAGCTTGCAGGGCTGTATCAAAATGCCAGCTCCTTTATTCTTGGGAATTCTTATCTGTTAAGGTCTAGTTGATTTAGACGCTTTACCCTAATATGTAATTGAGCAGAAATCCTGAACCAGAATCTAGGGCTCAGCTTTTACTACAGTTATTTTCGCCAGAACACTGGATGATGACCTGTTTTGTACCACTCAGAGACTAAACTGAGCCTTGACTCGAAATCTCTGTGTACACAGGTGTGACTCTGGCCTTGGCTGGGTGACTCCGTGCTCATGTGTAAAATACCATCTGCATTACCAATGGCCCATCCAGACTGTGCTGTCAAATGGGCCAGAAGATTCAGAAACTGAGACGTGAGCACCGCAGTGCAGCCTTCCCTAGACTGTGAGAAGCCAGGTTATTGCCGTTCACAGGAAATTTGAGTGAATCATGACAATTTCTGTCAGCCTGAGGTTGAAAGTGAAACTCTACCCAGCCATCAAGGTTTGCTCAACTGGAGACTGACGATGGTGGAAAGTGGAGTCCTGACTTTACTCACAGGCAGCCCTAGACTGGCTCATCACCTCATCAAAGGCCTCCCAGTTCTTGCTGTCATGCACACACACACACACACACACACACACACACACGTGTCTGTGTGTGTGTGTATGAAGCCAAGTCAAGTGTACTGTTTCAAAAATATCACTACACTTTGTGGTCTTTACAAGCTACATGTCCTTAAATGTATGATTAGCATCTCTGATCTTCAGTTTCCCCGTCTTTAAAATGTGGGTATTAGCCATGACAGTGGCCCACATGCTGAAAGACAGACAAACACATGATCATCTTATTAACAGAACAGACCTTTGACAGAATCTAAAACCCCTTCATGATAAGTCCTGGACATTACAAAGGCAGTTTACAGCAGGCCATCATCAACTTCAATGAAGAGAAACTCAATGCAGAAGCCGGAACAAGAGAAGGCCGGCTGCTCTCTCCATGCCTGTTCAGTGCAGCGCTTGAAGGCTTAGCTGGAGCAGTAAGACAGCTGAAGAGTAGGAAATGGAAAAGAAGAAGTCAAAGTATCTTTGCTTGCAGATGATATGATAGTGTATATACAACTGACCCTAAAATGTCCACTAAGAAACTCCTACACCTGATACACTTACCAAAGTAGATGGGTACAAAATTGACTCACAAAAATCAGTATTCCTCCTATGTACAAATGACAAATGGAATGAGAAAGAAATTAGGGAAAGGGCAGCTTTCACCACAGCATCAAATATCATAAACTACCTTGGGTAACTCTAACTAAGCAAGAAAAAGACTTGCATAATAGAACCTTAAGACACCAAAGAAAGAAACTTAAGAAGACACCAGAAGATTGAAAGCTCTTTCAGGCTCATGATCAGTAGATTTAATATAATAGAAATGGCCATCCTATCAGAAACAATCTACAGATCCAGGGCAGTCTCCATCAAAATTCCAACACAGTTCTTTACAGATCATGAAAGGACAATTTTTAGCTTCATATAGAAACAAAACAAAATACAATAGCCAAAACAATCTGATTAATAAAAGAACTGCAGGAGGCACCACCATGTCTGAAGTTATACTACAGAGCTAGAGCAATAAAAACCACATGGTATTGGCGCAAAAACAGACAGATTGATCAGTGGAACTGAACTGGAGATCAAGACCAAGTAAATCTACATCTGTGCATACATGGTTTTTTATTTTTAATTTTTAAAAAAGGCCAGAAATAGTCACTGGAAAAAAAGACAGCACCTTCAACAAATGTTGCTGGTCAAACTAGATAGCTGCGTGTAAAAGAATCCAAAGTAATCCATACTTATCACCTTGCACAAAGCTCAACTCCAAATACATCAAAGATCTCAACATAAGACCAGACACACCGAAGCGGATAGAAGAGAAAAGTGGGAATGAGCCGTGACCATTGGCCCAGGAAAAGACTTTCTGAACAGAACACCAATAGCCTAGGTGCTAAGATGAACAATGAATAAACGGAACCTCAAGAAATTGAGAGGCTTCTGCATGGCAAAGGACATCGCCACTCAGACAAAGCTGCAGCTAGCAGAATGGAAAACAGATTTTTACCAACTCAACACTCAGTAGAAGGCTGATATCCATGTACAGGGCCTGCAGAGATCTGCACCAGGTTCTCTGGATATATATTACGGCTTCTAGCTTAGTGTTTTTTTATGGGCTTCCTGAGTGTACAAACAAGTGTGTCTCTGATTCTCATGCCTTCTCTTGGCGCCTTTTTCTTCTGTTTGTTTGTTTGTTTTTTGTCTACTACCTATGTGTTAGTGTTTGTTTATCATATCGTATCTATTATTTTATATTATTATCCCTTAGAAGCCTGCTTTGTTTTTTCTAATGAGAGACAGAAAGGGAGCATGTTCAGATGGGAGGGAAAGAAGGAAAGAACTGGAAGGAGTAGAAGGAAAAGAAGTTGTAATCAGGATATATTATTGTGTGAGGGGGAAAATCTATTTTCAACAAAAAGGGGGAAACAGCCATCCTCCCTGGAGGTATGAGAGAGTACAAGGCTACCTGACATCTGCTCTGGATTTCACAAATTGAGATTGTATGGGCAGAACTTAATTTGTATCCAGAGTACTTCAGGTAGTCTTCCTGGGAAAAGCTGTCAAGATCCAATGACACCGTTCCTATGATAAAAATCCTTGTGGCTCAGAGTATGACACCATGCTATTTTTGAAAATCTTAAACAGTGGATCCAGGAAAACAGAACACGCAGCATTTCCCCTGAATGAGACATCCCATTTTAGTGCAACTTGTAGCTTTTTTTCCATCTTGATTTTATTGTGGGTTTCCTCTCTGTTGAGGACTCTCTCCACCCACACATCTCCTCCAGACTCCTTATTTTGATGGAGTCTATTGGCCGAGGTCGGGGTCCAATAGGAAACACAAGATTGTAGTTTTCACTTCAAGGCCAGTGTGGTGGAGCTCTGGTCTGCACCAAGGAGACACCTGGCAAACATGGTGCTTATAATACCAGAGTAGGTCGTAGAAGATGTGCCTGCCAGAAATCTGCTGAAAGCTCCCACAAGAACTGAAAATTCCCGTTTTCCTCCATTTTAACATCCAGACTTCCACGGAGGCTCCTAAAGTAACTTAAGTTGTTTTCTTTGCGGGTCACTCGTGATTAGCGTCGTAGAAGTGTACCTTTTGAGCTGTAAATAGCGCTAGAGATGTCAAGACTCTGGGAATATTACATTCACACAGATCCCATAATAGACTCCTGGCCTTTTAATGACCAGCACTTCCTGTTCTAATAACAGGGGTGAAGGGATTCCCAGGAAAACAGAAGCCCTAAGGTGCCCGTCAGCATTTTAGGGGGTCCCAAAAAAGCTTCACAGCTAGACAGAAGTTTGGCGCCTTTTCTAAACTTTCGTCTCCTCCTGCACAAAGAGGGCCTCTGCTCCTTATGTCTTAGTTCTAGGAAACTGTCCCGCTTTAACTTTGAAGCCACAAGGGCAGATGGGAGGTCCCCTTCCTTTGAGCGCTCAGAAACTGAATTATCTTGTCACTACTGGAGTGAGTCTCCTGTGAGGCAAGCAGGCATCATCTTTACAGGCGCCTGCTTTAGCTTTGCTGAGAGAGGAGGCTGGAAATCTGTTTGCTCTTTCCCAGCGCCAAACACCGGTAACAAAACACTCCTGTCTGAAATGAGTATTTTGTCGACTATACTCTAATAGAGAAATTGCTGAATTTATAAATACAAGTTAATTTTACTTGTAAAATACCTACAAAAGCTTCAAATTAGCATGCTTTGATTACAGATTATTTAATGAACATGGTAATTTATGTAGCAGTTATGGAGAAAATGCTACGTTCCCAGGCAGATGGAGGCATGCCGATATGGCTGTCCGTGTTCCTTCAGATAGGGCTCATGGCCTTCAGGTTGGAAATTGCCAAATTCACCTCCTCGGAATCCTGCGGCACTGTACATCTCTGTGCTTAAATGGTGTGTTCAAAATAAGTGAAAACGTGAGAGCAGATTATCCGCCATAACAAAAGAGCACACATTCAGCAGCTTAAGTAACTGAGGCGCGTTCTTCCTCTGTTCTGGAGGTGGCGAGATCAAGACTGAGGGGTCAGGAGTTTGGTTTCTAACAGGGTCTCTCTCTCTCTTCAGCATGCGGTCAGCTTCCTTCTTTTTACAGCCTTGTGATCGCTCTCTCTCTCTCTCTCTCTCTCTCTCTCTCTCTCTCTCTCTCTCTGTGTGTGTGTGTGTGTGTGTAGACCAGGGGACAAGCTCTGATCCTCTTACAAGGACTCAAAGCCACTTCATGATCTAGTTCAACCTTGACTTTCTTCTCAAAGGTCCATCTCCAAATTCAGCCCAATGCTGTACATTCATTATGGGGGTGGGGACACAAGAAAATCCATAACAAATCACCAAGGTGAAGAATGAGAAACAGAATCTCAGTTAACTCAGGGATGTCATTGGCTGTGATTATACAACAAACATTCTCTTTAAAATGTAAAACTATGCAATAGAGTACAGTGCAAAGCATGATGCTTTTGTTGGACAAGGGAAGTGGTGGTTCACACCCAAGGCCAAATATCACCTTTGTAGAAACTCTTTTAAGTTCATGTCTTCACTATGAATTGCTGCTCATAGTTGTTGATCTGAAACATGCTGTTCACTACTCATTTAATTACTTTCTTGTATTGTTATTTTTAAGTATTACACACACACACACACACACACACAAACACACACACATACACACCCAAAACAGAAAAATCTTCCCTGTATTTCTTCAGCAGATTTTTTAAAAATTATATTTCATGTAATGATTATAATTAGATATAACTGTCCCTGGATGCCATTGGAATGTCTTCATCCGTTCAAAGGAAAATGAAAAAAAAAAAATCTAAGAAGAGTTTCTACTGTGATCCTGAGGCCTCAGGTTGTCTCTCTGAAGCTTGTCCACAGAAGACTGGCCGGGCCCTGCTCTGATCGATGTAGAGCTTGGAGGATAAAAACAAATCCCTTCCTGTCCTGCCATCCCCTGCCCCCCCACCCCCCCACCAGGGTTTGGCTTCCTCTGCCCCATGAAAAGCATTGCGCAACTGCATAGCTATAGCCTACTGGGACTCTGGCCTATAGGTCCGAGCCATAATGGCCTCACTAGCCAGCCATTGGCCACCTCTCAGGCCTAGGGTGTGTGCCTCGGTAATGATATCGGTTCTCAGGGAAAGGGACTCAAGGGAAAGATAGCAAGGACCTTAACGGCAGCCTCAAAGGATGTTGGTTGGGGAACCTTGAAGATGCCGCATTTGGATCTTGGTGAGTGGGGGTAGAAATGAACACATTGCCTTGGGGCTGCAGCCTATTCACAGAGGGCTTTGGCTTATCAGCCTTCCAGTGTTAGAGAGGAACTGACGTGAGCAGGATAGGTCCCCTCGCAGATACGACTTGCCTGGAACACTGATTTATGCAAGACGTATTCTTCCCACTTTTCTCTTCACTAGCTCCCTGGATGATCTGAGTATCAATGGATCTTAAGCGCCAAATCCTGGAGTTGCCATAAGAAAACATACCGAAGCCTTTATCTTTGCTAGTCTTCTGAAGGCTCCTTCATGGCTTATTTCTGGCCGACAACAGCAGTTAGAACCATATAAACTTAAGTCAAAATTTTATACCATCTTTAAAAGAAAAAAATATCCTGTTCCTCCTCCTCTTCCTCATTCTTCTTTAGGTATTTGGACCAAAATAATCTAAAGATAAACTCTGACTACTCTTCAGGTACCTTACGTTTATGCATTTACATCTGATGACTACAAATGTGTGTCCCTGTTTGTGTGTGTGTGGTGTGTGGGTGTGAGTGTGTGGGTGTGCTCGCGTTTCTGTGTTTGTCTGCTCTGGCGCATGCACAGGTATGTTTGTATCCTTGGCTTTTAGAAGTCATATTGAGAGTGTTTTGTTTCGAATAATGATGTCTTATCTAGGTGATACATTTTCTTTTTTTTTTTTTTTCTCTCTTAAAGGTGTCAGCAGAAGCTGTGAAAAGGTTCATCTCAGAGATGATAACATCCCCAGAGGGAGTTTTCCAAGGTTCACACCTGAGGCGCCAGACTCCCATATTTCAGAGTAAGTACTCGGCACACTTTGTTTCCTGATTAAACCTGCATGTGTTTCGTCCTGGCTTATGACTGTCTGAGGCAGTGTGCTGTGAAAGGAAAATTGCTGGCATTTGCCTGCCAAATTCGGTGATTCAGAGAATTATGAATTAGGATTCTTTAATTACGGAGATCAGCACCTGATAGGTTAATTTCAAAAGCAAAGTTAACCGCATGCGCTCAATTTGTTTTTAACTAATTCTATCAAATTGCGTTCCATTTAAAGGGTCTTATTGGTCCCATATTAATAAGCAGCTTCATAACAGGGAAACAAGAAACAATAAGCCAAGTGCTTTGTGGAGACTCACCTGAGCCAGACGGTGGGAAAGGGAGGTTTTTAATGCAATAAAGCTCAGGCTGTGATGCTTCCTTTGGGAATCGCTATTTGGTATTATTCGTTTAAATAACACTTCAAAATATTTAGCTGCAGAAAATTAGGTGCCTTAATTTGAGAGCAAATTTTAAAAATTGATTTGTAGGGGAGAATGTAGAAGCCTGCTTTAAGGCCACATTGTTTCCTTTAACCTTCATTCCTACTTAAACCTTTAAAGAAATTGTTATGTGACATCTGGTATTTATTGTGTATGTGACTGTCTCATGGTTAATATATGCTAAATATATTAGCTCAGGGCTATGCAGTCTATTGGGGCAGCTTCCTTAAACAGGTGTGGATGGTCAAGGCACCGAAGCTGTTCCGTTTAAAATTTTATATAATTACACTTATAATTTTCTCGTTGTTTTTTAAATGTACACAAATAGTAATAATTTTTAAATATGCAGAAAACAATGTCAAAATGAAAGGATTGTTCTCGCTCTGCCTCCATGATCTGAAGACTATGAACCATGTCCAAGTACAGTGCCATTTGTGGTGCTCATATATTCTGTATAAGACACTTCTATACTTTTTAAAAGAGGTGATTTTTTAAGGTATAAACACGGTCATACAATTTCCTAGGCTCCTCTTCTGGGGCAGCGTGTCTCAGAGCTTCTGAACCTCAGGAACGCTCAGGCAAGATGCTTGCAAGGGGCTACATTATCCGAGCTCCTGTGTACACGATTTTCAAATGAAAGACAGTCCCACAACCGCAACGGTGCCTGTGTTTAGTCATCACAAACAAGCGCGGGAGTACTGTGAATAAACCACAGCCTTCTCGTGTAGCCATACTTTACATGGCGCTCAGCAATAAGTTTGCCTTGGGAACCCTTTGAGACACTGATCCCCTTTGCTTTCGCTTCCAGGAAAACTCGCCGTCTTTTGCACTATACGTGGATGCCTTGACCACAAACCACATAGCCAAGGACATATGGCTAATCCCCAATAAGCAGAGAAACCTCACTTTGGTATTGGTTCGCACTACACTGATGTCACGCTCTAAGGTAGCATCCAGGCAAAACTCTTTACAGAGTGAAGAAAAAGCCCACAGAAAGAGACAAGTACTTGAATACCTTATCAGAAGCTAATATCCAAATTGTATATAAGAACTCAGATAACTCACTACAAGCAAAACAAAAACAAACAACCAAACAAAAACAAAAAACCCTCAATTCTTATACCATGCAACCACCATAAATGATAAGGAAAAGAATATGGAATAAAACAGTGTGGCCATTGTCATTTCTAAACGCCAGCTTATTTGTTTCCTATAATGTATGAACATGTTTATATACAAAAAGAGTGCTTTTTTTAAACTCTTAATTTTTGTTCCCCTATTTGGAGGCACAAACATCCTTAGATTCAAGACCATTTAAAGCAACTATACATTTAGAAAAAGCCTTAAGCATATATTCGTGTATCATCTGCCGAAGAATGGCTGTGCACTGCTGAGCACATCAAAGCTGTGAATTTAGCTGTGCCCAACCCAGGAGTGAAATGTAAGATGCTCTGTGATGCAGTCAAACCCTTTGCCAAAGGTTTTCTTCCATTCTGCAGGCTTCCTTCATTCTACTGGCAGTTTTCTTTGCTATACAGCAGTTTTTTTTTTTTTTTAATTTCATGTAATTCCATTTTTGCATTTTGGAGGCTAGTTCCTGAGATACTGGAGTCTTTTTCAGAAAATTCTTGCCCATGCTTCAAACATCCTATAGGATGTTTCTTTTCTTTTCTTTTCTTTTCTCTTTTCTTTTCTTTCTTCTCTCTGTCTCTGTCTCTCTCTGTTTCTTTCTGTCTCTCTTTGTCTCTCTCTCTCTCCGTGTGTGTGTGTGTGTGTGTGTGTGTGTGTTGGGTTTTTATTGGTTTTGGTATTGGTTTTTGGAGACAGGTATCATATATTTCTGGCTGTCTTGGAACTCACTATGTAGACCAAGCTGGCCTCGAACTCATGTTGATTTCCCTGCCTCTGCCTCCTGAGTGTTAGGATTTTTAGGCATCTGCCACCACATCTGGCCTCTTCTTATATGTGTCCATGTGTGCATGGTGGGGGAATAGGTCGTGAAACTAAACAGGGAACCGTGAGAGAGGGAAGGAAATCTTAAGGTGGAACTGAAAACCCAGAGGCTCCTAGAATACATGGGACAAGAAAGAAAAATGAGAGGCTACCAGGAAGAGAAAGGGGACCAGCAGAGGGATTCGAGGAGGGCAGGAAGGGGAGTGGGGCAAACCAAGGAGGGGCGGGGCAAGAAGATAAATGGGAGTATAGAATACACAAAAATGCCATCATGAAGCCCACTATTTTGTATGCTAGTTTTTGAAAAGCTAAATAAAAGAAACCTCTTAGTCTTGGAACTTGGGAGGTGTCTGAGGTTGATGAAGTCTCCCTCAGCTCTTGGTGAGGTCAGCTTGAGGGCCTAGGGTCTTGGGAAACTTGATAGCTGCTGAAGACACCTCAAGCTATTGTTTTTCAGGTTCTTGTCTCATAAATGAAAGGATAAAACTCGTGGATCATGTGGAGTGAGTCTTAAAGAGATGTCTACTATAGATTAAGCTTTTAAAAAAAAACAAAAGAAGATAGAGGTCGTCTGTATACAGCAGGAGAGGGTCCCCCGGGATGTGGTGCCATTGAGCTGCTAGTCCGGGAGGGATTATGGCAGAAGCATAGTGAGGCATGGGGACAAGAGGTGAGTACAGTTGGCCCAGATGTCAGATGTCCCTCTCAGTTTCAGTCATGCCATCACTTATAGTCCACAAGCAAGGAAACAGGGACCAGCGCCCATTCATTTCTGGTGTTGTTTGGGCATGGAAGTTGATTCTGTTTGGGAATTGTTGGGTTAGTTCTGTTTTCTCTTTTCTTCAGTTTATGCCTCCCACCCACCTTTAGACATGGTCTAGTTATGTATCCCAGAATAACCTGAAACTCAAGTTGTTCCTGCCTCAGTCACCCAAGTGCCGGCATTAAAGATTGCCACCATACCTAGCCAAAACCTTGGCCTTTATAGGTATAAAATACAAGGATATAGGAAGTAGAACTTTTACCTTTTATACAATCAGTATTTATTGGTTTTCATTGCTTAATGATAATTTCAAATTAGCCATTTAAAGCATTTCATTATATCAATTTCAAAGATGTTGGAACAAGTTTCCTTCCTTTCTTTCTTTTGTTCTTTCTTCTCTCTCTCTCTCTCTCTTTGTCCCTCTCTCTCCCTCTCCCTCTTTTTGTTGAGAGGGGACATTCTAATAAAATGGAAATTGTGGGTGGCCTCACTGAATGTGTGTTATGAAAAAGGTAAATAAAACCTTAAATTGATGAACAGCTCTCACCTTCCACGTGTCCTAGTTAATCCTCGGAAATGGGAAACCATTTTTAAGGCTGTTACATCAACGCTTAAAAGCCACCTGGGTTCCCTGTAATACAGGGGAGTGCAATTCAGAAGAGCTAGTGGTTCTTTTTTTTTTTTTTTAAGATTTATTTATTTATTACTATGTATACAGTGCTCTGCCTGCATATATATTTGCAGGCCAGAGGATGGCATCAGATCACATTATAGATGGTTGTAAGCCAACATGTGGTTGCTGGGGATTGAACTCAGGACCTCTGGGAGAGCAGTCAGTGCTCTTAACCGCTGAGCCATCTCAGAGCTAGTGGTTCTTTTGCAAAGGGCTTCTCTTATTCCTGGGGGAAGCGGGTAAGTCATAAAGGAACTCCAGCTCAGATACTGTGGGTTAAGCAATGCCACGCCCAGGGGAGTCAAAGTGAAGCTAAGCCTTATACAAAGAATCTTGACCAAGTGCTTTATTTAGTCCTAATTGTGGGTTGGGAAATGGAGGTCCCCGAGAATAGACTTGTGCTTGATCTAAAACACCCATCATTAACACCAATCAAATCCAGCGTGAAAAACTAGACTTCACATAAGTGCTGTGTGTTTCTTTAAAAAAATTTTTTTTAATGTTTTCAATTTCGTTCACATGTTCTGAATACTGGCTAACATACTAGCTTCAGATATTTGGACAGCTTGGCTTGATTTGTAAAGTGTTTTGAGGTTTAGTTCATCACCCCCTCTAAAGGCATGCAGCCTGGCGACTCATCATCACATTTATTTTTCACTAAGCTGTAAGAAGCATATCCATTTCTCTGGGTCCTGGCCCAGATTCAGGGTATAAAATCCATGGCTTTCCAAACATCTGTGAATGTCAGCAAGATCCAAATCTGCTTCAAGAGTTCTCTGTTTTTGTCTGAAGAATTGTGTTTTCTCCATGAAGTGTTGATCCAAGGTTTGCTTCAGATATCATGCATACTTTCTGTAAGTGATCTCTCCATGTCCTTTTCTGGGATCTCTGGGGACAGCCTATGTGGTAAAACCCAATTGCATGACTGTTGATGCTTAAAAGAAAGAAGGGATTGATTGGTGGGGATCGCTGAGAGGAGAAAGGAAAGACACCGAACTGGGAATCACTGGCCATAATGGAGCCCTCTAGCTCATCTGTATACCAATGACCAAGGGATCCTCTCCCATGAGGAAGACAAGACACCGAGAGACCTGTGCTAGACAGATTTTGGTGAATATTTTCAGAATGACTTGGAGTTTCATGAATACTGTGTGTCCAGCTTCTTATCACTCTAATACAATGTCTGAATTACCCATTTATAAAGAGACAATGTTCATGTGACTCCTTCTTTTCCCTCAGTGTTATTTACTTTCATTTTATGTGTTTGTGTGTGTGCACCTTAGTGTGTGTGTGTGTGTGTGTGTGTGTGTGTGTGTGTGTGTGTGTACCAGGTGCATGCAGTGTCCAAGGAGCCCGGAAGGAAGCATAGGATCCCTTGGCACTGCAGTTATAGATGGTTGTGAGCTGCCATGTGGGTGCTGGGACCCGAACCCAGGTCCTCTGCAAGAACAGCAGATGCTCTTAGCTATGGGGTCATCTCTCCAGCCCCTATGGCACAGTTTTAACAGTTCCAATCCATGATCAATTGCCCTGCTGGTTTGGGCAGTACATCAATGCCCCACCTCTTCAAGGCTCTACCACTTCCTAACAGGACCTCTTGGAAAATCAATCCTTTAATATACAAAGCTTTGGGGAATCCTCAAGACCCAAATGATAGCATATGCATAATACCATTTTGAATTTGATGTTTGTTAAATAGGGCCCTTTTACACATCAAAATAAATGTGCTATTTTCTTGGGCTTAGCTCTGAGTTCATGATAGGAGGACTTACACTCTCAATTTCTTTTCTAGTAAAAATGACAAATTTAGCATGAACTTTTAACTCCCTCCCATTTTGCTTGTTTACCACCAACAATGTGTACAGCAGAGAGCTGCACACTGTAACATGAAGCCAACCTTATAAAGTGTGAGACCTTCCCAACTTTCAGTTACCTCCCATGTGACATCAATTATGGGGTCTATTTCGGATGTCTCCCAACTATTATACAATATAGTACAGCATGAAGCTTTTAACTGAGTTCTGAAATGCAGCTAAGATTTAATTTTTTAAAATATGGCTTTTATTAAGCATTTATAATTTGCCAGGCAAAGTTCTAAACTCCTTATACATCTTAACTCAGTTAATACTATACTTCCCAAATCTTACACATGAGGAAGTAAGGCTACTTATTTGTGGGGAGTCCAAAGGATTCCTTAATTCCATTAAAATTTGTTAAGAACGAATTTTCTACATAGAAGCAAGGCAAGTGGCACTTGAACTATTACCTTTATTATTGGTGAGGGCAATCAGAAAAACTATCCCTAGCTCTTCAACCTTGTCAATATTTATCTGCGCATACGATGCGTTCTTCTGCAGACATCGCCAGACCGTCACAGTTTACTCAGAGAGCAAGCAGGCTGTTTATCACAGGCAGCAGGCATCTGCCTTGCAGGAAGTCTAAGCTGAAAATGGGGCCAAGAATAATAGACTGAGCACGTGCAGCTCCTTCCCTAGACTCCACTGTCACACAGTTCCTCCTCATGTTAGGAGAAAAATGAATACCGATGAGGAGAGAAGATAGTCAATAGGTGAACAAAGATGTGCTGTTATGAAAAACTACACCCAGGGTCTGAGAGGTTCTCCAGATGTTATTGTCATCACCATCGTCATCACCATCACCATTGTTGTCATCACCATCACCATGTCAAGATCTATTTCTTGATCTAGACATGTAGAAATCAAGAAATTTATACCTATAACAATAATGTACATTGTGAGGATATAATTATAGTCCTTAGTTATTAGTGCCTATATTAGTTCTCAACATTTTATTATGAAATGTCCCAACATAGTTAAAGGTTTACAGGTGATGTGTAACACGAAGCTTGTAGGTCAATTTAGTCCATGGCGGCTGTGGAAAGAGGGAGAAAGGAGGAGGCGTGCCTCAGGTGGGGTTGCCGAGCCTGGCTGTGCCTGTGGTTACGCCCTGCCCTCCACGGACTGGTTCTGAGGTCACAGTGATGCTCAGACAGAAGTTCCAAGGATGACTGAGATAAAAACGATTACAAAGAGTTTGAATTTGCAGTAGTCCTAACTTGAAAAACTGTAGTCATAAGGCAAAGGACATTGGAGGTGTTTTTATGTTTAGGATTTATGCTGTTCCAGCTACGTTTGTAGATGCTACTGTTTTAAAGGAACAGTCCTGATTTCCTAACTGCTTTCCTGCTGTCACAGGAATAATATAATGCTAATTTTGAACATCTGCCTTACAAGGAAGATGGCAAATGTCACCATATGATACACATGGTTATGATTTTTCCAAATCCTACAATTAGTACAAACATGTGTACTCTGTGTGGGATCGTGTTCACAAAATTGAAATTTGGAGGACTGGGAAGTACAGACACCTCAACCACATGTAACAACTTTATGTTGCAGGAAGAGAAAGCGTCGTAGTAGCAGGACAGTCTCCACTGGGCGTACTTGGTAATACTTCTTTGTGGCAACGGGATCAGACAGAATTCTGTGAATTCGGTGGTGGTTACATAGCACCAGTTATTAACTCCTGAGGGTGCTGACGGTACTGGACCTTTCCGTGTTTCATCTCGGGTCTTTAGAACAAGCCCCCTAAAAAAGCTTCCTTCCGGTGTTTTGGCTGAAGAAACTAGATCTAGGCAGTTGTTTATGGCCATACAGTTTTAACAATGGCAAACACTAAACTCCGGAATCCAAAACTCTCTGTCTCCAGAGTCCACAGTCTTTCCCTTTAGGCTTCGCACCATGTAAGTCAGACGTGGGTAATGGCAGTCCCTCACTATTTGCAGTCTTGATCCGAGCTCAGTAAAGAAGTGAACCATGTAGACGAATGGATCTTAATCTTGTCTTTCTCTCTCAAACAAATCCTTCAACTCACATTTCCTGATGGCACCTTAACTCACACTAAAACACAATACGGCTGATAATAGATGCCTTGGTCAGGGTTCTGTTGCTGTGAGAGACACCACAGCGAAGGCGACTCTGAGAAAGTAAAGCCTTCACCTGGGCCCTTGCCTACAGAGGCTTGGTCCAGAGGACCATGGCAGTGTGCAGGCAGGTATAAAGAGGCCAGGCACTTGTCTGAGAACAGGTATTGGAGGGAGAAAGGAGGGAAAGATCTAAAATGATACTTCAGAGTGTGATGGAGGGCCAGGCAACACTTTAAAAAGTCTCCTAGAAATAATGTAGGAGCAAAACCGAAGTCAGTAAATAGAATTATTTCTTATCACTACATTTGGGGAGGAAGATGTAGGCTGTGGGCTTCAACTCAGTCCTCATGTTACCCAAGTCACCACTGGCATAAGACTCCATAAAACTTAGATCAGAGATCAGCTTTAAAAGCCACCAAATTCTTCCAGGTAACAGATTGCTTTCTCTGAATCATTCCAATTTTTTTGTTGTTGTTGTTCTAAAATGGAGAGGAGGAAAATAGTTAAAATTAGCCACCTTTTTATAATGCGTTTGCTGAAACCAATTAGTAATTATTTTTTACCATAGCAGTTGGTGTGAGAGTGGTGATAATGTATTTACAACATAAACTTAGCATCATTAATGAGATTGTTATTTCTATATGAAAGTGGGGCTGTTAGAAGCTATTCCCTTGTTGACAGAGGCGGGCTGTTTAAAAGACTCTTAAGAAATGGCCCTGCAATAGTAATAAACGGCATGACATGTATTTGAAGAGAAATAGTATGTGCAGTTTTTCAAGACCTTCCATATTAAAACGTAATATATTTTATCTTAATGGGTTTTTTTTTTTTTTGTTAGCCCTTAAACACCCTCAAGAATATGGCCGCTGTACAATAAAATACAGAGATGAATCGATGCTTCCAGGTCCTAGCAATAAACATACCTTTTTGTACTAATTCTTGTGCAATCTAATATTAGCCCCTTCCCTTCTAAATTCCCATATTTGGATTCAGAGTGAGACTTTCTTTTCACTCCTCATTTAGTCTGTGCTGGCACTAGCTCCTCCTCTGTCAGCTCGGTATTCAGCTTGGGTCTGACCTAATTCTGCTCAGGCAGTGAACACACTTTTTGGTGAAAAATGCTTAAGAGTAAAGTGAAAGGGGGGAGGAGTAGGGAAAATGCCACGCCTTTCTTTCATGAGCATGTGTCTTAAAGTATCTGCAGCATAAATCACGGCACAGGCGTCTCAGCATCTGCAGGAGGCTAGATCACACAGTCTTCGGATACCAAACTCTGAAGATGCTCATGTCCTTTATAGAAAGTGACACTGTGTTGGCATTTAGCCAATGAATGTGCACCCTCCTATACATTTAAAACCATCTCTAGACACATTCTCATACCTTATATAATGTAAATGCTGTGTAAATATCATATTGCTTAGAGATGAGTGACAAGGGGAAGGTAAATGCAGGTTCAATGCACATGAAATTTATCCAGAAGTATTTTCCACTCGGAGTTGGTTGGATCCACAGAAATGAAGACCCAATTGTATTTTTGCAACATTCCATGTGTAGTGAGTGCCCAGTTGCCCTATTTCTCACATCTGTGGTTAAGTTATACTCACCCCCCTCACCCAGACACACAGAGGAATCTTCTGAGTGAGTTTAAGAAGGCGGAAGTTCAGGAGTTGGCGGTTCCTGCCCTTGGTGTGAGGTTCCCAATGCTCTTCCAGGAACTAAGACCTTGACCTTGGGACTGAGGAGGGTGCCCCACCCCCAATGTCTTATTTCCACCTGTGTGCTGTACAGAGACTCTCTCATGCTCAGGAACCAGAAGACTGGCCTTGGGCTCTGGCTTCACTGTAAACTCTGCTTGCTGATAAACCATCACCACAGCACACAGCAGGCAGTTTATGAACCGAGACATTCATAATTCAGCTCAGACTCTGGAAGATAGAATTGATCATTATTTTTCCATTTTATAATTTTTCTTTTGCTTTAGAACTCCATTCCCAAGAATAGTCCCCAACACGTAACTTTGCTTTGCCAGAGACTGTGAGCTGCCCGCCTGAAGTCCTCATTACCCCTTTTCCTTACTAAAAAGATCAGTTTACCCAAGCACAGAATAGCTCCCTGGAGTCCCTCAGAGCTCATGACGGACCTATGAAGAGATTCTAAGAGGCTAAAATATGCTGTGGAGCTTCCAGAATCCTTCCTCACTCCAGCTCACTGCCTAGAACACTGGCACCCTCTTCATTCACCTAGCAATAATTTTTTTGCATCTCTTCTCTGTATATTTTAGTAAAAATACATCAAGGTAAAGTCAAGGACTACTTTTTAAAGCAGCAGTGATGTGTGTGTGTGTGTATGTGTTACACACACATACTTGTGGAGCAGCTGTAAAGTTAAAAAAAAAGTAACAAAAGAAACAATATCCCTCATGAGGTGAGCCAGGTGTGAATAAAGCTTACTTGGCAGGAATAAGAACAGGAAGTACACAACACACGCATGGATGCAGGGCACACACACAGTGCATATGTGCATATGCCTTGCTGAATTTCAAGGCAGGCACCTCTCGCTGGACTCTGGCTGTCACTTTCCCTTCTTGCCTACTCACTGGAGCCTCAGCACATATCCATCCTTGACATAGCTCAAAAAGCTAAAAGGAGAAAAGACTGGTCCTCCCTTTAGACACAAAGAGAGCTGTGGATGCCGTTTCCAGCTGTCTGAGGGGGGAGGGGGCCCTCGGGAACGAACAGAACCTGAGCCTGACACAGTTGCTCCCTCTCTCTAACACCTCCATCTCCACCTTAAGTGGAAAGTTACTGAGATGAGTCCTTAAGGTAGAAAAGAAATCATTAAAAGATTTTCTAACAAATTCTTGCTAAACATCAAACTTTTTAAAAAATGCAGCTGTGTGTGTAACTATCTTTGTAATGATCCTATAATATATATAAACAGAAGAAAATGTTGCTCTCGTTATAAAGGATACTGGCTAATTCACAATATGGCTAATGCCAACAGCAGTTAATACAATAATAATTCCCGGCAGCATGAGATTTAATAGAAAATGATTCAAAATTATGGCAGTAAAAGAATGGCATTAATACCACATATATTTATTTCCCAGTGATCAGACTGCAACTTGGCTTCTCTGTTGTGTGATAGCTGACTAAGTCTGGGCCCCACTATGGATTGCACAGCATGTCAATAGTTTAAGAAAGAGTGAGTGCTTTGGAGAAAGGAATCTTCAAGCCATTACTGAAGGATTTTCACTGTTTTGTAATCAGTGCAACTATACCAGGGGTAGGGGCGCCCTGCAGAGTCACACCTTCCTCCCACCCCTACCCCCTCTCTCAGCCCCCATCTCTCACCCCGCACTGGGGTGTTGGGACCAGAAGTTGTAAGTGGGTCTCTTCTGATTTCGCCTACATAGAGGGATGTGGGTAGACGTGATGTGTGCCACAGAGGCCTGGCCACATGGGAACTTTACTGTGGTCCTCCGTGCTCAGGAATGAAGGAATGAAGGAAGCAGGAGACAGAGAAACCACAGCAGAGAGTGATTATGGCTCTTTGACACACGTGTCTGAGACAAATATTTGCGTGTGGTGGGGGGGGGAGGGAACACCAAATTTTGTGCTACATCACTAAAAGTTGGGGTTTCCACTGTCTCTATAGTTATCTTGCACCTAATTAACATGGCAAGTTGCGGGGTATCATACAAGCTCCCCTTCCCCCTGTTAGAGTCAAGAGTTTCTCTCACATACAAGGATTAACAAGAATGCTCTTTTAGAAAAAAAAATATCTTCACTTCTTTGCTATTTATGCTTTTCCTTTCTGACATTTTCCTCATCATGTCTCCTTTGTATCATCTGTTTATCTATCAGAGATGGAGGCTGATATTTTTACGGAGGTGAGGACTGTGAAGGGCTGAGCTGAGCCCCAAGAGGATTTTCCTATGGTGTCCTCACTCCTGTGATGTTTGCTTTCTTCATCCCAGGACTACTGGGGTCATACTGTCAGGCTGACGTGCCTGTGTCCTGCAAGGTTGAGGGGAGGTGATTTTATACAAACAGCTCTGGGATCTTTTGAGACTTAGCACCAGGGGCTTGCTGCATCAATGGGTCTTAGAACACGTAAGAGAACCAACTTGACTGTGTTTGTTGACAAAGAGTTTCAAGAGGTCTAAAAATCACCCAACCTCCTTGGTTGGGTTTCAGAGGTTCTGCCACAGAGTAGCTACTATTTATACACTTCAAGGAAAGGCGGGCATTGTACAAATGGCAGCAGGCATCTTTGTTGTAATACCCCTGCAATTTAGGTCATTGCAATTTTCTAGTTCCAGTTTGTTAATAGGAAACTTGCTTGAGAAAGCATCTGGGCAGATCATCTCAGGCATAGCCTGCCATCGCAGGTCTGTGCAGTGCTGGACTGGTGGTCATCTCAGGCTAGCTCCCCGGTCAGGCCCCATGTCACCAGTCTAGTGGTCATCTCACCTTGCCCAGCCCACCAAAGTGGCCCCTTGAGAGGGCTGTCTGTCTCAGGCTCACTCCTGGGGCCAGCCATCCCAAGCAGGCTTCTTCTAGTATCAGGCTTGCTCCCCATTCTGGAAACCCTTCCCGGCCTGCCTGGCGCCAGACTGCTGCAGACCTCACAACTTTTAAAGAGTAGTTGTAAATGTAGATCTTTATATACAAGTTCCTGGGTTTTGAAACACAGTATAATATAACGCACCATCTAAGCTTGGGCAACCAGGCAATATAAGAGAAGTTACTCAGAAAATGAAAGGGAGTCCTATAGTCAAAATACTCAAAGAAAAATATAATTTTAAATACTTTTACTTATCATTCCTGAAAATATTCTGGTGCCTGTTGAAACACATGTCCCAATTTTTAATTTAGAAAATACAGCTTTGATACTTCTAATTTAATTGCTGCTTTATACTGCCTTAGATATTAATAGTCGTCCCCAAAGTCCTAGAATCAAAGAAGAAACGTGCTTTCATATTAGAGGGTGAGAAGCAGGCTGAGCTACACAGTGTTTATTTTAAAGAACCAAGAATGTTATAAACTGCCTCAGTGTTTCCAAATCTTAACGCATGTTTCCTTTGCTTTCACTTGCCCATGCCTCTCAAAATGTAAGTATTTGGGCTGGATTATTAGGAAACAGTACTTGAGTCATTCCCAAAGATCTGGTCCATGATGAGGGCACGTGTTATTAGGGAATAACTGCTCCCCTCTGAAAGTTCTGATCCAAGAGCAGGGAAAGCTGACAAAAAGTTTCCCAACCCACTCCCCAACAACCCAACAACCCACTTCCCAACAATACAATATCCCACTACCCAACAACACAATAACCCACTATCCAACAATCCAATAACCTACTGCCTAACTACCCAACAATCTACCACCCCACAACCCAACAACCCACTACCCAACAACCCAACAACCCACTACCCAACAACCCCACTACCCAACAACCCAATAACCCACTACCCAACAACCCAACAACCCACTACCCCACAACCCCACAACCCAACAACCCACTACCCCACAACCCCACCACCCAACAACCCAATAACCCACTACCCAACAACCCACTACCCAACAACCCACTACCCAACAACCCAATAACCCACCTCCCAACAACCCAACAACCCACTACCCAACAACCCAATAACCCACCTCCCAACAACCCAACAACCCACTACCCAACAACCCAATAACCCACCTCCCAACAACCCAACAACCCACTACCCAACAACCCACTACCCAACAACCCAATAACCCACCCTCCAACAACAACCCAACAACCCACTACCCAACAACCCAATAACCCACCTCCCAACAACCCAACAACCCACTACCCAACAACCCAATAACCCACCTCCCAACAACCCAACAACCCACTACCCAACAACCCACTACCCAACAACCCAATAACCCACCACCCAACAACCCACTGCTCAATAACTCAATAACCCAATAACCTACTACCCAAAAACCCAATCAATAATCTACTACCCTGCAACCCAATAACTCACTACCCCAAAGCCCAATTGATAATCCATTACCCAACAACCCTATAACACACTACCCAAAACTCAATCAATAACCCCCTACCCAACAACCCACTGCCCAATTGTCAGTAGCACTAACCTTCGTTAGCCATGCAGCACACTGGTCCACACCATTCCTAAAGCAGACCACACAGTTCCCTTGTGGTATTAGAGGCACAGTGAGCACAGAAGAGCACAAAGTGAGTAGCAGGCAGAAAGGTTAACCTGAGGAAATCCTTATTCCCTCTTGGCCTTTTTAACCCAACTAGAGAGCCTGGGGCATTTAAGGTCTGCCACATTTCCCTGAAGGGACAGAAACAATATCTGATCAAACAAAGCCTTTGGAAGGAAGTGGGCAGGTCTCAGTTCCAGAGCAGGAGCCACTCACAGGATAATATTGCCACTGCTTTTCCTGGTATCAAATGCAAACATGTTCAGTAGGCCAGTGGTGCAGACTCAGGGTGTCTTCAGATGGAAGCGACAAGAAAAACTACATCCTGCACTTATCCAAGTTAGATAATCACACTGACTGCAAAACATCCAGACACAGAGCACCGGAAAGCATTCAGGGGGTCCTTTGTGCATGCCCTGCCTTTTCCAGAATGAGGCTAATTTGCTCCTATTTCAGCCAGCTCCAGGGAAGAACATGGGGGAAGGAGAAAAGGGAGAATGAATTGTCAGCGTGATTGAAAGGACTCACGATTAGTCACACTCACTCACAGGCACCACACCACTCATTAGCAGACCTGAGAACTGGCATGCCTCCCACAGCTGAGCTCAGGGCCTGCCAGGCCCCCGGGGACCCACAAGGCCCTGTGTTCTCCCACACCCTGCAACGAGAAAGGCCAGTCTGGGCAAGCCTGAGTACAATTGACTACCTGGATGCTCAGTGAATTTGTTTTATGGTCTGTGTTGCTTAGAATATAATTATTCAGGTGTTCATCTGGTGTGGAAATCAAGGTGGCTTCTCTTTTTGTTAGGATGAAACAGTTACCTGCCTAGAACAGCCATTTTTCTCCCCAGGTTTCCCACGGAGTGCCCAAGAACTGGCTCACTTGTCTGCCCTGCCTCCTCTAGTCAGCTCTTCCTGTGGGAGCTGGAAGCGTTTATCTTCCCTGTCCAGTATCAGTAATCATAACTTAGACTATAGGGGTGACCACTGAAAAGCCAAAGCATCAAGGACACACCCAGGAGACAGGCTAGGCTGTGGGACAGGCAAGGCACTTACTGCACAGTGTAAAGCAGGGAAGGGAAGCTAGGTCCTGCTCTTATTTGGTTCCACGCAAGTTCCTAAAGCTCTGTTCTCCCTTGAAAATGAAATTTCTAGTTAGGACAGCAAACCATTCCTGGTATTACTGAGACACTGCCCTATAATCACACCTCCATAAAGTTAGAACAGGACTAAGCAAAGAGATCTGGCTTCCGTTGGGCTGGCCTGTGCTCTCCCCAGAGGATCTCCAGTGAAGCACATGTGGCCAGGCTATTGTAAATCAATAGAACAAGGTGTCAACTATGGTGACTCATGGGTAACCCTGAGCCATGATGGTTCTGGTGGAAAGAGAAGCATAACCAACTGCACGTTTAGTTCTGGCATTGCTCCTGTCAAAAACCACTGCAACCTTGGATGCCAAATTCATATTAGGTGGCAAGCATATGTACATGCTTAAGTTGATTTGTAGTATGTGAAAACAGTGGCCTTGGCCCTAAAAGAAATCCAAGTGTGAGCATCGTCATTGACAGAGGCCTAAACACTCTCGATACATTATTTCAGACTGAAGATCCATGCTTCATAAGGGTGTATTGTGACAATGGGGGCAAAGGTGATAAAGCCCTGGAAGCATTCTTCTGGGCTTCTAGAGTTTTCTAAACCCTCTACAAAACTGCTAAGCACTCCATCTAAAAGCAGTATGTGGGGACACTGATATAAATGTGAAAGAGATATGTCCATGGGCATTCCACATGTGCCAAGCATAGCCGTTGGCCCACAGATGAACCCTAGAGTTCACTCTGCTGACCCTAGAGACTGTGAGCCAGTTGTACAAGGGGGCTTGAGGTGCCATCTCTCTTAGTTAGCTACAGCTGTCAACACAACCCACACTCATCTGAGGGAGTCTCGGTTGGGGAATGGCCTTGGTCAGATTGTCTGGAGGCGAGGCAGGGGGGCGTTTTCTTGATTGCTAGCTGATTAGGAAGACCGAGCCCCACTGTGGGTGGTGTCATCTCTAAACGGATTGGCCTCAGGTGTATAGGAAAGGTAGCTGGACGTGAGCCTTGGAGCAAGCGAGTAGACACTGCTCCTTCATGGTTCTGGCTTCAGTCCCTGCCTGAGCTCCTGCATGATTTCCTTCCACCATAGGCTGTCACCTGGAAATGTGAGATAAAATAAACCCTTTCTTTCTCAACTAGCTTTCCATTGTGGTGTTTATCACCATAAGGGAAAGCAACCAGGACACCCTTCCATCATCTGAGCTCCCTCCCCTCCCCTATTTTCTGTGCCTCTGAGTGCAGAGGCACAGATTAATTAATGTAATAGTTCACTTGGCCCCCAAAAGTGTTTATGAGTTGCTTGAGTTCCCTAGAACCTTCTACCCCAAGGAGGCTGAACAACTGTTTGTGACCACAATGCTCATCTTCAGCATGGATTCTGTGTGTATCATAAACACACTCCAACATACTTCTCAAAATGCCTCAGATATACGCACATAGGGATAACAAGAAAGTGTCAGCTTCAGTATCGTCATTACCGTAAGCCATAGGTTCTGTGTGCAGATTTACCTGTGCATTGAAAGTGTCGCGGGGCGGGGCTGGAGAGATGGCTCAGAGGTTGGGAGCACTGTGTGCTCTTCCAGAGGTCCTGAGTTCAATTCCCAGCATCCACATGGTGGCTCAAGGCATCTATGGTGTGATCTGAGGCCCTCTTCTAGCCTGCAGGCATATGTGCAAATAGAGTACTCGTACGTAAAATAAACATTAAAAAAAAAAAAAAAAAAAAAAGTATCTGGTAAAATACATCTGCATTAAACAAATACAGACTTTTACCCCTCTCTTTTTTCACCATACAATATATACAACAGTCAACATTCCCATAGAATTTACATTTTATAACGCTCTATAAGTAATACAGACATTTTTTAAAGTGTGGAGAGAGTGCATGCAGTTTGATATTTGAACAGGATCCTGGAGCAAACCTCCCATCACCTCAGTGGACAGTGTGGCTTTCCGAAGAGAAGGATAATTTTCATACTTTTCCCGCATTCCGTCTAAAGTGCTATAAGTCTACTGACAACATTGATGTGCACCCCTTTGAGTAAGTTGTTTTCTCATTTCACAGAGACATGGAGAAGCACCATCATCTCATGGTTAGGCTGGAACATGTACCTCCAGTCTCATGGGTTAACTACTGTACTTGCTAAGATGTGAGGGCACAATTTCCTGTAGACACAGGCTCTTGCGCACCTAGTGGCCTTCTGAGAGTTTGGGAGGAAGACTTTCCAGAGACATGAGGACAAGCCTGTAAAAAGACAGATAGTTTAAGAAAATAAGACCACAGCCATGGGAAGCAGGGCTTTGAGAGCAACCGACTTGGGTTCTGGTAACAGTGACTAGGCAGGCCACTCAGCCTCTCCATTGTCACCATCTTGATCATGACATCCTGGAGTCCACGTCTCACGGGGTTCTTGAGGTGCTGAGTGACAAAAATAGAAGCGACCAGTGTCAGGCCAATAGAAATGCGAACCATCCACTGAGAGGAGGTCACTGGCAGCTAAGAGGATACAAGTTTTAAAATCAGATTTAACGTTAACTTCTTATTTGTCACAGAGACTCGTAAACCACAGGAAGAAATTCCTCTTAAAATTGCCTTGAAAACAGTTGCTTTCCCTCTGTAGACTGTGGTTGTCATCTTTGCTTAGTCCTTTTCTCTCCAGTATTTGGTAGATAATTCATCAAGTCACAGTGGCACCTAGCTGTGCCACACTTTAGCTTTGAATCCCCCAGCTGCCATCCCTACATTCTCTGCAAGACTCTGAGGAGGAGGTGCCAGTGGCCAGAGCTCCTATTTCTGTGCATTGAGCAGCTCAGTCCTGCCTTGCCCTTTCCAATCATTGTCATTTGCACCAATATTGTGCCTCATGGCTCGGACATGTATTGACAGTCTCTGGCTGTGAGCCCGCTTTCCTCATAGAGGTCTAGTCCCTGTAATAACTGTAATTTCTCTTGTGCTGAGGAATAATTGGGTTAAACTGAGCAGCATTTGGTTTTGGCTATCCGCATGGCCTGATCTGTTTAGGCTTCTCTGAGCTCCAGGCAGGAATGAGCTGGGCAGTTAGACAGATGGCCTCTGCTTGTCCTATGACAGTTTCATCGCACACTCAGGAGACAGCACATGGATGTTTCTGGAGGGAGGTGAGGTTCATGGGCTTAGGAGAGGAAGAAAGCATCTGGGCATTGGGGAGATGCAGAAGAGCCCACAGGAAACGAAGCTTAATCACATCACTGTTCAAACCTGTGGCCGTGAAAACATCTTGCTAGGAATGGACAGAAGCAGAGACATTCAGTGATATCTGCAAATCCAGGCTTAGTGGATCCCACTGTGTGGCTGGGCATGCTGGGTTATATTGGCAAGTGGGAAAAGAAGAGGCTTGCTCTGGTGGGAACACAAAGTGTTCGTGGTCAAAAAGTCACGTGGTCTGGTGAGCAAGAGTAAAGAATATGGGTATCTTGATTATCTAAAAGTAAGTAACAACAAAACCCCCACAATGTGTGCCTTTAACTATCCAAATAAATCGATTTCTTCTCTTTTCCTAGGTAACATTAATATAGGCTCTGGCACCTATTGTATTACTAGGACATGTAAAGGGGAAACGGTAAGGAACGCAAGGGGTTACACCCCCAAACTTGTTCCACCTCCTTGACTTCACTGTTGTTCCATTGAGGCCACTAGTCTCCTGTGAAAGAATCCTGACCTTCCTCTCCCTGCACCTCTGCTTTATAACCCCATAGGCTCAGCATGGAAACAAAAAGATGCTGGGGTGGTAAGGGCCACCTGGAAATTCAACTCTGCTGAAGAGTGCATTCTCTGCCCCTGACTGGAAGGACCTCTGTCCCTCTACTCTGGAGGACTCCCTGTTGGTTGGAGGCTGGGGAGCCACTGAGATGGCCAACTGTGAGGAGCACTTCACTTTAAGCAGTCACCCACAGCCTGGCAGAAATTGGATGATATATTGAGACGTTTAGGGCCATAAAGAGCAGCCAGGCACCAGAAGCTAGTAGGGTAAAGCTACTGCCCTATCCAAATGCTTGGGCTAGCTGTGAATGTCCACATTCTCACACAGCAGGGGAGGGGGTGCGGGTGGGCACCCCTCACATTCTCTTCAGGGATTTAGTGTGACTATTGAGCAAGTGCATCTCTGGGCTATGAGAGGAAGGAAGTCCTTGACACCTAATAATGTTTTAAATTATGAGTTAAGACAAATTAATGACTCCCTGATGGGGAAAGTTTCCATCGGGACATATGACTCATCAACCTAGTAAGAGGTCTCAGTGCCCTCAGTGGGTGCCAAATTGGTTACCAACTCAATAATCCTTTCGAGTCAAACTATCTCTTCCAGGGAGAGGCTGTCCCAGGAAGAGGGATGAATCACTCAACAGGATTGACAGGGCAGAGTCCAAGTCTTGGCTGAACTATGAGGAACCAGCTTAAGTAAGATTCAAACCTAAGTGAGGATGAGGAAGGAGCCGAGGAACGGAGCAGAGGCAACTAAGCACCTACCTGTGGTTGCACGGACTGAGACTCTTCAGAGAGGCTTCCTTCGTGTGACCTTTGCTCACTCTCCACCGTGTGTCTGCTGTAGAACTGAGTGAAAGGGAAGCGGGATCCAGTAGTAGATCAAGTAGGTCTGAGGGTAAGTAACACAGGCAGGAGTCCTACCACACAAGCTCGCACTGTGTCATTAAACCTCTAGATCTGGCTGAAGTGTGGAGGCGAGGGGGGGGGGGGTGCTGTGTGCCCTTTGTCTATGATGAGGTACCACGGATGATGCTTATGACTTTCTCTTCATTCTGGACACAGTCTCTGCAGAGGCGTGTTCGCAGCTGTGGAGGCCTCAGTTACTATACACACAGTCTACAAATGCTCAATTCCAGATCCTTAGGTCAACAGGCTCTCTCCTAAGCTTCACTTCACTCAACAAACATTGATATTCATTCAGCCTGCTGTGGGACAGGCCCCAGCCAAGCCAACTGAGAACTAGACACAGGGAAATCAGTCAAACATGGTATTATTGGCTGGCAAGGCCCAGGTATGGTCTTAGGTCTAGATACTGATGAATTTTTCCCCCACTCAAATTTACAGTAATAATAAGAGCAATAAGGACTTCAAAAATCTGCCATTTGTTGGGAACTTGGCAAAGTACATCATCCCACCTGTTCAATATAAAATATTTTTTTGTTTTTTGTTTTCTTTTTGGGGTTTTTTTTTTCCTCCCACAACATGCACTGCATTCTGATTCATTGTGAGTGGATTCATTTTAGCTTTTCACCACCATCGTGATGACGTCATTAAGGGTCGGGTGGTGTTTGAAGGATGATTAAGGGACCTGTGCTCATAAACGGGATCAGCAACCATATGAAGGAGCTTGGGAGAGTCACTGTGTCCCTCCTCATCTTCTCCTTCTTTTATCATGTGAGGACATGTTTTCCCCGTCCAGAGACACAGGAAGGAAAGTGCCATTCCCGGAAACAGAGACTAAACCCCCCCCCCCCCAGACATGCCTGCAAGGCCCTTGATCACAAACTTCTAAGCCTGTAGAACCATGAGAGAGGAATTCCTGTTGTAAACTTACCAGTCCAATTGGTTGTGACACCTTCCTCATGTAGACCAAGCCAGGCCCAGGCACATCCCCTCAGAATGTGTCCCCATGCCAGCTTAATCGACAGGAATAACATGTCATGGATCATTTTAGCATTGCTACTTAATAGGATAGTGCTTTGTCATTCAGCTTTCATATTTATGATAAGAAAGTAAGGTGCCAATGGACAGCAATTTAAAATTGAAATAAAGCGGGCTGGAGAGATGGCTCAGAGGTTAAGAGCATTGGCTGTTCTTCCAAAGGTCCTGAGTTCAATTCCCAGCAACCACATGGTGGCTCATAACCATCTATAATGAGATCTGATGCCCTGTTCTGGCCAGCTGGCTCACATCTAGGCAGAATGTTGTATAAATAATAAATAAATCTTAAAAATTGAAATAAAGCAAGCTCACTACTTCTATTTATACTTCCTTATAAGTTAAGCGTATTTAGAGATTACAATCTAAATTCCCTTAAAAAAAGCTATGAGAGAAGCATGGGAGAATAGCAAAGTAGAAGGATCCAGAGGGTCCTAGAAACCTACAGGTAGAACATTATGATAGGCAGATTTGGGCCCAGGGGTCCCGCTCAAACTATGGCACCAGCCAAGGACAATACAGGTGGTAAACTTTAAACCCCTACCCAGATCTAGCCAATGGTCAGAACATTCTCCACAGTTGAGTGGAGAGTGGGATATGACTTTCTCACGTACTCTGGTGCCTCATATTTGACCATGTCCCCTGGAGGGGGAAACTTGGTGGCACTCAGAGGAAGGATAGCAGGTTACCAAGAAGAGACTTGATACCCTATGAGCATATACAGGGGGAGGAGGTCCCCCTCAGGAACAGTCATAGGGGAGGGGAGTGAGGGGAAAAAGGGAGGGAGGGAGGAATGGGAGGATACAAGGGATGGGATAACCATTGAGATATAACAAGAATAAATTAAATTTTAAAAAAGCTACATTTTTCAGCACAGGATGAATCAGAGAATTGTCAATATCACCTAATTAGAAATATATATGTATATGAGGTTGAGTTTATCATACACAGTCACAAATTGTATCGTAATTAATACCTGTTTCTTGTTCTCACTGATTGATCTTGTAACTGCCACCAACTTGAAATTACAATGTGAATGAATGTCCCCCCAATAAAATGATATCTTTATTTGTTTCATATGCTAGAATTCTTCATTATTATAATTTGTTTGGGGGGACTATTTAAGACTATAGAAAAAATTTTAAAACCCACAGAGCACCCTTAATAATTCGGCGGCCTTCCCACAGTCCACTCTTCAGCCCCTACGGCCCCCCTGAACATACATGCTGTGTGCTGCTGGACTGCCCCTTCTCCTGGTCACCCTCCAGGGCTGCTGCTTGTCCCATCCTAGTTTCTCCAGGCTTGAGAGGCATATTGCCACAGAAATGCTCACCCGTGCCCTGCCTGTGTTGCTGTGATTTTGCTGCTGGCCTGTCTGAGTTCCTCCACGGGATGGGCTGTGCTCACTTAGGTGCGCACTGGCTTCTCCCTGCTATGCTCATAATAACTGCTAAGTAAACATGTAACGGATGGATGAAGGAGCAAATGAGAAGGAAAAGTAACAATCGGGATCCAATCCTTAATGAATTAAAGCGTTCAGCTTTCAAACCATCCATGCCTCGTATTCACTGCCTCCTAAGCTGCTCCGCTCCTAGGAATTGCCTCATTTAGCCTCAAATAAGCATCCTGAGGTAGGTAGTATAATTGTCATGATGCTTTTTTTTTTTCAGACAACTGAAACACAATGAATGATGCACCTTGATCAATTTTCACGACTAGTAGAAGGCAAAGTGACACGTGGATCCCACGCTCTTTTATGCGATGTACCCTTCCCAGAGTACACTCTGCTGCCTGCACACAGACGCCTCTGCACAGGAAAGTCAAACTCTTTCTTGGTTCTCCAGAGGTGTACCTGTCTGTCAGAGCTGATACTTTAGTGTCTGCGTTTGGTGGTCCCAGAGGATACTGAATTTTCAGATACCGATTCCAGTGCTGTCTCTTGCTATTGCTAGGCCAATGTGCTTGTTTCTCCATGGGCCTGTCCTTGGAAAAGCCAGGAAAAGAAGTCGATAGATCCTGAGTCTTGAACACCAGGACAAATGCTACTATGTACTGCTGGCTGAGGTCCTCTGATGATGTTTAATAATATTTAAAGTGAATGAATCAAGACCACTGGTGCTGTTAGCACAAAATTAATACGCATGAAGTGTCTGCCTGATCTATTAAATTTCCTTCCTTTCTTACATTCTAATTAATTATAATGTGTTGTGAAACTTGAAAGCAGTGCTTGGTGTACATAAGATTCAGATGTGGTGTTTTGGTCTGATTTTCTGGGTGGTGCTAAGGTGTAAACACCGTCTTGTGCATGCTAGGTACATGTTCTGCCACTGAGCTACATCCCTGTGGAGATGTGGTGCCCAGGCTGCAAGGCATCTTCTTCTAGCCACTGCTTTGACAACACTGAAGTCTTCTTGCCTTTCTTCCTGGCGTGTGTCCATCTTCCAGATAGGGGAGGCTGGATTCCAGATAGACGAGAGGCCATGGCAGTCTTAGCTTGTCTGGCTCTCCACGTGGTGGCAGTACAGCACACTTCCTTAGGGAGGGGCTAGACCTGGGTCCCAATCTTTGGTTCCCAATCTCCTCCTTTTCTTTAGATGCAAATGATCACATCCTTTCAAGTGATCGCAAATATTGTTTGTGTCATTCGGAATGACACAGAACTTTGCCAAAGTCAAGCCAAACACATTTCACCAGACCATTTTTTATAGGGAGGTTTTTTTCCTTACTCAAAATTATCTACAATTAAAACTGGAGAGAGATTTCTTTTTCCAACTGTCACAGCCTTTTAGATGCTAGAGATAAACTTTTCCTTTAAAAAAAAAAAGAGAGAGAGAGAGAGCAATTTATCATGCCAGTAATTTTCTCTCTGTATCCTGCTATTATTAAGGCTAGTGGTTTGGGTGTTTATCTATCTATCTATCTATCTATCTATTTTTAATTTTTTTTTTTTTTTAGCACTCAGCTCCAGTCTCTGTGATACTCACATAATGCCTGTCTCTAACTTCGGCCCATTGCTATGGAAGTTCTTATGCTACTCTACTCACTCAGACAGTCAATTCGCTACAGAAGCAAAGAGGAAGCAGTTGTATTCAAAAGGAAAAAAACAGTCCCTTCATGGAGCATGACAAAGTAGGGAGGGTGGAGAGAACACTGATTTATGTGGAAGGGTGCTGGGAACACAAGTTTTGAAATGAAGTATCATTAGAATAAGACAATGAGGGGGGCAGGAGAGATGGCTCAGCGGTTAAGAGCACTGACTGCTCTTCCAGAGGTCCTGAGTTCAATTCCCAGCAACCACATGGTGGCTCACAACCAACTATAATGTGATCTGATCATACTGTATACATAATAAGTAAATCTTAAAAAAAGAATAAGACAATGAGATTGAGATGAATAAAATAATTATCAGAGTCCATGGTTCGAAGGTTCTGAATGAGTAGGTCTTTATAGTAACCCGTGTTTCATACTGCAACATTCCGAGTGAATCGCTTTATTTCTTTCAATAAAGTCCTGGAAAGGAATCATAAGATCCCATGCTTTAGACATAATTTAAGTCAGCTTGTCCTGTCTCTCTGTTTTGGGAAAGGCTTAAGCTAAAACTTTCCCAAGCATATCAAAATTTACACTAGAAATATCAGGAAACAATCCAGAGTCAAGTGTGCTTGGACAACAGCATCAACTACCTTGTCATACATGGAGACCCTGACACAAATTAGAGCTCTGTTCTTCTCCACCCTGAGAATGCAAATAACCTAAAACCACCAGGTTATTCCAATGATCAAAAGAGACAAAGGACGAGACACTGGTTTGTACACCGGCAGTGCTTTCCAACACCACGTACTGTTGTTTCCCCTGTGCACCCCACCACCACCACCCCCACGAGCCACAGGATGCAACCTTTACCAGCAATCTGCTTTTGTTGTTGTTATTTGGGTTTTGGTTTGGTTCGGGTTCAGGTTTCTTTTGAGACAGGGTTTCTCTGAGAGGTCCCAGCAGTTCTGGAACCCTTGACCTGCCCTCAGTCTCCTGAGGGCTGGAAGTAAAAGTGTGGCCACTGCACTTAGCTTTGACCAATCACTAAAAGCATCCAAAGCTTCACAACAGGGATGAAGGTGTGCTCTGAAGGGGAGGAGAGAGGCGAGGTGGGAACCAAGTGCAAGGAGCATCCTGTTGGACATGAAGGGTGCCCTGTGACTTAAGAAAGTGACCCAACGGTGCTGTTGGGAGGTAGTGGAATCTTTAAAAGGTAGGGACCTCTTCTGGCCACTAGGGATGTGCCCTTATTTCTGTTCCTCCATTCAGCCATGGGGTAAATAGCTTATTCCACCACACCCTCCTTACCACAGATCCAAACCCTTGGAGCCAATTGCTCACAGTCTGAAATCTCCATAACTGGGAGACAAAAATAAAAACAAGCCTTCCTTTATTACAAGTTGATTAATTGGGGGAATTTTGTCAGTGTACTGGACAGCTAATGAGCACAGGGAGTTTAGCCTGGACAGTCAAGTTGTAGGCTGAGTGACAGAGACCTGAAACCTGCCACTATAGCCATGTGACTTCTACTTATTTCTTCACTTATTTGATGACTCATTCAATTAGTGTGTCGAGACAGAATCTTATAGTCAGGCAGTCCATGTTCCAATCTTGATTCCTCAAAACGACTTGAGAGGTTATCTTAAGATAAATGCAAACACTTGCCAAGGTGTATTGGCCATTTATGAATGCCAGTGCTGTTCCAAATGCCACCCAGGTATTAGCTCAGGCAGCCTTTGCATTTATTGGATGACTTTAAGCCATTTATGACAGCTGCCTTCTAGATCCCAAAACAGAGGAGAGAGCTGGACCCAACGTGCTTCAGTGGCAGAAGGAGCTCACTTGGCCTGTGCGTGGTAGACACACACACATCACAGTCACATAGGATCCCACTGAAGAAATGTGCTCAGCTCGCTGACGGCCCCATGTCATTGTTAACCATAGTTTGTTGTTTACGATAGACCTACTGTACCAGTCCTCTTGTTAGATACAATCAAGACGTGCAGCCTCCAGCCCTACTCCACAAAGGTCGCAGAGCTCCTGTCCCTCATGGTCCCAAGGATCGGGCACAAAGGGTAAAGGCTGAAAAATGAATAACAAGTGTGTTTTTGAATGTGCACAATAAAAGTAAAGTCACCATTTGAGTGGAATTGGACACGATTTCCTTGTAAAGGGAAAGATTCAATCCAAAGGATATATTTTACTACATTTTTGTACAAACCAGCATCATCTGGTGCTACAGCCAAGTGTCTAGAATCTGTTCCATTTGCCAAAATAACCAATTTGGGTGTGGTCCTTGGCATGGTGGGTTAACTACAGCCCTGCTGTCATGATTTTGGACACTCACTGGAACATGAAATGCCTATAGTTCCAGGGTTTGCTGACCTTCTGCCGAAAGAATGCCGTCTTCAGCGTCTTGCAAATTGTACCTGTCCCTTTGCTCTGTGCTGACCGGTGTTTATAAAGACCGTCTTCCTGAATGCATTCTCCATCATCCTGGTATAAACTGTTATCAGTTTCGAATGATAAAGATCCCAGGCCAGATGCAACAGTGACGTTCACTCTTTTGTATGTCCAAGAACAAATTACAGACACACTATAAGCCTGGTAGAGTATATGACAATGCTCAAGAGCGCCATGGTTGTTTAATCACAAAAGCAGATTTCTGAGAGAGACAGGCCCATGGCCGTGTGCCACTAATCTGATTTAGTGGTTATTTCCTGACCTACTGTGACCCAAGTCCAGGGCGGACATTTACCAGCTGTGTTACTTTCAACAAGTGACTTAAACTCTGTACTTCTGATTCTTCACATGTAAAATGGAGAAGAGACCACTTATGAAGCACTTAAAAAGATTATCACGTCATGGGACCCTCAGCAGCCCGGTGTAGGAAATGCTGTCCCTTTCGAACATCACATAGCTGCGTCCTGCGTCATGACTAGCACACCTACGTTCTCTCAGTCGGTGAGCAGCAGAGTTCAGACTTAGACGCAGCTTCTTTTATTTCCAAAGTTTTGAAACTTTGAGCTCTTTCCCTTTCTCCAAAGGCCGTGATGACGAAGGAGCGCTACTGAGCATGCGGCGCCTGCGCGGTCACAACGCCTGCGCGGTCACGTCACAGCAGATCCGCACTCAACTCTCTTGTCCTTAGCCTTTTGTTTGAACTTTGGTTTCTGTTGTTGTTGTTGTTTGTTTGTTTGTTCTGTTTGTTTTGTTTTGTTTTGTTTTAGGATTTCTTGATGTCTGGGTTTGGAGGTCCTTGCTTAGAGACCTCCTCGATAACGACTTCAAAGGAGAGCAAAGCCAAATGGACTTTAAAAGTCAGAGTTCCACCCACCCACCCCCTCTTTGTGTGCTGGAGGTCTTTCCAGTGACTAGAGGCCTTCAGTAGGAAGTGCATAGAGCAGGAAAGTCATCCTGAGAGTCTGGCAGGTCATCAGGGGGAGGTGACCTCCAGAGGGTTTTTATCTAAGGAGACTTGCCACTGGGATTCAGTCATAAGTTAGTACATTCTATTTCTGCCAAAAGTTATACACCCAGGGAAGCTGTTGACACAACCAGGGCCACGTGGAGCTGTGGCATGCATTATGAAGGCATAGCACCACAGGCTGGCCAACCAGTGACACTGGAATACGTCCTTTCTCTTTTTCATCATCCATTCATTTATAAAACAGTGGGCATTCAATTCAAAATTTGTCCTGCCTTGTGCAGTTAGAATTATTTCTCTCACCAAAACCTCATCGGATGCTGCCTCCACCAAGCTCTCCCATTTTTTACTGGAGGGGATCTGTTTCCACTTTCCTACCTGTCTTACTCACTCTTAGAAAATGTATCTTCTCAGTATCGCCCCAGCAAGGTGCTAATTGCAGGTATTATTGTGAGCTGTATAGTTGAGATCACAAATATCTGAACACTATGTCTGGAGTAAATACCCTGTTAAAATAGAAGTTCATGTCCAATGATAGATGGCATGTATTTTATTTCGCAAAGCAAACTTACAATGGCACTTTATAATCAAAGCAATCTGGTGTCTGTGGGGTACAACCCTCCCACACACACACGTGAGCATCCATCCTTGTTGCTAACAGCAAAGTTTGCTCACATATACACAAAATTTGATGGACCAGCCCCTCAGATCATACTCCTTTCGTAAGGTATATCTTGTTTGTTTGTTTGTTTTTTTCAGACAAAACACACAGAGCATTCATTAAATAAATACTTCTATTTTTAAAAATTATTATATTATGTGTATTTGTGAGCGTGCATGTGTACATGCTGAAGCACAGGTGTGGAGATCTGGGCACAACTTTCAGGAGTCCACAACTTTCAGTAGTCATTTCTCTCCTCCGTGTGGGTCTTGGGAATTGAACTCAGGTCGTCAGGCTTGATGGCCAGTGCCTTTACCTGATGAGCCATCTCGCTTGCCCTAAATACTTTTAATTTTAACATTATAAAATTATAGATGCCACAGTGAGCAGAGTATAATAAAGTGTGACATATCAATGTTTCAGGCTCTCGTCATTACTTGACCTTCTGAGCACCTGGAAATTCTAAAGAGAAGAAGGAGTCATTTGGGAGCTGGTGTTAGAAGAGATGGGGCAGCCAGCCCTTGTGTGCCTCAACCCAGGCCTGCCCTCAGTGGGGTATGTGTGCATCTCTTGTTCTTCCTGGATCCTCCTCAAGGGATGCTCTCAAAGTCTCTGGAGCAGTGCTAGCCACCTGCTCATCCTAATGGAAGCCACACCACCATCAAACCCCCAGAAGGGTAATGAGAAGCTGATTGCAGAGCTGGCCATGAATGGTGGTCTTTCTACCCCCTTGGAGGTCAAGTTCAGAGAATAGAAACTTCATCCCTAGGTGATGGGGATAAGTGGACTTGGCCACAGGCGTGTCCACTTGGTGGAGGATTGATGCCCCAAGAGTGTTTCCTAAGAATTCCAGACTGAACACTTCTGGGGAGTGAGCTCCCCTCTAAGAACTCCCAGGACATCCTTTCACCTCCGAAAGTTCAGGTCAGACTTGCAGGACCCAAATTCAGTGAGTGCTTCAGAGGTTCCCACGGTATACCTGGACTGCTCAGTGTCAGCCAGATGGTACTTAATCTGGCTCTTCTGGGATGCAGAGATCTACTCTAAAAGTTCTGACACTTGTCCCTAGAACCCTGCCACCTAATCCCACCATCCCCTCAGCTTTAATAGGCTCACCCACATGCACACAATAGCTGAGGGAGCCTTTCAGGTAACAGACTTTTCCTAGCCTATCTGTCTTCTGTCCTTCTCAAAAGAACATGCAGACTGCCCATTAATCCTGCATTAGGAAAGAGAACAATCCATCAAGCTATATTTTTAATGTACAGAATACTAATTGCCCCATAAAGCCTTGACAGCCAAATCAGAAAAGTGTTGGGAAATATAATCAAAAGACAGTGCTGCTTCTCCTCGTCCTCAGCTTTCACAAAATGCCAAAATTATCCCCGGCTCCTTGGAGTGTTATTTGTAGTTCCATATGGTTCGTGTGCTAGCAATCTAGCAATTCATCAACCTGTTTGCATACTGATGTTATACTTAGATTGATATTTGACTCTCTGCAGAGCTGTCGCCTTGCAAAAAAAATGCCTAAATGACTGCTCTGCAGTAATAGAATACATGTTGCACTAAATGGAAAATAGTAATCATGCGAGTACAAATCAGGGCCTCTTTCTTTATCCGTACACACATAACATCGTGTATTTATATACAAGCACAGGATCTGGCTGTGTCAGAGTCCCTGACATTTTCAACTACATCAAATACTACGTGTTGATTTGTGAAATAGCAAAGAAAGATCTAGATACAAACAGCCTCACATAAGAATGTATATTAGGCAAACACGCAGCTATCGACATACACATAAAGTCTGCAGTTACTCTCTTTCTCTACTTGTTTTTATGTCTTGGTATATGTCACAGTGGTATTTAAAATCTGCAGGAGACATCAACAATGATTGAAATAAATAGCCCCCCTTTTCTATTATGGTACCACAGAATCTTAAAGTTGGATGAGATTTTAAAGGCTATCCGTTCTAGCATCGAAGCAAACACAAGACCCCTCCTTTGCAAACTTAACAGGTAGTTATGTGTGTGCTTGAATACCCCTCGTGGTGAGAAACTCACTTCCCCACACAGCTCAGTGTTGATGGCATCTTTATTATATCAAGCCAGAATATGTTCCCAGTAATTTCCATATCTGATAGACGTGAAACTTGTCTTCCTTGTCAAACTAGCTCCTTGATATTTTCCATTCAGTAGTATGCCAACCCCAGCTGCTGTGGCATTGCCGGGCTGGCCTTGACCTGCTTGTTGCAAGACAGAAGGATGGGGGGAGGGACAAGATGTGGTCAAGAGAGAGATAATGCAAGGAGGGGAAGGGGTGAAGAATGAAGGAAGTTAGGACATTCTCCATGATGTAGCCGTTACCATGTGTAAACAGCTGCTATTCCCAGCTGGATCGTCAGTTACTATACACGACATGCTGCAGATATTGTGATCTCCTGGTAACCCTTGCCTGAATATTAGACCTGAATCAAATATCCCCTACGTGTCTGTCCAACCACAGTGTGTGGCCACAATCAGACTGTTCCTGACGTTAAGTCTTTGTCCTTGTAGGTGCATATCGCCAAACCTACACCCACTCAGGTTTGTTTGTTTGTTTGTTTGTTTGTTTTTGTGAGTTGCCTAGATGTCATGGTTTCTCATTCTACACATATTATCTTCTCTTCCAGAACACCACGCCCACTATTCCTGCTGTCCACGTGGGCCTTCCTCTAGGGGACATCAAGAGATTGGATGGCCAGTTGTCATCTCAACCCCATCTCTGGTCTACGTCACCAGAACATCTCTTTCTAGACATTGAACTGATGCCCATGGAGAGTATAGTCCAGTGGTGGTGGAATTATAAGTGATAAGACACACACACTAAAGCTGGGGCAAACATCTCATCAACTTTCATGCTGAGAAGCAAGTAGAGAAAGTCAGCTTAGAGAGAGAAAGGAATTGTGGGTGAACAACTGGAGAGGAAAGAAGCAGCATCTGTTGGGAGAAAGAGAAGTGGGGAGGCTGGGGCTGCCTTGGTCTGGTTTTTCTCCTTGGGTTTTGTTCCAGTTAGACAATCGCAAGCCATGGACCTCATTCAGGACTCACACACTCCACTGAGTATAACACACACACACACACACACACACACACACACACACACACACACACACACATCTGTGGATGCCAGAAGTCAGCATTATGTGTCTTCCTCAATTATTTCTCCACTTTGTGTTTTGAGTCAGGGTCTCTCCGAGCCTAGAGGTCACTGATGCAGGCCAGGCCAGCTGCTCAGTAGGACACAGGGATCCTCCTTTCTCTACCTTTACGACACTGAGAACACAGAAACGTACTGCTGCACCCAGAGTTTAACAACGTCCTGGGGGTTCAGCTCCAGGTCCTCATGGGTGTGCATGCAGCAAGCACTTTACTGCCGGAACCATGTCTCCAGCCTACTGAATTTTATATTTCAGAAAACAAGAATTATCCTTGTTTATACCAATTTTAATCATTACTTTGTTTTATCCACATTAGTTTTAATTGCCTATTTGTCCAACATTTTGGTGCCTCAAATTTTCAACGTGATAGCTCACAGTGCCTCTTTTTATACTTGTAAGCCATGTATTTCCAAATCTTCACACTAGCATCCATGTGAAGAAGGAAAATGAAACTGGGCGTGTCCTGGACTACATAAACCCATTGTGAGCTCTTATTTTATCTTATAATCTTCAAAACCTTGTAAACTATCTATCTAATTGTCTATATTGAAACCTTAGGGAATAGTGGGCATTCTTTCTTCTGGTCATCTGCATCTTTTTTGTTCTATGGCTCTTCAGACAGGTTCTGTGCTCTCAGCATACCTTTTCATTTATCTTGTTGGTTCAGTGTTTTTTCATCTGACAATATGTCATCATGAGAGCACATCTATATTGAAGGCATGCCTCATCAAGGTCCTATAATTATTTTTATATACATTTTTAATTAAAATAGATTTAGTGCATTCTTTATGACCCCCACACTAGGCACACACATAATCAGCATATGATGGATGAGCGAAAAAAATATTTCATGGTGAGGTGACAGCGAACTCTACACTCCTGGAGTGATAAGATAAAATGGTGCGAAAGGCTGAGTGAGATTTTAGAGCAGTGGTTCTCAGCCTTCATAATGCTGTGACCCTTTAACACAGTTCTTCATGTTGTGGTGACTCTAACCATAAGATTATTTTCTACTCCACAACAGTAGTAATTTTGCTACTGTTGGGAGACATAATGTACGTATCTTATATGCAGGACATCTGATATGTGACCCCTGCGAAAAGGTTGCTGGAAACGCCAGGGGGTCATGCCCCACAGGTTGAGAACCGCCGGTCTAGAGTGGGCTTGCTCAGTTTCTATTTCTAAGACAAAATACTTAAGAAAACTGACAGTCAGGAGACAAGGACTGTTCTGTCTCTGAGCTGCAGAAGTTTCGGTGGACGGTCCCTCAACACCATTACTGTGAGTGAGGCAGAGCACCCTGCAAGAAGCCACTCACCTCAGTCAGGAAGGTGAGGGAGAGGAAGATGCAAAGATAAGATATACCTTTCAAAGGCACCCTCCATTCTATACCCTGCTTTCTTCCTATGTAATCCATGTACTCCATGGATGTGGTTAGCTGCCTTATGGTCCAATCACCTCTCTTAGTCTCCCCAGTTTTTAATACATAAGCCTTGACAGGCTGCTTCATATTCAAACTGTAACATGGTGCTAAGCTGAATCCCACTAAGAGAACGCCTGCTTTCTTATGAGTCTAGAGAGAAGGCGGCTTGCACTGATGGTAAGCCTGAAATTTGTAATAAGGATTAAGAATTACCCTGGCATGACAGGCCTGTGATCCAGCAGCCTGAAGCAAAGGAATCAAAAGTTCAAGGCCAACCTGGGCTATGAGTATGTTTAAGGTTAACCTGCGTCACTTAGCAAGCTCCTGTCTCAAAATTAAAAGTAAAATAGAACTGCCACCACAGCTTGGTGAGAGAGCATTTGCCTGGCATACATAAAGCCCTGAATTCAAGAGGAGAAGGAGAAAAAAAGAAGGAAGAAAGACGATCGTAATATAACCATGTTAACTAAGAAACATGGATAGCTCCCCATCACCAAAATTGAGAGAAAAGTTTATGGAAATTTACTAGAAGGTGAAGAAGTTTGTTAATAAACACAGGCTCTCTACTCACCCTTGTCTTTAAAGAGCATGTACTGTTTAGTTTTATGCCAACTTGAAACAAGTTAAAGCCATCTGAAAAAAGGGAGCCTATAGGGCATCTTTTAAATGAATGATGGCTGGGGGAGGGTCCAACCCTTGGTAGGTGGGGCCATCTCTAGCTGGTGGTCCTGGGTTCTACGAGAAAGCAGGCTAAGCAAGCCATGATGAGCAAGCCAGTAAGCAGCACCCTTCCATGGCCTCTGCATCAGCTCCTGCCTCCAGGTTCCCGCCCTGCTTGAGTTTCTATTCTGGCTTCCTGCAGTGATAGACCACAATGTAGAAGTTTAAGGCAAATAAATCCTTTCCTCCTCAACTTGCTTTTGGTCATGTTGTTACATCACAACACTAGTAACCCTGACTAGGACAGAGCATGTATCCATGATATAAAGAGGCGTTCTTCCAGCACACACAAGTGACCTGCACTGGGAATTGCTGCAGTCCATGAAAATATTACTGTGGCCACCTGGATAACCTTAGGCCCGCTAAATTGATGGTTGCCGTCATGTACTTATGCTCTTCCCCAGGGCCTCGGAGAAAGAGAGTCATTTTAATTCCTACGCCACAAATGTCCTCAGTGGAAATAATAACAGCCTCCTGCTGCAACTAGGCCATGTTTAACTGACAAGTCTGGGCCTGACTGATGGCTGACTGAGGAATCAAACTCTCCCTCTCTCTCTCTCTCTCTCTCTCTCTCTCTCTCTCTCCTTCCCAGGGGTCGCCTAAGGTTTTCAGGCTCCAAGTACTCAGGAGCTAGATTTCCACATGCTTCTTAAACCAAATGTCTTAAAACCAAAATATATTCTCCCACAAAATTCTTTACGTAAATTTTTCTAACTTTGTTGATACCAACCCTAAGTGGGAAAGCTGTCAATTTCCTTCAATTAGTGGATGGAAGACCATCACGCCGTGACGCAGTGGTGCCATGGAAACACTGAGCCACACAAAAGAAACCAGTGACTGGTGCACAGATTTATTCCACACGTGCGATGCTGAGAGAAAAGAGCCACACACAAAAGCCTGCACACTGCGTGGTTACACATAGAACAGACACAGAAAAATGCAGAAATCTGGCCAGGATTTTAGTTATCAGTGTCTAGAGTAAGGTTGCCACAAACCTTGACTGAAAAATGTATAGGGAATTTAGAAATGAAATGGGAGCTGTTCTGCTACTTAATCATGGCAATGCCCACCAGTAATATATCTGCTAGAATTTTAATATTTGTATACCAAGATATATACATTTTAGTATATGTGAATTGCCTAGTAAGACTGACTGAGGAATTAAAAAAATTTTTTCCCTAATGAAGAAAAAAGTCTGAAAGACTGAGATTATGTAGATACTCTCAGTCCCTACAAATATTCAGGTTTTCAACTGGGAATGATTATACTGGTACCTGAATCCATATTCAGTTCAGTCAGAGTTGGACCATATCACCCAGCAAGGCAGGTTGCTAGATGTTCTGGACCACAGATAGCATCTGTTGGACAGCAGTCCACACTAGATCTCTAGAAGTTATGAGTAGTTTACATGAGGAAGGTAAGGAGATGGGTAGTGTGACCACTAGCTAGTGTCATGGATGGTTATACTCCAGGACAAAGAGTGGGTAACCAAATGGTCTGCTAGTAAAAAGAATGCTGCAACATCTAGTTTCTCAGTGTTCCATGTGATTGGCCTTAAAAAAAAAAAAAATTACAAAGATTTTTACTGAAGTCACTTAAGAATGTATGAGATAATTAGTTACATGGTTTCTATTTGGAAAAACAGCCTGTCATTTTTAGCCAGTAAATTTTAATTAACATGAGTAAATTTTTAAAATTTACTTTACATCCTGGTGGTAGCCCCATCTCTCCTCCACTCCCAGTCCCCCATCCCACATCCCCTTTTCCTCAGAAAAATGGAATCCTCTTTCCATCCACCCCAGTTGATCAAGTTGCATCAAGATTGAGTGTGTCCTCTTCCTATGTGGCCTGGCAAGGCAGTCCCACCAGCAGGAAGGGATCAAAAAGCTGGCAACAGAGTCCATGTCAGGGACAGCTCCTGCTCCCCTTACATAGAGGACCCACGTGAAGCTGAGCTGCCTACCGGCTACATCCGTGTATGGGGCCTAGGTCCAGTCCAGGCCTGGTCCTTGCTTGAGACTTACCCTCTAACTAGACAAGTCTCTTCATAGAGGGAGGGAAACACCAACCCACCCACAAAAAACATCGACCCCAAATTTTCCCTGCCTACAAGATGTACAGGGATAAAAATAGAGTAGGTGGAGAAGAGATCGAGGGAATGTCCAACTGATGCCTGGCCCAACACAAGACCCACCCCATGGGAGACAGCCAACTTCTGACACTATTAACAATACTCTGCTGTGCTTGCAGACAGGAGCTTAGCAGAGTTGTCCTCTGAGAGGCTCCACCCAGCAGTGCCTCAAAACAGATGCTGAGACTCACAGCCAAACATTGGGTGATACGTAGAGAGTCTTGTGGAAAAGACGGAAGAAGGAGAAAAGGATCTGGAGGTGACCGGAGCGCCACAAGAAGACCACCAACAAAGCCAACTAACCAGGGCCCAGAGGGACCTGCTGAGACTGAAGCACCAACCAAGGACCATGTGCGATGACTTTTTTTTTTTTTTTTTTTTTTTTTTTTTTTGAGACAGGTTTTCTCTGTGTCATCTTGGCTGTCCTGGATTCCCTTTGTAGAGCAGTCTAGCCTCGAACTCACAGAGATCCACCTGCCTCTGCCTCCTGGGTGCACGTGATTACTCTTTTAAAAGAACTTTCTGAGTGGGATTGCACCTCTGTGGTTGGGGATGTGACTCAGCCAGATTGCAGCAAGGATTGAGCTGGGATGCCAGGCTTCTGATACTGCCCTTGTTCATCTGTTGTTTAGATGACACTGAAAACTGTCCACTCTTCCGTTGAGTCCATCACCAGAAGAAAACAACTAATAGACAGAGGGAATGCTTGTTTCTCCCTATAACAACAGACACTGAGGTAAATGGTAAAATTCTGAGAAAAAAAAAAAAAGAAACAGAGAAAAATATAACATTTTAATTTAAAAAAAAAAAAAAACTAGAATGGTTAGGCTGAGGACAATAAACCAAATATCTGATTCATAATAGGATACTCCAGAGATGCACTGGGGTGCTTAGACCACACAGTGAAACCTTTCAGTTATTTGGAATTTTTAGGTGAATTGTCTGATATTCCCCAAGTGTGTTGGGCATTCAAAAGTGTCTGACTACACCCACACATAAGCGAGACAGTGAAGGCACCTGGGCAAGCACTTCAGAGTTCTGTGGCTGCTATAAAATCACTAGAATTTCCCATGTGAAAGAATGAGCAATAAATCAAATGTCACGCACATCCTCCCCATGCGAAGGACCCCACTGCTGTGTTGCACCAGAGGCATAGGTCGTGTGATGATTTGGGTTGGCATAGGAACAGTCTTGGAAATTTTCAGAGCGGAGAGGTCAGAACGTCAGGATATTTACAGTGGAGGAAACGCTGGCAGTGGCTGCTAATAAGGCCTGTGTCCTGGCCAGACTCTCTCCTCTCTCTCTCTCTCTCTCTCTCTCTCTCTCTCTCTCTCTCTCTCTCTCTCTCTCTCTCTCTCTCTCTCTCTCTCTCTCTCTCTCTGGCACACTGCCTAAGCATCTAGTGTGGCTCTAGGGTACTTGTATAAAACATACGGCATCTTCTCAGCACACCCCTGTTTGAACACTTTCCAAAGTTCTATATGTCGTGCTCGCAGGGGAAACTGAGGCCAAGAAATATGGTTTGCAGGGATACGTGAAGGAAGAGGAAACATGAGACTAGAGATGGGTAGAGGACAGAAGTGTCTTACATTTGTCCACATCTTCCCTGTTATCCAACAACTACACACACACACACACACACACACACACACACACACACACACATACACACACACACACACTCCACCCTCACCCTGGCTTTCTGCACACACCTCAGCTTTGCCTGTCACTCACGGGCAGGAGGCACATCTTTTGGAAGGAGGAATGAAGGAATGAAATAAGGAGCATTTGGAAGGCTTCTTGTTGTTTCCTTTTGAGGGGCCAGGGTAGGCTAAGCCAGGACTCAGCGAGAGAGGTGGGATGGAAGGAGGCCCCTGGCGACTGCAAGAGAGAGAGGCAACTGAATAGCTGGGGTCCAATAACCTTAGAGGATGCCAGCCAGGCTCTCAGCTGTGCATCTCAGTGCTTTCTGAGCTAATCCTCACCAGCTTTCACACCATTCCACCGAACAACCCCAAGGATAGGCTGCTGTCACTGGCCATCAGGATATGTATATATATATATACACATATGTATATATATATGAATAGGCATGGAGATATATATATGTATTTTTTTGTCTGTTTTTGGAAACAGGGTTTCTCTGTGTAGCCCTGTTCTGGAACTCTCTTTGTACTCTAGGCTGGCCTTGAACTCACAGAGATCCACCTGCCTCTACTTCCTGAGTGCTGGGATTAAAGGTATGGACCACCACACCCTGCAATCATGATATTTTGAAAGTCCTCAGCTACCTCCAGCAAGAGGCTGGCTTTCTCAAGTACATTTAAATTTATACTACTTTTTTTTTTTTTTTTTTTTTTAAGACTTGTTTCTGTTTGGTTGGGTTGGGCTTGGGGCAAAGGTGCTGGTTTGCTACTTTTAGTGTTTTTCTTCTTTTTCTTTTTGAGACAGACGCTCGCTATTTAGTCCAAGCTGGTGAAGTTGTTATGTAACCCAAGCAGGTCTTGAGCTAACAACCTCCTTTCTCAGTATCCTAGGTGCAAAGATTACATCTCTATAGCACCATGGATGGCTGTGACTACATTTCTTGAACTGTGGCTCTTTGCATCACTCTTTCAGGCTACACTTGATGGGAAAATCAAACAACACACTTGTTTTTCGGAAACATCCTCCATTGATGCCACTATTGCCTTTTGCACTGGGGGGAGATGAGGGCACACAAAGTCAGTACCAGAAATTAGGGTCCATTGAGCAGAGCCCTCTTCCTAAGCCCCAGAGGAACCTGCCAGCACCCCCTTCCTAGAAAGATTTTCAGGGTGAGAACAAAGGCTTCTCTAAGCTAGAATTCCTTCTACATCAGAGGAGGTGATTGTCCAACTCATATGAAGAAGGAAGCAAATACGATGGTGAGCGATGCGCTCCCTGGTGTTTTTCCATAGTACCGGGTTCTGTGGGGCCAACAGGACAAAAAGCACATGAAGGCTGAGGAACAAAGCAGTCCAATTGTCCCCACAGCCTGCTTTTAATTCTTTCTCAAGAAGCAGCAATTTAGCAACTTAACCTGTGGGCACGCCTGTGCCTTGACTGCATGTTACAAGGGCAAAGCAGGAAGAATGAATCTCTTGACTTGATTCAAATCTGATTTTTTATCATTAAAAGCACAATAAATTCTGCAGAAAAGGTAGGCCAGGGCTGTGCATAGGATCTCCGAAACTGCTCTCAGCATAGCCATCATCTGTTCAGGCAAGAAGCATCTACTGAGTACCTAGCAAGGGCCAGGCTCTGAACAAGGCAGCAGGGCACAGCTATGATTGCATTCTGGATCCTGGACTTAATGTCTGACTATTTGGAAGGCAAATATGATTCCAAGGCTGCGTCCTACAGGCTAAAACAGGGCACCACATCACCATGACACAAAGGTGGGGGTGATGAAAATGTAGCTCCAACATCTGGGAAGTGTTCTGGCCAGGGGCATTCCCAGAAATATCTTTTCAGTTCAGCCTTCGGGATGAGAATGGTGTGGCATCTCACACACTGTCCTCTTGATGTCATTCAAAGGAATCTGTGGTCAGAAGTCTCTTTAGAGCGTTTTACTCCTGGAGGGTTGAAGAGTGGGGCCTCTTCCACCTAGAAGACCACCAGTGGACATGTCCATGAAAATGCTTAACACCTACATACATCCTTGTGGTTTTGGAGCTTACCAGATCGATGGCATTTATTCCTTTGTTCTGTTTTCCCAGGTCAGAGAACATTCCAGCCCTAAACTCCAAAGGTGACTAAAGAGCGAATGTCCCTTACTGCTGTGATCTTAAGCACTCTGGGGAAAGATTGGGAGGCCTGCATGAATAACAATGACCAGATCAGACAATGTTTGCTCTTTAGAAATTAGTTTAGCTTTCCAGTGAGGTTATCACGCACACTTTCCGGGGTCTCTGATTAGACAGTCAGGGCAGCAACAGGGAAACCAAAGCAAGTGTGCATTTGTCTGGAACATGGTGACAATGATGTAGAGTAGAGGAAGGCAAACAAACACAGGAAAACAAGTAAGACATAGCCAGTCACTACAATTCCATCATCGGACCAACTAGTTGGTCCTAAATTATTATGCTGCTGGAGATTTGGGTCAAAGGCTACCCAATATCAGTAGGTTTCTATTAAAAGGTAGAGGTTATTTGTCACTTTTAACTTACTTTGCAAATCAGGTTAAGTTTAAGAAATATTGTTCATTGAGAAGGAGGAGTAAAAAGAAAATTGGATCCAGTTTCACAGCTGCCTAAAAAGACTTGCCCATGAGAGAGGTTCCCGGGGCTGGGGAGTAACAGGCAGCCCACATAGCTTCACTCCCTTGGCTTTGCTGTCAGCTTGCTTTGAATTTGACTTTCTTTTTCTTTCTTTCTTTTGTCAAGGGTGTGTGAACACATCTGAGACCTCTGCTTTCATTTGTCAGTCTGACTTTACCGATCTGCCTCTTACAACGCAGAAGGAAAAGCAGGTGGGTAGACAGCATACCTGTTGGACTAGGATCCTTCCAGTTTTGGAGACCTGGGGGTCCTGGGACCCCCCCCTTGCATGGTGATCCTAGAGAAGAACAGATTCCCAAGCAATTGCCCCCAAGAGGTTCCGTGGCAGCGCACTCTTCCTGTCCAGCCCTGGCTGGGGTTGAGTCATTTCCTTCAGTTACATATGACTTTTGGCCCATGCTGGGAAGGGGAGAAAGAAAAGATCCATTCTCCTCCTTAATTTCTCAAGGCCAGAGCCTTTCCTTAGCCGACTCAGACAGATACTGCTGGTCAAGCTCTCATCCTCCCACCGGTGCCGAGCTGGGCCACAAAGCAGAAGCTTTAAGGTCATCATCCACCCCTGCCCTGGATGGGATTAACAGAGCTCCTTTACCTAACATATCATCTGACTGAACTTTAGGCCAACTGCACCAGGATTGGAGTCTTAGGCATGTGTTTAATATAGCCACCCAATGGTTTGACTGCGTGTTCACATTTGGAACAGCCATCCTAGGAACTAAGTCAGTAGCATCACGCTAGGTATCCCTAATGTACCTATAACTGATAAAGAGGGCAAGGTTAGAATTCAGTGTATGGGTGTAAAGTATTTAATTGCACCTGAAACAATAGATAACTACCCCTTGCTTACCCCACTGATGTATACCCCTAAAGGCAGCTAGTCTAATAGCCATTGCGTTAAATCCGGGTCCAGATTAAGATGCTTACGTTTCCCCCAAATCTCCAAGAGCCTAAAAGGCAATTCCAGCCTGAACTGGAGAAAGACAATAAAACAAATACCATGTTCCTCTGGAAGGACTCTCATCACACACTGATCCCAACTACAAATGACTCTGGAGTCAGATAATTCATCCTTCAGGACAAAGGCACCCGTAGACTCTGAAGAAGGAGTCGCCTCTTCCAGCCTCTCCTCTGTCCATATGCCACCCTGACACACCTTTCATTTTCCCCCTAGAAAAGCAGAAGTCAGACCCTCAAAAGAGCAGGTGTCTTCCCTAAGGCCAACCCCACAAGGAAAGCAACCCACCCCACCTTACACCCCAGGCAGGCCCCTTGGTCTCTGCCCTCCTGGATCAACCTGGTTCAAGGTTGCCCAGCAGCCTGGTTTTCCAGACACTAGAAACAAGGGATAGATTCATTTAGAAACAGGGGCTACCGAGCTGGGAGCTCAGGTGCTACAGAAATGGCAGGTGGTTGGAGCTGACTTGACAGCAATTAAATGTACAAATCTTTGATTAGGCTCCCAGGCATGGAGTCATTAGCAGCCCTGGAGGGACCAGCTTGCTTTCCACCACCTCATTAGCTGTTTCACTGATGTTACTTTAAAAAGCATTGGGGGAGGGGTGAGGTTGGAGAAACCTCTCCTGTACAGATGAAGCAAGTTGAGGGACAAAGCAGAAATGGAGGTAGAGCCAGTGTGAGCTGAACAACCATGTCACTGCTTTTTCTGCAGCGTGGTCCCTGACTTGAGAGTGCCTGTCTGCTGGACTGTGAAATAGGCCAATACCTGCCTCAGTGGCGTCAGGAAGGCCAGCCAACGCCTTTGTCTAGGGGGAACACTCCTCTGGGGTTCAGAGTCCCAGACTACAGAGAAGCTAGCGCACATTTCTGCAGCTTTCTGGTTGACAGCCAGGTTCGGGGCTCAGATTCCACACTGGGCTTCATGGCACTCTGCACAGCCCAGCTCTCTCCAGCATTCACACTCACAGCGATTTTATAGGTTTGCTGGGTAGTACTGGAGCATAAGGGCTGAAAGCAACTATGTACATTAAATCACCTTCCCACCAGGCAGCTTCAAAGCAAAGGGGCTGTGTCTCCTGAACGCATGTCCAATTCTGTGTAGCTATTGACTCGGTATGGACATAACTCATTGCAAATTTAGATATATATGTTGTTCCCAACCTGCTAGCCCCTAGATTCATGCTTGCAAAGCTCTGAAAAATGTTTTTCGATCACATATTATAAACCTCATGTTAATTTGCATGGGAAAACTATCAATGGCCTCCATTTTAAAATGTAGACTCTAGTCTAAAGAAGAACCAAATGTCCTTTACCTGGTTTATTCATTTGACAAACAGCTGCCCTATTTTGACTTTGTTTAAGCATCATTTTATCAAATAAAAGCACAAAGGATAAGATAATTCAGAAATTATGCTGGGTTATGATCTGATAAGTATTTTTACATGTCTTAACTCATTCAGCCCCACAGGAAGTCCTTAAGTAGACGATGTTATGATGGTTTGCATTTTAGATGTAAGAAAGCAGAAGCACAGAGCAAGGGCAACTTACCTACAGTCACACTGTTAGTAAACAGCTGAAATGCAAACTGCTGACCACAAACACCATAACCAGCCATTCCAGCACAGTGCAAGTGAAAAACAGAGCTGGCAAGCTGGCTCTTCAGATAAAAGTGCTTGCTGCTCAAGCCTGGTTGCATGAGTTTGGCCTCTAGAATCTACACAAAGGTGGAAAGAAAAAAGTGCTTCACAAAAACCTCAGCACATTCACTCTTGGACACATTCTCTCTCTCCTCTCTCTGTCTCTCTCTCTCTCTCTCTCTGTCTCTCTTTCTGTCTCTCTGTCTCTCTGTCTCTCTCTGTCTCTCTCTCCCTCTCTCTCTCTCTCTCTCTCTCTCTCTCTCTCCTCTCTCTCTCCCTCTCTCTCTCTCTCTCTCTCTCTCTCTCTCTCTCTCACACACACACACACACACACACACACACACACACACACTTGATAAAGAGAGAATACTTATGAGAACTGTTATCTGCCTGTGGAAAAGAATTCACACTGGAAATGAAGTTTCATCCAGGTTTCAGATTACAAATGAAAAAGCCACAGCGTTCAATGTAACAAGAGACATCGATAAGACTGTATGGTAATGCTTTTCTTAAAACAAAAACAAACAAACCGAAGACATCAAATATATAAGAACCTTGGGAAGATCATGCTGGGATCTGAATGTTTGGAAGCAGGATCGTATCCGCTAGGTAGGAACTAATAAATGATGCTTTAGGATGGAGACGTGGGACAAGAGAAGCCAAAAGAAGGTGATGGCAGGATGTGGAAGAACAGAGAGAGCAAAGGCTAAGAAATGAGTTCCAGCGAGGCCAGTGTGAGTCACTGTTGGAAGGTCAAGCTGAGCCTAAACATGAACACTATTGAGCCAGAGGTTACATTTAATGCTACGAAATTGCTGAAGTAAGAGATGACGTATGACATTAACATGACGTATGAGACATGTGGAAGGTTTGGTTTCCGTGCTACGGGGAGACAATATGATCAAGACAACAAACTTACACAGGAAAAAATTGAACAGGGGCTGGCGTATAGATTCAGAGGCTCAGACCATTATCATCATGGCGGAAAACATGGCAGCGTACAGCAAGCATGGTGCTGGAGGAGGCATGAGTTCTACATCTTGATTTGGATCCACAAGCAGCAGAAGCGATTGTCCTAGGAGACCTCAAAGTCCTCCCCCACAATGACACTTTTCCTCTAACAAGGCCACTGCTACTCCAACAAGGCCATCTCCTAACAGTGCCACTCTCCATGGGCCAAGCATACAAACACATGAGTCTATGAGGGCCAAACCTATTCAAACCACCACAGAAGGCAGCAGAGAAATACAATCAAAGCAACACAGTGAAAGGGTAGGGGTTGTTTTTCAAAAGAATAACAACCCACCACATAGAGTTTTAGGTAGAGCAAATATGCTAAGAAGAGGAATTCCTTAGTATTGCCATCTTTAAGAGTATTTCCTGGTGGCATTTAGGTCAGTAATCTTTTGTCCAATGTCAGGGTGATAGCCAGCCTATCTTGGTGGACATCAAATGGGACAGGCCACCAACAGTTCTATAGTTTGCAGTTGACAAATAGGAGGAGCTTTTCTGAAACACTTGTCAGAGCAACCAGAGAGGATGCTCAGAGCTACTTGGAGTCCCGAGGGTATGTCAATCCTGCATCGAGCGTGGTGGGCTCCGCCTCTGCCATCTGTTCTGAGGTAAAAGACCTACGTAGGCAGAAGAAATAAGTACTGCTCATGTGCTGCCAGAAACTCTGACGGATGGCCAAGTAGTTCTTCGTTCACTGTGTCCTGAAACTTTCTAACAATGCGTTAACTTCTCTTAGACCATAGCCTGTTTCTTCAGAAAACAACCTCTACATCTCTCACCTCACATTTATTTGGGGCCTGACAGGGTTCATTTCCCACCACATGTTCTACAACTAGCTTGTTTTACAACACCTATGTCCTGTCTGGTCATTTCTACTGGGAGTTGGAAGGCCTTGGCTCTGCGGGTCTGAATAAATGTTTACTCCTTTGCTAACAGTACCTAATATCTTTGCTGTCCCCCCTCCACCCGCTAGGTCCTTGGGGAAATGCTTGATTACTATGAGAGGTCATCCAATGATTTGGAGGTTCCCAAAACTTTTAGCTGCTACATAACCCTAGGGCAAAGAGAAGACAATTAAAGTTAAATATATTGTTTTTCATAATTGTGAATTAGAATTAAAATGAAAATGGGATCTTATCCTGTTAAATAATAATGATTAGAAGACACATAATTTCTTCTGAAGTCATTTCCCCCTTGAGCCTTTTAGGGAAAAACAAGAAGGCAAAAGGATTATTGTTAGTGTCTTTAGCCTGTATTCCTGGTGGGTCCTGGAAAGTAGTATTTGCCTAGTATCCCTAATTGTCCTGCATCCTTGCAACTTTCCCTGCACCTATGAGACCAAGATGTAGTCCTGAAAGACTGGTCCAGCCATATTTCTCATTCTGTACTCAACCTCTTAAAGAGAGAATGGCAGCATTGTCCAGTAACTAAAGTTGGCTTTGTCATAGATTCGTATATCCCTTACCCAAGTCTTGGATCTGACATTTCACCTGTCTCTTGTGCCTGCTCGACGCCTTTTTAGTGGGTACTCCAAATCTTCACATGTCTCCAGAAAGGCCTTAACTTAGGGAAGATGGCCTGTGTTTCTGTGGTGTTAAAAGCTTACTATTATTACATGTAAATTTTGAGGTTGCTGATCTGTAAAACCTTGGAACCCATTTACCTTCTTAGAAGAGTTTCGCAAACTGTGGGCAAAGAGTCAGTACTGTTTGCTTGGTTGCTCTAGTTCAGCGGTTCTCAGCTTGTGGGTTGCAACCCCTCTGGGGGGTCGTATATCAGATATTTATATTATGACTCATAGCAGTAGCAAAATTACAGTTATGAAATAGTAACGAAATACTTTTGTGGTTGAGGGGGGCAGTCACCGCAACACGAGGTATTAAAAGATATTAAAAAGTCACAGCGTTAGGAAGGTTGAGAGCCACTGCTCTGGCCCGTCTAAATTCCATTCTGCACTGGCTCTTGACGTTGTGCTCATCTGTCTCTTCTCGAACTTTATTTCATCATCTCTATTCTTTTTCTTTTGCCTCTGCAGCATCTGCCTTTACATAAGTTCTTTCCTATCCAATAAAACAAACAAACAAACAAACAAACAAACACCTTTCTTAAGCTTTGATGATATGACTTAGCAGGTAAAATTGCTTGCTGCACAGCCTGATGATCTGGGGTCAACCCCTAGAATACACCTGTTAGGTCTGGCTGTAGGGTGTGGCTGGCATGCCCTGCCCTCTACCTAAGGGTGGGGCTTCCCCTCTCCCAGAGACTCGCTGTTTTAACCAGACATTTTGGTTCCGTTGCCCCTTTGCCCTTTCCCCACCTCCGTGCCCTCTCTCCCTCCCCCCCTCCCCCTCCTGTGCGGCTTCCAATAAACCTGCATTTACATAGTATAGCTTCATCGCCATTAGCTCATTGTGATTATTTAATCAATCAACACCTAACAGCGGAAGGAGAGAATTAACTTCATAAAGCTGCTCTCTAACTTCCCCCGCCCCGACTTGCACACCACAGCATGCATACCCATACACACCACACCCATGACAACAGTGATGATACAATAATCTTTCTGTGACTTCTCTTACCAGAAGAAAAACGTTAAATACCCTATGTACTAGTTGCCTAACCAAAGCCACTGAAGGACTCACAGATTAGAGCTGTCGTCCATCACAATAGGGAAGACGTGGCAATGACACCATGAGGTAGGGAGAGGGAGAAGCAAGCAGCGGATCACACAGCATCTACATTGAACAGGTAGAGAGATGAATGTTGAGGGCCAGTTTGTTTCCACTTAGGCTTTTTTTTCCTGTCCAGAACACAGCCCATGGGATAGCGTCACCCACATTTAAGACGGGCCTCTCCTCCCTCAGTTAAAGTTCTCCGGAAACACTCTTACAGACATACTCGGAAACGTGTCTCCCAGATGACTCTAAATCCAGCCAAATTAACAGTAAAATCCACGGTCACACTCTATCACTGCTTTCTTGTAGTTTCCTTCCGGACTCTTTTCACTTTTCCTTTTCTCGAAATATCTCAGACAAAGTCTGAATCCTGACTCTCCTTCCTTCTCACATTTTCCGTTCCTATCTCCATCCCTTTGCTAAATCAGTTAGCCCCTTCTCTGTCTTCACTTAGGGACGGACAGATGGTATGCGAGATGGCTCCTCGCTTGCTTCTTCAAACTCTATTCTAGTTTCTCTCATACCTCACACTCTTCTCCCATTTTCAACCACTCTGGCATGTTGATATTTTTCTTCTTTTGCTCCTTAAATAGTGGCATTCAGAACATTTCTTCCTTGATCCCCACTTTTTCTAGCCTTGCATTCTTTCCCAGGAAACATCTCCTATGTCAGCGTTACAGCCTCTGAATCCTGGGAGGTTTCAAGGCTGCAGACACCATGCCATATAGTCTCCACATTCGGCCTCATCCTTGTCCTTCCTACACAGGCTTCTGTTAAAGGCCTCCTACCAATAGGTGGGTCACTATTTGTCTAGTCTCTTAGGTTAGAAACCCTGAGAATGACCTTAGTTTTTTTTCTTTTCCTTCACCAATGCCTACCACATTCACCACCCAAGTTCTCAAAAAGAGAGAGGAGGAAAAGGGTTTTCTTTGAACTGCAACCCACTGTTATAGTTCTGGGTAAGATCTTTACCACTTTCCACCCAGGAAGGAGTAATTCCACCTACCCAACCTTTCTGTCCAGTCTCGGCCTCTTCAATTCTACACTCACATGCTTCTCAAGCTTAAACCCCTTTTAAGACAATGCACCTAATAAAAATTAGTGGTCATGCTTCTTTATATTTTTTTTTACTTCCTCCAAAGATTTCCTGTACGTTTTCTTTTTGTCATTATTTTGTATTTATTCCTCGAGAATTTCACACAGCATGTTCTTACACTTCGCGTCATCGTCTAGATCCTTGGCCTTATAGTTTACTGTGGCATCGTGCTCTATTTGGATGCTCACTGTCTATAGAAGATTCATGATTCATGGCCCCTGTGGCACTATTAAAGTTAGAGACTTTAAGAGTTGGTGCCTCATTGGAGAACTTCACATCAAGGTGGACATGCCCCCAGAAGGGCTAGAAAGACTCTTGTCCCTCAATCTTTCATTCTTTGGCTCCCAAGTGAAGTAGTGAGTGGCTTTCCTCCACCACATCCTCCTGCCATGATGTGCTGCTTAACCACAAGGCCCAAACAACTGGAGCCACTGAAACTGTGAGCCAAATAGACCTGACTCTGTGTGTTATGTATCTGAGTATTTGTTATAAAAACAAGGGGAGTACCATACTCAGTCTCCATATTTTCCATAGCATGAAGAACTCAATGATCATCACAGTCATCATTGTCATTGTCATTGTCATCACCACCACTTAACAAGGTGATTCAGGGGGTCTTCATCTTGTACCAAGTACCGAGGTAGCCTCTACATGTGCACTATGTCATTTAGTCCTCACAGTAACATGTGCACTATGTTGTTTAGTACTCACAGTAACATGTGCACTATGTCCTTTAGTCCTGACAGTAATAAGCCTGTCTAGTAGGTGCTTCCATGATTCTCACTCTACATAAGGAAACTGGGTCAGATTGAGGATAAGTCACTTGTGAAAACTTGCATGGTGAGTGAGGCCCTAGATGCTAATCTGCCTTTTCAGCTTTTCAGGCAACTGATCACTTCCCATGACACCTCTCTTGAACATTTGCCCTGCCTCTGGCCTTTCAGCCTCCATGGTTTTACTTGTGCTGTCTTGCCTGTTCCTCTCCACCTTTGCTCTTCTTGCCTATGCTTCAAGTGTAGCTCAGAAAGTGTGTTTTAGCTACAGCCTAGTTTTGCCTCTCCCCCACCCGCCATCTGATTGTCCATTTGGAGAGTCATTAAAAACAACACTAAGCCTGTAGTGTCTCGAAACGCTTCATCATGATGGCCTGGACCTGCTTGGAACCAATCAACTCTTTCTTCATTCCTCATTGTATTTGTTTCCTTCTTCTCCAGGAAGATTATAACCACTTTGAGTGGTTTGCATTTTTCCCTTACCATGCCCAGTTAACAGGATGGGTATCTCAATTCTTTTTAGGCCCATGACTCTTCCCACCCATCCTGTGTCACTGTCATTGACCCCCGTGTGGTCCCCACCATGACGGGTGAGACCCTCTGAAACCATAAGCCAAAATAAATCTGTCTTCCTTAAGTCAATCTCTCAAGCTGCCCCACCACCACCCCAGCCCATTCCATGCTCAATACAGAAGTCTTCAACCCACTCTCCCTCTTCTGGTACACTCAGACTGTCCTCAATTCCCATGATCCTTCCCCATGACATCTGAGCTCTTTACAGACACGCTTGTGGAGTTTACCCGACAACCAGTGCTCCACAGAGGAGTTCAAGCAGTGGCCAAACTCCTCGTGTCCTCTGGACTTTCCATTTCCAAACACAGCCAAGTCAGCCATGGGGCCAGAGGCGAAGGAAGTCACAGCGCTCACAGTCTTATTACCTTAGCTCCCTTACTACCATGTATGTAAAACATCCCATCCATATCTTAGATGCAACGGTTCATGTAAGATGTTTTATTGGATCTTGGTTCTGGACCCCTGGGAGTTTAGTTACTGCACTGGCTTCTTTGCATCTCATGAGGATCTTTTCGTTGCATCAAAACACAGCAGAAAGAATGGTGTACTGTGAAAGAACAAGTATGCTAAATCAGGTCCCTCTTCCTCTTGTCATAAGGCCACAAGTGCCATCATATCATAGGGTTCCTCCCTTATAATCTGGCCTAACTTTAATTACCTCCCTGAGGCCCCACCTCTAGACAGCATTAGCATGTGAATTTAGGGATTACCTTGTCTGCACCTTCCAATCATAGTGCCTATGCTCTTTTAGTAGCTTAAGCAAGGGAGAACTAACAGACAACACACACAGCATAGAGTGCCCACAACTAATAGGATGTGCCCAAAATGATGTAAGAGATAACTAGCAGCTGCCTGCCTGAAAACCCTACAAGATCTGGGGCTGGAATCAAGTCAGATACAATAGGACAATTAACACACCTTTTGCGAGGTGTGATAAAACCAGCTTATTTGGGGTTACGCTTTCCATTTGATAAGTTTCACGGTTAGCCATACAAGGTTGTGAAATGGTTATGGCCAGTGTACAGGGTAGGGGGATAAGGGAGCTGGTGGGGGGCGGGGCAGGGGGAGCTGGGGGAGTGGGCTGGTCAGGGGGAGCTGGGGGTGTGGAGTGGGCGGGGCAGGGGCAGCTTGTGACTCAGTCACCGAAGATTGTCTTGTGGTCACATCCCTGTCGAGAAGTCAAGGCACAGGACTTAGGTAAGAGTAGCCAGGAAAGGTCTTGGATAGAGTTCGGTGCCTGCAACTGTGGCATTTGAAAGGGCAGGAGGTAACACTGGTGAAAGTGCCGGTGACACGGGGACGTGATAAAGAGAAGTGATCATTTTCTGGCTCATATTATTTGTTTCCAGAGCAAGATCACAAGTGTCTCGAGTCATCTCTCATTTACAGGATCACTCTGTACAATGTCAACCTGATTAAAAACAGGATTTGACAGGGCTGTCCAGGGAAATCATATTGCTGAGCGCTCACCAGGCTAGCCGCTGACTGGTGTAAGTGCTTTACCATTTTAGATCATTTAAACCTTTCAACACCCCAATGAGATGACCCTTATTCCCCCTTATGCACAGGAAAGAAAGAGAAGCTGAGACACGTTCAAGTTCTAGTCATAGAGCAACAGAGACAACCTGGATGCCAGTCCTGTTGGAGCCCCTGCTGGTGTCTCTGCATCCCATGACCCTGAGGACAGAGAACAGCTGCAAGCAATTCAGATGGTCTGGTTTCTAATCCCCTAACCCACCACAAGGCCCATTCTGGTCTCCTTACCATGGATGAGGAAAGGAAACTGAGGCAGGAGCTGGCTGCAGGACTCACCTGGAAAGGCAGATTGAGGTGAGAAGCAAGCAGGCACTCTGATCCTTGGGGTATGCTCTTTAGTGCTATGTGTAAGACTCGGACCCCCTCTAGGGATGAGTGGAATAAATGGGGCAACTTCAATGAGCTGCTCAAAAATAAGAGAGGCATTAGCCCAGAACCTAGTATGGGGGTGCCCCGCCCACCAAATGCTGCTCCGCCCACCAGGCTGCCTTGGAGGCTGCCACATCTCCTCAGCTCTGTCTTTCTAGTGCCACTTTCTTTCCTTTGGGGGCAGATCGGGCAATGGCAGCAGCATATGGGGCTGGCTTTTGTCTTCCACGTTCCACGCCAGCCAAACTGTCATATGCTGCTGGCTGTACCTTTGCTACAAAGAGACCCATGGAGTCCTGGTGTGGGCAATGTTTCCTAATTCCTCCCTTGGCCCTCGCCTGTTAAATCGCCCCACTCGTCTTGCAGGTTTTCTCTGGGCTAACCAGCGGTTTTGCTCTTCTACTGTGGGCTCTTGTCTACCTGTCTGCCCATTTGTTTTAGGTTAGTCATTGAAACTGATTACGCAACTTCGCAGACAAGCAGTCTCCGTCCTGCTTTAAAAAAAAAACATGTAGGTGGGACCAAGTGAGGGTAGGCAAGCAGGGCTATGGATGCCTCTTTTTCTGCAGGTTGCGTGGTGAGGAACACGTGAAGGAGCTAAAGGTAGGACAAGCTGTGTCTGAGCTGGAAGTCCAAAGGCACGGTCCCCCACTCCTGAGGGAAACGTCATCGTTCCTAGATGACAACCGAATGGTTTTTCATTTTATAGAAGAGGCTGGTATAGCACAGAGAGCTGGCAGAGGATGGGGAATAGACACTTTCAGATTAGGGTATGCAAATCAGCTTGGTCAGGGAAGAAGCGGAGAGTCAAGTTCAGTGTGTACAATGTGACCTGGACCCTTGTTTCCTTGGGTTTTGCTACGGCTCCAGCACGGAGTGGTGTGCGCCCTTGAGCAAAAGGCTTATGGATCCGCAGCCTGCTCTGCAATGGGGGACACTGGGGCTCTGATCCTCCCCACAGGGAGATTGTGAGAATCCCATTGGGATCCTATGTAAGTCATTGTGCCCCTGGCACACTGTAAGCCCTCACTGGGGCTTCAGGAGCCTTGTAAACTGTGACTTCAGTCACAGAAACCTCTGAGCACAAATGACCATGGAAGAGGGATTTCCAGAAGGCTTGCAAGACCCCCTCAGCCCGACTAGGTTGGTCTAAAGCTTTCTCCGCAGAGTGATGAGAACATCACTACTGAAGTGTGTTACTTGTTAACCTACACAGGCAAGAGTCTGTAAAACCATACCTTACCTTTTAAGAGACTCTTTAGATTTTCTTGACTTTTATTCAGTCACAGGGTGAGCACCCACACAGTGGCGTGCACACTACGGAGATCGGAAGACAACCGACAGAGTCCGTTTTCTCCTTCCATCACATGGCTTGGAAGATTGAACTCAGGTCACACTGTTTTGGCAGCCAGTGCCTTTCCCTGCCGAGCCATCTCACTAGCTCCAGATTTACTATTCGTAAATGCTGAAATGTTTCGGGATAGATTTTTTTTTAATGCGTGGTATACATTATCCTCTTTCTACATTTTCTTTCCAAAATATGTAAAAGGGCAAATAGGACCAAAGGGAAACTCCAGCAGCCAAGACCACCTAATGAAAACACCTTGAAGTCAGCCCCCATAGATTCAGTGTCTTGGGGCAAGTCACTAATTCCTGGTGTGTGGTCCTCCTTTTCAGAGGCCACACGGCTCCTGTCCACCAGCTGCCAGGGTAGAAAAGTGGCTCTGTTCACATGACACGCATCATCCTTTGGATTGCCTCACAGGGGCCTCCACAAAGCATACATCTTCCCTTCCTGCAGAGGTGTCATGCACAAAGGCAGGAAGGAAATGGAGCTGTGGGGAGGCGGGGAAAGGAAGCTGCCAGGCTGTTCTTAGGGGTTTTATGCTGAGGAGTTGGCTTTGTACCCATTGTTGAAGCAAGCTCAGGGCTGGGGTGCAATCAAAGGGGGTGCAGGTGGAAGCAAGAGATCCTGGGGAGCTCTGTGCTCCTCTGCCTCCTCAGCCAGTGGCCATTTCGTGCTTGGCACAGGCCTTGCAAGAGAGAGTACGATGTGTTTGTTTGCCCCCACTGAAAACTCTGAAACCCAAAGCCTTCTGAGCTCTGACATGACGCTACAAGTGGAAAAATTCCACACCTGACCTCATGTGACAGGCTGCAGTCAAAACAAAAGAACACTGCAAATATTGCATAAAGGGATCCCGAGACTATGCCACTGTGTACATAAAACATTAAGTGAAGTTCAGGATTTCACTTGGTCTAACCCCCAAGACGTCTCGTTATGGATATGCAAATATCTGCAAAATTAAAAAAAAAATTGAAATTCGAGCCACTTCTGCTCCTGAGTATTTCCGACAAGCACAATATATAATGACGGCTAAGAAAACTCACTTATTTAATACAGGAAAGCCGTAAGACAAATAAGCAAGACACCAGTAGATAGATAACTTAGCCAGACTTTTACTCTGGATTTCTGACACGGGTCGACCTAGGAGGTGGGGGTAGGGCAGCACAATGGTCACAGTCAGGCAAGAGATGAAACAGGAGCCTCAGTCAGGGTACCGGGAATTGGAGAAGCAGAGATATCAGGGCCAGAAGGACAAGGATAAGGAAGAGTAATGTCTTCTGTACTCCAAGTGACAGCACCTCAGTCTTCACAACACATACATAAAGTAGCACCATTTTCATTGCACACACGGTGAGCAGGCTCAGCAAGGTCAAGCAATTCATCCAGCATCACACAGCTCACAACTGACAGTCAGGACTCAACTCCAAGTCCTCCTGATAGTAATCCACCCTGGACTGCCTGTGAGAGGCTGAGAGGAGCGAGAGTTGTCCCCCGTCTCCATGACGACAGACCAACTCCACCTCAGGAAGAGTTTAGTTTGTGTTTCCCCATTCCGGATCTTCCTGCTTTGTGTGTGTGCAAAGGGGAGAGGTCAGAGGTCAGGGGCCAGGCCGACTGTCTGTCGTCATCACCCTCTTTCCCTTTACCCTGTTCTTGGACACTAACCTTGCTTTGTCACAGTCACTGCTCTCCCCACAAGACTACGCTGTAGCTGGTTCTTGTCAGCCAACAGTGGCCTGGCCTCTCTGAAGTCTGCAGGAAGGCCCCTGTCTCAGACCCTTCCTGTCTTTTTCCTCCCCTTCCTCACAGCACAGCACAGCGTGTGTGTGTGTGTGTGTGTGTGTGTGTGTGTGTGTGTGTGTTGGGGTCGTTCCTGCGTGAGCTGCTTGCTGAGCCTGTGTCTCCTTCTTCCTCCCTTTGTACATGGCTGAGACAGCTTCCCACAAGCATTCCTGAAGACTTGTTCTTGAGTCTTGAGGATAACGATGTGATGACAATGATGAAGGTAAGCACGAGGAAGAAGCCCCTGGACCTTGGCATGATGAAGTATTTGGAAGGAGGTTTTTGCTGGGCAGGGCTTACGTAAACATTTCACTGTAGTCTCTCATGGGACACAGATCAAGTGGATCAAGATCCAGGTCAGATACCCTATGAGCATATATAGGGGGAGAAGGTCCCCCTCAGTCACAGACATAGGGGAGGGGAGTAGGGGGAAAGCAGGAGGGAAAGAGGAATGGGAGGATACAGGGATGGGATAACAATTTAAATGTAATATGAATAAATTAATAAAATACTAAAAAAAAAAAAAAAAAAAGATCCAGGTCAGACAAAAGCAAAGAACAGTGGCCCCATCTTGGAACTCTGGGGTGGAGGGGTGGGGGTGGGAGGTGGGGAGGGGGGACGCAGGGAGTAAGAGCTACAGGGAAGCCGGGTTGGAGAAAGAGATAGGTAAGGGGCAGAGGGGAGGGATGTGACTTGGAGGTAGATCAGGAGACAGGAACACCACAAGGTGTTACATTTCTCACTGTAGCAACTGGAGCAGCAGTATGGGAAAGTTCAGTCTCAAGAGAAGACAGTGGCTCCTCAGACTTCTTCCTGGGTTTAGACCAATAGGGTGATGCATCACTGAGCCCCAAGTCTGCTTAGGATAGAGGTTGGCCATGCAAGAACAAGCAGCCATGCAATCAGAGGCCTGGGGCTCTGGGTCGCTTGAACATAATCACAGTCTGGCCTTACAAGCACATCTTCATCTGGAAGAGATGATGATCATGACCAAGACGTCTAGGTCATATCACAAGTGAGACCCTGCTTCAGTACGTCAGGTGGAGAGTGACTGAGGAAGTTACCAAATATCAACGCATACTCACCCACGTGCAGCTGCCCACACCCATGCAAATATGCATACAACAAACATGCGGAACAAAACAACAGCACAAAATAATTCTATATACCAAAGCTTGGCCAGGAGTCCTCAATGATGGATACTTGGCTGTGCTGGAAGAGTGACACAAATGGTTCTGTGTGGAAACTGTCTGGGACTCTCCCAGGCCTGGCCCTAGCCTCTTTGTCTCTGTCTCTGTCTCTATCTCTGTCTCTGTCTCTGTCTCCGTCTCTCTTTCTCTGTCCCTCTCTGTCTTTCTTTCTGTCTCTCTGTCTCTCTCTCTGTCTCTGTCTCTGTCTCTCTGTCTCTTAGTCTCTGTCTCTCTCCCCGTCTACCCAACCCCCACCCCCACCGCATACATCCTGGTCCATAACTGGCATCCTTTGTTGCATAACTAATATTATGGAACACTCCTTTGAGCATTATGAATACTCTAGCAAGCTACTGAATGCGAGAGAGTAGTACCCTGATCCCCTGAACTTGAAGTCAGTGGGTCAGAGGTCACATAGCCCGAGAATCCTGGACTTTGTGGCCATGCATAAAGCAAAGTAGCTCTTGTGAAGGATAGTGCCCCAGGCCTGTGAAATCTATGCTTGCCCTCACTAGTCACCATCAGAGTGCTGTAGAGTGGAGGCTTGAATGGATGACCGAATCTCCTGCATAATCCTAGGTGGAAGCCAGTTATCACTCACCTCTCTGCCATGACACTCTCCAAGCCAACTCCATGACTGACTTCCATAGCAGGTGTGTCTTTAGGTAAAGCAGTGATTAGAGTTTCAGTCCTGGGGCCTGAAGATTATACTTTCATGGTGCCCCTGACATGACATTTTTCGGACGCAAACCAACTATTTTAGCTGATATAACAAGCTAATGCTGAAGAATGCATTGAAGACTGGGCAATCAAACTCATTTGGTGTCTTTAAAATGGAGATAATTTCACATAGTTCAGACAGAGCCCAATTATTTTGTTGTTAAGGAAAGGGAATTGGCTTGGCCTTTTGCAATTCGATCGGTTGCTTGGCAATCAATTTGCCAATAGTTTCAGCAACCCCATTTCTCTCTCTGATTTTAATTGTAGCATTGGAATCAAGGAAGGGTCCACCCATCTGCTGCCTTGGATTTCCAGGCTGGGTTTTAAAAGTCAATCCTCAGCCCTCTTTTTCTAAATTTCAAGGAATTAAAAGGACTCCACCTCCTATTTTGCATCCCCTTCTTTCTGTTCTTTCACCTGTCATCTTGAAGTCTCAGGAATATCTTCATTTCCCTCTTCTCATCTTCTCTGAAAGGTAAACAAAATACACTGTCTTTTCTATTAAAGGGTCGAATAATACAAACACCATTTTAAAAATTGTAAAAAAAAAAAAAAATAGTCACTTGACAGGAATTCAAATCCATCTGGGGTCAACATTTCTTAAAATTAGAATATATGATCCAGTTTCATGTTTTCCTAAGAACGATACCAGCACATGATATTAGCCAGTAGGGTGAGAGTGAGAGTGAGCACTGAGCATTCAGAATGAGGCACAGGACCCCTTGAGTTAGAAATGAAAGCTCAGTGGGACCCCACGGTGGGTGTACATCCTCCCTTGATTAAACACAAGCACACATCATTTTGCAGAAGTAAAACATCCACCTTACCAAAATACTTTTTTGAGTTCTCTTGGGACTTGGCCCCATTTCTTACAAAAGAATTAGGATTTCTTCAGTGCTGTGACTACAAGAAAGAAATTTTTTTGGTTCCCAAGCACTGAAGTCTAACTTGACTCTTGTCCTTGCTCACAGTCAACAGGGCTCGTGTTCCATCTTGACCCATTGTCATTTACAGTTTATGTTTGCTTCCCTCCGTCCTCTCCCTTCACTACTATCTTTGCCATATCTAATTTGCTGGACCCCCAAAATTTACTATTTGCGTTTATTTATTTATTAATTTACAAATTTATTCTTCATTTTAGAAATAATATATTTCATCCTACATGGTTTACCAAAGCCATTGCAAAGTTTCTCCCCCATTTTAAGTGCCTCATCACAGTAAGTAAATGTATTACATTTGCCTGTGATTAGAACCATTGTTCTTCCCTTTCATTTTAACCTAGCTTTTAAAATTTTGAATATCCATGGTAAAAGAAAGTTTAAGTCGTTTCCTAAGTAACATTTTCCCCAGAGTTCCTATTGAAATAAACAAAGTTTAATTAAGTCCTTTCTTAAGTAACATTATTTTCCCAAGTCCCTATTGAAATAATATGTCTGTGTCTATGTCTATGTCTATGTCTGTGTCTGTGTCTGTGTCTGTGTCTGTGTCTGTGTCTGTGTCTATGTCTATGTCTATGTTTGTCTGTCTGTCTGTCTGTCTGTCTATCTATCTATCTATCTATCTCCTTGCTACCTTTGTCCTCCAATGATTGGACCCGTAGTAGACACACATCTCAGACATGGCATCCTGGGCTGATCAGGTGCCCCTGATGAAGAGGTGAGTTCAAAGAGGGATCCACTGTGCCAGTCACATCCCTACCCACAGGGCTTTTAACTGAGAGATACACAGACTCTGTCTGTTTGCTAAAGGGGCCCAGGTTGAAAGGTACACTGGTAAGGCTGTAAGTAGCCTTAGTCATCTACAGTTAGGTGCAAGCCAAAATGGTTAGGAAGCCAAAATTACAATTAAGCAGAAAAAGGCAGAGGTAGTGAGAGGAGAAGCTAAAGACCACACATCAGGGGCAGCAGGACTCGAGACTGGCTAAGCTGCCTCATGAGAAACCATGGTACAATTCATGCACATGGATGCGAGGGGTCAAATTGCCTCCAGCCCCAGTCTCCTCCGATTCTGATGGTACTGGGACCGCATCTGAGAAAATGCCTTCTGCTGTGTCCTTTGTTTCTTACAACTCAAGGAAGCACCCCATCATCCATTGCTCCCTCCTGAGTCTGGGCCAAAGAGTAACAGACAGGAAATGTTGCCATGGCATCAAGCCTCTTGGCACTCATCTCAGTGCAAACCCTTCTAGATGGATCCAGCCACTTAGCGTAAGACATCCCTTCTCAATATTCCCTTCACAACAAGAAGGCTTGAAAGACCCAAGACAACAAAAGACAAGCAAACTGCTCTCTATCATGTTCCCCTGCTCCCTGGTCTGCCTGGAGTGAAGGCAAACTGTTCTGTCTGCATCTGCTTGTTGGCCTCCTCCAGAGATACTGTCTGTCATTCACGAAGCCCACCCTCTATTCCGTGACTCCAGTTTCCAAATCTGAGACGCCTGGAAACTCCGGTGACATCCTGCTTCTCCACCCCCTCCGTTTGTGTTGTCCCACCACACAGCGGGCTTTGAGTGCAGACAGAGACACAAAAGCAGCATAGGTTATGAGCCCTGCCCAACCTTGGGCATCTCCAGTGGGGAAAGGACAATATTTCACTCCCCACGAGGATCAAGATGAAGGAACACCTGAGCTGAACTCAGGAATGGATGCTTTCTCTGGAGGGCCTGGAGGCAGCTCTGCCATCAATGTCTCTTTTTTCAAGTAAGACTGTAGTTAAAGGCTCTGTCTTAACTATAGAACAGACTTGTCCAACCTCTAAACATAGTCCAGGGATGAGATCTGCCACCTTGTGTATCACACAGATGGGTAGCCATCCTCTAATACACCCAGACAATTAGTGAAGTCTTGGTAGTGCCTTAGCGGATATCCTGGACCACTGGCTTCTCCCACCATATCTATCAGTGTGCTCAGACACGGGACTGCTTCCAGGGAAAACAATCCTGCCTCCACCTCTTTTGCTGATAGTGGTGACTCTACAGCTGTTTAAATCAAGATGATCTTCTGCCATCCATACAAGGCCAGTTCTGTGCCAGGGAGTGGGCTTTGCTCTCATAGCCTGGCATCCTGAGGTCTCAGCTGTGGCCCTGGATCATTTCCAAGTGCGTCAAGGACTCCAGTTGGCCATGCTGTAGGTTTGACTCACAGTTCCCCCAGAGAATGGCCCTAGGCCTCAGGTACTGCTTCAAGCTAGTCCCCTCCTTCTCTTCCTCCACCACCACAACAAAAAGCAATTACTAGACATACAGAGCTCCTCTTAAAGACACAGGCCTGGAGCTGAGGGCAGCTCAGAGCCTTATTTCTGCTACAAAAATATTGGAGACCCACCAGGGCCCCTTTTCTCATTGTCATAACATGTGGGGCCAGTCTTTAAAAGTGCAGTACCTTATGCAGGAGAAATGAGTAAAGCCAAGGTATGGTCTTAGGTTTCCTCGTCTACCTCCAGAGATTCTGTTTCAGAACATCCCGGTATGTGTAACACACGTGATGACATGACACATAGATATAACTACATAGGTATGTCTACATTGTTGTATTAGAAACCAAAAACCCAAGGAGACAGGTTCACATGTGGGGTCTTGTCTGGGAATGAAGGAGACTTTCATTAGCTAATTAAATGATCCTGAGAAAATTACTTCCCCAGGCCTCATCTGGAAAGTTAAACTCTTGCCAGTGTCTTTGCAGCCCAAAGGCTGGTGATGCAGCGTTACTACTAATCTCTCTCTAGCCTCAGAGTTTAATTTCTCTTTTAGACAATTAGTTCTTGTTTGCGAAGAGTCATTCAATGGGTCTAACCCAGAAGGATCTTTTATTATTTTCTTCTCACACAGTTGACTAAGATTTAGAAGGCTAGGTGAGGAGGGCAGGTAGGGAGTGAGTGAGTGGGAATTAAAAAAGAGTGAGCCAGCTGCGGTACATTTGAAACCTTCCCCTTCAAGTCAACATAACTAACCCATGGTAGACTGTAAAGAGAAAAGGTGCCACAGTTGTGTGCAATGGGAGGTGCTATATGCAAAGGCATCCGATTCTGGAAGAAGATGCTGACTAGCAAGAAGAGACTGAGAGATGTCAGAGCCGGGGGGGGGGGGGGGGGGGGGGGGGGGGGGGGGGGGCCTAGACTCAAGTTGGCCATCGCCAGTGAAGTAACTCAGGAAGTTCAGGCAAAGGAAAAGTAAAATCTTGAAAGTCCTGGAGGTGGATGATGGGCATCAAGGCTAATCCACTCGCCAAATACCCCGCAGTTCCCACCCCCCCCCCCCCCCCCCCCCACACTGATGTCAGGTTCCAGCAGTGTCCTCCTCCTTTCTTCTTGGATTCTGCTCACAAAGCCAGCAGGCACTGGTCAACACCAGCTCTTCCATTCCCTCAAAGACTAACTCTAGCTGGCTTAGTTAACCATTTCATGACCTGACTGGAGCATATTTATTCTGTCAGGCTACTCCACAGGCTACAAGCCAGGTAGATACTAAATGACTCCTCCCCAGTTCCTGCCCTGGGCCTAAGGAGTTGCTTGCCTTGGGAAGTGGGGGCTCAGATGGCGAAGACAGACTTGATCAGCTGCTCATGGCTGTTGTCCTGTGGGAAGCCTGGTTGAGCCATGCAGTTGGTAATGAAAGAAGAAGAAGTCTGTAGTTACTGAGTCCGTAGGTACTACCAGGAAATAGGTGTAACTTATAGACTGACCTGTGCTTGACTAGGGCAGGCATTTCAGAGCAAAGAAGGTTCCGTAAGATTTCATCTAGGACTTGGAATAAACAGAAAGTGTCCTGCCCTACTCTGCCCTGAGAACAAGAGCATGAATCAGAAGTGGGAAGGGCAAAATCCAAGAAGGCTGAACTTTTTATAAGCATCAGAGCAGTGTACCCAGGAGGAAGTAAGGGGTCAGAGAGAAGGGAATCAAAACATCTGATTGCTACAGAAATCTGGGCTGGGGCCGGTATAGAGCAGATCCATCAGCAAACAGGCCCCAGATATATTACCCAGAAAAGAGGCAGGTCACTCCACTGTTAACATTCAGAGTGGAATCGCTTACCTCCCCAACAACCAGCAGCGCATGGCCTGTGAGCCCAGGGAAAGCAGCTCACAAGAGTTCACATCCCAACACTTGCCTGATGCTGTCAGACCCTCCTCTTTACATGAAGAGGATGAAGGCCCAGCATCTTCACCATGTGGCTAAGAAAGGAATGCATGCTGCACCCTGGTCCTTCCAGGTCAGATTTCTGTGCATGGCTCCAAAGTTCCAAAAAGACAATACATTTACACACATATCCTGTACCAACCAAGTGTGCCAACTCAGAGGAGGCCATGGGGTGATTAATTATGGCAGCAAATGTGTGTGCTGGAACATTTCCTCAAGAGGGGTTCAGTCTCAGGTGAGAACTACTTTATAAATCTTACTAATGTCTTTCTCACATAATAAAACTTCAGCATGGGAACGTGACCAAAACACAAGCTCTAATTACATTTGTCTGGCTGAGACATAAAGCTTCTGCCATAGACATATTTAGCAACCTACTCAAGAAGTGGATTTCAAGATACTCTGAGTACTGAATTCCCTTTAGCTCTACAGTGGTGGCCTTCAGAGAGAAAGTCCTCCAGGCTGGGGCAAGTGGGCAACACTGCCAGCTCACTGTGGGTATGCACCCTTGTGAAAGGAGCCACCCTCTTCTATCACCTCCTGAATCTGCTGGGACACCTGGGAACATCTCCCTGGGGGCATCGCCAGCTGGGTCTCCACCCTGACACCTGGAAGGTGATAGTGCCACCCGTCTCCACCCTGCTCCCACAGGAGCAAAAAGATACTGGGTCTGCCACACAGGCAGGTGTTAACACCCAGCGAAGGCAACAAGTTCAGAGTTGCAAGGATCTGTTACCCTTTCTGTAGTCAGAGCTCACAGAACATTCAAGAGCATCTGCCAGGGAAGGACTCTCTGTTCCTCCTCAGCTGTTAAACTTCCAGCCATCAGAAACACCAAGGGCCTGCTTCAAACCAGATTGCGGGCCTCAGAGACATAAGTAGTTCTCAGGGGGTGCTGCTGCTGTAGCTGCTGGCAGGTGAGGCTCAGTCCTGGGCAGGGGTGGGGGTGGGGTGTATGGGATGGGGGGGGTGGGGGGTGGGGGGAAGAATTCTCCTGAAATTTTATGCTCAGTCTAGGTGTATGCCTGAGTGAATCTTGCCCTTGAATACCTTTCACAGCTCGCAGCAGAGTCTTCGAGTGAGTGAACTAACAAAACACCGACAGCAACACAAAAAACCTAGTACCTGCAAGAACATCAAGTCGATGTCACGGAAGGAGTGCTGAAGTTCACAAGAAGGGTGCAAAGTACAAACACATCGGACTAAGCAAAGTTCCCGCCACAGGCCATGCTGGGCGCGGTTGCACAAAAGTCGGGCATTGGTTCGCTCACAGCCACATTGAAATAAAGAGATTTGAATTGGAATTAATATTCTCACCCTACAGAAATTTATTTTTAATTACAAATAATTATGCTGAATTACAACAAGATGATTTGAAGCATTATACTAATTCGGGAGTAATAAAGCATGAATTACTGATGTAATCTTTGAAAACGTAATCTATCAATCAACACTGGAACAGCAACAGACAAAAGGTCATGACCTAACATTGCTGTTTTATAGCGTCATAGTTAGACCTCCTTCAAATCACCCTTTACAAGCCCCCATAGGGCAATGACAGATCCACACAAAGGTCTACAGGCCTACAGAGAGCCTGGAGGATGCTCCGATCCCTGCTTAGACCTTGGAAATCTCAATTTGTCAGAGACAGGAGAGCCAACCCATGCAAGCACAAACTTGTGTCCAGTCAAGTTGAAATTTCAGCTATGACCTTTGCTAGCTGTGTGACCTTGAGTGAGATGATACTTCTGCGTCTCAGTGGGTGATAGTCCGACAGCCAAGGCTGTTCTGATAGTTACATCACACCATGCATAAACTGTCTGACAAGGAAGGAGCCAACAAATGGGATTAAAGACCAAACCGGCCCTGACCTGCAGTGTTGCTAACTGAAGGATATTTAGCAAGCTATTATGTTTATAAGCTAAAACCAAGTCTTCCCAGGGACGCTTTCAGTCTCTGTATTATCCAATGGGTAGAGCTGCCTAGTTTTCATGTAACTGATGTTTCATGAGGTTTGTAGTTGTGAAGATGCCACTACCTAAGCTTCAGTGCTGAGAGAACTAATTGTTTCTCTTACTGACTAAACATCTGCCTATTATAGTTTTTTTAAGGTAAGAGACCACAGACCACAGAGAAAGGAAGGGAAGAGGAAGGGAGAACATAGGTAGCGAACATCTCCAACACAGTGACTGCTGGGTCCTACAGCAGGAAAGCTGCTGCTTTGACTCCTTATCCAAAAGGAGAAAAAAAAAAAACCTCCATGAGGAAGAAAAAGAAAACTAGTAAGAGGCATCATCTATGAGTCAGTTTTTTGGGGCCTGTTATTACATAATGCTCCTTTTGTAGAGAGAAAAACAGAAAATTATTACCCAACCAAGTTCAAAAAGCCAGTGGTGAGAAGAGTCAGGATCAAAATCCACACCTATCTTCCTCCAAATTTCACAGGCTTGTGACTAGATCATTCTGACTTTACCAAAACAGCTGACTTCTCCTACCTCAGAGCGTTGGTGTTTTAAGCAGAAGACAAGAAAGATGGTGGCAGCGAAGGAAGAAGGACCAGGCTGCATCAACAAGATGGTGGCTAGCCAGAGAAGGACTACACTGCGCCAAAGAGGTCAAGTGCAAAGCACCTTCCCACAACCAGAACAAAGATTAATGGCTAAACACACACAAATCGCATGACACAAAAAACATGATCAATCTCAGACTGGGAGACCTTTACCTTTTCTGGTACCCACAGGGCTAGCCAAGCTACGTAGCAAAGATGGTAAGTGAAGGACCTGCTGGGGGCAGCCAAGAACTGGGGCTACATAGAACACTCACAGCTATTAAACTTTCAGGGAGAAAAGTCAACAGCAGCAGCAAAGCACGTTGCTTGGAGAGCTTTTGCTGATCTTGAGAATGAGGCCTTTAGGAGGACCCACATTCACAGCTTTACTAGGATAAACCTGATTTCTGGTCTTTTTTACTTGGGCCAAGTCTGATATTTGTATTTCAGTCATGTTGACAAGATGGTGAGCTAGAGTACCAAAGAGAACTGATGAAGGTGGAGACCAGACCTACAGGTGATAGAGTCCTAGAGATATAGACGTCTGCCTCTAAGCAGAAGTGAACCCAGCAGCCTACAAGCACATGTGACCATCATGTGGACCTGCCCCAGCTTTTCCAATGTTTATATGTGCCAGCAATAAGGTGCCAACAGTTGAGTCCAAGCTATAGAAAAACACCTTTGAACAAAGGCACACATCCAACTTAAGGAAGCATTTCTTTTCCTTTTGGCGTATAAGGGAAGACATTTTCCATATGTCCTCATTATCCAGTGATGAGCCAAATAAACCTTTCACTTGAAGCTGCTTCCCAGAGCTGTGTAGGGCAGACATGAGCCAGCTTTTGTCCTTAAGGAGGCTTAGGAAACAATAGTTTATAACTGATAACAGTTAACATAGTCCACTGTTCAAAACCAATTGCTCCCGTCAAATGCAATTCATGTTATTAAAGCGTTGGTGTAAAGGAAAGGCCTGTGTGTGTGGCTAGCTGAATGAATGAATGGAAATGAATTCAGAAGGCCTCTTGATGATTACAATCCCAGGGCTTCTCAGTACAGCCAGTGAAGTGCCTGCATCAGAAGGAGCCTGATTGAAAATGCATTGCTCTCAAAGAAGAGCTCAGAAATCTACCTGCACTGTAGCAGCCTCCTCGCAGTTGATTCTGTAAGTTATGAATGCTGAACTCTGTGTCGTAGCACTGTGAGTGGGCAGCCTTTGGGAAACAATGGGAGTTACACTGTAGAATATCCTGATTGATTTGGAAGTTTAGAGCAAGAAGAATCTAGGACAGAGAGTTCTAAGTGTTTTCTGGGAGCATCTGGAGGCAGACTGGCCCTGGAAGTATAATACCAAACAATGGGTTTTAAAGCAAGGGGTTCGTGAGGAGAGAGCAGAGCTCTAGCTGAAATACCAGAACTTGCACACCTCAGATTCACACAAGCTAGTGTGTCATGCACCAGCGGGAATGATTGTTCCAAGGACAGTTATTGCCTTACAGAACAGCTCTTAGCAGTCTTCTAGGATTAGAATAACAACAGCAAGGGCGGAAGAGGCTCCCCATAGTAACACAGAACCCTGCAAGCACAGATCATAAAAGGCACAGACCAGATCTTTTGAAAAGACTCTAAGACTTGCATAATTTGTTTGTAGTTCATGTGTAGGTGGCCAGGATCATTGGGCATCTGATTTCCAACATTGATAAGTCCAAAAAAAAAAAAAAAAAAAAAAAAGCACTTAAGGAAATACATCTCAGATTGCAGTGGATGAGCCAGAGTACAGAAAAAAAAAAAAACAAAAAAAAAAAAACTCAGGAAGCAGACTAGTGCCTTGGTTCCCTTCTTATGGCATGCTGACTTTGTGGTTATTACATCTTCTGGCAGCACCGCTTACCATGGACTGATTGATGTCCATGACTTGTGCTGTGTCCTGCTGCACGTGGGGCTGAAATGACTTGTGACTTACCTTCTACTCATAAAAGCAAATTTGATTTTCAGTTCAGTGGAAATCATGCTCATCAATCTGTTTAAACTTCTTTTCCTAGTCACTCAAAAAGTGTGGACTAGATCCTGAATTTGTGCCAGTTCTCGTTCTGGTGATAGACTGTGAAGGCCACAGAAATAGGACCTTGCTGGGAAGTCTCTGTCTACGGTTGGACCCATAAAAAAGGCAAAATTTTCAAGGGCATTCAAGGCAAAAAAAAAAAAAAAAAAAAAAAAAAAAAACATTACAAGCAAAGAAGCAGAGAGCACAGAACTATGACCTTAAGATAGGAAGGTAAAGGTGCCAGGAGGGGGGTGTGAAGCCTTTAATGTCTTGCAAAGGACTTGAAATTCAACTGACAGAGTATGAAGCTATTGAAGTTGTGTGTGTGTGTGTGTGTGTGTGTGTGTGTTCTGCAGTACCCATGTGAAAAAGGCAGGCATGGTGGTGTGTGTGTTTGCAATCTACTGTGGGAGAAGGCAAAGACATGAAACCCCGGATGCTTATTGGTTAGTAGGCACCAAGTTCCCTAAGAGACCCTGTCTCAGAAATAAATCATCAATAAAAAAGTAGAGAGCAAGAAAGGAAGATGCCCAATGTTGACCTACGCACTCAGAGGCCAGTATACACAGGCACATACACCACACAGACTCAGGCACACACAAAGCATAGCATGCAACTCATAAGGTCACAGATAAGACATGCAGATGACGTAAATCAAAGCCTATATGCTGAGCCTCTGACACTCTGGGTGAGAATGCCGGAGAGCCAGTCAGTGCCCACACTGAAATGAGTGTGTGGTGACTCTGTTCTCAGACTGACTTGATTTTCCATGCATTGTTCACGGTGAGAGAAAGACGGTCACTGGAAACATGGGATGTGGCCCTCGTATGCCCTACATGCTGAGATTTCACACACAACCCTTTTCCAACTTGGAATAAGAAATGAAAACCTACTGTCTAAAAGACTAGCAGTTTAAAAATCAGACTGAACAGAAAAGTTTTCCGGAACACTAGAAGGGAGGCCTAGCGTTGAAAGTCACATGACAGGGCTGCCACACAACATCCAGAGGGTTCAAAGCCCCAGTCCCAGCACCAAACATGCTCATCTAGATATGGTTGTGGGTGTCATGGGAGGCATAAGTGGCTACTTGATTCAATTCTAAAAATCCAGTCACCCAGGTTTCTCCTTTTTCTCTAAAACAGCAGCTCAGTGTTTGGGTTTCTTCTTCTTCTTCTTCTTCTTCTTCTTCTTCTTCTTCTTCTTCTTCTTCTTCTTCTTCTTCTTCTTCTTCTTCTTGAGAATTTATTGGTTCATGTCACATAGACAAGAACACTATGTCCAAAGGACTTGGAGTTTCACAAGATGACGCAATCAGACACTTTGACTAAATTCCATCCTTGGTTTGATGACCCCACCTAGAAGCAGAGGCGTGGTCTTTCTGGGTGTCCTTAGTCCTCAGGCTGCAGGGCACAAGGCCATCACGGGACTAGGAGGATGGAAGCCGTTGCTTTCTCACTCAGATACTTAGATAGTCCTGAAGTCGAAGCCCACTTGCTCTAGTCTCCAAAACGGTGATAGGCACTGTCTGAACCCATTCATTTCTGAAGTTCCACCCAGCTTTTAAAATCCTACAATTCCAAGTATTTCTCATAAAGAACAGTTCCCCAACTTTGCTATTCTGGGTAAACATGATCTGGTCATACTGAAATTTCCTGTTCTTGGTAATTACAATTAATTAGCAGACTCTATGGCATAAAAAATATAATCATAGTGCAATAAGGATTATAAAAGCTATCCAGATGGTGATGGCGATGAACTAAGAGAAGAAACTTCTTTTTCAATTCCAAGGCCCTATTTCAAGTGTTTGTAGGCTTCTCAGACTTGGGTGGCTACCAGCAAGTCATTAGTGGTTCCTGCAAGCTGGGCCCAGCTTTGGCTCGGCCTGGCTCTGAAAGACTCCAGTCTGGGCTGAAATTTCCCTTGGAGTCTGGTCGGAAGTGGGTTGTGGACGGCAGCAAGATCAGGCCTTTCTCTGTGCCTGAGGGCAAAGTCCTCTGAAAAGCAAGGTGCAAGAAAGGCTTTCCATCCTTCCAGAGGGAGCCAGTCGGGTCTGGAAAGCCTGCCTGGGTTGCATTTGCTGCAAAGTTAAGAAGGCTACTTTGGGGGAAAATGAAAGGAATAGAAAGCCTTGGTAAAGGCCCTGCCACTGTTTGTACCTCACCCCAAATAAGGAGTAAGGCTTTTGGTTAAGCCTTCGCCTTTACATCCGTGTGTCTTAGAAATGCCTTTTCAACTCCGAAACTTTGGGCTGTGGAAAAGTTTGCAAACAACCAGCGGCTTTGAAATCCTGGCAACTCCTGGTCTGTACTGGCCTGTACCCTTCTTGAGTTTATTTTCAAATTCTGTATCTTTCTCTCTGCTGTTATCCAAAAGCGTAGATTCAAATTAACAACTCGGTATGGAATCATTTTCAATTTCATAATACTTTTGCAGAACCAAGCTGTTACAGTTGCATTTCCGTGTATGCAGAAGGACAATTTCTGCCCTTGGGCCCACCAGATGCTTTGGATCTGACCAAACTGTGTTCAGTCATTCTGGACCCTCAGTCCAAGGTGTTGGCTTCTCAAGTAAAGGACACAGACCTCAGACTGCTAATAGATACATAACCTGCACCCCGCTTTTCCCAATGGAGTTGGCGTGGATGAAACTGTAGGGAGAGACTTAATAAAGCGTGTGAGTGGGTGAGTTGAATTCAAACAAATGATTAACTAAGTGTGAGGAGAAAAACAATAGCAGGGGCCCACAATGGCAAGAACATGGGGCTGAGTCATCCGTCAGCCTTGCTGACTGACGTCACCCGCCCCACATAGTGGAGGGCAGGGTGACCTCCAGGGTCACACTCTGCATGTTACTTCTTCTCCCAGGTGCCATCTCTAACTGAGTATAAATACATAACACAGTGTTTGCATCAAGCTGAGACACAAAGATTGGAACTGCTGCCCCAACGAGGTTTAAATATCTTCATTGTTTTTCTTTTAAAAAGGTAACCATCTCAAAATTTCATACCCAAAGTTTATAGTTATACCTGTGTGCATGGCGCATGCACGCATTTTTCCTTTTCCTCCTCAGCCTATCACTATCATTTTAATTGAAGCCTCTTATTACCAGCTGACAGGATATATGTTTGCTTATTGCGTGCAGCGTCTCCCCACAGAAAAATGCAAAAAAAAATTTTTTTTTTAGGTGAGGGACTAGTCTGTCTTTACTGCTCTATTCCCCACACATAGATGGCTGCCTGGCTCACAGAAGACATGAGTGGAGCAGCTCAAACTCCTGTGAGTAAAGGAATGAATTTCAGTTACCATGCGCCATTAACACCAACATGGTCTTCATAATGATTTGTACTACTTCGGATTCAATCCTGTCTCCCTTCCCACATCCCTCACCTCTCATAGACTGGTAAGCTGTGTCATTAGAAGACCTACTGCCATGGAGACAGAACCCTGGAGCTTCCACGTGGTCCTAACCATAATTCTGTTGCACCAGGCCATGCACACATTTTTTTTCTCTTTGTTTAGAGAGTGAAGAGAGCCCTGGTAAGTGAGCAACTCAGGCAGCAATAGGAAGGCAGAAACCTTGTAACTGAGCAATCTCTCTCTGACCATGAAGCAACAAAAAGGAAGGGTAATATTGTTGCTTCAGAGAATGTCTTAAGATTCGAATTTCTTTCAATAAACCATATTTGTGAATCTGTCTCATTTGAGCCGCTTTGCTGGACATCAACTTCAAAGAAGTCAATAGGTTTGTGTGTAGTAAACTATTGACTCCTATTTGAGGAAAAAATCTGAGCTCACCTAAATTCTTACAGCTAATAAAACATATGAAATGATGGTTTAATAAACTCTTCAAGGACTTACAATTTTGTCCGATGGTGACTTCTCCATTATAAATTATACAACTCAACAAATTTAGCTAATTTTACATCATCACTTGGACCAGCCCAACCAGCCTCAGAGTGCGTACTAACTGCAGATCTCATGGGACACGTCTGTGGAGAAGGAGTCCTGGGAAACTTGTGGGCCAGCAGATGTACCTCTGTGCATCATTTGAGGTTCAGAGAGGGTCAAGGGTCCCTCTTGCCTTGGTGGCACTGTACCACGTTGTTACCAGGAGAACTGGGGTTCCTGCTTTAGGCCTCTTAGTTTCATCCATAAAACAATTTAGAAACTGAGGAGTCTTGGCACAATTTCATGAGCTTGAAAGAAAAAAGAATAGGACAGGCAAGATGTACATTTCTGCAACTGCCAGGAAGAGAGAAGGGAAGGGAGAAGCCCTGGTTTGGGGGCCTACGACCCAAGAAAGCAGGTAGATTCAGCCATGGAGGTTGGCATGGAAGGTGTGGGGAGCATAGAAAAATGAGCAAGAAAGCCCAGGATGTCAGGAAAAGAATGCCCATAGCTTTGAGCAGCATCCAAAAGAAATAGAAAGAAGGAAAAGGAAAAGAAAACCATACACTTTCCTGAGTAACTCAGAAAAGCAGACAGGCTCCAAGCAGTGCCGCATTATGGAGGCTCTGCAAAAGCTGTGAGGAAGACGAGAACATTCTCTAATTTAAGGGAATAATTACTCCTCCAGTCTCCTTAGCATGTCTTCAGATGGACCAGCTTTCTGGAGGGGTGGATTCCTGGGCAGGTGACTGACAAGCCCAGCTTGATTCACTCTTAAAGGAAGAGACAGTTGTATGTAAACATTCTAGTTTTGTAATATTCTAGTATAAAATGGAATGTCTCTACCCAGAGACATTCTTTTCACTGGGAAGAAGTAGCTTTCCCTTCATGGCCTAGTCCTGATAGCCATCCTCAGTGGTGTCCAAGGCTACAACTCCCTGCCACAGTCCCTCCTCAAATGCTAAGAGCGTGAAATCACTTAGGAGAGCATCTAAATTGGGGGAACAGATAGAATCCATCTCTACCATGAAAACCTCAAGATCCAATTCCAAAACTAAGAGGAACTAGCATCTCTGGCTGGAGTGTAGGTCCCACTCCTGCGTAGGCTTTAGGCAGCAGTGCTCAGCCAGGGTAAGGGAGAAAAGCACCCAGGCCAGGAGCCTGAGGTTTCTTCAGACATCTCTGGCCTGTGGCCAGGACAGAAGCAAGAGTATCGCCAAGCTTCTAACCAAGTATGCAGACAGAGGCCCTTCTCCTGAGACCGCACACTCTGTTCATAAAACACAGGAAACATGGTGCATCTTTGAGTTTGAAGAAGGCCTTTCCTCTCACCTCAGGTAGGAGTAAATAGACCTTGTCAAATGTTTCCACAGAAGTGTTGCTGTTCCTGAGCACATTACGTATAAAGCATTTATAGAATTATCAATTAACTGTGCATTACAAAACGTTTTTGTTTGTGGTAATAATTATTCTATGAAGACGATCCCAGAATTTCTTTTTTTTTTCTAGTATCTTTTTATTTATTATTATTCTTTATTAATTCAGATTACTTCGATTGTTATCTCCTCACTTGTATATTCCCGTTTCCACCATCGCTTTCTCTTCCACCCTACTCCCCTTCCCTAGACCTGTGACAGAAGGGGACCTCCTCCCCAACCATATAACCACAGCTTATCAGGTCTTATTCGGATAGCCTGCTTCTCCTTTCTCTGTGTGCAGTAGCCACCTGGCCTCCTCACCAAGGGGCCGTGTTTAAGTCAGGGACACCAGAGTTCATGTCGGAGGCAGTCTCCACTCTTTCCACAGCCATGGAGGATGAGCTGTCCATTGGCTAGATCTGAACAGGAGTCTAGATTTACTGCATGCACTATCCTTGGTTGGTGACTCCAGAATTTCATTCAATCACGCAGTGTTTTAAGCTTACAGGTTACACAATCTAATTGCCTCTGTCAAACCAAACATAAATGTTTGCACTGCTTACACCACAATGATAATACCACAGTGTTATTTTTTATAATAGAGAATGTTTAAAAAGGCCAGAATAGAAAATAGAAACAGTCACAAGATCAATAGCTATATTAGATAGATATTGCTGTCTACCAAGTCACCTCCAAAATTCTTTGGATTAAAAAAGTGAGCAGTTGTTGTTGCTGTTGCTGGTGTTGTTATTGTTTTAATGTAATCCGTACAAGAGCCTACATGCCCAACTTCTGGTCTCAGCTGGACTCTTTCATCCAACCATGGAATCTAGTACTGCAATCGGGGGCCGATTAGTTCAGAAGGGAAGCCTATGATGGCTGCGGAGCCGACTCTTCATCCTACTAGAAGGCTCAGCTGGACTTTTTCTCATCGATACAATCTGTCTGTAGAAGGGTTCCCAGAAGGCAATAAACACGGAAGGCTTCTTGAGGCACATGTTTGGAACTGAGGTTCTCATGTCTGTTATATCCTGTTGGCCGAAACAATGGCAGCCATATTCTAGGTGCTGGAAAATGATCTTCACACCCCCGTGAGAGCAGCTGCAAAATCACACGCAAGAGGATGTGTGTGGGCAGAGTGTGGGTGTTGAAAGCAGTTTTTCAGTCTACCAAAATGGTACATGTATTGGATGGATTATATTCCAAACATTAAAAAAGGAAGCCCATGTAACAAGATTAGGCGATTAAACAGCATAAAGCAAGCCAAAAAAAATTAGAGCTGACTTTTATTATAAGCAAATAAATATTTAGAAAAGAAACAGAGATAATAGTTGCAAAAGAATGGAGAAAAATTGTTTTAACTGCTTTTTTTGTAAAATATTCTGATGGCATCATTGGAAAATCCATACCTCATGGTCTATCTACATGTGATGTAAGTCATATTTTATACTCTCAGTTGGATTTGACTGATGTATTTAATGAAGAAATGCAAGAATTATGAGGAGAAAGAGCAAATAGACTGTTTAAAGAAAAAAATTAGATGAAACAATTCAACCCCAATATTCCATGCCAGACAATGCAACTGACAGGGGAAATGTAATGTGACAGAATATGCTTGCTATTTCCAGGGAAACGGAGTTAAAGAGAGCTTTTAGAGGATAAAGCAAAAAAAGAGCTTTTGGCTGTTCCAGTATTTTACACAGGAGTAAAAAATTTCCATTGTGTGACTGAATCAATGGAGATTAACTCCCCAGTCGGGTTTTCCTTTGTCTGCACGTGTACACTGCGTGTATCTTTTCTTACTTCTGATTCAGTAGCCAACTCCTGAAGTGAGTGACTCAGTTGAAGGAAATGCTCAACATGGTATGGAAGTTACTACACAGAGCCTTTGACTATTTCCAAGGTCACTCATTAACCAGCAGGACACAGTGAGCTCAGCATTGTGGGCTGACTTCAGCCTCCCACTCCACAGGCCCACTGAATCTGTCAGACAGCTGTGGTTCTAACCTGACTTCTCCAGCATGCAGTTTCCTTAGGGTTACTTTCAATATAGCACTCACAAGCCGCCTCCTTAGCAAGCAAAACACAACGGCTTGTGCAGAATTTCCTACAAACGTGTGCTATCGATGTGAAAGGCACAATTCTTCTGATGTTCTATCTAGTCTACTAGACCTCTAGTTCTCCTAGACCTTGGAATTGTAGAAATCCAAGTATATGGCAATTTGTGCCCTGAGGAAATCAGCCCAATGGGCAGTAAGACTATTCATACCTTCTCCTGTCCTAAGATTAGCTGCAGAGAAGTTGCCACAAACATCTGCAAGTATCCACTCCACTATACTCCGGAGCTCTGGGAATTCTTTTTCCTCCTGAAAATAGCAGAGAGCTGATAGGACCAAGCCCCACCCCACCCTCCATGCTGCCCCTGCCCCAAGAGAAAGTACAGATCTAGCATAGGGAGAGAGCCATAGAGCATCAGACAGGGCCACTTCAGGTGGCCTGTTATTCTTAGAACTACCAGTCAAGGAAACATTCTAATAGCTGCCAGCCTATCGCTCAGCCCTACCTAACTTTCCAATCTATTCCTTCATATGGCAGCTTTGTCCTCGAATTCTTCCTTCTTTGGCTTTAGCAAATGAGGTACCCAATTTTTTGTCTCATCACTTACAACTTGTTTAAAGTTCAAGGTGCAAACCATTCCTGGGATTTAGTGGTCACAGTATTACGTCTCATGAAAGGTGACTCCACCCAGACCCAGAAAGACACACATAGTATATACTCACTTATAACTGGATACTAGCCCAACAGAGATGTCCCCTGAAAGTCTTCACATAGCAGGAAATTGGGATAGATACTAGGACTTCCTATTGGGACTCTAGGTGAGAGAGGTAAGGGAGAATGGGGAAATAGAAGGATCCAGAGGGTCCTAGAAACCCACAAGAATACCATTAAGGCTGGTGGATCTGGACCCAGGCGGGTCAGCTCAAACTACTATACCAACCAAGGACAATGCATACAGTAAGTAAACCTAGAACCCCTATCCATATCTAGCCAATGGACAGCACATTCTCCACAGTTGTGTGGAGAGCAGAGACTGACTCTGACATGAACTCTGGTGCCCCCTATTTCACCACTTCCCCTTGGTAGGGAGGCCTGGCAACACTCAGAGGAAGAGTAAGTGGGCTACCAAGATGAGACCTAATAGGCTGTGATCATATGGTGGGGGAGGAGATCCCCTTCAGTCACAGACCTAGAGGAGGGGAATAGGATGAAAGAAGGAGGGAGGGGGAATGGGAAGATTCAAGTGAGGGGATAACAATTGAGATGTAATCTGAGTAAATTACTTAAATAAAAAAAAAAAAAAAAGAAAAGAAAAGAAAGAAAGTAAATTGACTCGAGGTAGAAATTTAATGGAAGGAGCAATGCCCCAGTGCTACTTACAGGAATGAAGCAAGCCAGGAAGCAAGGAGTGGGTGTTTCAAGATGGCATCTTCGCTAAAGGGTCCCAAAGTTATTCTGTGGAGGTAGGCTACTAGCAAAGAAACCATGCATGTTTGGCACTCTACCAGGCATTTTATGGGCGTGTCTTCTTGTGATCTTCAGTACTGTCTCCATTTACAGTTGGGAAAACTGAGAGTTTTAGCAGACAACTTGTCACTTTTCTTATTGCTGGAACAAAACACTAGGTGAAAGGAACTTTAGTTTTGGCTCATGGTTTTCAGAGACCGCAGGGCCACAGAAGTGCAAGGTAGCCATGCTGCCTGTACATTCCAGAAGTAAAAGACAGAGAGAGGCATGCCAACACTTCATTCGTGTTCGCTCTTTCGTTAGTCCCAAACCTGGGGAGTGTCGTTGTCCACATTCAGATTGGGTCTTCCTTCCTTAGTTAAACTCATCTGCAAACATTCATAGAGACAAATCCAGAAACCTGTTTCCATGGTGATTGTAAAAGCAGTCACGTTAACAATGAAGATTAACTATCATAAGAGGCTCAAAAACCCACTTAAAAGCTCACATCCGGTGAGTGATAGAGTCAAGATTTGGATTTATAGCATAACCGAGAGTCCTAATACAATGACTATGGTACTTATAGGTAAGTTTCACCCCTAATTCAGCTCCAGGATTTTTAGCTAGAAAGGAACCCTAGAAAGGGTCCAGTTCCCAAAGTGTCTCTCCTGGAAAGCTTTCCTCTGTTCTGGCATGTAGAAAACAGACTCATACAAAACACCATCCTGAGCCTAGTTCATCCCACATTCTTCTTTCGAGGCTCCAAAAATGTGGTCTTCTCTTCTGGTGCCAATTAGGCAAGAACAGATGGTCTAGCTCTCCTCACTTGTTACCCATTCAACATTCTTGGGAAAAAAAATCCTGGAAGGTTTATTTCCAACATAAGTGTCAGCCCTGAGGAAACTTCTTTTTAATTTCTCGTCTTCTCTAGGAGAAGGAGAGGTCTAGAGAGAGGCTTTCGGCAACCTTAGCCAAACATTGTGACATGTGTGCATGATAATGTTACAACGTAAGTATCCAAAAGGAGTATGACTACGCAGAGGTGGTAATTATAGTCATCACTGTGACACCTGACAGGGTGACTAGTAACCTTTAACCTACCAATAATGAGCAGGGTGCACTATCACTGTGAATGGCCGGACCAGGCGATAGGCTATCATACCAGCAAAGTGGATGGCCTGTCAGAGGGACATGTTATCCTTGCATACCCTCTGCACTGAAGCAGACAGGATTCAAAACAGCTTCCTTATCTCTGACAAGCATCCACATTTTTAATAGCAACTGAGTACCTTACAAAGCAATTGATAAAATGATATGCTCAAAACCCCCTAGAGAACCATTCCAGACCTTCTTTTTTATGTCTCCATTTTACTGATAGAAAATGGTGTAAAATTCCAATTTATATACCGGGCACATACACTGAAATGTACTTTTCTCTCCTTTGTGAAACTCAAGCATTCCAAACTATTGAAAGAGTTAAGCAATTTTGATCATTTTGAAAGTAGCTGTCAGATTTAATATCTGCTAAGGAGACAGAGGGCAAATGTATTCTGGAGCTTGTTATATAATTTACAGATTATTTTTGCAATTTATATTCCATCAAATAGGGTATATTAGACTCTCAGAAAGCACGTAATGATCAATTAATTTCGGCAGAGCAGTCCTGGTGGCACTTAGGGGACAGGCATGATTAGACCCTTTTCTAGCTGAGTCCCAAGGTCGAGTCATCAAATATGACTGATTACATTTCTAATGGTTTCTCCATGCCCATTAAAGAGCACTCAACTATTCGTCTCTCCTCTGATCGTGACATTCAAAATTTGCTCTGATGGCTCCTGACAAGCAAAAATGTATTCTCTAATCTTTAACCAGATAAACAATAGCTAACCACTTGTAATTGAGTTTAAATTGATTTCAGGTGGCTTCAGAGAAAAGCAATTTCTACAACAGATTAACCTCTTAATTAAAGTATATTAAGAATACCGTCAGGTGTAGAAATTCTGCTACGGCAGAAAATTATACCTCATTGACATTCATTTATCAAAGAATTGCTGTTCGGTTCCCAGGTAACAGGTTACTTATTTGTGCTTCTTGCTTCACTAGGTCGTCGCCAGCCCAATTTCAGCCTTCAGAACAACAGTCCTTTCTATAGGACAGGATGTGGGGAAAACCAAGGTGACGTGAAATGACATGACCTCTACATCTTTGCAAAATCACTTCTCTGCAGGGCATCAAACCATTCTGCAAATATAATATGCCCCCTTAAATTAGCTAAGGAATGGGGAAGAGCCAGACAACTGGGCAGGTGTCTGCAAGGTGCTCGATTATTTTCAGAATGGAGCACTCTTGTCGTCTCCCACCCCCTCCCCCCTGAGTCCTTGCTACACCAGAATTCCTCTGGCAGAATTGCTTAGAGATCTGTGAGGAGTGCAGAACTACAGACTTTGCTTCAGACCTGATGAATTAGCATCAGCAGTTTACCAAGATTCCTGCCTCCCTCAGAGCGTTCTGTAAGATATTCAACTTAGACAAGTGGTGGTCTTTGCAAACGCGTGCCTTTCAATTCCCATGGCCTCAAGATGTATCTTTACAGCCCAAACTTGGTCCATTTGGTAGAATAAAATGTACAGACTGGCTTGTTTTCTTTGTACTTTTTACTGTCTAGCTCCTCCCTTCTGCAGTCTCCTTGGCCCTCCAGAATGGAGGCACCTGACTTCAAACGCCACAGGTGAATGCCACACCTAGCCAGGTAGTGGGATATATTGAGATTATCTGTGAGGATTTACTTTCAAGCTTTTTTTTTTTTCTCTGCTGGCTCACAAGCCTGGGATGTGCTGACCCTGGTGGCCTGCCTTATTGGTGCTGAAATCTTTGATTCGTGCCCTGAATGGGCTCAGCCTCTGTTGTTGCTCCAAACTAGATTTTTCTTGTTAATCTTTTGCACCTAGTTTCATGACAGTCATTTGCAGAGATTACCTGTATAAACCTAGGGTTTGATAGCACGTTCATGCTCTGTAGGTGACAGTTTCCAGCCTGCCTTCATGTGGCTGGTGGTAGTCTGAAGGGAGTTACACAAAAATGTGATGTGCTACAAAGATCCAAGTGTTATTAGTAAAACTAATTTAAAGTAAGATAATTTCCTGAACTTTTCCCACACATAACCTCATGTTGCCTGAGAAATTTTTATGTGATGTTGGGGACATAGGCAGATAAATATATAAATTAAACATTTACTTGATTATTAATAAATTTACTTTCAAGCAATTCTTTAGTATATATAATTTTACCATATATAAAAGTAAATTTGCATAATTCTGAGGCAAACTGGCTGATATTTATTTAAAGAATTAAGTCTTGGGCTGAAGAGATGAATTGCAGGTGAAGATCACTTGTTGCTCTTGCAGAGGACCTGGGTTCTATCCCCCATTCCCACATGGGGCATCTCACAACTACCAGTTCTGCCAAGGCCAGGGGAATCTAACACTCTCTATGGTGTCCGTGGGCATTTGCATATGTATGACACATGTGCGCGCACACACACACACACACACACACACACACACACACACACACACTCAAGCATACACACAAGTACATAATGTTTTTTAATCTTTAGAAAAAGAACTAACCCTTGGCTGACTATTAGATACTCCAGGAGTATATAGAACACCTTTATTTTGAGTTTATAATTGTCACTTCTGAGAGTGCTCTTTGCACAAGTGCATAGCATAAAATTATGGACATATGTTTAAGGACACTTCAGAAATGGTTAGAAATTCCATCTTAATTCCATACCAGATTGATTTAATTATTTTCTAATACAACTCAAATCAAAAACTGTGGTGGCCATTCTTGGTTGTCAACTTGACTACATTTGGAACAAACTGAAACCCAAAATGGCTGGGCACACCCCTGAGAATTTTTTTTCCTTAAATAAATCATTTTAAGTGGGAAGACCCACTTTTTTTTTTTTTTCTCTTTTTTTTTTTTTTTTTGGTTTTTGTTTTGTTTTGTTTGGTTGTTTGGTTGTTTGGTTGTTTGGTTGGTTTTGTTCTTGTTCTTTGAGGTAGGGTTTCTCTGTGTAGCGTTGTGTGTCCTGGACCTAAATCTGTAGACCTGGCCTCGAACTCACAGGGATCCACCTGCCTCTGCCTCCCAAATGCTGGGATTAAAGGGTGTGCCACCGCTGCCAGGCTGGAAGACCCACTTCTTATCCAGATGTTTGAGGTGGGAAGATCACCTTTAATCTGAGCCACACCTTCTGCCAGCAGCCTATATAAAGAACACTGAAGAAGGAAGCTTGCTCTCTCAGCCTTCTTGCTCTTTCCCTCACTTGCCTCACCCAAAGTCCATTACTTTACTGGCAATACAGCATCTTTCTTCAATATTCCAGCACATACTGAAGTCTAGCTGAGACATCCAGCCTTTCACACTGAACAACTACTGGATTCTTGGACCTTTTATTGGTAGACAGCTATTGTTGGATTACCCAGACCACAGCCTGTAAGCTATTATAATAAATCCCATATATATGATGATAGATTGATAGATAGATAGATAGATAGATAGATAGATAGATAGATAGATATTCATTCTATGTGTTCTGTTATTTGTTTTGGTTATTTGTATTTTGCAGTCTTGAAGAAAACATCTTTCCTATCTTGGTGCATCTAAAATTCTGAATGTAAATCAATATCTATCATATCTCATCATTATCAACTTAAAACATCTATCTAGACCTAAAAACATCTTAACCCCTAAGCAACTAAGCTTAATTGTAAAACTAAACTATCTGGTCTTCAACTCCATTAGAGACTTGAGAAGGAATAAACTTGATTACCTGAGTGTTGCTAGAAACATAAGATCATTTATTTGAAAAGGTGAAAAATAACTGTTATAACTTGTGCAGGATAATCAGAAATAGAAATTGATAGTTGATCACTTATAAATATTACTAGATACTAAATTACTTAATTATAGAACAAGCTTTATTTAGTTTTTGTATATGGTTTCAAAGGAATAGATAGATAGATGGTCTTCAAACACTTCAGAGATCCACAGAAAATGGCATTTAATAATAAAGGGCTTTTATGACAGAGACACATCCGTTCCTAGCAGCATCTCCAATCTAATTATGCGGGCATCAAGAAATGATAGTGGCAGATAGTCACTAGTCTGAGGAACTTTGCTTATCTCTGTTGTTGATGAGAGAATGACCATCTGATGTGATCCAGCCTGATACTGAGAAATTGGCTGCCCAGCCTTGCAGAGACCAGGTGGGCTAGTCCTTCGGGATTCATGCTTCAGGGCAGTTTCAGGGCAGTCTGTAAGATGCTTTGAGTTGGCTGGCTGAAGGTGGGATGCACCGACGATGGAGAGAAACTTGTGACAGTCCAGAAAAAGTCTGTCAGATGCCTTGGGCCGGCTGGCTGAAGACTGGATGCCCCAAACAATGGAGAGGAACTTGTGACTGTCCAGACAGTCAGCTCTCTGTCCTGTCAATGCTTTTGGAAGTTGCTTGCCTGCACTTCTTTAATATTAGATAGTTTTTCCTTCTGGGGTTTCTGATGGGGTTGAAGACTAAATAGCCACAGTATTAATATGTGTTTAGTTGAATAAAAAAAATTAGAAATTAGGATAAGAATCAGTAGCATAGGATAGTGGAATAATTTCTTAAAAATTGTTATCTACAAATGGACTGGTCCTTGTAAATGTTGACTTAATGGATAATTCTTATTTTGTTGTATATAGCTTATTTTATTAAATAAATAGGGGGAGATGAAGAAGAGATAAACCTGTTTTGTAGGATCAGAACAGTTTTGTGAAAGAACAGGTGAGGTTAATCCACTAGAAGACCAACCACCTCATGTAGAAGCTTGATTGTTGCCAGCTGAAAAGATCCTGTGAACAGACTCTGGGAGGAGATATATAAATGAGCTGAAAAATGGGGGTGAGGCTTTTGGAGACTTTGGATAGTTTTGGCTGTTCATTGCTCCACTTCGAGATGCTCCTAGAGAGAACCGCTCGAGGGAAGGCTTCGGGGCTCTGGCTCCTGCTGAGGTTCTGGGTTCTGGTTACTCCAAGTTCCAGCAGAAGAAATCCTGCTGATTACACCAGGAGAATTGTTCCTTGGAACTGATATCCTTACGGTTTTGTTATTGTGTTTGTTAATCCTCTTTTACTATTGTTTTGGTTAATCGGGTTGTAAGTGACGTATGCTTGTTTAATAAGTTGTAATAAAAAAATATATTGGTTAAGAAAATTGAGCTTACACCTGAGTATGCCGGGAGTGCAGGTTAGTAGTTTTCCAAATGAGAAGATGACAGGGACAGTTCACTACCTGAACAGTCACCCAAAACTATGACGTTGGAGCGTCATCTTAATCCTTCTGGCCCTATATATCTGACAGACATAATTGTGAGGCAGGAGCTATGGAGGACTTGCTTATGCTGTCTTGGCAGAGTTTGGCTGTCAACTCTGCCTGCATCCAAGCTTGCCCTTTTTAAGGCAGAATTCTGTCTGTGGTAGAAATAAGGACATTTTTCCCAGTGGCTTGTTTGCCACATTTGAAGTCATCTCCATAAGGAGGTTCTTTGATGCTCATCATCCTCTTTGAAGTAGGCTGGGTGTTGCCAGGAGTTAACCTGTCTCATTGTCTTTAAAATCTTTAAATCTTTAAAATAATAAAAACATTTTAAATGCCATATTCTGTATATCTCTGAGGTTTTTGAAGACCTTATCTATTTTACCTTATTTTTCTATAGAATCATATTGCATCATATAGAATCATGTTGCACCTAATATGAATATTCTTGTGATAAAAATAGGCTTGTAATTGATGTGAACATGATTTGATCAACTAACAATTAACTTGTTATATCATATTTATCCTAAATAGCCTACAATAACACTTTCAAAGTATTGGAAGTAAACCTTGTATTATAATTGAGTTATATGGGTACAATACCTCATATTAGAACAGAAATATATATATATATATATATATATATATATATATATATATATATATATATAATGTATGTGAACAATAATCTTACATTTGAATTCTATACCACTATATCTAAAATTATACTTATTTTGTATCTATATACAAAATTCTATGCCAGAGAATTGAAAATGACCTCGTGAGTGGCAATTGAGGCATTAATTGAGGAGTAGATTCACTAATCTACTTTTTTATCTATCTTGCCTATATATTTCTATATTCCCCTACTTTCCTTACAACCCCTATCTCCAAACCTAAGAATGTAAGATAAAGGAAAAGAGAGACATCCCTGAGTCCAACCTTGTTTTCTCTCTAAATAAAACCAATAATAACTTGTAACCAACTCCCATTGAAAATAATCCTCTATAGCCTGAGATAGCAGCCAAAAACCTACCCAGCCCCCCTTAAAGGAAATAGGGTGTCATTCTCTTAGGGTTTCTTCCAGCTGATTTGGTATAAATAATACCTTTGTAGGGGCCCAAATAAAATTGGGGAAGTGGTTAAACAAGCTAGGAATAGGATTTGTGGTCCAGTTTCTAAATGTTGAGAAATTCCAGGCTTAATTAGAGTCCTGTGTGGAACAGTCTGAAATGCTGGACCAATTGGGATTGGGAGCTTTCTTTGAAGCTGTCTTGTTCTCATGAGGAACAGCAATTGAAGCACTTGGTGCTGGAACATGAAGGATACAGGATGTCAGTGTCCAGCATGCTGAGAGGAGTGAATCCTGTCAGGTCTGATCCAATGTCAGTGTCCAGTTCTTTTGTTCTGAAAGAACAAATTTCCCACAAGCGTTATACAGCCCTAACAATATAAATGTATAAGGTGTGCATGCTGCACAGAACAATTAAGGCTTGTTCTCTGCTCTTTGTATGAGCAGAAAAAAGACATCTGTAAATCTTCAATCACGCCATACTAAGAATGGCATCTAATAATAATTCATAGGCATTCTATAGCCAACAAGAAGCATTGTCTATGCTTAGACATTCATGTCTCAGACAGTCTCAGAGATAGTCCCATATAGTGGGATTATCAATATAAGTTACCTGCTTGTTCTACAGTTTAAACTCTTCACATCCCTATTGTATCTGCCTCCCTCACCCCTTCCTGATCCTCCCACCCTCCCTTATCCACTCTCCCTTAGTCTTCAGAAAGGGGAGCCCTTCTACCCTAATATCTCACCTCAGCCTATCAAGTCTCATCTGTACTACCTGTAACCTCTTCCTCTGTAGCCTGATAAGGCTGCCCTGCCAGGGGGAAGTGATTGAAATTCAGTGGCCAGAGTGCATGTCCAAAGTAGTCCCTGCTCTCCATGTTGTGGAACCCAAAAGGATACTGTGCTACTACATCTGAGCAGAGGGTCTGGGCCACATCATACATAGACCTTAGTTGATGTTTCGGTCTCTGTATTGTAGTGTAGTTATCCTGTATTATATAGCTAATATCTGCTTATGAGTGCGTATATACCATGTGTGTCTTTCTGAGTCTGGGTCACCTCACTCAGAATGATCTTTTCTAGTTCCATCCATTTGCCTGCAAATTGCAAGGTTTCCTTGTTTTTCATAGCTGAATAGTTTTCCACTGTGTAAATGTACCACAATTTCTTTATCTATTCTTCAGTTGAGGGACATCTAGGTTGTTTCTAGATTCTGGCTATTGCGAACAAGTCTGCTATGAACATAGTTGAGCAAATGTCCTTGTTGTATGATTGAATATCCCAGGGGTGGTATGTCTGGGTCTTGAGGTAGAATTATTCCCAATTTACTGAGAAAACACCAGATTTATTTCCAAAGTTGTCACAAGTTTTCACTCCCACCAACAATGGAGGAGTGTTCTCCTTTCTCCACACCCTCAAACCTGAGTTTTTTATCTTAGCCATTCAGATAGGTGTAAAATGGAATCTCAGAGTTGTTTTGAGTTGCATTTCCCTGATAACTAGGGATGTTGAGCATTTCTTTAAGTATTTCTCAGCCATTTAATATTCCTCTGTTGAGAATTCTCTGTTTATTCTGCACCCCAGTTTTTAATTGGATTATTTTGTTTGGTGGTGTTTAATTTCTTGAATTCTTTGTATAATTTGGATAGTAGCCCTTTGTCAGATGTAAGATTGATTATCTTTTCCCAGTCTGTTGGCTGTCATTCCATTCTATTGACAGTGTCCTTCACCTTACAGAAGCTTTGAAGTTTCATAAGGTCCTATTTATTAATGGTTGATCTTAGGGCCTGAGACATTGATGTTCTGTTCAGGAAGTTGTCTCCTGTGCCAATGAACTCAAGGCTCTTCCCCACTTCTAACAGATTTAGTGTGTCTGGTTTTATGTTGAGGTCTTTAATCCATTTGGACTTCAGTTTTATGCAGTGTGATAGATATGGATCTATTCAGTTTTCTGTATGTAGCCATCCAGTTAGACCAACACCATTTTATGTAGATGCTATCTTTTTTTTTCTCTCTCCTATTGTATGGATTTGGCTTCTTTGTCAAAAATCAAGTGTCCATAGGTATGTGGGTTTATTTCTGGGTCTTTGATTCAATTCCATTGATCAACCAGCCTATTTCTATGCCAGTACCATGCTGTTTTTATTACTGTTCCTCTATACTACAGCTTGAGATCTGGGATGGAGATTTCTCCAGATCTTTTATTGTACAGGATTGTTTTTAGCTATTCTGTTTTTTTTTTTTTTTTTTTTTTCTCCTCATGAAGTTGAAAATTGATCTTTCAAGGTCCATAAAGAATTGTGTGGGTATTTTGATGGGAATTGCACTGAATCTGTAGGTTGCTTTTGGTAAGATGGCCATTTTTACTATGTTGATTCTCCCAATCCACGAGCATGGGAGATCATTCCATCTTCTGAAATCTTCTTCAAATTCTTTCTTCAGAGATTTGACGTTTTTGTTTAATACAAACCTTCCACTTGCTTGGTTAGAGTTACACCGAGATACTTTATATTATTTGTGGCTATTATGAAAGGTGTAGTTTCCCTAACTTCTTTCTCATCCTGTTTGTCATTTATATACAGGAGGGCTACTGATTTTTTTTAGTTGATTTTGTATCCAGCCACTTTGCTGAAGGTATTTATGAGCTGTAGGAGTTCCTTGATAGAATTTTGGGGTCATTTGTGCATGCTATTATATCATCTGTGAATAGTGATAGCTTGACTTATTACTTTTCAATTTGTATCCCCTTGATCTCCTTTAGTTGTCTTAGTGTTCTAGCTAGGACTTCAAGTACTATATTGAAGAGATATGGAGAGAGTGGACAGCCTTGTTTTGTTCCTGATTTCATGGAATTGATTTAAGTTTCTCTCCATTTAAGTTGATGGTGGCTATAGGCTTGCTGTATATTACCTTTATTATGTTTAGGTATGTGCCTTGTATCCCTGCTCTCTCCACGACTTTTAACATGAATGGGTATTGGATTTTGTCAAATGCTTTTTCAGCATCTAAGGAAATGATCATGTGGGGGTTTTTTCTTTCAGTTTGTTTATATGATGAATTACGTTGATGAATTTCTGTGTATTGAGCTACCCCTGCATACCTGGGATGAAGTCTACTTGGTCACAGTGAATGATGTTTTGATGTATTATTTATTGAATTTGGTTTGTGAGTATTTTATTGAGTATTTTCACATCAATATTCATAAGAGAAATTGGTCTGAAATTCTCTTTCTTTGTTGAGTCTTTCTGTGGTTTAGGTATCAAGGTGACTATGGCCTCATAGAATGAGTTTGGTAATGTTCCTTCTGTTTCTATTTTGCAGAATAGTTTGAATTGAATTGGTATTAGCTTTTCTCTGAAGGTCTGGTAGAATTCTGTGTTGAATCCATCTGGTCCTGGGCTTTTTTTTATTAAGAGACTTTTGGTGACTGCCTCTATTTCCTTAGCTGTTAGGACTATTTCATTTGTTTACCTGATCTTGATTCAATTTTGGTAGTTGGTAGCTGTCAAGAAAATTGTCTATTTCATTTAGGTTCTCAAATTTTGTGGCATATAGGCTTTTGAAGTAAGACCTAATGATTCATTGGATTTCCTCAATGTCTATTATGTCTCCCTTTTCATTTCTGATTTTTTGATTTGAGTACTGTCCTTCTGCCTTTTAGTTAGTTTGGCTAAAGTTTTGTCAGTCTTGTTGATTTTCTCAAAGAACCACCTCTTGGTTTTATTGGTTCTTTGAATTGTTTTCTTTGTTTCCAATTTATTGATTTCAGCCTTGAGTTTGATGATTTCCAGCCATCTACTCTGCTTGGGTATGTCTGCTTCTTTTTGTTCTAGAGATTTCATGTGTACTGTTAAGTTGCTAGTATGGGATCTCTCCAGTTTCTTTATAAAAAGCACTTGGTGCTATGAACTTTGTTCTTAGCACTGCTTTCATTGTGTCCCATAAATTTGCATATGTTGTGCCTTTAGTTTCATTGAATTCTAGGAAGTTTTTCATTTCTCTTTTTATTTCATCCCTTACCCAGATGTCATTGAGTAGAGATTTGTTCAGTTTCCATGAGTTTGTAGGCTTTTGGTTGTTTCTTTTGTTGTTGAGTTCCATCTTTAATCCATGGTGGTCTGATAAGATACAAGGGATTATTTTGATTTTCTTGTATCTGTTGAAGTTTACTTTGTGACCAAGTATGTGTTTAGTTTTGGAGAAGGTTCCATGATGTGCTGAAAAGAAGTTTGTATTTGGGTGAAATGTTATGTGGATATAAGTCAGGACCATTTGTTTCATGGTGTCTATTAGTTTCCTTGTTTCTTCAGGTAGTTTCCATCTTAATGATTTGTCTATTGAGGAAAGAGGGATATTGAAGTCTCTCACTATTAATGTGTGGGGTTTGGTGTGTAATTTAAGCTTTAGTAACATTTCTTTCACGAATGTGGTTCCTCCTGCATTTGGGGCATAGATCTTCTGAATTGAGGCATCCTCTTGGCGTATTTTTCCTTTGATAAGGATGAAGTGACCTTCTCCATCTCTTTTGATTAGTTTTGGTGAAAAGTCTATTTTATCAGATATTAGAATGGCTACTTCAGCTTGCTTCTGGGGTCCATTTGCTTGGAATACAGTTTTTTAACCCTTTACCTTTGGGTAATGTCCATCTTTATTGCTGAGGTATGTTTCTTGTATGCAGCAGAATGATGGATCCTGTTTTCACATCCATTCTGTCGGCCTGTGTCTTTTTCCTTGGGAATTGAGGCCATTGATATTAAGAGATAGTAATGACCAGTGGTTGTTAGTTCCTTTTATTTTGATGTTGGTGGTGGTAGAGTATGTGTGTGTTTTTGTGTTTTGGATTTGTGGGTGTGGAGTTATTTGTTTCCTGTGTTTTCCTGGGTGTAATTACCCTTCTTGGGTTGTAGTTTTCCTTCTAGTACCTTCTGTAGGGCTGGGCTTGTGGTTAGGTACTGATTAAACTTGGATTTGTCATTGAATATTTTGTTTTCTCCCTCTGTGGTGATTGAAAGTTTTGCTGGGTATAGTAGTCTAGGTTGGTGTCTGTGGTCTCTTAATGTTTACATAACATCTGTCCAGGCCCTTGTAGATGTCATAATCTTTGTTGAGAATTCAGCTGTATTTCTTATAGGTTTGCCTTTATATGTGATTTGACTTTTTCTCTTGCAGCTTTTAATAGTCTTTCTTTGTTCTGTACATTTAATGTTTCGATTATATTTGGAGGGAGAATTTTCTTTTCTGGTCAAATCTATTTGGAGTTCTATAGGCTTCTTGTATATTTATGGGCATTTCTTTCTTTAAGTTGGGGAAGCTTTCTTCTATGATTTTGTTGAAAATGTTTTCTGGGCCTTGGAGCTTAGAATCTTCTCCTTCTTCTATTCCTAGTATTCTTAGATTTGGTCTCTTTATAGTGCCCCAGATTTCTTGGGTGTTTTGTGTCAGGAACTTTTTAGTTTTAGCATTTTCTTTTATTGATGTATTGATAACTTAGATAGTATCTTTCACACATGCGATTCTCTCTTCTGTTTCTTGTATTTGGTTTGCATTTCTTGGTTTGCTGTTCCTGTTCTCTTCCCTGTTTTCCAACTCTAAGATTGCCTCAGCTTGTGTTTTCTTTGTTGCATCTAATTCCCTCTTTAGGTCTTGAATAGTCTTATTCATTTCTTTCCCCTATGTAATTGAATTTTCCTGTAATTCTTTATTGGATTTATTCAATTCCTTCATCCGTTTGAATGTATTTTCCTGTATTTCTTTGAGTGATTTATTTTCATCTTTGAAGGCTTCTATCATTTTCATCACTTCAGATTTAAAATTTTCTGCTTGCTCTTCATGGGTGTTCATCTCTCCAGGGCTTGCTGTGGTAGCATCACTGGTTTCTGGTGGTGTTATATGGCTCTGAGTTCTGTTGCCAGTCTTCTTGCACTGTTTTCTAGGCATATGGTTGTCTCTTGTGTTAGCAGGCCTAGAGGTTCCTTCAATGAGGTTGCTGTCTGTGTCCCACATGAGGCAAGCAGGTTGGGAACCAGTAGAGAGAGCTGCAAGCCAAAGGTTACTTGCTAGGGCTCCCCACAAGCCTCCTCAGGATGTTGGACAGTGAGTGTTAAAGACTGCACCTATACTGTACCCAAGTTGGATCAGGCAGGAGAGGAGTGGGCTGATAGATTTCCAAACCCAATGCTGCTCAAGGGCCCTAGAGTCTTTTTTGAGATGGCAGAAGGCAGATGCCTTTCTGTTCTGTAACCCAGCTGGTCTAGGCCAGCAAGCAGCTGGGTTGTTCTACAGGCCTTCTTGAGATGACAGGGCTCTGCTTATCTTCTCTGTGCCCCAGTTGGGCTAGGCTAGGTGGAGAGAGATTAGAACCCACAGCTGTTCATGGAGTGGCAGCTAATGTAGGGTATGGCCCGCACAGGTCTCTGCTCTGGCTGTCTGCTCTGTGACCTAGATGGATAAGGTCAATAAGCTGTAGGTGGATGGGGTGAGATTAGAGCCAGAACCTGCTAGCAGGATGGTAGCTAATGCAGATTGTAGCCTGTGCAGGTCTCTTCTCGGGCTGTCTGCTTTGTGTCGTAGCTGTGTCAGAGCAGTATGCTTCAGGAGGGTGGGCAGAGACAGACCCAGGCCCAAAGTTTCTCACAGGATGGCAGCTAATCCTGATTCTGAGTGGTACCTGGATTCAGCTCTACCAATGTGCTCTGTGTCACAGATGGGCCTGGCTGGTAAACAGCTGGAGGGATGAGAGAAATCGGAATTAAAAGCTACTTGGATGTTCCATAAGCCCTCTTGAGATGACAGGGATCTGCCTATCTGCTCTGTAACCCAGCTGGTCTAGGCCAGCAAGCAGCTGGGGGGTTGAGAGAGATCAGAGCCCAGTGGTGCTTGGGTGCCCTGTACTCTTTCTCGTGAGGCAGCTAATGTGGATTTTGTCTGATGCCGGGACTCAGTTCTGCTTGCTGTTCCCTATCCCAGATGCAGCAAGCAGTAGATGGGCGGTGAGAGTCCAAAGATGCACCGATATCCCACAGTCCTTCCCAAGGTGGCAGCTAATGTGGGCTGTCCCCTGGGATTTTTCTGTGGGTTAGCAGGGTGACCAGGAGTCAGATCCTCCCATGCTCTACACAATGTGACTCCCTCTCACCTGGGAATCAGCAACACTCATGTTTTGTAGATCTCAGTTTGGTCTTTAGGTTGCTGTGCAGTCCTGGTTGTCCTGCTAATCAGACACAGTGTGCAATAGATCAGCACTGCCATCTTGGGTCTTCCAACTTTTTTTTTTCCTGAGACAGGGTTCATCTGTGTAGCCTTGGTTGTCATGGAACTCTGTTGACCAGGATGGCCTCAAATTCATAGAGATCCATCTGCCTCTGCCTCCTGAGTGCTGGGATTAAAGGCATGCACCACCATTGCCTGGCCCAATACAATAGCCCAAACAGTAATTTTTAAAATCAAGCATTCAAACACACTACAACCCCAAAAGATAACTAATCTAATAGTTAAATGCTGACTTATGAGGTATAATATTATAGAAATCTGTGTTCCTTTAATTAAACCAGTACATTTCTATAAGATAAGAAAAACTGGGAAGACCCAAGATGGCAGTACCAAACACACACCATGTCTGATCAGCATGATAGCAGTGACTGTACAGCAACCTAAGGACCAAACTGAGAACTACAAAATGCATCTACTGGTGGTTCCCAGGTGAGAGGGGTTCACACTGTGTAGAGTATGGGTAGGTCTGGCCTCAGGCCACCCAGCTAATCCACAGAAAGGTCTCTGGGTCCCTGCAGGCCTGTGGGCAGACTTCAAAGTCTAGCCACTCTGTGTGCTTGGGTACCCCACCTCTAATCTGGATATCAGACTAAGCTGAAGACTACAAAACACCAGTGTCTTTGTTTTCTAACCCAGAGGACACCCTACAGTCTGGGATAGACAAGTGGATCTGACCTCAGGTCACCTGGCCAATCCATGCAGGCATGGATACAGTCTCCAAGGTCTAGCTACACTCCTGTTGGGGCATTCAGCATCTGAGCTCTGTGTCTCAGAAAGAGCTGTGGGCTACAAAACACCAGTGTCTAAGTCTTCCTGCCATGAGAAGACACCACAGTGTGGAACACAAGTAGATCTGACCTCAGGTCACCCAGCTGGCCCACAGAAAGTTCCTAGTTCTGATCTCAGGTCACCTGCCTTATCCACCTGAAGAGTTCTATGATACCCACAGGTGAGGGGTCTCAACCTATAGCCACTCACCTACAAGCTACTCTCAGTGGCCAGTGAAAGACACCAGAAATTACCGCCCAGTTCCAGAAACAGCAAGATGGTTAAAGACCAGTGTAAAACCATAAACAAGAAAAGCCAAAGTAATAAGGCATCTCTAGAACTCGGTTATCCCAAAGCAATCAGTCCTAGAAACTCTAACATGACTGAAACACAAGAAAATGAGCTCAAATCCTTCCTTATGAAGATGATAATAGAGGAAACAAATAAAATATGTAAACAAATACAGGAAGATATATCCAAACACATTGAGGCCCTTAGAAAGGCCACGAAAGAAGCCTATACAGAGGAAATGATGAAATCACTGGAAGGAATTCAAGAAAATGCAGTCAGGTGAAGGGAATCAATAAAACAGTTCAAGATCTGAAGTTAAAAATAGAAACAATAATAAAAGCACATACTGAGGAAAGCCTGGAAAGAGAGAACTTAGAGAAGAAAATAGGAAGCACAGAGGTAAACAACACCAACAGAATACATGAGATGGAGGAAACAATCTCAAGTGTAGAAGATTTAATGGAAGAATTTGATGCAACCATCAAAAAATGTAAAATCTAAAAACTTGCTGGTGCAAAACATCTAAGAAATAAAGGACACCATGACAAAAACCAAGGATAATAGGAATTAAGAAAAGAGAAGATGCCCAGCTCCAGGGTCTTAAAAATATTTTCAACAAAATCATAGAAAAAAATTCCCCAACTATAAGAAAGAGATACCTATAAACATACAAGAAGCCTACAGAACACCAAATAGAATAGACCAGAAAAGAAAATCCTCCATCACATAATAGTTAAAACACTAAATGTACATAACAAAGAAAAATATTAAAAGCAGCAAGGGAAAAAGGCCAAGTGGCATACAATGGCAAACTTATCAGAATCACACCTGACTTTTTAACAGAGACCATAAAAGCCAGAAGGGCCTGGGCAGATGTCTTGTAAACTCTAAGAGACCACAGATACCAATCCAGACTACTATACCCAGCAAAACTTTCAATAACCATAGATGGAGAAAATATATTTTACAACAAAAACAAATTTAAACATTACTTATCTACAAATCCATACCTACAGAAGATAGAATAAAAACTCCAGCCCAAAGAGGTTAACTATACCCAGAAAAATACAGGAAATAAATAACTTCACTTTAGCAAAACAACAATTAGACAAGCGCACACACACCCTACAACAACAAACATGAAAATAAAAGGACCTAACTCGCTGATCATTAATCTCTCTCAACATCAGTGGTCTCAACTCTCCAATAAAGAGACACAGACTAACAGAATGGATGCATAAACAGGACCCAACATTCTGCACATACAAGAAACACACCTCAACCACAAAGATAGACATTACCTGAGAGTAAATGGCTGGAAGAATGTCTTCCAAGCAAATATACACCAGAAGCAAGCAGGATTAATCAGAAGAGATGAGGAAGGACACTTAATACTGATCAAAGGAAAATTCTACCAAGATGACATCACAATTCTGAACATCTGTGCCCCAAATACAAAGGCACCCACATTTGTAAAAGAAACATTAATAAAGATTAAACCACACATCAATCCCCACACATTAATAGTGGGAAACTTCAACACCCTCCTCTCACCAAAGGATAGGTTAACAAAACAGAAGCTAAGCCAAGAAATAATTGCATTAACAGATGTCATGAATCAAATGGACCTAACAGATATCTATAGAACTTTTCACCCAAACACAAATGACTATACCTTCTTCTCATCACCTCACAGAACCTTCTCCAAGATTGACCATACAGTAGGTCACAAAGAAAGCCTCAACAGATAGAAGAAAATTGAAATAATACCTTGTATCCTAACAGGCCACCATGGACTAAAGCTGGACCTCAACCACAACAGAAATAACAAAAAGCCTACACACACATGGAAACTTAAAAACTCTCTACTCAATAATAAGCAGGTCAGAGAAGAAATAAAGAAATTAGGGACTTCCTAAAATTCAATGAAAATGAAGGTACAACATACTCAATTTTAAGGGACACAATGAAAGCAGTTCATAGCACTAAGTGCCTTCATAAAGAGATTGGAAACATGTCATACAAGCAACTTAATGGCACATCTGAAAACCCTAGGGAAAAAAAAGAAGCAGACACACCCAGGAGGAATAGATGGCTGGAAATAATCAAATTCAAGGCTGAAACCAGTAAATTAAAACAAAGAGAACAATTCAAAGAATCAATGAAATCAAGAGCTGGTTCTCTGAAAAAATCAACAAGATAGACATTTATCCAAACTAACTAAAAGGCAGAAAGACACTATCCAAATCAACAAAATCAGAAATGAAAAGGAACAGATGTTTAAGAATGCCAAAGAATCATTAAGTCTTACTTCAAAAGCCTATTCAACACAAAATTTGAAAATCTAAATTAAATAGGCAATTTTCTTGATAGATTTCACTTCCCAAAGTTGAATCAAGATCAGGTAAACAAATGAAATAGTCCTATCTCTCCCATGAAAATAGAAGCAGTCATCAAAAGTCTCCTAATAAAAAACCCCAGAGCCAGATTGTTTCAGTGCAGACTTTTACCACATCTTCAAAGAAGAGATAATAACAATACTCTTCTAACTATTCCACAAAATAGAAATGGAAGGAATATTACCAAGCTCATTCTATGAAGCCACAGTCACCTTGATACCTAAAAAAACACAAAGACCCAACAAAGAAAGAGAATTTCAGACCCATTTCTTTTATGAACATTAATGCAAAAACACTCAATAAAACCAAATTCAAGAACACATCAAAGATATCATTCACCATGACCAAATAGGCTTCATCCCAAGCATGCTTGGAGGGTTCAATATACAGAAATCCATCAATGTAATCCACCATATAAACAAACTGAAAGAAAAAATCATCTCCCTAGACACCAAAGAAGCATTTGACAAAATCTGACACCCATTCATGTTTAAAGTCTTGGAGAGATCAGGGATACAAGACACATACCTAAATATAATGAAAGCTATATACAGTAAGCCAATAGCCAACATCAAATTAAATAGAGAGAAACTCAAAGAAATTCCACTAAAATCAGGAATTAGACAAGGCTGCCCGCTCTCTATATATCCCTTCAATATATTACTTGAATTTCTAGCTAGCGCAATAAGACAACAAAAGGATATCAAGGGATCCACTTCAGAAAGGAGAAAGTCAAAGTATCGCTATTTGCAGATATGGTAGTATACATAAATTAGCCCCCAAAATTCCACCAGAGAACTCTTAAAGCAGATAAACACCTTCAGTAAAGTGTCCAGATACAAGCTTAATTTTAAAAAGAAAATATCAGAAGCCTTCCTGTATACAAATAACAAATTGGCTGAGAAAGAAATTAGAGAAACTACACCCTTTACAATAGCCACAAATAATATAAAGTATTTTTTAGTGTAACTCTAACCAAGAAGCTGAAAGACTTGTATGAAAAAACTTCAAGTCTCTAAAGAAAGAAATTGAAGAAGATTTCAGAAGATGGAAAGATCTCCCAAGCTCATGGATTGGGAGAATCAACATAGTAAAAATGGCCATCTTACCAAAAGTAGTCTACAGATTCAATGCAATTCCCATCAAAATACCTACAGACTTCTTTACGGACCTTGAAAGATCAATTCTCAACTTTACATGGAGAAACAAAAAACCCAGAATAGCTAAAACAATCCTGTACAATAAAAGATCTTCTGGGGCAATCTCCATCCCTGATCTCAAGCTATACTATAGAGCAACAGTAATAAAAACAGCATAGTACTGGCATAGAAATAGGCTGTTTGATCAATGGAATTAAAGTGAAGACCCAGAAATAAACCCACACACCTATGGACACTCGATTTTTGACAAAGAAGCCAAATCCATACAATGTTTAAAAAAATAGTATCCTTACCAAATGGTGTTGGTCTAACTGGATGGATACATGTAGAAAATGCAAATAGATCCATATTTGTCATCCTGCACAAAACTCCAGTCCTTGAATTCTGCCTTCCTGTACATGACCTCTGACCACTGAGCCTGAAGAAATCATCTCTTTGTTTCCTCTGTTTATCTACTGTGCTCTAGGCTCTGATGCGATGCCCAACCCCCTCCACAGTGCTATGCTTCTTCTTGATAAGCAGTGAGGGACAGTCTCATTACCTAGTATTCAGAAGCCCTCATGTGATGCCAGCAAAGACAAGAGTTCAAGTATCTGAGCTCCTGGTTGGCATCTCAATGACTGCCCATCACCTGGGAAGGGACAAGAATTGTGCTTGGTCTACTCCTCTGCCTTGGCTCTGAGGCCTTGAAATTGTTCATTATCTGAGTCTGCTACTGATATAAGCATTCTCTATACACTGTAAGGTACTACCAAGAATTTAAAAACTACTATTATGTCAAAATAAAAACTCACAATTTAGTTCTTAACTTTTTCTTCTGAGCTCACACAATAAAAGTCTTGTGAATAAGAGCCTTGTGGTCAGATCCGTTCAGCAACAACACACTCAACAGTGGTCCCTGAAGGTCTTTAACACTGGGCAGGCCCTTTAATTTCTTTATTTCCTTTTTCATAAATTAGAAGTGTCATATCTATGGCCTAATTAGCTCTCCATCTTCTTATATCCTTGTAATTTGGTGAATTTTACACACTGGGGTTACACGCATGGAGCTGTGGCTAACTAGGTCTGTAAATTGAGTTATGGACAATATGACTTACTGCACAGAAACTGCATTGTCTTTTCTTGTCTCAGTTTTTAAACCTTCAAGCATCTCAGGCCCATGGGGCAAGGTCAAGTCCCTCCTTCGTGGAGCCTCCACATGAGCGTATGGGCAAATCATAATAGATCCCTCACTCACACTACAGATAGCTCCAGTGCATGTGTTGTTGAACAGGAGGCTGTCTGGTAGACTGGCAGGCAGCCTTGTTCCTGGACTTTTGCTGGGTTTTATTTTCTGTCTCACTTCTCTTACTGGGTTTGTTTTGTCTTTAGACACACACACACTCACACAAAGGTAATACTTTCTTTTGAGTATTTTTATAGAGGAAAGATCATACATTGTTTGGAGAAACGCATATTTTGACTTGGTAGACTGTGTGGCAATCATTGTCTTTCCCCTTATCATGCACCAGAAGTTTGTTTTCAACAAAAAGTTTCAATGAGATAGAACCCCAGCACTTCACAGTTCACTTACCTTAAAATCTATGATTCGGGATTTAACAAAATATATGAGAAATGAGAGGAGGCACGCTGACATGCATGTGAGATCGAAAACATGGTAGAGGAGAGATGTGAGAGTAAAGAGGGGGGTTGACCCTAACAACGTGTGCATGAAAGTGTCACAATGAAACCTATTATTCTGATTTAAAAAATTAAATATGATTCAGTGGTTAGTGTGTTCACAAAGTTGTGCAAATATCACCGCAACCAATATTACTAGAACTTTTTGTTACTGCACTCTCAAAACTCCATTCCCATCGTCCAGTTCTCCATAAACTCCCTCATCCTAAAAACCTACTCAAATGACTTTCTACTGGCAGAGTTTTCTATTCTAGCTGTTCACATAAGTAGAACCATTCACCATGGATCCTTTGATGACTAGCTTCCCTACTTAGTATGATGCTATTGTCCTCAGAACCTTTTCTGTTCCTTTAATACTGAAACCAACACGTGCTGCTTCTTTCTGTAGAACTTCATCTTTGAATAGCAGTAAGTAATACTGATGATGATGAGGATAAAATAAGAAATATCTTTAGGTGAGTACTATCTAAACTAGACATTCTATACTATACATTGCTATCTCTTGCCTTACGCTCACTATAAGCTATACAGGAGTTATAATAACCTGTATTTTCCAGGTTAATAAAGAAACACCATGCTGCTTGTTAAGTGATAAATCAAATATTCCAGCCCTGTGATTTCAGTCTAAGTCATTTTTCTGTTCCATGCTCCATGCTTGGTCTATCTTGAAAGATAAACATCACCATAAACCTTATCAAGTCACTGGCCCCTGGTTGTAGTTTGCCTTACATCAAAGGACTAACACAGAACAAGTTCCTTCAAGGTGAAAAGCCCTCAGGCACAGCTGACATGCACACAGGCTGACTGTACTATGATCAAGACTCTAGTGCCTAGAGTCAGAAAGATCTGGCTCCAGACCACAGGTTGGCCATGTTTTGATTGTGAATACCATGCTGTTACTTTCTAGTTCTTAATTTCTCCACATATGAAATGGGAAAACTTCTTCAAGGGTTGTTATTAGAGTGGATTTTTTTAATGAGGGCTAGGACAGTACGTAAGACCAAGTAAGTGTTCAACAGTGTCTGCTATTGACTATTGCTGTATCAGACAATGGTAGAATGACACCTATCAGCCACAAATGATCCCCAGGGAGCTCTGAACTGTAGGGGAGATGTGGAGGTATCTCTTGGGGACCTTGTTTATATGGTGGAAGGGTTTGGATGCAAATGGGAAAAAGAAAAAAGCAGTGCAGGGATGGAGAGACGGCTCTGTGCTAAGAGCATTCCGTGTTCTTCCAAAGGGCCCAAGTTCAATTATCAGTTTCCACATTAGATGGCTCACAACCACTTGCAATTTGAGCTCCAGGATATCTGAAACCTTTAACCTCTGTGGGTTCCTGTTTTTAGATACACATACCCACGCACATACATGTAATTAAAAAGAAGTTAAAAAGAATGAGCAAACCTACAACACTATACAAGACAACACATGAGGGACCTGAACAAATGGTCCCCCAGGGAGCCTTGACTTCTATAGAAGTATGAAAGCACCATTAGGCAGATGATTGTGCAGTTTACCACCATGAAGAGAACAGTAGCCAGCCTTTGGAGTTCACAGAAAGCTGGGTATGTACGGTGATGCTCACATCTAATTCCAGGACTTGGGAAGCAGTGGTAAGCAGATCTCTGAGTCAGAGACTATCCTGGTCCACAGGCAAAATTCCAGGCCAGCCAGCACTTCATTGGGAGACCCTGATTCTAACAATAGAATACAAGTTAATGCATACATTTCTGTCTGGAATGCATGTGAGGAGAGCTGCAAGCTTTGCTCTGTGTCCAGACAACACATTACTAAGAAGAGTTTGGTACTTTGCATGGTGCCTTGAGATGTGGGTTCACTTCATCCACATTGAGTCTGTAGACTGGATTCACAGAAAACCATTTACAGTCAATATATGACAGACTAAGTGACCTCCTCCATCTTGGAACCTAGGAGAATGTGTGCGCAAAAACCACCAGCAAAGGGTAAGCCAAGCTAACCAGCAGTGCCCATTGGTCCAGAAAGGACCCAGAGCTCAAGAACAACTTGCAGGAAGTTAGGTTTTCCTGCACTGACTGGCTTTTCCAGGAGCAGAAGGAAACATAAGAACCTTACAGGATGTGATGATCCCTCTGCATTTTGGGGACCACATCACATCGGGCCTTCCTCCCTGGGCATACACAGCCCACCCAGCCTTGGCAGCCTTCATCTTGAGCCTCTAACTTTCTAATACCTCCCTGCTTCAGGCACTGTACACTCGCCAGGCTCTCTTTCTACAATGTTTTTCTCTGATCACAGCTTAGGCTTCTTCAGGGAGATGTACCTTGCCTGCCGTGTGCAAGGTAACTCTTTTAGACTCTCGTCTCCTAGCATCTTGTTTTGTTTGTTCCCTTGTCATATTCCCCTGAGCAGCAGCTAGATTGTTTAGTGATTTTTTTTCTCTGTCTCCCTTGGCCTGAATGCAAGTTTCGTTAAGGTGAACATCTTTACACACAGAAGGCACACGTTAAAGGCTTCTGAGGGATGATTCAATGCTTAAGAGCACTTGCTGCTCTTTCAGGGGCCCAGAGTTTGATTCCCAGAACTCATCCCCATTTTGGGGAATCCAGTGCTCTTTTTTGACTTTCACCCGGTGAGTGGCTCCAGGCACACACATGGTACCTACATGAAGGCAAAACATGCACACACATAAAATTAAAAAATGAATTCTAAATATATATTTTAAAAGAAGGCACACACTAAATATTAATTGGATGAATGGTATGAGCATGGTCTTTAAAGTTCCTTTGTGGGGGAAGGGCTTCCATGCTTTCCAAGAAGAGACAGATGAGAAAATAAAGTGGAAAATAGAATTGCTAGCTGCCAAATTAACTAGAGAAAGAAACAACCAGAGAGGCAAGCATCTGAATGCTTAATTATAAAATGCAAACCAAGACAGTTTTCAAATAGGCACAGGATTACGTCCCCCGAAGCAGATGGATCATGATGTGCCAAGGTTGGCTACTTCACACCCCCTCAAGACTGGTGCCCAGTTCTTCATGTAAGGACAGCATTATTTTTTAGCCTTCCCAAGAACACTCCAACCAGAAACACTTCAAATGCAAGGACAAAGGAATCTCACTGATGCTGAGCTCCAGCAGATCGGTGCCATGTGGAGCATCTGGCCAGAGCAAGAACATCTGTTCTCAGCATGAGCCCTGTTAGCTTCATCATTGAGCTTTCAGTGGGAAAATGTACAATTAGGATGCACGGGCTTAATTGGTAGCAAGGTGGTGACTTGGGCCTTACTGCAGCCTGTAGGCTAGGGAGCAGATGCAGATACCCAGAGAGCGCCCACATCCCAGAGGACGCCATGGCAGAAAGGCAAGGAGGGCCTCAGCACCTGGGGCCAGCCTTTCAGCAACCAAGGCTAAAGCAACAGAGGCCACCTGGAGACTGGTGGAAGAAAGTAAGATTAAGGAGAGAAGGAAGGAGAAAGAATGGGCAGGAAGTGAGAGCAAAGGTGGGAGAAGACCACACAGCCAGAACAAGGACAGGGATATCTGGAGAGGAGAAAGGTGCCTGTGGGGATATAGGATCTCTCAAAACAGCAGCAAGACCACAGAGAGCCTGGGTCATGGTTCTACAACTTTCTAGGCATGAGTTCAATTCCCAGGAACTCCATTTGACATTATTGACCTCAAGCTACAGGGAGAAAAATCTACAGGTTCTCAGCAGTGGATGTGAAGCCTGGAGAGTTAAAATGTGCAAAAAAAAGGCTAAGAGTAGCGCTTGACATGCAGCCAACTGCTATTGTTATTTTTATTTATTATTAACTACACAGCTAAGTGCGTTCACCACTATGTACTCTAAGGCAGATTGCGTTTTCTCCTAGCAGGACAATGAACTGAGCACTGAAATGAATCCCAAGTCACAAAACAAGCATGTAGCAATGGAAGGCTTGGTCTGAGCTCACCACGCCTCTGGTCCCCTTCCTCCCTATTCCGGAGATGTTTACGCCTATGTGCCTACTGCCTTTTACTGGTCTCACTACTAGGCAAGAGCTACTGGTACTTTAAACAGAGGCTTCCATCTTGCTTTGTCATGGTAAAGCCCTAGAACAACCTCCTTGCCCAATGATGGCTTGGCAGGCAGCACTTCTTGCTCCCCAGGAAGCAGGGTTAGGACTAGATGATGGAGTCCAATTCTAGCTCCATTGTCAAGGTTGTAAGTATGCAGAGAACGGGGACTATACACTTAAACCCTGTATAAAAGTAGAACGACACACCCCCAGGTCTGCAGTGATGAATTATTAGTCTATGAGAACAGAGTCCTCAAGATGTCTAGCACTCAACCCCAGGCATCTCATAGCATCACTGCAAGATGATACATATGCTGAAAGCTGAGCTATAGCAAGCTGGGTAGCAAGACAGAGATAAACTGCGGCAGAGTGTCGGGTTGAAGGCAAGCATGCAGAAGGCATCAGATGGAGCAAGGCCAGCTCTGGATAATCAGAGAAGAGCTGAGAATAATAACTCAAGCTAACTTAAGCCCTGAAGCCTCTAGGAACTATAGAAAAGTTTTAGTAAGAGATCAAATCATGAGTGAAATTTGCTATAGAAAAGATTAGAGGATTCCGGAATAGCCTTTAAAGGCATTTCCTAGGGAACTGTCAAGTTTCGTTACAAGCGTATGGGGGGAATGTGTTACTTTTGTTCAAAACTCTACCTGTTGTGGTTAAATGGGCACCCAGTGACTCAAATGTGTAAAGGTTTGGTGCCAGTCCTGGCCACTGCTGGCAAGCAGTGAAACCTTTAGGAGGTAGAGTCTGGTGGGATGGAGCTAGGATACTGCGGTATACCCTTAAAGTGGAAAACAAGAGTGCAATCTTTTTTTTTTTCTGTTTTCTGGTTGCCAGGAAGTGAGCAGTTTTCCTTCATCTCACTAACCTGGCCAGATGTGCTTATCACAGACCCAAAAGCAATAGGACCAACTCACAATGGATGCCCCACTGTTTGAGCCAAAATAAACTTTTTGCTTCATAAAAGTGACTATCCCAGGCCATGTTGCCATGACAGAAAACTGAATAATAAAACGGGTCACACAGGAATGTTCATATTCAGTGTAATCACAGTTGAATTGTTTGTACTTACAAATGTCTTCGTCTTAGAAGGTATGGTAGCCACTGAGTGCTGGCATACGAAGAGCTATTTAATCATGAGGAAGTCAACTAACCTGTCCAAGGCTCTGGGTTTTTTCCCGCATCTGTAAAATAAGCTTAATAGTAGGACCTAACTTACAGGCTGATGTGTAAGTTCAAGGAAGATGACAAAAGTGAAGAAGGCAATGTGATGACAAACACATTTAGAAAAAACTTAACAAGCCAGACACAGTGGCACACACCTGCAATCCCAGCACTCGGAAAGGCAGAGAGGCAGGTGGATCTCTAATTTTGAGGCCAGCCTGGTCTAAAAAGAGAGTCCAGGACAGCCAGGGGTACACAGAGAAACCCAAAAGAAAAGAAAAAGAAAGAACTTAACAATTCGAGGTAATGGGTCATTGCCATTTGCATTGTCCCTAGGAATAGCAATGCTGAAATGTGGCTTAAGAACCATCAAATCTAATTTGTCGGCTATTCAAGGAAAACAGTCGGCTGTAGCTAAGCCTTTCTCTGCTTCTCACCTCATTTCCAGCAGTCACCAAGCCTCTCTCTCCACTCTGTCGTTTCCAATCTCACTGATGACCCTCACTCAATTTTAATTCTGTGTCATGGGTCTACCTCCACCAACTGCAAGGATACCCGCAAGGCTCCGGTGCATTTGTTGCATCCTTGACACAGAAGCTGTAGAGCCTGATTTGAAGTCTTAGCTTGTATTAAAATTTGTTCTGTGCACTTTTTTTTTTTCATTCTGCTGATTGAACATCCCTACTCTGAAAATACAACATTTGAGATGTTTCATATACAAAACGTTTTGTATGACACATTGGTCCACATCTGGGAAACTCCACAAGTGACAAGGCATAATCAAAATGTAAGTGCATAAAAAAACACTGGCATGAAATAGACATTTGGATCATTGGAATAGAGTACGGAACCCTTACATAAGTTATATAACTACAAATACTTGATCTTTGACAAGATACCCAAAATATATATTGAATAAAAGACTGATCACCAACAAATAGTGCTGAGAAACTTGGATTTCAACACACAGGAAAAACGATGCTAGATCCTTAGCTCTTACTTTGTACAAAACTCAACCCCAATGGATCATGGACCTCAACATAAGACCTGATACCTAAAACTTGTAGAGAATAACATGGCGGGTATGCTTAAACTTAAACCCACAGGTGGAGACTTTCCTAATAAGACTCAGTAAAGGAAATAAGACCAACAACTGACAAACAGGAGCTTACAAGCAAAAAAGATTCTATGTGTAGCAAATGAAATAGTCACTCAAGGAAAGAGAAAGCCCACAGCATGAGAGAAAATTTTTGCCAGCTATACATCCTACAAAAGATTCATCCAGAATACACTTAGAACTAAATGCCTAGAAAACAAAACACTAAAGCTAAACACCAAGAAGACAAACAACCTAATTTTTAAAAAATGGGTTATGGAATTGATGAGGATGTTCTCAAAACAAAAAACAAAACAAAAAAAAAAATGACCAATGAACACTTCAAAAAGTATTCAACAACCTTAGCTGTGTGTTGAGTGAAGAAAGTTGCAGATATCACATGATCACTCTCATACAAAGGTCCTAGCTTCTAATCTTTTATGTATGTAACACAAGTACACATGGAAGACAGAAATCTCAAAACAGGCCACTGGTAGGAAAGATAGATTTGGAGAGGAGTTATAGTCAAATTTGTGGAAATGATTGTTCATAAGGGAATATTGGGGATAGAATGGTTCGAGCAAGTAATGGGGTAAGGGCTTACAAGTTTAATTAAAACAAGGTGTGCATAAAAAGGCTACTTGGGATCCTGTGCTCTTGCAAGTCAAGTGAAAAGTATGTTTAAAAAAAAAAGGGAATAGCAGATCTCAAGAGTCCCTCCCACTTCCAGGTTAGAATTTCTAAGTGGTTTGAGCGTGCGGAGGTAACCATGGCTACTGTGAGCTCATGTGTGCAACAGCTGTACCATGCCCAGAGGACCAAATTCTACATCACTGTGGAGGCTCCACCAGGGGAATCTCACATTTAAGGCTTGCCTGGGCAGTTTAGCAAGACTCTGTCTCAAAGTAAAAAAAAGTGTTCTTCCCAGACTTTGGTTTAATTCCTACTACCACACAAAAAAAAAAAAAAAAAAAAAAAAAAAAGAGGGGAGTGGAAGGAAGAAAAAAAAAAAAGAATTACATGGGATAGAGGAAGGAAGGAAGAGAGAAAGGAAGAAGATCTAGTCCGGTCTCTTGCAGTGAAAATCAGTCGCCATCTGCACTCCTGAGCTGGAGCCTTCAGTGTTTCCTGTGTGTTTGGCATCCTTATCAATAGCCCCAAAGGAACAGGTTACATTGCTCACTCTCACTCAGAGCAACAGACTGGCTGGAAGCTCCACTGACTTGAGGACCTTGCATTTCCTCTTCCTGGCACCATGGTTTCCCTTTTCACAGTTCTTCCCTGTTAGCAAGTCAAGTGCCAGTGAGGCAGATGCATGAAGGAACCAGCCAGCAGTGCTGAGCGCAAAGAGCCATCCAAAGCGGTGAGCCAAGAGAGTAGGCTGGTGCTGGCGGAAGACTGAACGCAACAGCCTCACACCCAGAGCCTGACAAGGGGAGGCAGCCTGTGTTCTCCACTTTGTGACATAAAACTGGTCACTCTGAAAATCAGACACACAAACGTTCCCCCCCACGTGTGTTAGACTCTTTCAGAATCTGGGGAGATCAAGGGGACAACGGATGATTCAAAGGGTGACACTGGAGTTTGATGGACATAGATGTACCTCCCCGTTATCAGAGCAATGAGACGAGGTGCCTTTGAGCAAGTTAGCTGACCTCTCTTGGTCTGCTTTCCCTTCTGAAAAACAATGGGGGGTTGTTGACCAAATCACACAGAGTACACCCTGAGGGTTTTCAGCCGTGATAAAGCCATGCAACGTTATAATAGCTTATATCTGCTAAGAACTGACCAACCATTATGACTTTACTATCACTTCTGTGGCTTCAAAACCAGCGTTCAAGACATTCAACAAAATTAAGCAGTTTGAAGCGTTTTGTTGCTTCCCAACTTCCACAAGATGGTCTTTTTATCCTGTCCCCCTCTTCCTTTCCTACCCCTCGCCCCCAAAGCTCGCTCTGGTTCCTTCTTGCCGTTGCCCTCTGTTTCTACAGACATGGCCAAAGCTGATCCTTATTTGTTCCTTGGTACCTTCTCAAGAGCAGGCTCTGGCTTCCCCATCCCATTCACCCTTTCGCTAGGAGAATTTTCCTGCCCCTTCCTGAGCAGAAGTCTTGTGTTAACTCTGGCAACTTAGGAGTGAAAAAAAATATCAACTATTGATTTCCTGGACTGAGGTCTTTGAAGATTTTTCAAAGTCTCAGAACCACTTCCCAGAGAAGTTCAAAGAAGAAATTCATCAACTGGCTTATTCCACTTTCAGACAGCATTTCCACTTCAGTCAGGAGTGTCTAAGGGAAGATTACCCACTGGGGAGCTGCTGCCTCTCCAGAACAGCCTGCTATCACAGGATTGAAACTTCCCTGTGGTATTCCAGCTCACAGAACCACGACAGAAAGCGTTCCCTTCCTGCAAGCTTGATGCGGACTCCGTCCTTGCCCCTACGGCACTGTGAGATGGAACTGTGAATCCTAGTACTGTGCTCTGGACTCTGTCTCTCAGACGCTCAGAGGCTGTGATATGGCTAGACCAAGAGAAAAGAAGCATCAAACGCAAGCTTGCCTCAAGGGAGGTCTCTTTCCTTTGCTCTTCCCGATGTGGCTGGCTATCATGTTTCCCCCGGCCTCTAGTTAGAGTTGGTGTTATGTGGGTATCAAGCAACGTGTATAGTGTTAATTAATGATGGTATAAAGTCCTAATGCCCATCTATACACAAATGAACAAGTGAGGCTAAGCAAACTTGGTGCATATTAACTGAGAGAGCCATGCTCTGTAAAAATTGTATAGGGAAGCCATTTGCTTTGGTGAAATATAATTTCATGGCCTTTTCTGGGAACACCTGCAAGATGCTGCTATCACTGCAAATTGGAGAGAAGCTAGATGGTGAGGCAGCAGCCATGGGTCAGAACCCATGAAGACAGGGATAGGAAACGCAGAGACCTCAGTCATTTTTTTTCTTCCTTAAAAAAAATATTGTAATAATTATTATGCATAAGCATGTGTGTGGTCCCGAGTTTATGCATACCACATGTAGGCAGGAGCTTGGGGAAACAGAAGAAAGCATCACATCTTCTAGAACTGGGTTACAGGCAGTTGTAAACTCCAGATGGGCACTGGGTGCAGAACCAGGGTCTTCTGCAAAAGCAGTCAGCACCTCTAACCGCTGAGCCTTCCTCAAGGCTCCAGGGAGCTCATTCTAGGATGGAAAGCCCACTGCATCACAGGCATGTTACTGCTTGTTTTTGCTAACTGTGCATCTCTTGGGGCCACATAAAGCTTGAATTCTGTATAACTTTTCCTAAGAGTCACCAAGAAAGCATTGAGTGACACCCTGTGACATCGTTGCCCACCTTACTGACAAATAGAAGGGACCCTCATGGCTGCTCAGAGTGAAGGCGTCTCAGACACTGTCAACAAGAGGTTTGAACAGTTGTGACTCAGATCCTGGTGTTTAGAATCCTAGTGTTTAGCTTGCCCAAGAGCTGAGCCCTGGCTGGGAAGGGAGGGACGCATGTTCCCAGAAGGGCAGTGCCACCACAGCTGAGCAACCCAAGCAGTTTTCTCTCAATTATCTACCCTTGTCTAATTTCAGGAAAATTTATTCAGCAAATTGCAGAACTTTTTGGCACTAAACTCAGAAAAAAATTCCAAAAGTGAATTCATATCCAAGTAAGCCTGTCATCTCTACTTATAGCCCTTTCTTCTCTTCTTGCAGGAGGAGGAGAAAAAAAAAAAAAAGATCCAGACATTTTCCAAGAGAAAATAAACTCTCACGACTGAGACGGGGGCTTGCAAGTTTGGATAAAATTTTCAATTGAAAAAGTGGTTCTCAAGTTGACAAAGTGCTTCCCTCCCACACCCCAACTAAATCACCACTCCAGTCTGTGAGTCAGCGTGGAAGCTCCGGTCTCATCTCGTAAACATGGAGTTTCCATGCCCGTGTTCTAGATTCCTTGCTAGCTAGCCCAGTGCAACTCCGGGTCAGGGCAAATAAGGTAAGGAGACCATTCAAGTTCAACTTCAAAAGCTATTCTTCTCTGGGCTAGAGTTTAGGAGACGCCAAAAGAACTGTTTTCCCTATTGTCCCGGACTAAACTGCTGACAGCGAAGAAATATGAATACTTGGCAAAATATCAAACTCTAACAATAGGCAACTACACAGGGAGATCGTTCAGTGTGGCTGTCCTGTGGCATACCTCTCTTTACCGTGTGAGGTTTAAGAAGGCTGTGGGAACTTTGTCCTTATCCCTGCCCAGGCCATTCTTTTCTGCCTGAGTGTTCCTCTTGCTTTGGGCTGAGTAAGCCAAGGGGCAGAGGTCCTTAAAGCTGTCAATCCACGGAGCACAGTCAGTAACAGGTGCCCTTTTTTGTCTGAAATGGGTCCACTGCTAATCCACCTGTTAGGAGAATTATCACTGTGACATAGTACTAAGCATGATAATTAAGACTGAGTGAGAGCTCTGTAAGGTCCTAGGTGAGGTCCTAAGAAGAGTTAAGGATTTTCTACACGCTGTTATCTTCCACACCGCTTCCCATGTATGTACACATGCGCGCGCGCGCGCACACACACACACACACACACACACACACACACACACACACGTGCACACGTGCACAGACATGCTTTTGTCCTACCATATCCACTCATCCACCTAATATTACACCCTTCCTAATATACGTCTCCTATTTCCTAGATATTTACCAGTCTTCATCTTCCATTACTACCCTCTAATTGTGTATTTTATTTCCTTTAGGTTTTGTCATCACCCAGGCTATCCAGATTATCTCATAAAATTATTTTTGCCTAAGTACCAAGTCTTTCAAGGAGAAATATATTAATACTAGAAGTGAGTTAAGGATGAAGGACAAGGGGAGGGGGCTTAAAGGGGCTGGAGTAAGCAGGGCTAGTTAATTAGCTACAGATGCGCTAAAGTACATTTGAGTGAAGGAAGTGGCCCATTGGCCTCTGTAACAGAGGAGGGTAGGCAGCTAGAGAGGAGCCCTGTTTCTATTGCGAGTCTTCCTGTATACAATGGCTTGAAACAGGGCACTCTTCTCAGTCCAGTGGCTCTGAAAGGCTCAATGAAGCCCACGGAAAAAAAAATCTCACCAGACCAAACTCCAGGTGCCAGGAGATTGTTTCTTGCTGTGGCCTCCAGGGTTGAATCAGGTTTTGTTGTTGTTTCTGTTGTTGTTATTTGTTTGTCTGTCTGTTTGTTGTTGTTTGGTTTGTTGGCAGGTATCAGCCTTATGTTCCTGTTTCCTTGCTGGCTTTCATCTGCAGGCCAGCTCTAGCTTCTAAAGACACCAATATTCTTTCTTTCTCCTTCTCCTAAGCTATGCGTGATGGGCCTAGCCTTTCACATGGTTCAAACTGCTCCTTTTCTGTCACTGTATTTCCCTGGACACTGTGCTTTCTTGTCTTACTTTTTCAAGGTCTGGTGTGCCTAGGCTGAGTTCACTTAGAATGCCCAGAGTAATAATCGCCTTGCCTTAAAATCTACAATCCTAGCTCCATCTGCAACACCCCTATTGGCAGGTCATGGCAATGCCTGTGTTAAGTGGCATGATTGTGCATGAACAGAAACACACACAGACTTTACTCACAGATAAAGCATCACCTTCATTGGGAGGATGCTGAGTGAGCTACCCATGGAGGAGATACAAAGTAATCCTATAGGCTTGGCCCCAGGAATCCTGCTCATATACAGCAATGGAGTATGCTCAAGAGGGAGGAGGGACTTTGACTTAGACTCCAGACCCATGAGCACCCGTGGTCCAGAGATGGAGCCGACAAGATTGAGACCATGAAGTTAAAGGCAGTGCATGCTTCAGTGGGCATTACTGGTTCTAGTTGGAACTCTAACTGCCGTACAACCTTGGGTAAGTCCTGCCATGAGCCAGGTTCATCTCATAAAGGAAGAGAATGAAACTATGAAGGATACTGAGACAGCAGGTACCACCAGGCCCCCATCCCACATCTTTGTGTGATACCTAGAGCTCACCCCTGCACTCCTATTGTTCAGTCCCAGTCATGAAATCTCTCCAATGCCCAATGTTAATCTAGCCAAGTTACAATGCATTAAAGTCACCCAGTCATTTTTAAGTTGTGTTTTTTATAAGGGGCTTTCCAGAGTTGACACTATATTGAACAGGCTTGTTATATTGCTTAGGACCACACTAAACTTGCCTGAGCTCCTGTTTCAAGCACCTGTGGCTAGCTGAGGCCAGAGCTGCCCAGCAACAATGGCTAATAAAAGCAGTTGCAGTAGGAAATCAAGACAGAGATAAATGAAATTTCTTTCTTGGCCTTAAGTCTTAGTGTCCGGTTGTGGGTTTGTTTGGGTGTTTTTGTTTGTTCTCTTGGTTTTGTGAGGCAGGGTTTCATGTAGCCCAGGCTAGCTTCACGTTCACTATGTAGCCAAGGATGTCCTTGACCACTTGATCCTCCTACCTCTACCTCCCAAACTCAGAGATGATAGGCGAATGCCATCAAGCCCTGCTTCAGTGGCCACTCTTGAACTTGTGAGTGCGTTACAAAATGCCAAGTGTAATCTTTGGTGACGGGTATCCTTCAGGTGGCATAAAATAAGCAAGTCGGTCTCTTAGACAAGAAGAAGCTGTGCAGGTAAACTGAGATGTTCTGCGGGTTGGTCCTCTACAAACTCTGCAGATGCAGATTAGCAAACAAGAGATGTATCAGGGTGCAGACTCGAGGAAGGAAGGAATAACTGGCCTCGGGGGTTAGCATTACAGAGCGGATTCAGCAAAGGCCTCGGCTTGTTGCACAGAAGGCTCTGAAGCTGGGCTGGTCTTCCAGAAATGACCCCAGGAGGGCCAGAAGGTACAATCTTATCCATCTCCACTGTCTTGTCATTGAGTGTAGGCTTCCTGCAAGTAGACCATGCCCTTGGGTGATGTCCTTTGGAAAGGTCTCCTAAGAGGGGGCAGATTCCAGGAAAGGCAGGCAGTAAAGGGCTGCCAGCCATCCACAAGCTCAGAAGCTGAGGAACAAGTCCTGTAATCCTGAAGGAAGACATGGTCACACCTCAGAAGCACACAGGATGTTCTCCCAGCATCATCCTTTCAGAGACCAGTAGTACTCACCGGCACTGGTCAGGAGCCAGGCTGGAGGTGTGTATATTAAAGATCCCCCAAAAGGTTCACATGTTGAGTGTTTGCCCTGCCCCCCAATAGATGGATCCAGTCATTGAGATTGCATGAGATGATGAAGGTACTAACTTCACCAATGGGCTAATCCACTGATGAGCTACCACTGGGGAAAAAAAGACTAGGTGTAGAGGCTGGACCAAGAAAAATCACTGGGAGGGTGCATCTTACCCAGGTTCCTTGCTCTTTCTACTTCCTGTCTGTTATGGTGTGGGCTCCTCTGCCCCACCGTGTCCTTCCATCACAGTGGACTGGTTCGTCACAGGCCAAGAAAAGAATGGACACAGCCACCATGGACTGGACCTTTTGAAGCCACAAGCTAAAATTAAACTTCTCTCAAGTATTTATCACAGACACACAGATACACGAGCATGCGCAAACATACACATCAGCCTAACAGACACAAATACTTACTTAAATTTAAAATAATTTTTAAAGCTTTCATCTGATTGACACAGAAACCACCATCTGTCTCTCCTTGCACAGTCTATCCCATCTGCAGGTGACAACCCATAGTCTCCCCACAGCTGGTACTCGAGTGATGCTCATCCAGAGCAATGACAAATAGAAGAGGCATGAGTGGAACAGACAGTTCATTCTAGTGTGCAAACCCTATTTAGCTTAATTTTTCTGGTAAAAGTTTATGGGCAAATACAGTGTCTGCTAGCACTGCTATCACAAAATTCCAGAAACTGAGCCACTTAAACACAATAAACTGTCTCAAAGTTCCAGATGCTAGAGATTCAAAATTAAAATGTTACCAGGTTTAGTTTTTCTTTAGCTTGCAAACTGTTGTCTTCTGTGTCCCTGGGCCATGGCCTGCCACACTTGTCCTACGGGCCTCTTCCCCACCCTCCATGACCTCACTTAGCCTTACTTAACTCATGAGAAAATAAAAACACAATCACATTGATGAAAAAGACTTCAGCATATGAGTTTTCAAGAACACAACTGAGTTTGTACAGACAACACAGAAAAATTCAACATACTGTGTCCAATAATCTATAGATGAATAACATGCTACAGAAAATTTATATATGGGTGCCATTAAGAAGTACTCTTTAAACGTCCTTTTGTTTGTGATCTTATTGTTTACTTGAGAATTAGAAAACATAAAATACCAAAAGGAAAAATAAAATCACCACATTCTTAATACCCACCTAAAAAATTATTGCAAGTTGGACTAGGGGGAAGTACTTGCCTAAAATGTATGAGACCTTACTTTCAGTTTACCATACTGCAAGTTGTATGTATGTATGTATAATGTATTAAAATATATGACTATTTTAATGTATAAAAGTTGATATATTTCTTTTCAGCCTTTTTTCTCTGCTACATGTGAATTTTTTAACAATTTATCTTATTACAAACATTTTATATATATCTTTATTCGAAATAGTTTGTTACATTTACTTGTGTGTATGTGTGTGTAGGCACATTTATATCATAGTGTCAGTAGGGTTTTCTGTCTATGAAGAGACACCATGACCATGGTAACCCTTATAAAGGAAAACTGTAAACTGAGGCTGCCTTACAGTTCAGAGGTTTAGTCCACTATCATTATGGTGGGAAGTATGGTGGCATGCACTAAGACATGATGGTCTGAGAGTTTTACATCTTGATCTGCAGGCAACAGGAAAAGAGAGAGACTGGGCCTGGTTTGAGAATCTGAAATCTCAAACCCCAGCCCACCCCAGTGACACACTTCCTCCAACAATGCCACACCACTCCAACAAAGCTACACTTCCCAATGGTGCCATTGCCTATGAGCCTATAGGGGCCACTTCCGTTCAAACTATCAAACATAATATACATGAAGGTCAGAGGAGTTGGATCTCTCCTTCTACCATGTGGATCCAGATAGAGTCAAATGCAGGTTGTCAGCCTTGGCAACAAGTGACCTTATCCACTAAGCCACTCTACCATCATTTCATTCATTTTTTTTTATTACACATAGTCAGAGCATTATTATTAAAAAGAAAGCAATGTCTCCTAATTTAACTGTCTATTGTTTTATTTTAGAAACTATTTTTGTGTAGTCTTGAATGTTGGATTTCCCATTTTTACTATTATTCTTTCTCTCCCTATAGAGCTCTTCCCTTTGTCTTCTCAGTTTCCTTGACATTCCTGGATCCGCACGAGCAGCTTTCCTTTGCCTTTACAGAATGTGCCTTCTGTGTTGTTTGCTTAATCCAACCTCTTTGTGACATCTCTTGGACCATTGCTATAGTGTATTTTTGTTCTAAGCCTGTTTCCCAGTGTGGCTGGGAGCTCCTTGAGTACAGACCACACCTCGGATCTGCTGCTCCTCCATAATTGATCAATGTTGGTGAACTGGTTGGCCAGCTTGCTGGTTGGACTCCCATTTTCTGAAAATTAAGACTCAATGCCCAGTTGTCTGTGGAAATTACTTTTTCTCCTACTTACCCTTTGGAGGGTACTGGCTTGTGACATTTCCACAGCAGGACTAAATTGGATGAATTGTGTTCTTTTGTGTTCCCCCAATTCCCCTACTCCATGTGCCTTGACAGCAGGATGGTTCTATTATGTTATATCCTATTGTGTCTCTATAATGGCTTAATTACTGTGTATGGGCTTCTGACTGGGAACTGGGGAGATGGCGAATTCTATAAATAAATCACACTTTCAGTGACATTAATATGCTGCCAGGTGTAGTTGTGTCTGCACTGCACAGGTCCACATTAAAACCCAAAGTATTGTCAAATACATGTTGTAGGTAAAGAGTTTATTTTAAATTCCTCTAGAGTGAATTAAGCTTCAGTCAAAACATATCCTGGAAGCAGTAACTTTTGTATTCTGAGATGCCCTGTACCTTTTGGCAGTCCATCTCAGCTTGTCTCCCCCACGATACGGAAGCTTGTACAAGCCACACACAGAGTATCAGGAGGCAAAGCTCTCTCTTGCGTCTAACCTGGAGGAAACAACAGCTTTAGATTCTCAGTACTGAACCAATGTTGTCATCCTTTCAAATGCACGCAAAATAGGCCAACCTCAAATTCCCATCAATAGTTAAGTTAGAGAGCAGGAAAAGGTTGGGGGATGGAGAAGAAGGGAGGAACAAAGGGAAAAAAAAACCCAGGAGGAGCCCTGAATCCACATATGTGCAATATCAGAGAAATCTGCTAGTTATTACCTTTTCTCCCATGGTTTACTGCACTTTGAGTTTACACAACAACCACAATAACAAGCACAAACTGAGACCCTAGAATCTGCAAAGTTGGGGCATGACATTTTGACATTATTGCTTGACACCATTACTTTGGTAAAAACTATTTTGTGAAGTTAAAAAAAAATTATCTCAGTCACAGTAATAGGAGAGGGAAGTAAGGGGAAAGTGAGAGGGAGGGAGGAATGGGAGAATACAAGGGATGGGATAACAATTGAGATGTAATATGAATAAATTAATAAAATATATTTTTTTAAAAATTATCTTTTATATCTTCTCCCTTTCAAATCTTCATGCCACCTTGTGTCATGTGGTCTTTCAGATTCAAACCAGTACCTTCTCACAGGGGCTGGGGAGGTTTCAGAAAGGGACGGATAGAACAGGAGTTGCACACTCAGAAGTTTTGGGGCTAATGTTAGATGACTCAGTGGGTAATGGTGCCGGCCACTAAACCTGAGGGCCTGACCTCCACTTGTGTACCTGTGCTTACACAAATATCATACCCTCTCATATACAGTAGTAATAAATCAATACATCTTTTTGCCGTGGTCATTCTGCCACATCAGCACTTCTGCACTAAGGTCACTCTTCCATGCAGACTCTGAGAGTCCAAGGGTCCCTTTGTTCCCTGATCCATGGGGTTCACTTCCTCTGTCCTTTGCTTCTGTCTGTAGGCACTGATGTCAAGTGTATGTTGCAGTGTTGTCATGAGAAAGGTTATAGGTCAGCAAAAGGATGAAAGATAAAAAGTAAGGATGGAACGAGCAAGAATGCAATGGCTGGTGGAGAGACAGGGCTGGCTGGGTAGGTGCCAGCACCCCTTCCCCCTAAATAATCACCAAGTCAACAGTACACCCTAAAGTAAACCATGGGTGATCTGCTTAGGGAGATGCCTGTGATGGCATCTTGTAGTCAAGAATTCTGTGCTAAATTCTGTAGATTCGTGCATTTGCAAGCAGTGTTTTTTAATCAGAATAGATGTACCACACGTGCTCATGTACGTGCAGGTGAGCATATACATGTGTGTGCTGAATGTGGTAGCTAGTTTATTATCTCTGGTATCGCCCTCTCAGGAGCCACCCACCTTGTATCCTTGTATTTTGATGCTTGCCACTCCCTGGCCTGGAGCTCACCAATTTGGTTAGGCTGACTGGCCAGCAAGCCTCATATATCCATGTGTCTGCCCATCTCCAGAAGTCACTGCCACGTGGAGCTTCTGACATGGGTGTTGAAGAGCACACTAAGATGTTCATGCCTGTGGTGTTTTACCCACCGATCCATCTCCTCAGCCTGACTTGCATATCTTAAGACATGTAGTTTTCACATAATAAATGTATAAAACTTGTGTTTGTCAAATATATGAACTCATAGGGAAAGGCTGCAGAGGCAGGAGAATACACAGTGAACTCTAGAGCCTTTAGACTCTTAGACTATATGAATCTCTATGGGAACCAGAGAGATGTTCTGTTGGTAAAACATCTGCTGGCACAAGCATGCAGACACATGTTTGGATGCCCAGTACTCATACCCAAAAGCCAGGCATGGTCACAAACGTCTGTCACCCTAGCACAGAGACACAGCCTGGTGGATTCTTGGAGCTTATTAGCCATCTAGTCTAGCCAACTGATGAGTGATGGCTTCAGAGAGAGACTATCTCAAAAAATAATGTGAAGAGGGATTCTGGAAGATGCCCACATCCCCCACATGTACACAAATGCGCATGCATGTGTTCCTGTGTGCAGAGAGAGAGAGAGAGAGAGAGAGAGAGAGAGAGAGAGAGAGAGAGAGACAGACAGAGACAGAGAGAGACAGAGAGACAGAGATAGAGACACAGAGACAGAGAGGCACAGAGACAGACACACAGAGAGACAGAAAGAGAGACAGAGAGACAGAGACAGACAGGTATGAGAGACAGAAAAGGAGACAGAGACACAAAGAATATGAATTTCTTCATAAGACCAGTCTAACTCACAATGTACCTAAACACTTTTTACTAAAATTCTGTGCCAGATACATTATGGTTAACACTGGAGGAAAGCAGTGGAAAAGGAAAGAATAATATTCAAGAGAAAATAAGCACAAATGGGAACAGGGGTGATAGAAGGTGAGTTACAGCAAAATCAAAAACAATAACTTACCAGACCCAGAGGCACAGAGTAATAGGGTTTTGAACATGCAATAACTAGAAATTAACTTAAGATAAATGATGAATCAGAGGAATTTTTGGCAGTGCTCACCCATTTTGCATTATATGACTTAACTGAACACACAACATGTACTTGCTGTCATAGTGTGCAACACCAACAAATTTTCCCCCAGTGAGATTAAAAATTAATGAATGTGATTGTAACAGGAATACCACCAGAGATGACCACTTAGACATAGTTTATAGCCAATTGAAAGTCTTTATCGCAGTCATCTGGGACTACCTACACTCAGGTATTCAGGACCTAAGTGTAACCCCAAGGTTTTTGAAAGCGAAAGCAAAAATCATGTCCTAGCATCTCACTCAGCAGCAGAAGGCAGTGGGGATGCGGGGGTGTCGGGGCATGGGAGCAAGTTCTGTGAGAGCAAGCAGTTTAACAGAAGCTAAGATAAGCAGTTAGCTGGGGCATGTTGACCTTGATTTCCTAGAATAGAGTTGGGTAACTTTCCATAGGGCTTCCCATCAAGGAGATCAGATTCTAGTTAATTCTGAAATGGCCTCAGCATGAATACAATATGGAGGAACCTCTGTACTGCCTTGTCCTATCCAATTATGAATTGTGTTGTGAATGTGTTTATATAATATATAGAAAGTGGTTTGCTCTTATAGAAACAAAATAGTTCAATAGAAAGCAAAGGCTTTTAATATTTTCCTACTATCATTCCTCAGCTTGTAAGCATCAAACCAGTATACTTTTGGATTGTACTGTGTAAGACTGTGTTGTGCTAGATGTTTTTATTATTATTTATTGTTGTTGTTATTATTATTCCCTTTTATTGAAAATAGTTTTTTTCACACATAATATATTCTGATTACAGTTTCCCCTCTCCTTACTCCTCCTAGTTCCTCCCCATGTCCCCTCCCATCTGGGTCCACTCCCTGTCTTTCTCTCATTAGAAAATAAACAGGCATTTTTAAAGAGATAATAATAAAATAAAATATAAGATAAAACAAAAACTAACACATTGGAATTGGAAAAAACAAACAAAGGAAAAGAGACCAAGGCAAGAGAAGGTAAAGCAATCAGAGACTCATTGTTTTTGTGTACTTCAATTTTAAAATTATTGTTTGAGAAAGATATGGTGGCACACATCTTCAACTCTGACACTAGAAGAGCAGAGACAGGCAGATCTCTGTGAGTTTGAGGCCAGCCTGGTTATACATAGCAAGTTCCAAGACATCCAGGGCTACATAGAAAGGCCCAATATCAAAACACAAAACAAATTGGCATTTGAATTGCTGGCTTGATTTTTACTTAAAAAAAAAAAAAAAAGAAAGAAAGAAATGAAACAGTGTTCTCAGCATTAACAACTGCAAATTCAAAAATCTATCAACTCCAAAAGAAAATGGTGAAGACTCTGTGCATTCCAGGTATCAATTATAGATGTAAGATTTAATTATAGATGTAAAAAGAAACACACCCATCTCAGTATGAAAATTTGGTTTTATGTTTAATAAATAATAAAAGTACATATAAAATGTTTAAATTTATTCATGACTTAGTATTAGTAAGTGCTTTATTTGTACACCTATCTTATATACCTTTATATCTAGGGGCATAAAAAATTTATGTCCAAACTGGGTTATAAATAGAAAAGGTCTAAGTGGCTCTAATCTACATATTTGGATTGTAGGTATCTTTTATCTTAAACTTTGGGTTTCTATTTTATTAAAATACTACCTTTACATTTCTGTTGCATTTGTGTGTGTACATGCACACATGTGAAGATAACAAGACAACTTATCGAAGTCATGTCTCTCCTATAAAGTTGGTCCCAGGGAGCAAACTCAGGCTGTCAAGCTTGAGAGCAAGCACACTTACCCACTATGCCATCTTACCAGCCCAGTAATACTATTTTTGGGAAACAAAGTTCTAAGTACATCAGTTATAAGGACTGGAGGGCCATAAAGGCCCAGGGAAATTGGACAGCAAAGGCAGGAATGGGCCTCGTCATTGGCAAAATGTGTCTGTCCTCATCACCTTACAAAGCTAAAACCAACAGAAACCATTTTCTCATGTTCACGGATCTTGTGTGTTGGAAATCTGGAGTAAACCTGAGGAAATGGCTGTCTCTGCTCCATGGCATTTAAGACCTCAGCAGGAGGAGCCTGAAGGTTGGACTGACTGAAAAGCCAGGCTGGGACCATCTGGAGACCTTTTATAAATATATTCATATAACTATTTTATGTGTATCCTAGTGTGTGTGTGTGTGTGTGTGTGTGTGTGTGTGTGTGTGTCTGAACCACATTTGTGCAGGAACCTTTGGGTGTTAGAAAAGGCATGAATGCCCTAACCTACCATGTGGGTGCTGAAAACCAAATCTGGGTCCTCTGCAAGAACAGTGGGAGCTCTTAACTGCTGATTCGCCTCTCAAACTCATCATCTGTGGCTTCTTCACTTGCATACCTTCCTTGGGACTACATCAGCATACCCACCTGTGGCCGCTCTGTGTGTGACACAGCCACTTCCCATCGCAAGGCCTCCAGGTGGGTAGATATCTTCCACTGCAGCTCAGGTCGCCAAGGGTTCCGTGCCGAGACAAAAGTTGCGTCATCGGTTATGACTAAGCCGGAGAAGATGTGTTAGTGTCTCTTCCACTCAATCTATCGGTGAAAGTGATCACAAGCTTGGCCAGACTCACAAGTAAAGGATTTAGGCCTCGTGTCTTGACGGGGATCGGCAAGGTAGCACTCAGAAGATTGTGTTGGATGAACAGATTTTTGCTAGCATCTTTGGAAAATAGAATGTGCCATCATGGTCATGTTCAAGAGTACGACTCACTTTGCCGGTGGCAGGTGGATCCAGGTGTCAAGATGCATGGCTCCACCTACCAAGAATTAGTGTGGCTTGCTGTGATAACAGCACTGCTGGCTTTCCTAGCTGTGGTTCCATAGTTTGACTTCTTGTATAATGTGCCTACAAGGAATGGAGAGGCTTTCTACAAGAGACGCGGCTCTGCCTTGGCATTGTACCTTAGGAAATCAACTCTGGAGAACTATGAGTCACCATAGTGCCTTGTGCCAGCACCTGGAGTCTCGTCTACTCTGAGGTGACCAGGCTCAGTAATGTTTTCTTCTGTGGCTGGCTGAGGTACCAGCCAACCTCTCCCACCATAACACCAGACACTTTGTGATTGATGGCTTCCTTTTCAAAATCAAAAATAGGTGAAGGAATGCAAATGAGAGCGGGGGAAGAAAGTCATGAGACAAGATATAAAACTAAAGAAAGGGAAAGAAAGGAGGCACCGAGTCGGAGAGGGGGAGGGGCAACAAAGATCAAAGGAGGCACCACAAATACAACACCACAGCAATGGGATAAGTCCAAGGGCTGTTTCCAAAGCAGACCACACCGAGGCTTCTTCCTTTATCCTTGTCACCCCATCCCAAACAGTGACAACCAGCTGGGTCAGGGAGCACAGTCACTCTTGCAAGATATCACCTTTTCTGCCTTTATATCAACTTTGCAACTTTACTCCAAGTACTCAGCAAGAAATGGACCCATAGAACCAAACCCATTGCCGGGGTCACCAAAGACACCCCAGGTCAGAGCTGCTGAAGGCCCTGGAGGAGCTCAGACCGATAGGCTTACCTCATAGCAATCCTAACTTTCTCTACCAATGGATATTGGCAGATACAGGGCTTACCGTGCAATGGACACTATCCTGAGCCCTTGGCAAATGTTAGCCCTGTTAATCCCGCATGAGAGGGGGCGGCGGGCTGTTATTATCTGCATTATATGGATGAAGAGTGTGCATAACCACTGAGGGGGTAAGATTAGAATCAAAACTCTACCAGGTCAGCTCCTGCCCCTGCAGTCATTGGTTGTGTGTGTAGCTGGGTCAACAGAGGCCTTCACAAGATTCTGAGGCATTTTTCCTCCCTGTGTCTGCCCATTCCTTCCTGCTCAGCCAGCTGCTAGGAAACAGAAGATCTAGGGTCAATGCAATTAGCAAACCTGTCTGTTTCTAGGTGGGTCTAATATTCTGCTCCTAAAATTCAGTCTTCACAGGGAACCATGACCCATATGGGTGGCGGGTATTGGAACACAGGTAGAATTCTGGAAGGTTAAATACAGAATACCAAGTTATATTTCAATTTGAAATTAACAATGAATTTTTAATAGAATTGCATCCCATTGCAACATTTAACACCTTCTGGAAGTTTCAGAGTAGTTTGCGTATTTGAAGTCCTAACTCACCAGGCATTCTGTGCTTTCATCTGTTACTTGTGCTAACCCTCAAATTTGAGCTCACAAAAATCTCCAAGGCACTAACTGGAAACATGGTGGAGAAACAGAGAGGCTCTGCAGGGTTGGCGCAGCAGATGCCCGGGCAGTGGGAGAGCTGACTCACACGTTAAGAAAGGCACAGCCCCACAGCCTGAGTGAGGGCAGTTTGCATAGCATGCTAGACCCCAGGGTAGTACCATCCGTCACTGCTTGTGTGAGTCTGTAGCGTGTGTAAGGTCCTTTCATCTGACAACTCTGGGTTTGTACCTTGAGGTGCTGTCAAGGCCTCCTACACACTGGGAGACTGCTCTACCAGTGTGATATGTCTCGAGCCCTTGGGTGTTTTAAGCCAATGTCTCACTATGTCACTCAAGATGGCTTTGGACTTGCTATGTAACATAGACTGGCCTGGAACTCACAATCCTCCCATCTCTACCTTCTGAGCACTGGGATTACGGGTGTGCACTGCGTGCCTGGCTCCGTGTAATGTTTATATTTTGGAAGTTTTCAAAACGACAGAAAAATTACAATAAGCATACAAGGAGCACTCGTTATTTTAAAATTTTTCACCTGTGTTCTCTTATCCACTACGTACTTGTGCGTGCACACCCACACACTGGTGCCTGTGTTAATTTACTAACCTGTGTCTTTTATCAGATGTTGGGGCCTTTCCCGCCTGAGCAGTTCAGCCTGTGTCTCCTAGGAACAACAATATTCTCCTCCATGACCACAGGGCCGTGGCCACACTCAGGATACTTAACGGCAATACCACAGCAATATCTAATAACAACTCAATGCTCAAATTCCTCCAGCTACTCCAATAGTGTGTGTCTGTCGCGTAGTCCTGTGTTGAGCTTTGGGTTTCCCGGAGCCCTGGCTATGTTCCTTCAGCCTCCCACAATCTTCCTTTTCCTCCCTGTAAGATGGGTGTAATAATAATAATAACGACCTAATTGAATTGTTGTGGAGACTGGTAAACATTTACATTAAGATCTTAGCACCAAGATGACCTGAAACACGCCAGGTAGGTGTTCAGTAAACGCTAACAACCCTTGTGATCAGGTGACTGAAGAGCGTGGCAGGAAACTGATTGCCACATAAAGGGGGTGAAGGGAAACAGCTACAGGGAGCTTGGGGGTTCAGTTTACCATTTCTAGGGACCAGTGAAGATAGCCCTATTGCACCTCACTTAAAAGAAAGGAAAGTAGCAGGTGGGGGACCCTGCCTCCAGGTAGACTCCTGTCCACACCCACAGGAGAAGCCACAGGGTGGAGCCTCTTCCTGATTCCCAGTTTAGTCAATAATCTCTGTCTGTCTGTCTGTCTGTCTGTCTGTCTGTCTATCTCTCTCTCTCTCTCTCTCTCTCTCTCTCTCTCTCTCTCTCTCTCTCTGCCCACCTGTCTATCTCTGTCCATCTTTCCCTCCCTGAAAGAAGGGAAATAGACTTTAGACTTTAAAGGACTGAAATGTAAGCAGGTTGCCACGGCTGAACTATGCCACACGCCATCCCCCTCCACCTCCCAGCCCCCCCCCTGCAAATTCCAATGTTGATGCCTTAACTCCCAGAACCTCCAGGCAACCCTTTAGAGAGAGATTGTTAGGGTGGGACTTAATCCAATCTGATAGTAGCCTACAAATAGGGGAGATAGGCTCTGTGGAGAGATGAAGGATAGCAGCTCCCAGAGCTCCCTGAAACAAGATGCAAGACTCCCAGGTTGTTACCACCCTCTGCCACCAGCATCACCACCAAGCGTAGGTAGGCCAGCCTGGCAGACGATCAGTCACCAAGGCCTGAAGTCTACCAGTGACATCTTGAAATGAAAACTAATTTTTTTTAGGCCTTTTCTTCTGGAATTCAAGAATTCCCATAGTGGCAGGAAAGGAAGTCTGCTTATTGGAAGAGTCTCATGGTGAGGTGGCTTTGTGGTCTGATGCCCCATAAAGCCTGAGGAAGGCAGATACTGGCTAAGAGCCAGCAGTACCTAATGGAGCCAGAAGCAGCCTCGGTATATTGACGAACTCAGCTTTATCTTTCTCCTCAAAGGAGACTGCCTGACAAGTGTGAGCAGCTCCAGATCCAACTTCGGGACAGCTACTTGATTATTGTGTGACACTGGCAGTGTGGAGTGCCCTCTTCCTTGTTACAGAGAGTCTGTGGCCTACAGGAACGCTGAGTGCCTGGCCTCTGGATGCTACAGGGCTGCACAGGAAGCCAGGGTGTTAGAAAGCTGTGGCCAAGCAGGCTCCACATCCCTGAGGGCACAAGGAAGTGATAAGTCTGAGTCTCCTGATCATGCAGCTTTGATGGGAGGCCTTGCTGAGCCTCTGGCTGGGGAGAACCCCTTTGTGGCCTCACTTCCTGACTCCCAGGAACTGAGGCAGGCTCAGGCTCCCTCTCCCTGAGCAGCTTCCATTCAACTTCGTTGTTCTGTATTTATTTTCTACCTCCTCTCAATATCCTGTGTCAAGATGAGACAGTCAGGCCAGAATTACCCAGCTTTCTCCCGGAGAAATAGTCTCTGTGTGGAACCAACAGCTTACCCGATGACAAGGGGCGCATCATTGGCTGAGGCGGAGCTGGTATCTCTGAGCTCTTGAAGGACGGTTCCAACACCTGGGGCATGGGTTATTTTACCCACTTTCTCGGGAATTTTTCTGATATTATCTTCTAAAACATTCTATCTGCTTCATCTTGAAATAATTGAGAAGCGATTTTCCATTTTTTTTCCCCTAGTGCATCTGACATGCATCTGGAAGGATGGCATTGGGCACACTTAAAACAAGGAGAAATAAATATCTCAGAGACGAGACAGCAGATGCGTTTGCTCCAAAGTGAGCAGCGAAGATCCGCACTTCATTTTACACTGTTTCCTCAGGCATATGGTAAACCAGGCTAGGTGATTTTTATTTAAAATGTCAGTCATGCTGACTTCAAGGCACACCCAGACAAGCCAGTCGCCCTGCTCTCTGTGGGCACAGGAGCATTCTTATTCTCAGGAATGTCATTACTTATATTTCAAGGGTGATCTGAAGGTTTCAGAGGGAGTGTCAGTTTCCAACACAAAAGTCAGCCATGCATGGCAAAAACCTGAGGCTCCAGCTGTCTGGTTTTACCAACCAGAACCCCCATGCTACAGGCTGCAGGTGAGCTGACCCAGCCTAAGACACCCTGAGTGCACTACCCTCCACTCTGTGCCTCTGTCTCACAATGTCTTTGCCTGGGGAGGTAGGAAGAGGTATCCTGGGTGGATAGTGACAGTTTTTAGCATCTTTCCTGGCTCTTTGTTTTCCCTTTACTTTCCTCGGTTAGGTCTGAGATGAGCTTCCGTGTCTGTAGGGCTGCGGAGGTGTCTTCAAGGAAAGAGTGAAAAGACAAAAGTAGAAAAGGGCGTGGCAGAACCTTCCACACACAGATGAAGGATGAAAACCATCTTGCCACAGCAGGGGACCCCGGAGGTCAGAAAACACAATAGGTCAATGTGGTGTGAGCTCAGCAAATGAGACAAGGTAGGAAAAGAGGAAACAGAAAATAATTTTGTTTAAAACTATCATCTCGACATTACTGCGTGTATGATTAGACACATACACACAAGCATGACGGCCCAGGTTTCTGCACAAAAGCGGTATACACCACCAACCACCCCCTTCAGGATGATATACGGAGACCTCAGTAGGAACAGTGAGTGTTTTCAATGTTTGCCTCAAATACAGATCTCAACAAAGATGCGATGTCACTTTTTAATGTAAAAGTCTGCCCATCGTGCAGTTAGTTAACTCAAAACGTTTAAGAACGAAAGAGCCAGGACACAAAGTGCAGCTGCTCGGTAAGAAAGGCTTGGGTCAGAGAGGGAAATGGTAGAAGAAGAAGCAATGGGTTTAAAGGACAGGAAGAGAGCAGAGAACCTGAGCACACCAGGCCTGCGCGTGCGTGCTCGGCAGCCAATGCTAGGGCAGGCAATACAGATAGCTACAGCCTCCGTGGAGGGATCTGCAGATGTACAGACTGGTTACCAAGGGGTTAATGCTCTTGTTCTCAGGCAGATTCATGCAGCTCCTCCCTTACCCAGCCCTTGTCATAATCATTGCCATCCATCTTCACTGACAGATCCAGGGAGGCTCTCATGGCACCAGCTCCGAAAACAGCAACTCAAATGAAGACAGGTTACTACAAAAAAAAAAAAAAAAAAAAAAAAAAAAAAACCTTTCAAGAACTGCTGTCAGGCTATCTCAGGAGCCATGAGCTCTTGTCTCTTTTTTAATTGTCCCTTTTCTGCAGGCTGTGTTAATCTGCAGAGGCCTCAAGTACCAAGTCCATTTGATGCTCAAACTGTCCAGAGGAGGTTTAGCATGGCCTCAGCATTGTCTAATGTCTGATGCTGATGGTAATTTGATGGCCAGGATGCAAATAGAAGAATGGCAACAAACAGAGAAACAGGCATCCGCTGGAAACAAGGACTCTACTGGAAAACGGACCAGAGGCCATTTGTGTATCACGGACACCGTGTCTACGTTTTGGTCACATCCTGTAGATTTCAGTAAGGCTTAAGTGAGAAGGAACGGACTGATTTCTTTGGTGGAGGAAATTGCAAAGCAGCCTAAGAGTTGGGTAGTAGCATGGCTATTGCTGACTACCTTTAGCCAGGTTTACAGTGAAGCACAAGGGCAGTAAATGAGGTAGAAAGATGTATAAAGACGGTTGTAGTTTAAGCAGAGAGAAGATGGATGCCTATTTAAAGTCTTACATAAAACAAGTAAAGCCAAAGCAGTTATGCGTGTTAAAGAGATTAGCATTCTTAAGGAGGGGCAGCCCACTCTGCAGTGGAATAAAGAAAAACTCTCGGGTTTTTTATATTCCCAGTCTCTAACGCTTAGTGTCAAAAGGATTTTGTTTTCCCAGTGTGTCCTATCTGAATATCCAGAAGGCATCTAAAGGTTACATCACCGGTGTCCTTGGCAAGTGGTTACCTCAGCACCTGACACACAATGTGTCAGAGAGGAAGGGCAAAGAATGGAAGGCAGTTCCTGGAGATCCCTCTGTGCATCCTTTGTGTTAGCTCACTGCTTGCCTTGGACCGGCAGGAGAAATCGCACCCATCCCTTTAGCCTGCTTCCCTCTCCTAATCATTTTCCGTCCTCATCTCTGTATTTTCTTCAAAGCTCTTCTCAGTTATCCAGTCTCACTTTAGAGGGACACACACACACGCACACACACACACACACACACTATCTATATCCATATATATATCTATATATACATATATATATATATATATAATTTTGGAAGCTACTTAAGGCAAAAGAATCAACTCTCAGCCCCTACATGCTAGGTCCTTGTTTGTGAATTCCAGGGCCACTATTGCCTTTTTCTTAATAAGAACAAAATGCAACTGACTTGCGTGTAACTTGCATGCCGCTACAGCCCCCAGGCTTTTGCTTCCATACTCGTCCATTGCCAGCTCCTTTCTGGCCTGTTTTTATGTCCTTATTTTTATTCCCACATAAATTACCCAGCTTTCTCTCTATTAAGTAGGATGCTGTTTTCCATCACTTGCCTTTTCCCACCAGCCAGAAACACTTTCAATGTTCATTCTCTGTTTTCTATTTTGCCCTGTGTTTTGAATGGTTTCTAGATATAATGGCTTCTATTGAGTCTTTTGCTTCAAATGGCACTCAGAGTTGCCCATTTCATCTTTTAAAGGCTGAATAATAAAGCCTATTTCTATGCACTCTGACCTAAAAATTATTTAAACAATACTTGCAAGGCAGAGTTATCACAATGCTTGCCTAATGACCACCATTGTTTAGGAGAGGGAAACCCACTGTGTGCCATCCACTGGGTTTTATGCTTCAAATACATTTGTTCATCTAATTCCTTAAATGTCCTGGTGGGATGAATGTTATCAGTGTCATCTCTTGAGAGAGGATGCCAAGGTTCAGAGAGATTTAAAGGACTTGTCTAAGACTCAAGAGTTAAAAGAGATTGAGTGAGAACCTAAGCCCATTTCTGGCAGTGTCTAAAATTTGGGTTTATTAATCTTTTTTATGGTCCTTCGATGATAAAATACTTCCCTTTGCCAAACTTAAGTTTTTATCCTAGCTTTTGTCTCAACACACCATTAGACCTGTCAGATGAGTTATTTTCCCTCCTTCTAGTGATCTTAAAAACAGAAATAATAATCTCCCTCTTGCCTGACTCCCTAGGTTGTTATAAAGGATTAATGTAAAAGTATTTGACAGAGTCCGTAGCCTAAGCAAACACAGGTTATGGTTGTACTTGCTACCACTAATCAGAAGATGCCCTTCTAAGGATCTGAAGCTCTGTACATGGTGGGAAAAGCAGATTTGATATAAAAGAAATACAAGTCAGCTAAGAAACTGTTATGTTGGCTGTTACATTCCAACACCCCTTCTAACAGAACCTTGACTCAATTGCCATAAACAACAACGGGCTTATTTCCATAGTCAGACGCTCCTGACAGAATCACTCCAAGGAAAGTTAATGGGCCCCTTGACTTCCTCACTGCTCTGCCCTCCTTAAGTTAGCTCATCTTGTGGGAGGAATATGGCCAGCTCCACCACCATACGAAGATACCTACGTCAGCACAGCTGAAAGACGCTACTGCTTCCTGATGAGATCTTCTTTAAGCAAGAAAATAAAACACAGAATAGACCCTAGAAGGATGGGGAAAGAGCTGTATGGGCAAGAATCCCTGCAGCAAAGCATAAGGACCTGAGTTTGAATCCCCATCACCTACATTAAAAAAAAAAAAAAAAGCCAATCATGGCTGCACAAGTCCCTGTAATGACAGCACTCTGTGGACCGGAGACAGAAAAGTTGCTGGGACATTCGGGCCACAAGTGTAGGCAGGGTTGAGCCCCATGTTCAATGGCACAGCCCTCACAAGGCAGAAAGTGTCTAAACCAGTACCCAAGACCACGAGCAACCAAGACTGTCTTCTGAGGCAGATGACGGTGTGGAAGAGGGCGGATTCTCCAATACAGTGACAGTTCTGTATACAGCATGGCAGAGAACGTGGCTCCTGATGAGCAGTCGGCAACAGTTTCTCTAGGCAATGAGTGATAGGTTCTCTTCCTGTCTCCGCAGAGAAGAAAGCACATGGTTCTCCACTCCGTCCCATTCCCCACTTCCATTTCATTTCAGCCCAGTCTGAGTTTAAGGCATTTCCAACTCCTTTCACGGTGCCAGACTGAGAGATATTTTTTTTTCCTCTCCCCTGGGTCTCTCGCTTTCTCTTTATCTTGGATACAGCTTGTACTAATCGATGTGCGAATGCTGAACAGCATTTTTTTTCTCCAGGCTTTCCCAAGAGCGGCCGAGTGAGGGACTCTAGGATGGGTGGCTTTAATTAAAGGAAGCTACAAGTCTCTCTGGGTCTTCTTTAGAAACCACATCACGCTTGACAGGTACATACAATCTTGCTGCTGTTGTTACCTCCCGGCAGACTTAGTCTCTAATGAACACTGTCCCTCCTGTATTCCAGAGAAAGAAGACACTTGTTCCATATGTGCTGTGCAGAACACATGGACATTTCTGCACTTGGTTCAGTGGTCTGTGAACCACAGAGATCACTACATTTCAGGACAGGAGTTCTAACCATCCAGATGAGCCTCCGGGTTAATTATATAAGAACAGGTAATCACAATTCAGGAGTAATTGTTGGGTTGTGTAGCCGTAGATGCTGAGTCTCGACTCAGGAATATTTTTATCCTTCGAGTCCACTGGATTTTCCTGTCTTTCTGCTCCTCTGTTTATCCTAAAATTAACATTAATCAACATTTGATTCCCAACACACTGTTTCTACCATGTAATTATAACAAATGTCCGTGTCTGCATGTGTGTGTGTGTGTGTGTGTGTGTGTGTGTGTGTGTGTCTGTGTGTGTGTGTGACCTTAAACCCTAGCTTCTACCTCTGACTCAAAGTGAATTAATCAGGCTTCTCTGGGATCATTGGATATCCTGAGAGGACCTCCCCCATACTGTGTGAAGGGGATCACATGGCCCATACTTGTAGCAACAAACTTCCAATGAAGCAAGAGAAACATTTTTAGAGTTTGTGTTATACAGAAATTATATGTTACAAAGGCAAAGATATTTCAATTATTGCCTTTTAGAGACCACCAAAATAGTCAAGAACAGACCAGACAAGCTTGGCCAGCTAGGCATTCTCTGATCATTTTCCAAATCCAACCAAAGCCTCAAACTGGATGCCGTTCTTTGACTTTTTGGTGCTAATTCTTGTGATACTGGTTATGAGTCTCAAAACACTAGTAAGAGGTCTGTTTTCCTCACTTTCTGACTAAGAAAGCAAGGTTAACGGATGTCCACTTTCTTTGCTTACATGGAAATAAAATGTAGCAACAGCAGCCATTCTGTGAGTGTTAGCCTAGGAATAAAAGCCACCAGGCTCCTTGTGATCGAGACTTCTTGGTTCTTGTCTGCAGATTATAATGAAGCTTCTTCTGAGTTCCTTTTCAGAAGTGTGGAAGTAACCGCGTGTGAATTTATCATCTCCGTGAGCCTCCGAGTCTTTGCATAGGCAACACAGGTATGTTTCAATGTCTTGTTGTTTAAATTGATGAATTGTAACCTCAAAGAGGTGACAAGTGATTTACCAAGAATATGATAGTTAATTTTGTCAATTTGACAAGACCAAGACTCCCAGGAGACACGTCTCTGGGTGTGTCTGTGAGGGTGCTTCCAGAGAGAGTTAAGGACGAAAGACCCACCCTAAAGATGAGTGACATTGTCCTACCAGCTGGGATCCTGAACTGAAGGAGAAAGAATGAAAAGGAAAAGCAAGCTGAGGTTTTCATCTTTCTGCCTCCTAACAGATACAATGTAACTAATACTACGAGTTCTTAGCCACACTTTCCCTATCACAATGGGTTTCAGGCCTCTCTGTGTAGCCTTGGCTATCCATGGAACTCACGCTGTAGACCAAGCTGGCCTCAAACTCACAGAGGTCCACCTGCCTCTGTCTCCTGAGTGCTGGGATTAAAGGCATGCACCACCACCACCCGGTTTGTATTCCTTCTTAAACCATAACCACAAATAAAACAAAACAAACAACAAAAGCCCAAACAACAGCAGTAATAACTGCAAAAAAAATCAAACAATAACAACAACAAAAACCCTTCCTCCCTTAAGTCACCTTCTTTTAAAGTATTTGGCCACAGTGCAGGAGACAACTAAGAAGGACCAATGTACGGTGACTGTATGGATCAGCTGTCCCACTGTCACCACTGAAGCCCCTGCCTGACTCTTAAAAACTAAACGACCCAGCTTGAGTGATCATGGAGCTTAACTGTAGCTCCAGTCACAGTCACGTAACTCTTGCTCCAAGGCCTCATGGCTGCATCTCTACTATAGTCCCTGAAACATCAGGCAGTCAGCCAACAAAAGGAAGCACATCTTCCTTTGGCACGTGCATGAATAGAGCATGTGACATACCTGTAAGGTGTGATCACCAGAGAGGAAGCACTCCTGCCTGGGGATGGTGGTCACTCCAAGTGTCAGTTGTCCTCTTAACAGTGTCATTCAATGCTGCCAAAGCAGCCCAGACTTGCCTAAAGTTCTAACTGTCAAATGTTGCTTAAGAGTCCCTGGTGTTCATCAGGTCAAAATTATCAGTTTATTCTTCAATGTCCTGTTCCCGGGCCAATTACTCACTTCAGTTCTAATTTTACATCCTAGGGTAGGAGAGATGCCTCAACAGTTAAGAATGTGTCATGCTCTCTCCAGAGGACCTATGTCCGGGTTGCAGCATCCATGTCTAAAGTGACCTCTTGTTCACCACAGTGTGTGTGTGTGTGTGTGTGTGTGTGTGTGTGTACAATGAAACAAGAAAAAACACAACTTAGTGTTCTTACTCTGGAAAGTTGAAAATATGCACACATACTAAGCCAAAAATTAGTCTGGCTAATCACATCATATAGAGACAGAAGCACTAAGTCAGAGACATAAAAAGAAATTATTTAGGAATCTTATTTTATATTGGGTCTTGTGGCATATACCTCTTGAGAGGACCTCGAAGTCAGCTCAAGACCACCCAAGACCAAGTTCTCAGCACAAAGGAGATTTATTCTTCCAGAGGGACAAGGGTCAAGGAATAAAGAACAAAGACAGGAAATAGAGGATGAGGGGAAGGAACAAGGAAGAGAGGGAAGGGGAATTTGCCTCAGAGGGACAAAAGACAGCCTCTGGATAGAGAGGAGACAGAGGTGGCCCAGAGGCAAATGGCAGTTTATAAGGTAAAAAGAGACACACCATGTTAGGATGAGTTGGTTAATTTTTTCCTTTTTTTAATTTTATTTTTGTGTTAGCTTAAAAAATGTTTACATATACATTTATATTGTTACCCATATATACAATAAACTTCCTACAGCAAGAGGAAGCACGAAACAATCAGGAATTATACAAATGTTACATTCATAGTGTTGTGTTTGATTGGACAGGTTAGTTAGGTGAGCCAATACTTTGATAGCTGGACCTTAGGAGTCAGCCTTATAAAGGAGGAAGTGGCCAAATAAGAAAACAGAGCTTGGTGGCTGGCTTTAGGAGTGTAGCCTAATGGTTTTTAGCAAGGCAGAGGCAATGGTGGAGAAGGGTAAAAAAAAAAGGCAAAACCTGTTGCGAGCATGTTTGCCATGCTCAGGCCTGCTAGAGCCCTTCAGATCTAATCACAGGTGAGTGGGAGCGAACAGGGGATCACAAGTTCAGGTCCTGCCAGGGTTACAAGGTGTGCTCAAGGCTTGCCTGGGACAACTTAGTGAAATATTGCCTTAAAATGAAAGATGAGAAGAGAAGTAAGGATGTAGGTCTGTGGGACAGTGCTTGCCCAGTGTGTGTAAGGACCTAGATTCAATCCTAGTCACAGACACACACACACACACACACACACACACACACACACACACACACACACACCGCCCACATTACAAGGTTCTAGCTCTACTTGTATTTCTATTGAAGGGAGCTGGTAATAAATAAATGCAAATGTTTGAGAATACTCTTATGTTCTCAAGAAGAAGAAAAAAGAGCCAGAGAAATAAGCTACTTATAAGCCTGGCTATCCTTTATGCTTCTGCACTTATAAGTCTAATCTTGAATGGTTTTCTCTCCAGGAAGAGGGATCACATCAGGTATGAACCTTAGCCTGCAGCTAACGTGTGCCGCTGCTGCCTTCCCTAAATTTGTGTTCTCTCGGGGGATGGGTTCATCTGAGTTTTTGTAAGGATGCTGTGAACAAGCTAAGCAACTGAGTTGTTTACGACTGGGGCATGGTCTCTATTTGTAACTCTTCCTATGGATCACCTGAGCCCTCTGGAGACAGAGCTGCACCAGGTGAGACAAGCACGGCCACGCCCACCCATCTCTGCCCTTGCCTCCCCAGCGCAGCTCTTCCCACCAAGGCTGCGCTCCTCCCTCCCTCGCTAAGCCACGGTTCTGTGGAAAGCTTCCCAGCCATGGCCTAGCAACTCCCTCCCCGTGACCTGGGCAACACTCAAGATAGAGGCAAACAAGCCTCAGCTTGTCTAGGGCGCCACTGAAATCAGAACAGTATTGAAAGAGCAGCTCAACTGATCATTCCGGGGGCTCCCAGATGGCCTTTTCAACAGGAGAGGCATCTGTGGAGGGACACTAGAGCCTCTTGGTATAGCATTCCCCACAATATGGAAAAGAGCAGGCTGCTGACTACTTCGCTGCTGCTGCTTACTCCTGTGGAGTGAGCTTCCTGCTCTCTCTGAGGCCTTCTACGGAGCATTCGCACTCACTGTGTACTTCCCAAGTCAGGCCCTGCTCTGGGCGTATTTGCAAACACTGTCCAATTCATCACAACCGCCTTCAACGGACACTGCTACCCCCACAGACACACAAGATGGCATGAAGTTAGTCCCAGGGAGCACAGAGCACAAGAGCCTAGGTCTTTTTGGACTGTCCAAGAATTTGGCTTCTCTGAGTCTCTCTTGCCTCCCCTCAGAGAATTGTTGAGAGAATCAATAAAATAACACAAGGTCAGGCACTTAGGAAGTCGCCCTCCAGGCCTATACTGTCTGGTCTCATCTTTCTGCCGTTCCCTCAGCAATCCTCCTGCTGTTCACAGGCACCCACCCAAAATGAAGACTGAGGCAGGATATCACACAAACTGCCCACGGGCAATGCCACAGTCAGACATTCTGCAGAGGCTGGGGGCGGTGGGGGGCGGGTTGCGGTGAAGCCAGAATACTCTGAAGCCAGAAATTCTTTGGGAATAATTATCTCTTGGGTCAGCCAGAGATGCCAACCAAACCACTTGGGTACAGAGGCCGCTGACTCCTGGGGTTCTAGAGGAGCCAAGCAAGCATGCCCTCGCCCAATTACTTTCCCTCTTCTGTACCCTAGCCCCTATTATCTCAATTACCAGCCCAAAGGAGGACCCACAAATGAAGAAGGGGTTGAAACCTCAATGGCCAACATCATACTTAATAATAATTATATAATTATATATCTCTGACATAATAATATGTAATTACCAATAATTACTATTAAACATCCCAAGGGTGAGCACTGAGGTTCCAGAGCCCTTTAATTATTGTTATCACTGACAATGGAGCAGAGCTCTCCTCTAACACGGCTTCTGTGTGTCATGGACTCAGCTTCCCTCCTGGGCTCCTGGACGATCTATTTATCTGGTTGTGCTTTCACTTCCAAGCAGGAGTTGCACGGAGAACTGGAGGCCTGAGAGTTTCAGATCATGTCTCTGCACCCTGAGGATATTACATGCAAACCTTCTGAGTCCTTACATTCTCCCTTGCCTCCAACCCGGCACCAAAGCTGCTGAAGCTCCTGCTGATGAAGAAAATTACAGATGAGCTTATTTGGTGAAAATTATTCTGTTTGTTGTTGGTTCTGTTTTTCTTTCCTTCTTTCTTCTTTTCTTTCTCTTCTTCTTCTTCTTCTTCTTCTTCTTCTTCTTCTTCTCCTTTGTCTTCCTCCTCCTCTTTTTCCTCTTTTCTACTTATTTTTGGCTTTTTGAGACAGGGTTTCTCTGGGTAGCCCTGGCCGCCCTGGAACTCACACTTGTACACCAGGCTGGCCTTGAACTCAGAGATCGACCTGCTTCTACCTCCCCAGTGCTGGGATCAAAAGGCCTGCATGACCACTGCCCTGCTGGTAAAAATGATTTATAAAAAGCATGCCCAAAAATAAGTGTCTTATTTTTAGAAGAGGTATAAAGATGTTACTATTAAGTTCTTTATATTTTAAAAAAATTACTAGACTGAGATCATTGTCCCCATATCTGCCCAAACTGCTTTGTAAACAAATAACTACAGGTAGCCCTTAGGTGGGAAGTCAATCAGTGTACAGGTGCTCTGGCCCTGGAGTCTTCAGTGGGCTCTATGACCTCCTGCCTTCTTTTTGCAGACTCCCAACTCAAGGATGTGTTGGGGAGGTGACAAGGTGGAGGAAGCAAACATGCAAACATTTCTTTCTGAAAATTCCTCATCTAAAAGTGGTGTCAGAAAAGTTGTTTCTTTCTGTAAAAACTATCAGCAGAATTCCAAGTTCTGCCTTCTTCTGTTTCCAGTGGGCATCCCCTGAGCAAATATCTAGAAAACCAAGGGTCTAAAACTGGAAGATTTCTCTTTTCTGGCTTGAGATTTAAACCCTCCCATCTCTGAGGGACGTCTCAGGGCAGAAAAAGAAAAAGCTAAATGTTCGTGTCCTTTCTATAGGCTTAGAGATGTCTAGATCCAGTGCCAGGGTAAGTGACAATAATATGAATTCATTTGCTTCAAACTAAATTCATCATCAGTTGATATATTTTGAGGGACAAACAAAGCAAATGATTTTTCTATTCATCAGTGGAGAGGACATTTATTTAAAAAAAAAAAAAATGTTTTCCCAGCTTGATTTACAAGCTACCTCTAAGAGGCTAATCATCTTAGCAGATAGTAATCTACATTATCCCTCAAACCTGAAGGAATAGTGTGTGCAGGTGACAGAACAGAGTGTGGAATATAAAGTGGGTTTTCAGGCCTCCAGATCACTCTGCTTTTTACTCCTCAAAGAAGAGTCTACAAAGCAGACTAACAGCACAGGCCAGAGAGCTCCATGTGGCATGCGATTCCTACTTCACGCCAGAGTCTGGGCCACACAAACAGCTCTGATGCTCATGTGCTTTCCCCTTGTTTCTGTCACCAGGTCATCCTATGTCTCGCAGGTGTGACAATGACACACATCGGGGTGAGTGCCAGAAGCAGCCCCAGTTTCATCACTCAGTGTCCTCGCCTATCATCACATGAGCGTCACACCCAGTCACCATCCACGGTACCATGTGCGTTTGAGAGCTGGGATAGCAATGAGCTCTAGAACATGGGAGGGCATGCTCCCTCCTGCTCAAATGTTCCTGGTGGCTTCTCATTTTATCTAGCAGGAACTTGAAGTAACCTTGGCCTGAAGTCCCTCTGTCTCTCCAGCTTCTGCAGGCAGAATACTCCATCCCGGTTATGGCCCCAACACCTTCCTTCCTGTTCTGTGTTTACTTCTAGAATGCCCCTTTTCCTTGCTCTTTGCCAGGCTAGCCCTCTCTGGTCTTAGGGATTTTAACTTTAGAGTAATGTCCCTTTATAATTTCCATAACCACCCAATCTAAATGTGCCCAACTGTGGGACATATGCTTCCTAGCTTCCTAGCACTTCTGTAAACACAAGCATTACACCTCACTGTTTTCCTCCTCAATGGTAATCTCCATGAAGTTTGTTGAGGCAGGAAGGCTCCTCACCCAGAAGCCCCAGCGGCTCATTCTACGCTCACTTTTCTCACTGCACACCTTGGGGTATCCTGGGTTCATACCTCCTGAAGGTATGAAGGACACGGAGCATGGCACATACATAATAGCCTTGGTGTGCAGGCACATATACACCCCACTTCTTTCGAACAGCCTGAGTTCTTGGTGTGTTTTGTTTTGTTTTGTTGGTTATATACTTCATAAAAACCTGAAGTAAAGCCAACTAGTTTCATATCCTAGGGTAAGTTGATCTAGTTTGGTCCACTAGACATCAGATAATTTCCTCACCTCAAAGCAGCACTGGTGACACTCTTTAATAAGGGCCCACATAATGAGTACTGTTTCTCTGTCTTTACTTCCATGATATGTTCATCTCTCTAATGTTTCACAAAGACTCATGTGTTAAAGGCTTGGGCCCAAGTCCAGGCACTACTGCAAGATAGCAGGACTTTTAGGAGATGGGGCCTGTTGTATCTATGCTAGTGTGTTGAAGGCATGATCTTTAAAGGGATATTGGTTCCAAAGGCTCTTCCTGTCTTCTCCCCAACCCCTGCCTCCTATACACCATGAGGTAAATAGGCTCTTTGTGTTTTCTCTTCATTGTGTGTTATGCACAGAGCCAAGTAATCATGAACTGAAACCTCAGAAACCATGAGTCAAACATACATTTTCTGCATTTAGGTTGACTACCTCAGGCATTTTGTCACAGTAACGGAAAGCTGATAGGCACCCTCTATTCCTTCCTTCACTTCTCTAATTACCATCCTGTCTCTCTAGAGCCCACACGCCCTACTAAATAATTATTCTAACACTGACTAGATGGGGTTCATCCCTACCTCTTGGCCGTGATTGATTCCAGAGCTCAGAGTTAGGACAACAGCCCATAACCTTCCCTTTACATCAATTATAGCTCCCAGAGCAGGACAAGGCTGATTCATCCAACCAAGCCCAAGGTGAAGAATGTCTCTTTCACGAGTGGAGACTCTCCTACTATACCCATTCTAGGGGTGTGATTAAAACAAAAACATGTCACCTTGGTTTTTAATCAGAGGTCATTATACAGTCTTGAGTAGAAAAGCTTAAGGATGTTCTTAAGCAAAGAACACCAGAGCAGAAAGATGTTCATGACAGAGCCAACTGAAGCGCACTGGGCCTTCCTGCTGTGAGGGATAGTACAGCTCCCTCCCGCAGACCTCAGGTTTTCTCTCACAACCCGGATTGTCCTAACTGATCATGCCTCCATTTGGGCTGACCTGGGAGGTCCAGGGAGGCAAGTGTCCTCCTGCTCTTTTTCCTGGATGCTGTGCCTGTCTATGACCCCACCTTACTTGAAACTACATTCCAACATATTCTCCTGGGCCACACAACAGCCAAGATACCGCCATAAAAAGATGCAAAGCTTTTGACTCAAATAGAAGCCCTTTATAGACAGCCTCCAGGTTCCCATGATGCCCTGGTTTCTCCTTTTACCCATCCCCCTCCCTTCCTGAGTTCACCAGCTGTCCCTCCTTCCCTCCCCTCACCTCCACTATACCCATCCTTGCCAGGGATGTTTGCCCATGATGGTCTCGGGTACAAGTGTTTCTGACGTCTATAACAAACACATGCTAATCTCGCAGAAGCCACCGGGTAAGTGGAATCCCGCAGTTTGTCAAGATAGACTATTTCACTATTTCACTTTGTACTCTTCCTTGGCATCTGTGTTATAGAACAGAATTTGGATCTGTGCTTGCTTAAAAGGGAAGCGCCGACAGGGCTCATGACTGGCAGCGCATCAGTTCCACCTCAAGGAGATGAGCAGGGAGAACCTAATGAAACGGAACAGCTCTCATATTAACCAGTTAGCTATTCAGCTCAGGACAGATGTGGAAAATAAGCCCATCTGAGACAAATTCATTAAAGTGAAATTATCCATTCAACACCTTGATATCTGGAGCAGACTGATGTTTCAAGATTATTATAATTATGATCAGGGGGGTAAAAAGAGCCAAACTTTTGAAAGAAGACTTGAAAAAAATTAAGAATTCTAGTGCTACCCTGTGAGATGAAAATAATGAGCTGGTCACAGATCCCTAGGATATCAGCAATTGCTCTAAATCCTTCTTGATGAGGAATCTGTGACTCTGAACTCAACATTAATTCAAATGCAAATACTATCTCTTCCCCCTGAGAGTCATTACTCCTGATTCGGCAGGCAGTTTAATGGGAAATCTGCAGGTGCACAGCAGACTTTGAACGAGAGAAGTTGTTCCAATATCAGACAAAGAAGCTTTGGCTCCCAAACACATGGACTCTGTCTGAGTCAGAGCCCAGGGATTCGCATTCCCTCCCTGCCTCTGAGCTGGGAATCTCTGGTAAAGGGCATGGAAAGTGGTGGGATGTAGATTTGGTACCCATGGCCGAGAGAGCATCACCAACTGTCTACACACTGCAAGTTCCAAGAGCTGTTCACTGCATTGGCCTTTTCGTGGAAGCTCCTTAGGCGTCATCGGCAGGAGACAATCTAACCCCGGCATTATCAGCTTTAGAGGATCCATGTGGATGGTAGGCTAGAAGCTTCTTGCAAAGTTTGGAGAGCTTAGGTTTGAATGCAAGATGCTGGGAATGTTACATGGAAGATTTGTGCCTCAGTTTCTCTGCCAGCAAGATAAGGCTCTTAATATCACCTACTGTGTGAGTCCGTGTGTGGTTTAAAAGCTACAGGAGGCTTCTCATGGGAGCATAACAAGTGGTTCACAAGATGGGCGCCGAAGCCAGGATTCAAATCTGCACTCTGCTACCTGCCTCACTAAATTTTCCTAAATATCAGTTTAGTAAGTATGAAGTGGGGGTGACGACATTAGCAATCTCTCTGAGTTGCTCTGAAGATTAATGACTTTAATTAGTTCAATCCATATAACAATGCTCATATAACAAGCATTACAGAGACATCGAGTACAGAGTTTGGCCCACTGTGAGACCTTGATAAATGTTATATATTAGTGACAGAAAGAGTGTTAGTGTCTGTGTGAGTGCAAGTAACACCACGCGAAGAAGGGACAAAGAACGCTGCCTCTAGGAAGGAACAAGATGCTTTCTGCTTAAAGAAGTTGCCCCTTGACAATCTTTTTATACCAGCTTCATATCTGTATCAGTATTGGGAGTTATGACAAAATTCCATACTGAATAGCTTAAACAGTAGAAATTTATTTTCTCTCTCTCTTTTTTTTTAATTGTATATGAATGCTTTATCTGCAGAAGAGGGCATCAGATCACATTATAGATGGTTGTGAGCCACCAGGTGGTTGCTGAGAATTGAACTCAGGACCTCTGGAAGAGCAGGCGGCACTCTTAACCACTGAGCCATCTCTCCAGCCCAAAATTTATTTTCTTTTGGCTCTAGATACTAAGGATTGGGGTACCAAGCAGGTAGGATGCTTGGGAAGGTGATGCTTCCAGATTTCAGACAGTAACTTCTTGCTTTGTTCCCATGGCAAAAAGAGAAATCTCTGCTCTTATTTTTTATTTTGTATGTATGCATACTCTGGAATGGCCTACTAGAAATACAGTGAGTACATCGTGTGTGCAGAGCCCATGGCGGGCATCAGGTCCCCTGGAGCTGGAGCTGCACATGTCTGTGAGCCACCGTGCAGATGCTGGGGACCAAGGTCCTCTGCAAGAGTAGCTCTGTGAGCTCATCTGCTCTTCTTATAAACCACAGTCCTTTCAGATTAAGACCCCGCCTTTAAGAATTTAATCCTCCATGTCTCCACAAATTTTGGAGTTTCCTTGTTTTTTATAGCTGAGTAGTATTCCATAGTGTAAATGTACCACAGGGTTTTAAATCCATCCTTCTACTGAGTGGTATTTAGGTTGATTCCAGGTTCTGATTTTTATGAACAAGGCCGCTATGAACATGGTTGAACATATGCTCTTGTTGTATGGTGAAGCATCTTCTGGGTATATTCCAAAGAGTGGAATAGCTGGGTCTTGAGGAAGCCTTATTCCCAGCTTTCTGAGGTAGCACCAGATAGATTTCCAAAGTGGTTGTACCAGTTTGCATTCCCACCAGCAATGAAGGAGTGTTCTCCTTTCCCCACATCCTCGCCAGCATGTGCAGTCACTTGAGTTTTTTATTTTAGCCATTCTGATGGGTGTAAGATAGAATCTCAGAGTCTGAGTGAGTTAACCCAGAAGCAGAAAGACACACATGGTATATACTCACTCATAATTGGTCACTAGCCCAAGATGCATGTCCCATGAAAGTCTTCACTTACTAGGAGATTGGGATAGTTGTGAGGACTCTAGGTGAGAGAAGTGTGGGAAAATGGGGAAATAGAAGGATCCAGAGGGCCTTAGAAACCTACAAGAAGAATATCATGATGGGAGGATCTGGGCCCAGGTATTCAGCTCAAACTACTGCACCAACCAAGGACAATACTTGTAGTAAACATTGAACCCCTTCTCAGATCGAGCAAATGGATAAGGCATTCTCCACAGTTGAGTGGAGAGCGAGGACTGTCTCAGACATGAACTCTGGTGCTCCATATTTGACCTCTTCCCCATGGTGGGGTGAGGGAGGCCTGGCGGCACTCAGAGAAAGAATAAGCAGGCTACCAAGATGAGACTTGATAGCTTTTGACCATATAGTGAGGGAGGAGATCCCCCTCGGTCACAGACACAGGGGATGGGAATAGGGTGAAAGCGGTAGGGAGGAATGAACGGGAGGACACAAGGTATGAGATAACAATTTAGATGTAATCTGAAGAAATTAATTAAATAAAATTTTTTTTGAAAAAAGAATTTAAGCCACCTACCTTTCCTCTTAAAGATTCTCTCCGCACTAGGCTTCAGGAGGCTGATGCAGGAGGATCACAAGTTCAAGGACAGTCTGGACCCCAGAGAAAATACAAGACTAGCCTGAGCAACTTAGTAAGACTCTGTCTTAAAAAAGAAAAGAAAGAAAGAAAGAAAGAAAGGAGTGCTGTAAAGTGGTCTCCTAGGTTCAATACCCACCGCTGCAAAATACTCTGGGAGGAGGGAGGAGTTTCTTTGTGGTCACTTGGGTGTCACGTTGAGAGTCAGAGCTTCAGCATATGTGCTGGGGAAGGAGAACCCAGTTCAGCCTAGAGTATGGCCCCAGTAGAGATGTCATGGGGTATCCTGGAACTGGCTGGCGGCGAATGGCCCACTAGAAACACGAGGCCAAAGGCAGGTCCAGGGGAAGCAGAATAAAATAGTTGGACTAAGGGGGCTGCCCTCACCAGTCTGTGTGTGGTAAGCAGGGGTCAGAGCGGCCAGAGGTACAAGAAGTCCTTCTATACCTAGAAAAGCCGAGTCATGGGTTCTGTTTCAAAATCCCAGACACAGCATGTCAGAGAGATAAGCTGTCCTTATCTGAGACTGTAAACACAGCAGGCCTTGCTGTCATTCTTACAGGGTCAGGAAGACCTGCCTGGTGTCGATGTTTATGTTTTTGTATGCAACAGCTAAAAAGGGGACACCTGGTTATTTAAAGAACTGGCTTTAAGAAATGTACTGACTCAACAAATAGCTAACTGCAAACTGTGTGATAACTGTAACCTTACATTCTGTGCAGGGAAAAAAATGGAGAAATAAGTTATGAGTGTTTAGTTAAAATAACCCCACATAAAATCTAAAAAACCTTAGCACTATCACTAATCAGTCTCTATTTTTGTCTCGTGGGGTCTAGCCCCATTATATTAAAATTGGGAAACACAAACTGAGTCTGCTGGGCTGGGGCATGTTTTATATGCCAGCTTTTTTTTTTTTTTTAACATGTAATTTGATTCTGGATTTCATTCGTTTGAATATAAAGGTGTTGGAAGGTAAGTGAGAGCTTACAGCTCTGTCCTACGCAGCTTTCTCACATTTCTCATGGGTTGTTTCAGGGCGAATGAGCCTTAAAACCCTTGCAGAGTAAATACGCATCGGTCACTGCACGGCTACATCTTCCAGAATTGTCATTGGCAAAGGTTAGTTTCATTACGACAGGTTTCAGTGTGATGAGAACGCTACAAACCCTAAAGCGACTTTAATTTCAAGGACAAGGTTTAAAGAGTGTGCTGAAGTCACTCACAACTGCTTCCTTCTGCATCAGAGACACACCCCTCAGACCTCTCCTCAGCCGGATAGTCGCATATATTCAGTTTTCCTTCAGTTTCAGGGGTGAGACAAACTTTCCGAACTGAAGGCTCTGGCTGTGTTTGTTGATTTCTTGTCGTGCTACCTTGAGCAGCTTTTCCCTCCAAATCTGTTTTTAGCCCCAGATGGCCATGAATCACCCACCCATCAGCTGACCATTCTGACTGGACTGACCGGCCGTCGGTGTAACCCCTTCTCTCTGAGGTTACCACAATATCCCAACCACAGTCTATCCCAGGGAGAAAATTACAAGCTGGGGGGCAGGGAGGAGGGAGGAGGAGGGAGGGGGACCAGGGCGGGAGCTAGCTGATACTCTCATAGGGCCAGATTAAGGAACAATAAATCCCAGCCAGATTCTTCAGCTTCCTCTGGCTCCTGCTGTCCACAGAAGGCACTTGGCTCCCTACCACCACCTGAGAGATGTCAAAGCTCTCACAACCTCCAATTCCTTCCCCACTCTTCCCAGTCTGAGAGGACTCTCCAAGCTAACGGAGGCCGTGAGGTGGAAGGCCCAGAATTCATTTTCTATATTCATTGTTTGTTTGTTTATTAGAAGCAAAAGAGACAAACCCCCTGCAGGCCTATTATTTTTAAGAGCCTTACAAGGTGGTCTATTTATTTTTTATTTCTCAAGCTGAGTGACATGGCATGGGTCTTTCCTCTCCCCTCCACAGCAAGGAACACCCACCCTTCCACCACGCTTTGTTGACCACTCATGTCTATGGCCCTTGGTCCAATATCCGGGTGGCATAATGTGACATTCAGAAATTCTTGGCCTTCTTCCTTGTGCTACAAATGTTTCAAATATCACAGAAGGAAGGAAGGAAGCGGCAGAGAGGTTTGATTCTAAAGTCAAGTTGCTCTCCGGCAATTGCCTGTTCTGTGCACGGCTTAGCATTCTTTGACCATAAGAACTGCGCCCTTAAGCCTCGCCATCCCCTTCTCAACCTGCCTCTCCCTGCTGTGGTTTCAATGTTAAACTGTCTTCCACAAGCTCACAGGCGTTTGAATGCTTGGTCTCCAGCTAGGTGAGGAAGACGATATGTTAGGAAGGTTGTGGCGTGCTTAGGAAGAAAGTGGCTCCCAATAGGGGCAAGACGTGAGGGCTGCAGGGGCTGCAGCTCACCCAGTTCTGCCCCGGCGTGCTTTGCCCCTTTGTCCACTGAGACATGACCACTTGTACCACAAACTCCTCAGGCTGTCTTGCCTTCCCACTGTGATAGACTACACCGCCTTACATCCTGAATCAAGATAGAGTGGCCTAAGTGAGGTAGTCTGTCATAACAATGAGAGGAAAAAGGCTACTATGCCTTCCATCCCACACTCACCAGCCTTACATGGGTTCTCAGAATAACCAGGTGAGCTTGCTGATGGTGCCCGTTTTGTTGTTGTTGTTGTTGTTGTTGTTGTTGTTGTTGTTGTTGTTGTTTTAGGCCCCACCCTTCAGAACTTCCTTTAGGAGACATAGGTAGGACCTCAAGAATTTGCATTTGTAACTTCAGATCATTTGGTTCTGAACTGAGACTTAAGTCTAGGACCACACTTGCTCAACGGCTAGGTCAACCAGGCCTGGTCTAAATCTGAAGAGTGCCCTGTATTTTCTAAAACATTTACAAATAGATCCTATTATTGTCGTCTCTTAGTATATCTTAATACCTTGTTGAAGTAAACAATATGTTTTGGGGCTTGTATAATTGCTTTTTTTTTTTTTCTCAATTCAGTAACAGTTCTATTATCTACATTATGTACCCAAGGATGTGAGACCGAGAAAAGCTCTGGCCCCCAAGAGCTCACAGATCTATGAAATCCACAGTTACAGGATGCCGGCAAGTCACAATTACAAAGACGGGCACAGGTTGCTCTGCGAGAGCCGAACAAGTGCATTGCCTGAGACAACGGTAGACAGGCTTCTTGAAGATGGACTCAAAAAGATTCTTGATAAAAAGGGAGATTAACCACTCCGAGAGATAAGAGAGTTGTGGGCAAAGCTAAGGGTAGAGGAGGCCAGAAGCACACTCAAGCTGCTATGAAGAGAAGGCATATTGGAAGTGGGGGCTGTAAGGCAGGGCAGCGTGTCAGTTTGTTTCAGCCACCATAGGGACATACCCTAGTATATACCATAACATGCCATAGTAACAGACCAACTGACGAATAAACAACAGGAACGTATACCTTATGGTTCTGGAAGCTAAAGAGCCTACATCAAAGAGCCAGCAAACTACGGCGTCTGGCTCCAGACCGTTTCCTCATTCATCGACAGCAGGCTTGTCGCTGTGACCCTCTATGGTGGAAGGAACGAGGAAGATCTCTGTCACCTCCTGTATTACGGACGCTCATCCAATTCATGAAAAATCAGACCTCATGACTTAGTCACTTCCCAAAGGTCATCTTGGCTTTGGTAGTGAAGATTTTAGCATAAAAAAATTTGAGGGAGGGACCCACACACCCAGTGCATTCTGTCTGTAGCTCAAGGGAGATAGTATGTCAGTCAGTCGCTATTTGCTATCTAACCCTGAGGGACTACTAGAAGGTTCTGGTGTACTCAGAAGTGGATTGGATCAGGCAAAGCCCAGCATTGATTACCTGACATCACCACACTTAAACGCCAAAGCTCAACAGAGCAAATGTCTGAGACTGCATGGCCCTGTGACCCTGCGTACCTTTAAACAAAACCTCAACATTTCTTTTTCTTTCTTTCTTTCTTTCTTTCTTTCTTTCTTTCTTTCTTTCTTTCTTTCTTTCTGTTTTTCTCTATATACCCTTGGCTATTCTGGACTCACTCTGTAGACCAGGCTGGTCTCAGACTCACAAAGATCCACCTGCCTCTGCCTCTGCCTCTGCCTCTGCCTTCCCAAAACCTCAGCATTTCTACTGCACATGGACATCGCCTGCAACCAGAATGGGATACAGCAGCCTTGGGCTGTGACTCTTCAAAAACAGCCTTTTTGCCAACAGAAACAAAGAAGATGCTATGGCTGGCATGATTCAGTTTGGTTTATTTCCTTGTTTTCAAATGCTTCTTCCTTTTGTGAAATCTGTCCCCTGCTCAGACTCTGCAGATCCTGCTGGATTCTGCAAGTCATTCTAGGACAAGCCACTTCTGGCTTCAAGTACAGTTAGCTGCAGACTCTGACAGCCTGCAGACCTAGCGCCTCCGACTCCAGCTTCCTGGCATCCCAGCCTCCAAACTCTGTTTTCTGATCCTAGGAATTAGAGCAAATTACAGCCCAGAGCTGCTATGTGGTTGCCTGAGTCTATAGATGACTGAAACACTCCCTTTTCTGCTAAGCATTGTGATCATTTAAACTCAAGTGGCTGGCAAAGACTCCTTCTTTGATGGCCTCAAAACTATCCCGTCCAGGCTTCTAGACATTTCTCGCATTTAACAGGTGAGAAACAGTGTCCCTGAGAGGCTGACAAATCAGATCAGAACGCGGACTGATGCTGGGATAAAAGACCTGTTTCTAACCCCGGCATGGTACCATTTCCTATGGCATTCAATTAGCAGTTCAGAGGCCTCTGCTAAATAAAATAGGGACTTAGAGGTGTGATGGCCAACAGGTCCCAGAACTGGAGAGAGGTGAAAGAGTCTGGGTACTGGTTGATTGGAAGATTTGGTAGCTTAGAGAGTAGGTGGCCTTTAAGAGAGAGTGCTGGGGCGCTGAAGAGGTAGACTAGTCAGCAATGCACTTGCCTTCACTGTGTGAAAGAGCTGAGTTTAGTTCCCTAGAACTTGTGAAAAAAAGCCAGACACAACAGCATGCACTGGTCATCCCAACAACGGCAGGATAGAAGATGGAAACAAAGAAATCTGTGGTGCTTCCTGTCCAGATAGCCTACACTGCCCAGAGGTAGGCCAATGAGAGTCCCTGTCTCAAACAGAAGGCACGTGCAAACATATGCGTGTGCATGCCCATAAACGTACACACACCTTGTGTGTACATATACATGTACCCATGCATGTGCATGTGTACACACAAACTCACACGCAATTTTACAAAAGAGGATAGCGGAATCTTTTGTCCTCAAGTAGGTTGGAAGGCCTCCAGGTGCAGTGTAGCCTGGGTTGGTTCCTCTTTGTAGAAATGTTGTTGTTAGCACACCTCTGGCACTGAGGGCGTCCTCAGGAACACTTCACAGGGAAGGGGCGACCTGTTCCCACCTCCCAGGCTCTCTGATCAAGCTTCCTCCTGGCCCCATTATTGAGCAAAGGAGGAAAATGAACATGCAGCTCCTTGGAGTAACTGAAGAAGTGTCCCCGGCCTTAAAGAGATTTCACAGAAGGGAAATGTTGAAGACAGAAACCAAAAAGTCTCATTTTACAACTTTGAGTGGTAGGGGTGGGGTGGGGGGGGATGGGGGTGGGGGAGGTAGGGTGGGGGTGGGGGGAGGATGCAAAAAGAGTAGGAGGGGAGGCTTTTTCATTGGCTACAGGCACCACATCAGAAATACGTAAAGCTTGAGAACTTCAAACCGCATGAAGAGACAACATGTCAACCTCAAGCAGGCTTTGAACACTTGTCAAGCTCCTGGTAGAAGCGAAGTCTCCCCAGAGAAAACAAGCATGGTGTTCTTTACAGTCAAAAATCACCTTAAAAGAAACTCGTAAACCCAAGAAGACAAAGCCCGCTGACATGAATGCCCAGCCATGTTTCCTTTCTCCACTCCCCAGCACAGGTCCAGACAGGAGGGGGCAGTCCCCGCTGCCATCTGTGAACTGGAGGACCCAGGACCAGATGAGCAAAGAGGCAGCATGAGACTTGATGTCTATGTCTGGTCAGAAGAGACCTTAGCACCCAAGCACTGTCTAAGCTCTAAAAGGTGGCAGATTGACTCAGATGCCGGCAAGAGGCTCTGACATCTCTTACCAAAATGAGATTTGATATTGGGCCAAATGGATTTTCTGTGTTTCTTCAAACAATGAAGACTCCTCCCGTGGAGAAGGGTTCTGCCCTTGCAGAGAGAGTGTGACAAACTGCCGTAACTGCTGGCAGCAGAGAGTTAAAAGAAAAGCATCAGAAATGAGGAAAGCTGATGCCAAGCAAACGCCAGGAGCACTGTCCATTGGCCCTAGTGGGAGCCAGCCTCACAGAGCCAGCACAAGCAGAGCCAGCAAGTCAGAGTCACTTACACTTGGCTCTCAAAAGTGTTTCGGTGCTTGTATTTCATTGTGGGTGTGGCTGGCATGGTCTATAATTCACAACACATGAAGCCTCCGTGTAAGAACCCGAATCAGTGGGAGGTGGAGAGCCGTCCAGCTTCTCATATCTAGCCTGCCCAATTAGCCCTCGACTCCACAAGAGCAGGGGTGGAGGCGGGAAAATGGCCGGATGCCCAGCTGATGAGAGCAGTCCAGGCGCCTACTCAAAAGAAATAGTCCTCTCTAAGCTGGGGGGGGGGTGCTGTTAATCCTGCCAGGGAAGGACAGGAGCAAAGGGACAGATGAACTCAGATACCCTTTTCTCCCAGGACTGGGCCAAGATAGAAGTATAGCTGAAGGGAAGGACCAGGAGAGTCTGATGAACCTTCTCCTTGGCTTCTGGGTGAGTAGCAGCTCCAGGAGGGGCCAATAAAACCAGACACCCTGAAATGCCGTGAAGGTCAAGGAAAGTAGGACTCCATCTTTTAGAAATGAGCTCAATTTGCTCTTTGGGGGATGTAAGGAGAGTTCTCTCCGTATGGACCCAAGTATAGGGGCAGACAGAGTACAGAATGGAATGAGACAAATCCTACAAATGCCTCCGCTCAATGCTGGGTGCACATTGTCAGCCCATGCCACAAAGATGACATGTGGGTGCTGCATTAAAGATGAGAGAAAGCAAAACATCACAGCCTATTAACACAGCCACCCAGAGACAGGATCACTAGCCAACTTCTCCTGATAAAGGAATTCCCAAGCCTGATCTTATATAGGTGATAGAGTAGGGAAACTATCCCATGCCCACAGTAGGCTAAAAATAGAAAAGGCATTATATATATATATATATATATATATATATATATATATATATATATATATATATTTGCAAAGCCTGACAACTTGAATTTGACATAAAGGTTAAAGGAGAGAACCAACTCCACAAAGTTGTCCTCAGACCCCCACAGGCTCACCATAGTATATGCCTCCCCTCATATACCCACATCACGTGCACACATAAATACTTTTTTAAAAGAAACCTGTAGCCGGGTGTGGTGGTGCACGCCTTTAGTCCCTGCACTCGGCAGGCAGTGGCAGGAGGATGGATCTCTGTGAGTTCGAGGCCAGCCTGTTCTACAAAGCAAGTCCAGGACAGCCAAGGCTGCATAGCAAAACCCTATCTCAAAAAACAAAATTAAAAATAATTTTTAAAAAAGGGAACCTGCGTGTTCCTAAAGAACCTGTGTGTTTTACATATGTCAGCTTAAGAAGGGTCCTTTCCCTGCAAAGAATGATTGACCATAATGACCTTTATCCTCGTAAAAGATACATAAAGCCAGCAGGATGCCCTACTGGATGAAAGCGACTGACATGTGAGCCTGACAGCTGGAGTTCAATCCCTTGATCACATGGTGAGAGAGGAAGGTATTTCTCGAAAGTTGTCCTCTGACTTCCACACATGCGCCATAGCACACATGTACCTGCACCCAAACACGCATGCACACACACATACATACATTTCCTGAAAGTTGTTCAGTGACTTCCACACATGCTCCATAGCACACATGTGCCTGCACTCAAACACACGAGCACACGCACACACCTGCACAAACATCTTTAAGTTGACAGATAAATGACATAGGTGCTGTGTATCAACAGACTACTTACTGGACAAGATCAACCAGTCTCTACTCCCAATTTTCAATAAATGATTTTTTTTTCAGCTTTGTCTCAGAAATTATGACACGAATTGGCAATATGATTTCGTTAAAATGTTGAGGCTTTTGGGTGAATGTGGCTTGTTATTAAGTCAACACTGACAGGTTACAAGAAAAGCCCATGTTTTAGATGTGTTGTATGCTGGCATTAATCCAGAAGAGTCTCTCCTCTGAGTCCACCCATTAACCTGATACTTCCTCAAAAGGAAAACAGAAGCTTTATCATTTGGACAGACTCGTATGGTGATGAGGTCAGGATGCAACTGTGAGGGGTGGGGCCCGTGGGGGAACGGCAGTCTAACTTAGAAGCCTTTGCCTCCTGTACCACATCCTCGGCTGTCCCTGGGAGTGTCACGTTTACATTACCAGGCCTGAAAGGCATTGGGTCCATATCATCCTCAGCCAGCCTCAAAGTCTACAGGGGGCACTGAGCCACGGGGAGGCGGTGGGGGGGGGGGGATTTGCCAAAAGCTTCCTGGGTAAATTTGGTTTTGGAATCGGTCACTCGGCTCCGAACCTTGTGCTTTCTGTACTGATGTCACAGCCTTTGACCTCTGCGTTGCCTTTACCACCCAACCACCAGCCACCCCACCTCACCCCATCCCCATCCCACCAGAGTCAGGGCTGCTGCAGAACAGGCTGAGAGCTGAACTCCTCCCTTGGCCTTGGCCGCCACGCCTGCTCAGGCCATACCCAGAGGGAAGAGAGAGCCCTGAGGACAGAGCAGCATTGTGCCTGAGAGGAGGAGGGAGGGGAAAGTAGAAAAGACTGCAGCTCCTGGCAAATTTCTTCCTGCTTCTTACAGCTGTCTCACCCTTACGGCAAATCACAGGATCTGCTTGAAGAGGCTGGAGGCCGACCATCGCTGACAGCAGGCCCGAGCTGATTGATGGAGTTATTAGATTGTCCCCAACGGATGGGAGCTTCATTTCGCCTGCATTGTATCACTTGATACAATGCCCCTGAGTGTGTATAGACGCCGTCTTATGACATTTCCTTTTAATTCCCCTCAAATGACATTTAGAGAGAGCCCAATAACATTTTTTTTTCTGAAAGGAGCCTCCACCCTTCTTTCTCAGAGGAGGAACAAAGTCATTTGTTTCCAAGGGGGCCTCGAAGGAAGTGGCTGGGGACGCAGGGACCAGTGTAAAAGCATCTGCTCTCTAGTGAATTGGGTCTTCATTTTACACTGTGGCTTTATTCTCTGGCCCTTTGACACAGCCAGCTGCCTTCACATCCCAGCTCAGAAACAGGCTGCCTTCAGGCTGTAACAGGCACGGGCTTCCAAAGCGCTCTCCCTGGATGACTCCTTAGCCTCTGAGAGCCTGTGAGAGCCTGTGCACCCAGAACTGCGGGGCCATAGACATTCGCTCCCTCTGAGACTTGAACTCGGATGAAAAAAGGACCAAGCACAAACACGAGCCTACTGAAGCTGCCTGCCTGCTTGCCGTGGGCCCGCATAATTGATTTCACAGGCGACCCCGTTTGGTTCCTATCTCGCTCAGGTTCTTCCTGTTATCAACTCAGCCAGCTTAAGGAAGTGACGTCACACGCCCAAGCTCTCTGCTCTGAAGCCCAAGGTGCGCAGCAAAACATTGTGTGTATGCTCACTTGGGGGCAGGAAGCCTCTCTCCTGGACCATCTGTTAAGCTGTTTAAAAAGTAAATAGCTTGGGCCAGGTTTCTTCCGTGGGGGTTTTCAACTCTACGTTCAAAAGGTAGAAAGGGGTCTTTTGTGGATTCTGCTCTTAGCCCCAAAGGTAACGAAAGGAGAGGAGATGAGTTGCTCCCAAGTGCCTGGAGACTTAATTCTCCTACAAAGCACAAACATCGAGGGGGAAACGTTCAGCTGAGCAGGTTTCCACGTGGCCAGTGAAGCAAAGCTGTGAGTAACACTAGTCACCAGGGTTCTTTGCTGAGTGTTCTGGGCCCCAAGTCTGTTCATGGGCTACTTTTCTACTCCTATTGTAAGAGTGCCTACAGGAGCGGAGTATCTGGGAGGGGGGGGGGGACATTCTCAGTGAGTGACAGCTCTGGGAACTCTCCGTGTGGAGCTGAACAGCATGCAAAATCACTTTACCCTTAAGACAAAAGGACATCGAGTTTCCTTTGCCATCTCGATCCCTCTTCCCTTCCAGCTTGACGTTCCCCCGTTCCCTCCTCTCCCCTTCCTCCTTCCCCATGGCACAAAATAAAACGCTCAGAAAATGAAAGGCACAGCTGCCCCTTCTTCCCATTAGAACAATCAAGAATGATGGCGAATTTAATATATCTGATTAGAGAAACTCCAATTTGGTGCACTTGAATCAGCTGCCTTTGTGTTCGGCTCCTCATGGCCCAGTTTCAGTGGAATGTCCTCACTGTCCGCAGCCAGCTCCCTCGGGCTGGGGAACATTCCACATTGGCCCGGCATGCCCAGAAATGGGGTAGCTATGCTGCGGAAGATGCCAGGCCCACTTTGTCCTAATCAGAGGGAGTGCCACTTCATTAAAGCATGGTTGCTTGCTGGTGACCCTCAGAGCGGTAGGCTGAGGAGAAGGGGGACGCTGTGGTCCTCTTTAGCAATGTTAATTTTTCACGGGTTTTATTACTTTCCTTGGTTGGTATTCACCACTGGTATTCAGGCCTGAATCCTGTACAAACAACCCTCCAGTTGACTCTGGTGTCCAAGTTGCACAGATGAATTTTGGAGAAAGTAATCACATTTACATATGGAGTCTCTTTCATTAAAAACAAATAGAAACTCAAGGGAAATGGAAAAAGTGTCCTCATCCCTCTCCCCGACCCCCACGCCACCCCACCCCCACCGCCAAAGCACTAAGAGATGCTGCAATAGTGTCTAGGTAGCACCCACTTTGCAGACTATTTGAAAGGTGTTTCTTGAGACCTGGGGAGGACAGGTTTAGAAGACATTATTTGCTCGCACTTAAACTACATAGTGATTTAGTGCTATCACTATAAAGTCTAGATAAATGTCTGTTCTATGAGTAAGTAATAAATGAATTAAAATAACAAATGGTGTGAATTGCTATCATAGATGTAGTAGAGCTCTGTTGAACTCAGGGATTTCTTTGGATATACTGCCAATATCATGTTGAACTGCCATGGACTAGGCTACGAAGACTGCTAAACTCATTCCCTGCACTTTAATGAAGAAAAAAAATTACGCCTCTCTTAGTATCCACCCCACACTGCCACCTTGCTTAGTCTCTTGCCTACTGGTTTTGCTATCCAGACTCTGTGGTAGGAAACCAAACTCAGGGGATGGTAGCAAAGTTTGAAATAGCCTACAGGTTTCTGGGTTGCAGCACCCACGTCCAGCCTATGAAGTGGCTCTGCTAGATTTGGGAAGAGTTCCCTAGGAAGAAGGGCATCCTGCTTTCCCCCAGCCTGCCAGGGAGTCTCTCACCCACACCACGGCAGTGGGTGGGTTGGGGGGTGGCTGGAGGGGGGTCACAAGGACCGCTTCATTTGGAGACCAACTGGCAGCCCATCAGCTTGGCCTACTGCAGAAGTCGGGGCCTCTGAGATGTTTTGGCCCCACACCCAAAAGCACTCTTGTCATGGGGCACGAAGAGCAGGCTTCCAGAAGGGCCCATTTCCCCAGAGCAGCATGGACTTCCGGGTTCAGAGGGATGCAGCCAAGGCCACCAGGAGATGTTCTGAGCTGAGTGGAGAGGGAGAGAGTGCCATATTATACTCAGCTACATAAATACGGTAACTCTGGTTTCAAAAACACAACAGAGGGCTGGCTGCATTCTACCTCTCCCTTTTCAGTGTAAAAGAAGTTGAGTTTGAAGATTCCTCTGGTATAAGAATTAATATGAAAAGAATTCTGTATCCCATTATGGCATTGTGTTATAATAATGGAATGCTCTCCCCGCCCAATCTGGCTTGCTGTCCTCTGGACCATGCCAACAACGATCTGGTTCCACAGCGTATAAGGGTGGCTGTGGGGACAGCCTCCAGAGCTGAGAGAGAGGACATGAATGCTTCAGGATGGTCCAATGGGCAGAGTGGGGCACGGGTCCACAGCTACCCATCTGCATACACATGTGGGTATGGGGGGAACACACGCTTGGTGCTGGGGTGCCTCTTTTCTCCAAGGGCTAATGTGGACCTGTGTGGATAGTTTCATACTTAATGGCTGCAGCTGAATGCCCAGCTCATTGTCTGGTGCAATACACAATGGGTTCCAGAAAGAGAAAACAAAATGCTCTTTAAGCAGTGAGCTGTGATCCGGATAGAAATCAGGAGTCCAGAGCAAAAGATTTTTCCTGAATAAACCAGATTGGTGGGAGGGAAGTCGGGGGGGGGGGTTACTGTGGCCACATTTTAAACCTGTTGGGTAGTTACAGCTTATTCCCTTGAGTGTAAAGATTTGACAAAAGTTTCTCTTCAATTGACCAGTTCACAGGGACATGCTAGTGACCAACGGGGGAAATGTTTATTTTTGAAGCTATCAAAGGCCTTGATGGTTCAGAAAGAGGAAAGGGTGACGGCTTCTTTTCCTCTCCCATTTAAACTCTGCAAGCAGGGCTGAACTTCAGCTGTAGCGTGAGGGATCTGGGCACGATGTGAGAAAGGTCTTCCAGCAGGACGAAGTTCAGCCCTGCAATGTGTCACTGGAAAAAGATGCTAAAGCCCTGTCCGGGATGGAAGGTGTCACCATCTGATGTGAGGGGCAGAGTCCTGCAGGTCCACGGAAGCCACTGGCTGCTGAGGTAGCGATAGCTGGGGGTGGGGGGTGGGGGGTTGTTTCTGTTGAGATTCTGAGTTGTTAGGCTCCCGTCATTTCCGTGTTCTCCGGGAATCACTCTGTTGGAGGCAGGGCACTTTTCTCCATTTCCTTTTGAGCAAGTCCAGTGTCCCCAGGCCCTGCTTAATCTTGCCTTAGGAAATGCCCCTCCGGGTGGCCTCTTCCTTTCCTGTCAGGGTCCAGGCCATTTGGAGGGTTGAACAATGGCCGGGGAAGGTAGGGCTGGTTAAGCTTGCTGCTGTGTGCACTCGTGTGTATATGCATCCCTTTTCCTTTTCTCGATAGAAACCCATTCAACTTCGAGTGTGTTTTGATAGCCAGGCCAATCCTCTTCCACACAGAGCAATGTCAAAAAAAACCCAAGAAACTCTCAGAGCCAAGAAGGAAGTCATTACCGGTCTCCATGGGAGTATTCTAACTCCCAGATGTGAGAGTAGGAGGCCCCTACCCACGGGTACACAGAGAGCTGGATACTAAGCGAAGCTGCCCTAAAGCTGAGGGCCTATCCAGATGCAGCCAGATGGGCAGGTCAACCTCATCAGATTAAAGGGGATAAAAATGACGCCCCCTTCCCCGTTTCTTCGCTATTCTTCAGCCACAAACCAAATGCCTCATTCAACCAAGCATCCTTACTGCACGGGGAAATGCTCGTTCTGCCGTCGTTAATAAACGCTAGCTGCTGAATGGGCACATGAGCAGCTCTTGCCCAGACTCAGCATCAGAAAGCCATTAATAAATTCTAAGGTGGGCGTGGGGGGAGGGCGGGAATGAGAGGTAGTAGGCTAGTAAGAGGACCGTTGGGAGAGGATGAGTTGGCAGGTCTTGGTCCCAAAGATTCAGAACAAGTGAAGAGAAGGAATTACTCAGAAGTTTGTCTGCACTGTCCAGTGCCCACATTGCCACATATGCATGAAAGTAAGAGCAACCCAGGCACAGGTCTGCCTAAGGCCACCCAGGTCATGTGAAACAGGAAGGGCACTCAACATAGGGTGCCACAGAAGTGAAAACAACCCACAGGATGAGACGTCTAACATACTTGAACTCATAGCTGTACTGCTTGGAATAGAGACTCTCCTGGAGCTGAGGTTGCAGGCTGAACTCTATGCTTTTCTGGTGGGGAGGAGAGCACGGTCTCCTCTGCGTCCCGCAAAGCCTGTGTCCGTGGCCAGCTACTGAGTCTCACACAGCACCGGAGGCGAGCAGCCAGCCCTGTGAGCATTAGCACCAAAACCTTCTCACCAAAAGTGACAATTATTAGTGCTTTTGGTGAGGGCGATGCTCTGTGCTCTGTAAAGGGCCTATAAATTAGATTATATAATAATTAGAAAAATGCTTAATAATAAATAATTGCATGTCTCTGATGGCAAAGAAAACTAAAATGTACATGGAAAAGGTAAAGGAAGGACATGCTCAGATTTGTAGCCTTTACAAGTGTCAAGAAACTGATGGTACAGCATTGGAATCTGTACTCGGGGCACACTTAATTTATATTTAATGTGTATATATCTGGCTTCTTTCAGCTTTTATTCAAAACTGCAGTACCCATGGATATTTTAAGGTTGCACTGAAATGTATATAATTCTTTTTTTAAATGATTAAGACTATTCTTGACACATTACCACAATGCCTTGAACCATCTCTGTTTTTTGAAAGCCAACAGCAATATCATCAGCAATCACTATTTCTGTGTCCCTTACCACCCTAGGGAGTGAGTGAGACCATAAAAGCAGCCAGGCCTCACATTTGCATCAAACCACAAAGAAAAGCATTTAGGAGGGATAGAACACGAGACAAACGGACAGGTTGAGGGAAGTGCTGAAACAGTTCCCAGGGGGAACAGCTGAGGTTTTACCGCCACCGCCTTTAGCGAACTCGAGATGCACCTGCTGCCTCTGCTTTGGGTCTGCCTAGCATGCAGTCATCGAGTGATGCCACAACGATAGAGCGCACATTAAAAACTCACTTTAAGAGCCAGACTGCTTCGTGAGGCTGAGCAGTGAGCATTAATGCTGCTGCATGTCACACCAGGACACACGTAGCCAGCCACAATGTGGGCGTCAATGGGCAGTGGGGTGTTCACAGCAAGGAAGTGACAGTCCAGCACTGAAGGGTTGGTGGCGCATCCCCTCTATTTTTAGCTTAAGAAATAAGTTATACCAAAAGTACCCTAATGTAAGCAGGCAATGGGGTGCTGGCCTGGGTCCCATCTTCACAAATGTATGGTAGCAGTCTGGTACAAGGCCTTGACGTGAATGAAGAGGTGTGAGAGGGGAGAGGAGGCTTGGGGTATCTTTGTTCTCTTTACCTGATTTGACTGTAAACATAAAGTTATTTTGAAAAATGCGTCTCTGGAGTAAGGGATACATTGCGGTCCCTGGAATAAACATTGCGATATTACACATCCATGGATGCCGTCTTGGTGAAGAAGGGAATGAGGCAACAACATTCAACCTCCAGTCAGCCTATCTATTCTAACTTCTGCTCCGAAGAAAGTTACTTCCAAATTTTTGCTGTCAACCTGTTTCCTAGTTTCAGAGTAAGTATTTTAATGACCAGGAATCATAAAAGAGTAGTTGACTTGGCCCTGCACCCGTGGTGTTTCTGAAACTACTTCCTTAATGCCATGTTGAACATTCAAATACTAAGTCCACCCCCTGCTACCTATGCCTTCTGCAGGATTTGTGTTAGGAATGCATACTGGCCCATCCAGCACTAAATCTCTCCCTCACTGCCCTGTCTCTGTGACCTTACCTGTGCATTCCAGTCCATGTCCAGGCTCCCTGGACCTTCCAGTCTATGTCCAGGCCCTCCAGACCTTCCAGTCTGTGTCCAGGCCCCCCAGACCTTCCAGTCTGTGTCCAGGCCCCCCAAACCTTCCAGTCTGTGTCCAGGCTCCCCCAACCTTCCAGTCCGTGCCCAGGCTCCCCAGACCTTCCAGTCTGTGTCCAGGCTCCCCTGACCTTCCAGTCCGTGCCCAGGCTCCCCAGACCTTCCAGTCTGTGTCCAGGCTCCCCGGACCTTCATTTTGGATCATAACTAAGGCTCCTTTCTGCTCCAAGCCTGACCAATTCCTCTGTCTGCGTTCTAAACATCACATGACAGAGCCAAAGCTTGCTCTTCCACAGCTGGACCTTAAGCATCATCCTCTCCTCTTCCCTCTGCCTCCTCCTCCTCAAATCCCCTCCCCTCCTGCCTGACTTACCTCTTGAACATTCCTGTAACCCGCTCTCTATACTCTATTCTCGTTGCTACCACAGGTGATGCTCGCAGTGCCTGGATTATGGCAACAGGTTCTCAGGCTTGTGGCTTGCCCCACACTTCTGGCCATCACTCTGTTTGAAACAGTGCTGCTTATTGCTTGACAGCATGCCACCTAACTAGCCCACGGCACCTAAGCTCCCTCTGCTAGCCTCGACACGATGGCTGCTCTTGTCAACCTCCTCCTCTCCCACTTGGTATCCACATCTACAAAGCGGTCTGCAGACTGCTCCTGGTACCGCTGGGAGCGTGGTAAAAAAAACAAAAACAAAAAAAACCACAATGTCAAGTTCTGCCCCAATAGGAGACTTGGCCACATTCTGCATTTGGTGTTCAAGTCCGGTGCATGTGAAATCCTAAGACTTACTGCTCTGGAGCTGAGCTGCTGGCAAAAAGAAATACAGACAACCTCATTCAGACAGAAGCATCTGATCGCAAACTGTTGCTAGGCACATTCCTTTTCATTTTCATTTGAACTTTTGAACACAGTTTGAGATGTCCACTTTAACAAATTATCCTGAAATTTTAGCTGTTCTCTTTATTTTGACTGGAATGGTATTTGCTGCTCTGTTGACTGAAGCTATTTTTGTATTTTCTAGTATCCCCTCTCCCAAGCGGCTCTCCCTTTCCCTTCAAACAGGTTGCTGCTGCTACCGTACGTTATTATAGACGCTAGGACTGTATTGTTTTGGATGGTTTGAGTTGTTGCTTTGGTTTGGGGCCTGATCATTTGTCCCTCTAGATTGTGGTATCCCCAGGGATGAGAACTATGTCATCTCTAGGCCTCAGGACAGTATAGAAGACTGGCATTTTCCTAACAAATCAAATGATCTCTAAGTTCAGAAAATGCCTTTCACATGATCACATGGCTGAGCCCTCCAGCTGATTTCCAGTTGGTGACAGATAGCTGGAGAGAGACAAAACTGGTTCATTCACCCATAAGCAGTCCAGAACATTCCAGATAATACCCTCTATGTTTCAATTCTTTTGGGTGTGGGTAAATCCTATTTAAATTTTTAATTTATAATTATCATTAGTGTGCATAATGTGTGTGTGACATGTGTGTATATATGTATGTGTATGCTTATGTGTGATGTGTGTGTTTGTGTCACGCGTGTGTGCATGACTGTGTATGTGTGTCATGTGTATGTGTGCTTGAGTATCTGTATGTGTGACCTGTGTACATATGGTGTGTGTGTGACAGGTGTGTGTGTGTGTGTGTGTGTGTTTGTGTGTCATAGCACAAGTATAGAGATAAGAGGTCACCTCTGTAGAGTCAGCTTTAACCCTCCATCTCCACAAAGGTTGTTAAGATTGGACTCATGCCATCAAGCCTTTCGGGCATTCACTTCTATTAGTTGAGTTGACATATGGGGGGTATACGTATGCATTCATGTACATGTGGCATAGTACGCATGTGGAGATCAAAGGACAACCTGTGAGATTTGGTTTTCTTCTTCTACCATACAGGCTCCAGGAATCAAACTCGGGCCACAGGCTTGGCAACAGTCTTTTTGCCCACTGAGCCATCTCGTCAGCTAGGGGAGATAGATTCTATAAGGCAGAGCAAGAAAAAACATCTACAGATGTCCAGCATGTTTTGCTTGGCGCACACTTGGAGCTTAATAGATACACAGCCAGGCCCACGTGATTGCTCATAGAAGCAAAAGTCTCATTTCTGAGACAGTCATTTCATGTTTCTGTCTGCTCCAGGGTAACACTGGCTGATTCTGATCCTAATGTGACATTAAATTAATTAGTGGACCAGTCTGAAATCTAGTGGCTGATAAATTATTCAGATACACACACGTCTCTAAATCATTTATAATGAAGTTTGCTGTGTCCACAGGTCAAAGAGATATTGTTGAGCCAAATCTTTTTGTTTACTTTTTCTGTAGTGCTGGGTGAAGAACAGTGCCCAGGGCCTCACATGGCTTAGGGAAGTGCTCAACCCTAAATTTGCTTCTTTATACACAAGCTTGAAATGACAGCAATATTTTTACCCGCTACACAAGGCTACCGGGACATCTTAAAGAGACAGTACATATAAAAATTACGTTCTCGGGGCTGGCGAGCCAGTTCATTAGGTAAAGATGCCTCCTACCAAACCTGATGACCTGAATTTAATCTGTAGTACCCACAAGTGTGGAAGGAGAGAAGCGATTCCCTCGATTGTCCTCTGACCTCCACAGGCACATGGGGCACACACATGCCCCCACACTTACACCCTGCACCCAAAGCAGACACAGTAAATGTAGTAGCACACTTTAAGAATAAAGCTGAATTTAAAATTTTAAATTAAGAAAATAAAAATTATGTACTTGAGAGCTCTTAAGATGTGTAGCACTATTTATTGACATTATCATCATCATCACCATTTGTAATGATCTTTTGGACATCCCTTCTGGCAAGCAGCTGCTGCTCTTCTTTCTTGCATGTTTCTTCCCGGGCTGGAGAGGTGACTCAATGGTTCCGAGCACTTGTTCCTGTGGAGGACATGGGTTTGATTCCCCAGCGCCCACATTTGTAGTCCATGACTGTTCATAACTCCTGTTCCACGATGCACATGATGCTCAGGCAGACGAGCAAAACGCTCATACACATACAAATAAATGAACGATTTAAATGATTCTTCTTCCTGTTTTTCTGCTCTAGATGTACTCTTTTCTTTTATCCCAAGGATATAAACACCACTTCTAGGGAATGGTGACTCAGATGCATGCAGAGGGACCCTTCAGAATATGCCAATGCTCCCCCACTTACTCACCTTAATCAGGGCTAGAACAAATTAGATAGACACTTCCTCCCCCTGATATATGATGTACTTGACACTATATAGAATGGCTTAAAGCCAAAAGTGTGACATCATTTCCTGTTGTTTTAGTTCCCCTTGCCTACCCTGCCATGCATATCACGCTGGATGAGTGTGTGTTTGCTCATGTGGAAAGCCACACAGACACAAACCAGGAAACAACACAGAGAAGACAAAATGGCGTTCAGTCAGGCCTCAGCCCCAGCTATCACTGGTGTCTTAACAGTAAGACAGACGCAGGATCCATATTCAAGTGCATCAAACTTTATTGTCTATTACTATTCTATCCCAGTTTCCATTATCTAAAAATGCTAATTAAAATCATTAAAGCCAAGTATAAAGTTCAGGGTTAAGTGAACCTTAGTATTCTCAAGGCTCTTAATTATTTCCCCAGTACCAAATAAATAAATAAAATGAATATACCTACATAACATTAGCTCTCAAGATTGTTCCTCTTATCTAGCAAAATAGACAAATGAGACCTGCTTTGAAACCATGAGTTTCCTTGTAAAGAATATATGGGGAAGTTGGCTTAGGGCAATTAAAATTTAAGAGTAGTAAATAATTAATTCATATGAGACAGGAAACATGGTCATGCTTAGAGCCTATGCCAGCAGAGAGAGGTGTTGATCTCAAATGCCTTCTCTGAGCATGGGCCTTTGATTAGGGACCTGAAGATGAACACTGTGCAGGCAAAGAAGGAATCCCTTCCCAGAGCAACAGCGGGAGGACAAGCCTGGGTGTGGCAAACAGCGACGATCTGCAGAAAGGCTTGAATTTCGGCTTCCTAGGCTGTCGGTCCCACCAGCAGACAAGCTTTTGTTGTTGTTGTTTGTTTGTTTGTTTGTTTTTGTTTTTCAAGACAGGGTTTCTCTGTATAGTAGCCTGGCTGTCCTGGAACTCTCTTTGTAGACGAGGCTAGCCTCGAACTCACAGAGATCCACCTGCCTCTGCCTCTGCTTCCCGAGTGCTGGGATTGAAGGCGCGCACCACCATGCCCGGCACAGGCTTCTTTAGCAATGAAAAATCCAATAACTACTGTTGTCCTTCCGTGGCTCATTTTTTAAACGATCGTATTAATGGGTGTGTAATTGCTTAAGAAAGCATTTTCCCTGATACATTTACTTTTAACCACCTGCATGAGGCAGCTCAGGTCTAACAAAAAGCCTTTTCATGGCAAACAGGCAGCACTATTGGAGAGCCGATGGTCTGCACCAGCATGCTCTGGCTGGCTGCTGTAACCTAGCTTCACTTCCATGAGACTTTACTGCAGCCATGGAAGGGACCTGGTAGGTAATACGGATGCCTGTCCTGATGGGGGCCTGGCTTTGAAGGGTCTCCTGGTCTTGCCACCTTTCCATTTCTTCCTTAGTCTGCATGTAAGCCAGCCTCACTGTTGATGGTTTCAGGATGCTTGCTTTGAAAGTTTCCCTAAGGAATCCTGGATAAAATGTGAGACAGGACATTTGATCTCATCCTCCACTTTGTGTTGAATATCCGCTTTCTAACATCCGTTCCTAAAGGAAAAAGTTGGGTTTTATGGGGTAAGAGTGGATTGTACCAAGGAGAAAAGACAACAGTCACATTTCATTGCTCAAAGCTACATACATTCTCTGCATTTAAGGGCATATGGGCAAAGCAAGTAGCATGTATCTCATTTGGCAGAGGAAGTCCTCATTGGAAGAGGATTTTGGGAGTTGAAATGCTGGTTAAGACTGTATGCAAAAATATGATCCAAATACATTGTATGAAATTCTCAGATTATTAATAAAATATTTTTAAAGTCACCAGCACAGGCTCCCAAGAGATACAGAACTAGAACTTGAGTTCTCACATAGTCACACAGTTTTCTCCAGACTGGATGTAATTGCAGCAATCCAGGACCTTTTTTTTTTTTTTTAATTAAGGTAAAAGATAAATCACCATTCCTGTACTATCATTTTTAAAATGTGTCTATTGGGGTTTGGCAGCAGGAAATAGAGTTCATTATAGCTATTTTAAACAGGAAAACTAGTGCTCACAAAACAGGAAAGTAGGCCTTTGGCTGGTTTTTTCAGACGTGGCTTCGGCTCTGTCCTGCCGGACTGTCCCATAACGGGGCTGTTCCTTCTACCCCAGTAGGAAGGTGGTGGTGGCACATGACTTTGGAGTTCTAGAACATTAACCCAGACCTGGGGAGGACTGGGGACTACCAGTGTTTCTCCTGACATGTGAAACCAGCAACCGTACATGCATAGAACTTGGCTGTTTAAAAAAAAAAAAAAAAAAAAAAAAAAGCAGCTGGCTTGCTAACAGCTATACCCTAAAGAAGGCCAGTCCTTGTCATAGTAACATTTTCAATGTGTGTGGCTAATTGAGAAGCCTGCTTTGCATACTTAAATACTTAAACAACCTGTGAAAAAGGGACTGAGTCATAGGTATGGTTAGAATAAATACTTTAGATTTATAGACAAATTCCAAAACATTGAAATTCTCCCAAGTTGGACAACACACACACACATACGCGCACGCACATGCCTGCGCGCATACACACACATACACACGCACACAGGGGTGGGCTTTTTATATTCAGTATATTTATTATTCCTCATTTATTTGACTTCATGAATTTCTCTTAAGCTAATTGCAGAATATTATTTTGCATTCTGGTCTTCTAGCCCCAATAAAAAACATTGAGAGAGTGGAGTAATCCAGAAGGGTATGGTTGCTGCAAGGGAAAGTCTGATCTAAAGGGGTCTAAAGGGGACAAGCACCCACTCTCAGCCTCAGAAGGACAAGAGAAAGAGGAGAAGGCTGTCGTCATGTTCACATAGACAAGAGGGTCCTGGCTCTGGGAATGGGGGACCCAGATAATCAGCAGACACCTGCAAGAAGGGAGAGTTGGGCTCAGCATAACTACTAGGCCTGGTGGTAAGACAGTCGCTTTGAGTCAGATTTTCCGTTTGGTCCTAAGCATCGGTGGCACAGACTGATGTAATGCCCCACATTCTAAACTTAAAGCAGCGGCAGGATGTAGAGGACAGACTTTCTCCCTACATCTCCAACTCATTTCACAGGGCATGGCACGCAGTGGGGCCTCAAATATGATCTGGAGGAAAACAGGAAGAGACGGACACCGCCAGGCACTGCCTGTGTATCCTGTGCAGCGGTGGAGCAGAACTGGTCTCCACGAGTCAGCCACAGGAGACGGCCCGGAGCGTGGGCGTGGGCAGCACTGAGGAGATCTGGTGCCGAAGGGAGCCTCTCTGCACATAAGAAACAGAGCTATGTGCACAAAGGACCACTCCACCTGGAATGTGCACAGCTTCCACGTGGACAGTGGGAGACTATGAGTGACCAGGCTACTAGGCAGGTTTGGACACAGTTGCCAGGGCAGGAAGTTTTCAGTGCCCACGAGCAGGGGCAGAATGACTTTTTTTTTAGCCGGGGAGATAGGATTGTGGCAGACTACCTCCTTCCCCTGGAGATTTCTCCCCGGGTTGTCAAACATTTAGCACATATAACCTTATGCACCCTCCCTCTTCCCTGTGAGGAACCAGGCCTATGGGGGCTCCAGAAGTGACACCAGCCTAGCTTGAACAGGTGAGTGCAGAACGTCTCTTGGCTGGCAACTGACCACCTCCTGAAGAGTCAGAGAGGTATTCTTGTAGCCCAGTGGCACTGTGAAACAACCTGCAACCCCACCAGCTCCCTCTCCCCCACACGGGTAGAAGCTGAAGACTACATCCCCGATTAAGAGTTACTAACCTGTGAGTGAGGTGAGTCACAGAGGCTGGAACCAGCTATGGAACTACTGTGCACGTGCTTCTGATTCCGCACAGGGTGTTAAAAGGGCACCCACCCTCAGCTGGGCGTGGTGGTGCACACCTTTAATCTCAGCACTCAGGGAGGCCGAGGCAGGCTAATTGCTGTAAGTTTGAGGCCAGCCTGGTCTACAAAAGGAGTCCAGGTCAGCCAAGGCTACACAAAGAAACCATGTCTCAAAAAAACAAAAGGAGGGGGTCTCCCCCTTAAGAAGGCATAGGACTGCCGTTCCAGTGTGACTAAGTACTAAAGTATGCAGAGCTTTGTGCGCTGATCGGCACCTCCTGACCTATGATTTATGATGCCCTCGAGCGAAGGTCACATGCTGCCACTGCAGTTCACCATGTATGCTACCTTTTTAGCGCCTCTGAGGCTTAGCTCTCTAGCACAATCAGGAAAAGTCCCCTCCTCCCGTTCCTGCCTACATAGGAACTTAGAATGAGTGGCCCCAAGTAGCAATTTGGAGTCAGAAGAGAGGGGCTTTTATCTCGATTTACAGGAAGAGCACTTACACAGTTGACTTCCTGCTTTTGGTGGACCAAATACAAGAAACAGATTTTTTAAAGCAGAAAGAAAGAAAAAAGTTAAAAAAAAAAAAAAAAAAAGGAAGGAACTCAGAAGTCTGCATTTGACACCAAAAAGTAACTTATAACAGAGAAATTGTGCTCTGATTAAGGCTCTGTCATATTCAGTCTTTCATAGCAAGGTTTCCAGAACCATCCAGAAAATATAGCCAATTCTGGAGTAGCCATCTTTCTTGATGCACAAAGTAAAACCGCTTTTAGGAGAGGAAGTGAAGCAGGGTGTGTGCCGGCTGACTCAGAGGGCTGGGAAACGGAGTGTGAGGTGCTGAGGTGCCCCGGTTCCAGCTCGAGCAGCCAGCAGCTTCCTCCAGGCACCCAGCTTGCCTCCTCAGAGTCTGCAGAAGGGCCTTCTTGGTATTCCACTGTCGTGCTGCTGAACTGATACAACGGCCACCTCTGCAGCACTGGCTAGCAGAGGACCATCCTTAAGTCAAACTGCTCTCTGCACTGGGAAAACTGGGGAACCTGACTGGGGAGCTGTGGCTGGAGGAGGCAAGTCCTGATGAGCACCATAGAAAGCCGCATAAGCCACGCACGCATAAGCCTATTCCTGCTCACTATTCGGCTCTGGCTAATGGATGGAGTAGTGGGCTCCAGACAGGCATGTGTAACCAGCGAGTGCTCACAGCTCCCCCTTCCTTTGTTTTGGTCATCTTGGAAATGGCAAGCGTGCTCAGTTAAGTGAGCTCCGTGTGTAGTAGGTGTTCAGGGAGTGATGGGTTTTTCTTTCCAGAAATACTGTATGATAGTAGCTGTTAGCACGGCCACAGGCATGACATCTCAGTCCATCTAGTTATTAACTGGGCAGCTTTGTACAAAATCTTTCAGCAACCGAAGCCCCTGTCCTTATCTCAGAGGATTGTTGTGATAAATTTATGTAATATTGTCTCTGACAAAAACCAGGACATGGTAAGTATTCAATAAAAGGTGAGTGGTGTTCTCCGTTCTTGGTATGTCATGACTCGCCAGGTTCATTGCTTCACAGTGGATTCAGAATACATTATTCCATTGTTTATCTCCATACCTCAGAGCTAATCTGTATTTGTCTGCCTTCGCCCGTTGGGCTATGCATTTCTCAGGGAAAGGGCGATTTCTTGCAAATTTCCTAATTTCCAAAACAGGGTATGGGGACCATCATGCCGTAGGAGTCGAAGAAATAAACATCACTTAACATTTGGCACCTGGACCATTGGACGAAGAACAACACATAATCAGGACAAGAGGACATAGCAGTCCATTTTATCCCCAGCCTCAGGCCTCTTTTTCCTATCAGCATGCACAGTCATCAACTACTTAGCTTTCGAATGGCATTTCTTGGAGTAGGGCACTCTGCTCCAGATAATCTGGATTAGAGCCAGATTATCCATTTGGAACCTGCAGTTTGCCATACACCCCAGGAGACTCCAAGCCCGCTGCAGACTGAGCAGCACTAGGTTGAGACAACATGCCTTCACTTGCCTTAGGTTTAGTTAAAGGCAGAAGCAGGGACAGCGTGAGTACCTTTCCCTGTCTCTGCAACAAGATGATGAACACACTGCAAACAGAGCTCTGCAAACGTTACTCACATGGAGAGATGGTCAGGCAGTGGGCAATGGCTTCCAGTGCCAGACCGCTCTGTTGCAGATTCCTCAAACCCTGGTGGCGCTATTAAATTCCAGAGCTATCCCTGAGGCCAGGCCTAGGTTCTTTATCAGTAATTTAGAGAGGGGCCATAGTAAGAGAAGAGCCAGGATGTACTGTGTGTGAAAGACCTTTGACAAGTAATAAAAAAATGTCTATATTGACTGCTTAATAGCTCTTGAATTTGGTCACAATAATTTCCACATTCCCTCAGCAGTGAGTGGGGGGGGGGGGGCGGGGGGGTGTGTCTTTTTGTTTTTATGGTTTTCAAGAGTGCACAGGTGGTTAAAATAAGAAAGTACTAGTTGCTAGTGTTGTTTCCATTAAAGCAAGGGGAGTTCTATACTTGTCAGCCAGGGGTACCTTTATAGAGGAATGTTAATCAGCACATGGTTGTTCTGACAAGAGATCACATCCATAGATCTTCTAGGTCTGTGTGATTTAGAATACAAACAAGCCTCTAATCCAGGAGACAGAAGCAAACAGATCTGAGTTCAAGGCCAAGTATAGAGCAAGTATCAAGTAAAGGAACTTTCAGGTCCAGGAGTGGTGGTACACGCCTTTGATCCCAAACGAAGGGAAAGTTAGTTTGTAGAAGGAAGCACTCATGTTTGAAAGTAATGTCTATTGAGTGGCAGGAAAGGTCATGAATCAGAGAAGATTTGACAGAATGGGATACACTCAGCCCTCAGGAGAAGAGAGAGGAAAGGAAAGCTACTTAAGAGGTGGTTTGACAGAGAGAGGAGGCACAGTGCCAGCACAGTAATGAAGAGGTGGGTTGCAGAGAGACAACTCAGGTGAAGACAGAATGAGCCAGAAGATGAGAAGCCAGAAGATTAGAGCAGACTACAGGGTTAGTTTGAGGCCAAGCAGAGCAATTCCAGGCCAAGAGAGAAACCAGACTAAATAAATCAGCTGGGAAAAGAGTTTGAGCCAGAACAGCTGAGTTGAAGCAGCCAGCCCAGAGCTCAAGAAGAACAAGAAAGGGAAAGTTTATTAAGCAGTAAAAGTCTCAGAGGCTGAAAACATTCTAGGCCTAGGTTAGATTATACGGAGGCTGGAAGGTTCTAGGACTCGACCTAGTTTAGCACAAAGAGGCAGTAAGCCTCCCAGACAACAACTGAGCCAGGAGAACAAAAGTTACTTTTACACACCTTCATGTAAAATGCTTCATTAAAGCAACTAAGACCTGTGCCCCATCCAGGAGAACCACCACAGAAAGGGCAAGTAGCCTTGTCAGAGAGCGTGCCATGTTGATTTCCCAGGCTTTGTTAAGTCCTTCACTGATTTTTTTTTTTCCAAAAAATGTCCTGGCTCACAGAACTACACTGGAGAGAGCCACCAATTATGTACAACAGGTGACTAGAAACAGACAAGTGTTTCTGTATGGGGCGTTCTCTGGGCCCACCCAATTCTGAGAGCTGTCTAGAGAAACATCTGGAAAACAGGCGCCTCACATCTGGGAGTATGCCCCAGGTTGCCACACGGACTTGGGGAACAAAAAGTGCTTTCAACCGGATTCATATTCTGGGTTCAGATAGATAGCTCTTTGCTCTGTGTTCCCAACAATCCAGACAGAGGCAGAGGAGCCGAGCTGCAAGGCAGCTCAGTGCCAATAGCACAGCCTTAGGGCCTGCTCTGAGGTACTGGTACTGGGCTTTAGATGTTCACAGTCACAAGCCCCATCTGAGCCACACAGGGGCCTCACTAGGGCTAGATGCTCAAGGCTCTGCCTCTTCTTCTGATGCCATTGATCGTGAAAGACCTTCTCTGGTGACATCCCGAGTACTGGGCTGGGTGGGGACCTGAGAGGTGGCCCTTGATATAGGTGGCTGTGTCAATGGTCACTCTTCCAGAGTAGGTATCCATGGCAACAGATCGTCCAGCTTCTCCTCTTCCATTTGCCAGCACGTTTTTTGAGCCTTCCATTGTCATTTTCAACAAAGGGGTAGAAGGATGAAAGAGTTCTTAGAATCTTCAACTAACAACGACAGCCGAACTTTAAGACGCTTAAAATGATCATATAGTGGGGGAGGAGGTCCCCCTCGGTCTTAGACCTAAGGGAGGGGAATAAGGTGAAAGCGGGAGGGAGAGAGGAACAGAAGGATACAAGTGATGGGGTAACAGTTTAGTGGTAATCTGAATAAATTAATTAAATAATAAAAAACAGAAAAGAAATGGCTACGCAGGTCTACGCCACCTCTGCTGGGTGCATGAATAAGAAAGGGGCGCTCTCTGTGGAAGGAAAGTCCTTGAATCTTCTCTCAGGAAGCTTTTAAGAGGTCCCAAGTCTGGCTTAGATCTCACTCACCAATGTTTCTATGAGCCACCTGTGATCTGTTCTATAATGATCACCTAATTATTTCATTCCTATTAAAGACTTTAGGTCATGAGAGAAAAGACTGTGCATGTTTTGTTTTGTTTTGTTTTTCATAAGTGAGGTATCTGGAACAGAGTTACAAATCAGTAATTACTCATTGGCTAAGTGAACAAATGAAGATACGTCCGACGTACAAGCAAGTACATGACCAAAGGCTTGCACACTGCATACTGTTTAGGTCTTTATTTTAAACACAGTCATAACACTGGTGAACAGTAAGTAGAGGACAGTGGGCTTGTAGCTCATAGGAGCATAAGGTAAGCCAAGTAGGTATTAAAGGAGAGAGCAGGCCAGTGGGAAGCCAGAAGGTATGCCTTCTGGGAGTGGTCAGAAACCGGAAGTTCCCATGTAACACACAATTTTCCGTGGCAGTTCCTAGCATCTTCAAAGTATTTTCCTATGTTTGTTTCTAGCTGCATCTTCATCGTGAGCCTTTGAAGGAGGAGGAGGAGGAGGATATGATGGGCCTGAAAGCAGAGTAAGTAGCTAAGTCAAGTCAACCAGGAAGCCAGGCTGAAAGGGACCCTACAGCCTTCACTGTGTCCCATCCAAAGTCTCTCTGGAGGCCATCTTCCCTACCTGCCACCGTATGAACAGCTGGAGAAATGAGCGTGAGGAATTTATAAGAGGCACACACCATTTCTACTCATATTTCTGTGGCTGGTACTCAACTGCGTGGCTGCGTGATTTAGCAAAGTACCCTGCGGAGATCATCTTAGCTGTATCCAGAGACAGGAAAATGGTGTGGTGAGCCACAGCCTAGCCCTGCCATGCATTCATCCCTTCTGCCCTCACATTTAGTACAACAGGGCTTCCTCTTCCTAATCAAGGACCTTTCCCCTCAGCTGTGAACCTCCTTTTTTTTTTTTTTTTTTTTTTCTACTTCTTCAAGGTTAATTCTTTCCTAATTCCCTCTTTTTATTTCTGTATTTTAAGTTTCTTCCTCATAGTGTGGACTCTGTCCTCAAACTACATCTTTCACTTCCTAAAGCCACCAGCAAAGCTCACATTTCCACCTCCAGCATCCTCTTTCTTGAGTCCTGTGAGAGCTGACACGGTAAGCCCCCCTCTCCCATCTTTAGTGATCTTTACTTTTCCCTCCCGTCTGCTAGGGTCACACAACTTTCCTCCCCCTTCCTCTAGGAATATTTTCGTTTTCCCAGTCTTCTTTGGTTGGCCCCTGTTTCCTTCTGCATATGCCTGGTTCTGTCCCTTGCTTCTGTCACCGTGTCAAATGGACTTTCTCTTTATACACCAACTATCATTTATAGTCATACATATAACTTGCAAATCTGTATTTCCAAATAGAAACTCTTTGCCACATCCGAGTTATTATATCTAAGTGCCCAGGAAAATTCCACAGTTTTCTTTAAGTATTTATACATCACTTTGTTCCATAAAACTCTGAGTTTGGTCATAATGTATTTATTTATAATACATTTAAAAATCAATGAGAAAGTCTAGGCAGGAAAATCATTAAATCAGAGGAAGTCTGTAAAAGGAACTTTTATTCGCCTGTTTCAGCTGTTGTCTAGGAGGCTCACTGCCTCTTTCTGCTAACCTAGGCTTAGCCCTGGAAGCTTCTGGCCTCTGTACAATGTAACCTAGGCCTAGAGTGTTTTTAGCCTCTGAGACTTACTGCTTTATCAGCTCACCCTTTCTTGTTCTTACTGAGCTTTGAGCTGGCTGGTTCATCTCAGCTGTTCTGGCTCAAACTCATCTAATTTATTTAATCTGGCTTCTCCCTTGGCCTCTGAATTCTCTGTTTGGCCTCATACTAACTCCAGAAATCTGTTCTAATCTCCTGGCTCCTTCTCATTCTCTGACTTGTTCTGTTTAATAAGCTCGTCCCTAGCTTGTTCTGTCTTCAGCCTCTCTCTGTAAAACTTTCCCGGTAAAACTGCCTCCTCTCTCTCTGCACTGCCCCTTGAATATTTCCCTTTTCCTCTCTCTTCTTGTGAGAGTTGGATATATCTTATTCTGTCAATCTTCTCTGATTGTCACTTTGTCTGCCACTCAATTAGACATCACTTTCGAACATGGGTGCTTCCCTCTCCAAACGAACTTTACCTTCATTGTTTGGGATTGAAGGCGTGTACCACCACAGACCTAGACCTAAGTTTTTCTTTACCTGAAACTTGCTCTATACCAGGCTGGCCTTGAACTCAGGTCTGTTTGCCTCTGTCGCCTGGATTAAAAGTGTGTTTGTATTCCAGCCAGATCATATAGACCTAAAGGGTCTTTGGATGTGATCTCTTGCCAAAGAAGTCATATTCTAAATTAAAATTCCTCAACAGAGGTCCACATAGCCCTGTATCTTTCAAACTTCAGTTAAGATCTATCAAAGAAGAATGTTCTCATTGGCCTAGTCAGCAAACCCATCAAGTAAAAGCAAACCAGGTCCCCAGAGAAGCACTTCTTTTCACTCCTTTAGGTCCCCAGAGTGATTTGTCAGATCAGAGTCACCTGTGGAATAGGAGTCCTTGCCTCCTTCTCTACCTCAGGATTAACAGCCACTTCCACATGTCCGTGACTTACAGTTGTCTAGAAAGCCAGGGCATCACCCTAAAGCAGAACACAATACAATGTTGTGTGTCCGAGTCCAAAACAACACAGCAAGCATGTAATGGGTTGATTCAGTGTGAGCAAAAACTTGAATGGCTAAAGAAACATGTCTGCTGCCAATTATTCAGATAAACTATCTCCTGATAGAGTCTCTCAAGTTCTTCACAGGATGGTATAGACTAGTTCCAGATTTCAGTATCTGGCCACAACCTAAAATGTGGACAGTGGAGTCCAGTTATGGCCCAGGTGCCTACATCTTGGCTATATAGCAAGAGCATGGTCCTCTTGAGAAAATGTAAAACACGTGGCTCGGGGAGAGGGCTCAGTGGGTAAAATGCCTGCTACAAAAAGCCTAATGTCCTAGATTCAGATTCCCAGCACTCAAGTAGAAGCTGGGTGTGGTGGCAGACATCTGTAACCCCACGGCTGAGGGATGGAAACAGGTGGACCCTGGGACCTAACCTCTGACCTTCACATGAGCTCACACAGGTGAAAGCACCTGCACACACATTTGCATGCACACATACACCAGACATAGAAGATGGGGGGAGGGAGAGGGAGAGAGAGAAAGGCACAGAAGGCAGAGAGACAGGGGAGAGGATCACTTAACCAAAACAATGTCAGAGATATATTCTGGCATTTTAATACAACCTGCTTGAAACTTCAACATCTTTGTCCTGCACCCTCACAGACCCCTGTGACCTAAGATATAAGCTGAAACATTAGTGCTCTTAACAAAAACAAATACGTGATAAGAAACTTCTATCTGAAGTGTGTGAGTAACACCTTCAACATAAAAAAAAAATTAAAATTAAATGGGCAAACGATTTGAAAAGACATTTCCGTAAATGACAAATCACATACACAGTGCCCCCTAAAGACCCTTCAGAATGGGTTCTGCCACGTTCTAAGTGCAGAAAGTACTTAAGGTGAGTGACAAGAGATCAGAACTTCATCCAAGAGTCACTGGGCTTTTACTTTGAGGAAGATCACTCTGAACATTTATAGATGTTGCATAAAACAAGAAATGGTCCAAAGCCAGATACTGGGAAAGTCTATGCAATCCATCAGGACTACCTGATGCTGGGTGCTTTCATAGGACACTATGTGGGGCTGAAGCCCCCAAGTTGGGGCGGGGCAAGATGGCCAAGGATCTCGCTATTGGAGGGCTATTGCAGTGAGCAAGGTAAAGAATCGTTTTCTGACTGCTATCCATGACCTCTCACTCAGGTCATCAGCCGTCCACCTTTAAGGCCATTCCCAAATTTGCCTGTGTCTCCTATGTGTGACTCTGATGCATCTGTCAGCTCCTGATGTAGCTCCCAGCCTCCCATCTAGGCCATGTCCAGCCTTCTCCTGCTGTGTGGAGTCTCTCTAGTGTAAACATCATTTTTTTTCCCTCTTGTTTAAGTTCTTTCTACAGGTCTCCAAAAGTTCCCACTCAAATTCCTTAGTGTGATGTGTCCAGAAGACAGCCCTTTCTACCAGACCCCCCATTGCCCTCCAGATCTGAAATGCTACTTTCTCCTTGTCAACTGAACTCCTCTTTGGCAGTCTTGGTCTTTGCAGGAGATTCCCTTCCCCATGCCATCCCTACCATGGTTTTCTGTCTATAACCCTACTTTCTAGGCAGTTCGGCTCCCTGAGGACCAGTTCAGGAATGTGATGCACCAGCTCACCCTCCTCAGCACATCTCTGTCTGCAGCACCCGACCTTCTTTACTCTAACTGTCAGGTGTTTCATGCATGTCCCTGGCCAGAGCAAGAACAACCTGGGGTTGGCTTTGCTTTCTGCCCCATTCATCTTGGTGTCCCACACACCACAAATCCCAGCCATGAGAAGCCTTGTTTCTCCTACTTAGTGTTCAGGTTTCATCTGAAATCCACTCCTGATGCGATATCTTTCCCCCACCCCACCCATACAAGCTCCTGGCTTGTCTCCCAATTCTGTCTCTCTTACCTTTTTTCATGACTGGGTCGCTTGGCACTGGAGTTTCTTCCTGTGAGTCTCCCGAGGGGGTAACGCTGTATCCACTATGCCTAATTCTTGGAGCAGTGCTTGGCACAGGGATAAATGCTCTGAACAGTGGGCAAACAAGAGAATAGATGAAAGAGACCATATGCGCCTATGGTAGTGCTTGCCTGAGGCGGAAGAGGATGGGAACACAAGTATGTACAGCTTGTATGTATCAGTTAAAATTAATTTTTTAAAAAATTACACCAAGATACCCCGTCTGAAAAGAAGAGTCATGGAGAGGGTATGGAGAGACGCTCTTTTTCAATGTCTTGTGGCTTCGTGCAGTTTACTGCAGAAAATCACACCACGCCAAGTGTTTCAACATATAGGACAAGCCAACTTAGAGGTGACAGCCCTGGTGCACTTTCTTTTCTGACTTCCCAGCAGAATTTAAACACCACCATGATCAACTTGTAACAGTTGTTTTCTTTTAGAATAATACAACGCTAAAATGCTATTTAATAAGCATATGAAAAATAAATCTAGAAATTATTAATCATCAAGTTCCATTTCCTCTCCAGAACTCATCACTGGAACTTGGTTTACTTTTTAAAATACATTTATTTTCTCCTTGACAACTTCATGCGTGCACATAATGCATTTTGTCATATTTGCCACCATCCCACCACTCTTTGTTAGACCCTTCTACTCCTGGCAAACCCTTCTTCACAATTGTTTTCCCTCTTATTTCATGTCTTTAAAGATTCATTTCTTAAAAAGTTTAAGTATATGTATGTGAGAGAGAGATGCAGAGACAGAGAGAGGGAAGGAGAAGGAGAGAGAGAGATGGAGGCAGGAACTGAAGATATCCTTGGAGGCCAAAGGTTCTGGAAACTGCTAGTGGGTCCTCTACAAGAGAAATATGTGCTCTTCAGCTGAGCCATCCCTTTAGCCCTTCATGTCTTTTGTGCATGAGAGACCCACTGAGTTTATTTAGGGTTGATCTAATAGCCTTGGAAGGAAGAGGGTTGTTTAATGGAATATGGGCAACTTCTTAACAGTGGATACACTACTGAAGAAAATTACTCTTCCTTTACCAGAAACCACTAACTACCAGTAACTACCAATAGTTGCTTGGGGTGGGGTGGGGCCTCGGGAGCCCCAACCCCATCTAGGAGGGAATGCTGATGGGCCCCATCCTGTGCATGCCTTATGCAAGTAATCACAGGCACTTGAGTTCACGAGCTGTCATACAGCTAAGCCGTGTCCAGAGGACAGCATTTCATGGCACTCATCCCAACCTTCAGCTCCATCTTACTGCCCCTTCTCCTGTGATAGTCCCTGAGTCAGGGAAGGAATAGTACAGATGTCCCATTTAGGGCGAGCACCAACAGTCACTTATTCTCAGGACTTTGACTAGTTAATGGGTCTCCCCTGATAACAAATAAATATTCTACAAAAACACAGCGAATTACAAACCAGCTCATTGAGATAGAACAAGACGGAGTTCCCCATTCTTGCTCAACGGCACTCTAAGCCTATCCCTACAAGCTCTTTATCTCAAAGCTTCCTATGGCAGTCGTGGATTTTTACAGCACTCCTGCAAAGAAGATCCTATTACCTCTACTAAAATATAGAGCACACTGAGAAGGCAAATTAAGTGACTTGCCAATGCAGGAAATTAGTGGCCTCACTGGGTTCAAACACAACCACTCGTATTTCTGAGACCTTCTGGTCAACTATGCACTAATATGTATCTCTTTGCTCTATATATTAGGAAAGGCCCAGGCTTCTAGGTGAGTACAATTGAGCTAGGTTTGAGTCCTCACACTGCAATTTCCTGAGCAAGTTCTTCCACTTCATTAAGTGCTTGCAATTTGGTGGGAATAAGAACACTTATTTCATAGAATTGCTGTGAGGATTAAACATGGTCGTGTCCACAGGGGAATCTCCTCATACACTTGGAAGGATACATTCCTCACCTAGCCCCCTCTCCTCATAAGTGTTTCCTCATTGCATCAGAAAATAAGAAACACACACCTGCAGCTGTGTGTTTAGCTTCACTGTACGATACACGCATTCACAGATAAAGTCAGCTGTGGGAATATTATGACAGCCGAAAACATCCCTAGAAAAATGACACATCAGTAATTACCCAATTCATTAATACATACATATGTACACTCACTCATTCACCCATCATTCATTCACCAAACCATATGCCCATTCATCTACCAACCCACGGACCCACCCATCTGCTGATTCACTCATCCAGCGATTTGTTTATTGGAGCATCAATGTATCCATCCACCCACTCACCGTGCCCATTTGTGCTTAGTATGTACAGTGAGCATGATCATATTCAACACCAGCAACTCATAGAAGAAAGGAGGTGGAGGCTAATACCCACGTGTTGGTACAGCAACAGAATAAATATACATGTAGCACCTCCTGGCTCCTACCCAAGAATGCGCTAATGAGCAGGTCCAATAAAACTTACAGTCCAAATAAATCCTAAGGAGAGCCTCTATTCACATAAGACACCACTTCTTAGTTCAACTAGTATTTATTGAGTACCTACTAGGTACAAAACAGACTTAAGTGCTCCCACAAGGTTTTAGGCAAAGTTACAAACATTTTCAGGTATGTGAGTCTGCTCATTTAGGCAGACCAGACCAACCTCCAACATTTCTGTTTTTGTTTTGGAGACAGGGTATAGCCCTGGCTGTCCTGGCTTTGTAGACCAGGCAACTCGGAGATGCGCCTGCCTCTGCCTCTGAAGTGCTGGGATTAGAGGCATGCGCCACCATGGCCCAGCTGCGGTAGTTATTTCTGATAATTTCTCTCTTCTCTGTTAAGTGTGTCCAGGCCTCTATTTGTCCACTTTCAATGAACCAAAGTGAGGTGACAGCTAGCGCATGTAAACAGTCTGCATAGGAGTGTCAGATACTCCATGACTGTGTGTCAGGCTTTGTAGTCAGGCCCCTCTGTGAGAGTGTGCAACCAAGCAGGAAGGAAAGGGATGCAACTCTTCTGAAACGTCCTTCCTACCCATCTGTCTCCTGAACACCTACTTACTCTTCCTCTCATCACAATGAACTTGGAGGACAGAGAATGCCAAACCCTCCCAGGTCCAGTGGGCAGCATGCTCTGTCCCACTTATAGTCTTAGCAGCATCCACGGTTTTGGTTTTGGTTTCTTTTGTGATCGTAGAATTAAAAACTGAGCATACTGAACAACTGCTCCATCATGAAGCCATAGCCCCAGAGATTCTTTTTTTTTTTTAATTAATTTTAATTTTATTAATTTATTCAGATTACAACTCAATTGTTATCCCATCACTTGTATCCTCCCATCCCTCCCTTCTTCCCGCTTTCACCCTATTCCCCTCCCCTAGGTCTATGACCGAGGGGGACCTCCTCCCCTCTATATGGTCATGGGCTATCAAGTCTCATTTTGGTAACCTGCTTCTTCTTTCTTTGAGTGCCATCAGGCCTCCCCACCAAGGGGAGGTGGTCAAATATGGGACACCAGAGTTCATGACTGGTGCCCTAGAGATTCTTAACTTTATTCTTAGTAATTCCCATGTCTTTCCCCTCAAGAAACTGCAGCAGTGCACCAGGCAGGACTCTGTCTAGGCATCTTTGTCCTAAAGCTTTTAGCCTTCTTTCTGACACATAATCTTACTTCATGAGTATGCCAATAACAAAAGTAGCTTTTTATAGAGTGCACTCTGGGGTTGGCAATGCCCTGTGTATTTTGCATGTACAATTTGCTAAACCCCTTCCCCCCCCCCAAAAAAAACTGTGTGCATTGCACTAATATCTTCATTTCACAGGTGAAAACCAGAGTCACAGACAAGCTGAGCAAATTGCCCCAAACAAAAGCATCGCTCTCTGTTCTGAGACCTTTGGCAACTACAGGTTAAACAATTTGAGATGAGAAAAGCAGCAGAGCACTCCTGTTTCTCCTGCCTACAGAAGATCCCAGGCGAGCTGTGTGGCCTCCATCTTACGTCCAGTTCATGCCAGAGGCACCTAGTATAATGGCATAAAGCATAACCAGCTCCTCCCCTTCTCACACTAGCTCTGGAGATAAAACCCAGTAGTCAACATGTCTCTATTGGCTTCCAGCGACCTTCCTGCCTGCTGTGTCTTTTCAGCTTCAGGTCCCTAAGCCTCCTGTCTCAAGCCCCCTGGACAGTATGCACAGGAAAGCACTCCCCAGCAGGATCGGAAAGAACTTCTGCTTTGCTGAGCGGTAACACTAGCTGTTTCTACCCACTGCCTGCCTCCAAAATTCACCCCTTCGCCAGTCACAAACCCAGAAATTTCACGACAAAACCGAGTGCACGGTATTCTTACTCATTTAAAGGGGCACGGCTCTGCTGCTGCCTGCTTCACAGAAAAACAACACAAGAATGGAGGGCACCGTACTAGCTCCCTGGAGCAAAGGTGTACAGTTTAAACAGTTACACAACCGCTGCTGCAAACCAGAACATTCCGTACAGGCAGAAGCGGCTTAATTAGCCTGCACCAGGAATCTAAGGTCATCAGATTGAGAACATTTCACAGTCTGGGCTGTAACAGTAGCTGCCTACAGACCATCCCAACAGACCATGCTGGGCCCCCAAATGAAAAGCGTTTTGTTGCCTCAACCCAGGCAAGTTACGAAGATAGACAGGCAAGGGGAACTTGTCTTGTTCTTTAGAAGCCCAGCATTGTTTATGTGCCTATATACACGTGTGTGTTTAGGGAGACCATGACTGTTTGCGTGTTCTGTGAGTGTCTGTGCCCAAATCAAAAGAAGCTGATAAAATATAAAAATAGTTTATGGCAGCAAAGAAGTCTCATCATTCTAAGTTTTCTAGGATGAGACAATTGTCCCATAACATGTATGTGTATATATATATATATACATACATGTATAAATATACCTTCATTTATTCTTTCATTCTGTACGTTGTAATTCAAGGGGACAGCCATTCAACATTAGGCTCCATCACAAGACACTAAACCCACAAAAACACACTTGTCCCCCATATGCGCCTACTGTTACAGCAACCAGTTACCACAAACCAATTACCTTAAAACAACACACATTTTCTGGATATGATGGCACACGCCTTTAATTCAAGTACATGGGATGCAGAAGCAAGCCAGTCTCTATGGATTTGAGGCTAGCCTGATCTACAAAACAAGTTCCAGGCAAGCCAGGGTAACATAGGAATACACTGTCTCAAAAACAGTTTCTATTATGTACCATTCAAGGACTCAGAAGTCCACAGCTGGATCACTTGAGTGAAAATCCAAATGTGACGTTGGTAAGGCTTCATTCTGTCTGGAGGCTCCTGGGCTGTCTCCACTTTTCAGCCTTTCTAGTTCCTAGGGACCACTTGCCTCCCTCCAACCCCAGTCCTCTGTGTTCTAGCCCAGCAGTGTGGGCACAGTGTGCCTGACTTTCCACACTTCTGCCTCCCTCTTTTAACATACACAGGCAACAGTGAACAGCTTCGCTACTCGTGTCTCAAAATCTTTCACAGAACCTTCCAAGTCTTTTCATGGCATAGAAGTTATAACATATTCTATCATGTCCCTCCAAAATCAAAGGCAATATGGTTCCAGGCTCTGGTGCTTGGGACTAGGGTCTCTGTAATGGAATATTCTTTTTTTTTTTTTTTTTTTTTTTTTTTTTGTTGGAATATTCTTCTACTTCCCACAGTCCCCAACTTAACGGTTTTTACTTTTGTGTCTGATCAAAATGGATTAGATGGTTCTTTATTCCATTGCTCCTCATTAGCCCTTTTGAGGATGCTTTAAGATGTTTTCACAAACAATGACTTGTCAATCATTCTTAGAGATCTCCTGGTTCCGTCTTAACCAAGGCTATGTACTCGCCTCTTTTAATATCTCCTTCCTAGATACCCCAGTACCCAAAGAAATAACTTATTACATAAAACACATTAGTCTGACTTTTGATTTTGAACTAAAAGTATAATATTCATAGGCTCCTGAGCAAATGATCTGGCATGGGTTCTCTGGCCTGAGCCCATAAGGGCACTTACACCATAAGCTTCTGATGCACAGGCAAGGTGCCTCTGCTTTATATTCAATACATATTAGTCCCTCCCTGCTCCTGGCCTGCCAAACCACGGCAGTTTCCTGACACTGTCGTTCCATCTGGAGACTGAGTTTCACCTGGACCTGGCTTCTATCCTCTTGATGTGAGTGGTAGATCGATTGCTATCATCTCTGCAAGTACATCCACACCTCATCCTACTCCGGTGGTTCTCAACCTCCCTAATGAAGTTAATACAGCATCTTATGTCACGGTGATGCTCCACCTTAAAACGATTTTGTTGCTAGTTCTGTATAACTGTAATTTTGCTACTCTTTTGAATCATAATATAAATATATGAGATGCGAAACATCTGATGTGTGACACCTGTGGGGGGGGGGGTGTCTTGACCCACAGGTTGAGAACCACTGTCCTAATCTCTTAATCCTGTAAACATGTCACTTTACTTGGTAGAAGAGAGCTATAGGTGGGACTGAGGCTGAAGAGGGTGAGGTGGAAACAGTGCCTTGGATAACTTGGGCACGTTGTGGTGTAATCATAGAATCTGTCAACTGAGAGGAGCTTTCCCAGCTGCAGATTGTCAGGAGGGAGCAGCACTAGGAGGGCTTTGACACCGTCTGCATGATTTTCTCTCCCATTCTCCTCAAATAGCCGACTTTGCATAAAGCCAGCAGTTCTGCGGATGCTGGAAGGGACAAGGGAAAAGGATGCCGTGTGTCCTGTCCCCTGTCATTAGCCAAGCAACTCTGTCAGGCTGTGTTAGGCCCTACACTGTGGTAATATGTCACAGCTGCCGTGGCAATTTTATACCACATGTATTTTTTCCCCAGTCCATGTTGATGACATAAGCCATCAAAGTTACTGCAATTCAAAGTCATTAGTGGATTAGCAACACCCTCCTCCACATCATTAGCCCACACATAATGGGGACCCCCACAGGAACACAAGGGAGTCAGTGTGCGATTAGCTATTATCATGTATCTCCTGAAACAATCCCTGACTGCTGGGCTTGAGATGACCCTAGGCAGACTTTCTCTCTGCGAGGCACAGTGTGGACTCCCTGTCTCCCCTCCACCAAGGCAGTAGTTAGGGCCTCACATCCACCCTGCCCACAGCTCTCCCTCTACTTGTATGTACATGCAGACACACAGTATAGACACATACACACACACACACACACACACGCACACACACACACACACATTCTAGTGTTCTCCTGACGTTCCCCGCCCTAAGGACTTTACCCTATTGTAAAATGACAGATTTTAAGAAGGAAAGGCTAGGTCAGCAAGCTTCAAGCTTAAGAAGACTTACCTTAAATATTTTCTTCTATAGAATTCCAAGAACTTGGTGGATTTTTGCTGGTGAGTCTGTGAAGATGCAGCACATACCAGGTAAAGGGTGGTAATTTCAAAATAGACAAGCATTTTACCTTCTTTAAAGCATTTCATCCTATATACAGCGCCCTGGTTGTGGTCAGTGGAGACAGAGAAGGAAAATACTCTTAAAACATGAACTTAAAAAATAAAATATACCTGAGAAAGAGATTGGAGTAGGTTATCTTGTCCTTGGCTCTCAGAATAATTATGTCTCTATTTTAAAAGGATTAGGGCTGACCACCTCTGACACTATTAACGATACTCTGCCATGCTTGCAGATAGGAGCCTGGCAGAGTTGCCCTTTGAGTGGCTTCATCCAGCAGCAGTTAGAAACAGATGCTGAGACTCAGCCAAAGATTAGACGAAGTGTAGGGATCCTTGTGAGAAAGTGCGGGAAGGAGAAAAGAGCCTGGAGGTGACAGGAGCTCCACAAGAAGACCAACAGAGCCAACTAACCAGGGCTCAGACGGGCCTGTGGAGTCTGAATCACCAAACAAATAACATGCATGGACTGGACCTAGGTAGGTCCTCTACAGAGATGTAGCTGATGGGCAGCTTCATGTGGGTCCACTAGTAAGGGGAGCAGGAGTTGTCTTTGACATGGACTCTGTTGCCTGCTTTTTGATCACTTCCCCTCAATGGGGCTGCCTTGCCAGGCCACAGGGGAAGAAGACCAACTCAGTCCTGATGTGACCTGATGAGTGAGGTGGGAGAGTAGAGGGCCTCCCTTTTCCAAGGAATAGGGGATGACAGAGGGGAAAGGGAGGGTAGGACTGGGAGAAGAGGAGGGAGGAGGCTATGACCAGAATGTAAAGTGAATAAATAAATTAAATGAATAAAAAATGCAAAAAAAAATACTCTTAAAAAAAAGGATTAGGACTGAACCTCACACAATATGCAAAGTAGAAACAGAGAAGTGCAGACTTCACTGGACATCACAAAGAAATACGATAATAAAGCTCCAAGGGGCAGATCGGAGTAGTTACAACAAAAGGAAACTATCCAGGCAATGAATGCGTCTTTCCCAGCGTTAATTTATGGCAGTTATCTTGTGACTCATGAGGGCCGTAAACAGCAACACACACTGGGACACTTCACAGTGAGCCTCAGAGCAGCCAAAGACTGAGAAGAGGAGCACAGAGAGAAGGACAGAACCAACGGAGCACCAGCCTGCAGCAGACACCTCGGCAGAAACCACAGACCGAAGCCATTTGAGGCTGGCAGAGCTCCCTTTCAAACGTGAGGATGAGAATAACACATTCTCACTAGGAGAAGCTCAGAAGCGGCTTTTATAGGACCAAGAGACACTCTTCCCATTGAGCGGCTGCAGGAAGAAGGAAAGAAAATGATTCCCAAGAGCACCACAAGCATGGGTGTAAATGTTTTAAGGTTAAAAAAAAAAAAATTTTTTTTAAATAATTTATTTAATTTTATTTTAGTGTGAGGGTGTTGCCATTGGAACTGGTATTACAGACAGCTGTGAGCTGCCATGTGGTGGCTGAGGAATTGAACCCGGGTCCTTTGGGAAGAGCAGCCGGTGCTTTTAACCACTGAGCCATCTCTCCAGCCCCCCCAAAAAATTTTTTTTAATTTAAAAAAATTTTTTAAAAACCCATAGGGCTCAACTCATGAAGTTTAAAAAAAAAGATGTAGAAATAAAATATTAAACAAAGGCAGCACGTACATCAGAAATGAGCAACATAGCAAGTCCTGTCCAATTAGGCTCAGTGGCCTCCCATGCATAAATGATAATTACTAGCTGTTTTCAAAACCACTTCTGGAACCTAGTTGCTTTTAGCTCCAACTAATTTTTTTTTAATATTTTGCTCAAAGCTTCAGTGCCTGTGTTTTCTATAAACCCAGTTTCCTAATTATGACATCTTGCTACAAACCCAGAGCATTTAAGTACCTAAACCAAGTGGGGCACACCCAAACACTCCCAGATTTTTGCCCTTTTCCATTTCATCTCCATTTAATTCCTAAGAGTGCTGAGATGGCGGCAATGGCACCAATCTAAGTGGCTCTATATTTTGTCTAGCGTGCTCTGAAATCATCCTAAGTTATTATGTAAATACCCAAATCTGCTCATTATGTTGTTAAGGGGAGGGGAGGCCTCCACAGTCCCCTGCTGATGCTATTTCTTAGGATGAGATCATTAGAAAAGGATTAGTGGTGTAATGTCTGAGGGGCTTAGACAATAATTTGAGTTTTTCAGATGTGCACAAGGTAATTTAAAATAAGTTCCAGGCCGTTTCTGATGGTAGCCCTTGATTCACACACAGATGCCTTTAATGAAATGTTAATTTGGGGCTAGGAAGGTCAGCAATGAAGAAAAGTTGCCCCTCTTCCAGGGTGCCCGAGTTTGGTTCCCAGCACCCATATGAAGCAGCTCACAGCTACCTGTAACTCCAGTTCTAGGGGACCCAAGGTCTGCAAGTATGGGGTACACACTCACATAGATACATACATGTACATAAACAAAAATATATCTTTTTTTAAGATGTGGCAATTTTTAATACTAAGTTTGATGTAGAATATACCCTTGGTATACAGTAGCTATCACTCCTTTCTAAGTAGCAATAATAATGAAAACGAAAGGCTTAGCTGCCATGTTGGCTTTCAGTTTTTGTTACAAAAGCCCACTTTGCAGCTTCCCAAGGCTGAGGGAGAGAGACGTGTTTACTTATCACCATATCCAATTTCCAAGGATTCCTTATCTGTAAAACCTGTGGATATTTACGAAGCACTTAGTTTGTGCCAGGCACCAACAACACAAAGGCAGTTAAAGAAGAGCCTCCCAGAGTGATGGAGTTAGCTACCATCACTGCAAAGACTGGTACTTAGGCAAAAAGTATGGGCATCCACATAATGTGCTAGACCATGGAGACGCAGAGACGGACAGCCTACCTGTAAACGAACCGCAGGCAAGCTAAAAGGTGTAAGAGACAGCAGAGATCATCTTGACTGAAGGAGATTTAGAAAAAATAAATGTAAAACACTGGCATTTCCAAGCAGGCTTGAGCGAAGGGTGGGTTAAGAAATGTGAAGAAAGGCCACCCATCCCAGGCAGACGAAGTATGCAAACCTGGAGCCATGAATGGCTGTATGAGATCTGAGGAGTGGGGCATGGCCATGTGACCTGGTTGTGACGTACTAGGTGGGTCAACTAAGGCAGAGACCCAGCAAGTACATGGGGCTTCACATCTTGCATTGGGGACAAATCTTGCAACCTAATTTACAAAGTTTAAACCTAATTTAAATAAGGGTTTGAGCCAGGCATGGTGGCGCACACCTTTATTTAATCCCAGCACTTGGGAGGCAGAGGCAAGCGGATGGCTGTGAGTTCGAGGCCAGCCTGGTCTGCAAAGCGAGTCTAGGACAGCCAAGGCTACACAGAGAAACCCTGTCTCGAAAAACCAAAATAAATGAATAAATAAATAAATAATAAAAAATAAGGTTCTGTGGGAAATTTGAAGCAAAAGATGGCTATGTCCCTATATTTAAAAACATGATTTCAGGAGAACAGGGCCAAAGTTACTCCAGAAATTGAGGCCAGGGGTCAAGTAGAGGACACTACGGAGGCTGTAGCCTGTGTTCAGATGGGCTGCAAGAATGATCCGGATCAGTCTGGAGCAGTAGGAATCCAAGAAGAAACTTCATGAGACAGATAACTAATGAGTTGTAGCTAACCTGAGGAGCTACGTAGGCCACCTCACCGCCACCTGAGAGAAAAGTATACGCTAGAGAGCAGGTTTGATTGAAAAGTGTAAGTTCTATTCAACAAATTTCACATTTGAGGTGCTTATGGTATCCCGATAGGGAACGAGGGTGGATATGGTAGTCAATTAAAATTATGGTAGCAATATTTGGCGGACTAAAAATTAGGTTGGATGAAAAGTAGAGCTGTGGACATCATAGGGAGTTCGGTGTTTGAAAAACAAGCGCCAACCCTATAAAACAAAAGTGCAGGCAGAAGAGCAAAGTTACCCTAAGATTTGTGGAAACACAAACAAACAGCAAACTAAAGCTCTCTGTACGAGCAGCCCCATAGACGAGAGCTCTCAATCTGTTCTACTAATGACTCCTACCGAGGCTGGCAGGAAACACACAATGAACCCTGAAATCCCCCAACACCTATGTAGCTAAAAATGACCCAAGAACTTTTCCTATCCTGGTCTCCTAAGCCACGGCCAGGTACAAATTTATTGTTGAATCCATCTTTCTTCAGCATCCTCCAACCAACTGGAAGAAGCCTTAGCAAAAAGGGAGGTAGGTGCCAGAGCAAGGCAGTGAGTGGGTTGGGAAGCCAGAGTCCCAAAATTCAGCCAGGGAACTGGGGGTTTAGATTAGTTGGTTTGCCGAGCACTCAAGAAGCCCTGGGGTCAATCAGTTGTGTAATCTGACCTAGGTGGTATACACCTGTGATCTCAGCATTAAAGAGGTACAGGCAGACAGAGATCAGAAGTTCAAATTCAACTTCAGCTACATAGTGAGTTTGGGGGCAACCTGGGCTACATGAGACCCTATCTTAAAAAAAAATCACCAAGGACTAAAAACCTGTGACTTCTTTTATGTGACTTGTATTTCTTGTATCATAGACATTGCCCGTTTAAAGTATATATCTATGCACTAAATATATCCATTGCCAGTTCCCTCATACCTGCTTTCTTAAATAAAGTTTTATTAGGAACTGAGCTAGAGCCACTTTCATTCACTAAATCCCAATATGAATTGAGTTCCTTTCTCTCCATCTTTTTCTTTAAGACAAATGTAGTGCAGAAAACAAGGGCATTCTTAACAAGGGACTTTAAATTCATCTCTCTCTCTCTCTCTCTCTCTCTCTCTCTCTCTCTCTCTCTCTCTCTCTCTCTCTCTCTCTCTCCCCACCCCCCCCCAATCCCTCTCCCCTAGACAGGGTCTCACTATGAAGTCCTTGCTAACCTGGAATTCGCTATATAGATAAGGCTGGCCTCAAACTTACAAAAGCCCTACCTGCCTTTGCCTCTCAAGTGCTAAGATAGAAGGTGTGTGCCTACCACCTCCTGGTGAGTTCTTTATTCCCTGTTATGTGTTCTGCTTTGCCATATGCCTATATTTTTTTTCCCTTGTGTTGTGTGACAAAACTTGTCCTGGGTAGATGCTACACACACTTCCACTCCTCCCAAATAGGGATCCCATGACAGATCAAAGTATCGTACCACCAAAGTCCCACTTGGTGAACCAATGAATTTGGGGGGGGGCTGGCGGTTACTTACTGGAGTGTGGTTTAGAGGTCATTTACAAAGGCATAAATGACTCAAAGAGAGCTGCTTCACCAAAGCCTACTCCAGTATGGGTGACGGCTCACAGAAGCTGGGAACCTGGAGCCCACTGCACAGACGACAGCAGCTCAAGTTATTTTCTAGTGACTCTGGTCTAAACCTCTTCCAGGCAGCTCAGCGGGTTTCTCCATCTTCCAGGTAGCTGGTCTGGTCTGAGAGTCTTCTCTGAAGCTTGGCTTCTCTGAATCTTCTTTGCAGCTCAGCGTCCCTTCTCCTGAGAATGACTCTCATCTTTTATCACTTACTCTGGCAGGGAGGGACTTAGTAAATCTGGTTGGTTTCAGGGACTTCCTTCCTGAAGCTATCTTGAATGGCTTACCTTCCTGCTTAAGGAGCTTCCTACTTAAGTCTTGGAGGAAACAGTTATACAACGCATTGAAATATCTTAAATGTAAGGATAATGAAGCAGGATCCAGGGTCATCCCCCCCCCACACCTATTTGTATTCTCCTTTCTAGAAAAGACTAGAAACCTCACGGCTGTTAAATAAAAATATCCTACCTACCTGTTAACTAATAAAGAGTAGAGATGACAGAGATGTTTAAATTGACTGTTGAAATCATTTGCACGTGTCAACACTTGTCTAACTGTGGGATGAGGCCCCCAGTGACAGACCACAGGCAAGACGATTCATGAAACCACGAGATGGAACTGCTGTTTCTCTTCCTCGCTGCAGTGTTACTTGACGATCTGGAGGGGATTTTTCTCTTAATGTTATGTAAGCGCGCATATATTGAGGGATAGATGGCCACGGTTCCGTGCAGTTTTTAGAGATAAAATACGATGCTTCAAAGACACTGCAGCCCTCCAGACAGACTGTTCCAGATCCTTGAAGCCAAGAGGCAGATTAAGTCTTTTCTCCCATGGGGGTATTTGAGATGCCTGCGGGATGCTCTCGCTGCCTGGAAGAATAAGAGGGTTGAATCATTTCCCATGTCAGTCTGGCAAAACAAAAGTGTCCAGCGGGTAAGAACAGGCTAAGAGCACAGGTTCAGTTTTCTGTCCTTTGACCTGATGGGGTTCCAACGTTAAGATCACATGACAATGGCACACGTTCAGGGGAGGCCATGCTTCAGATTTTGAAGTCTGATCTTGTCCTAGTCATCTCCAAGCATGCTGGGCAGCAGCAATGTTCTGCAGGCTGGGCTCATTAAATGTACTTTGGGGCTTATATTTCCAGTGTTTCATAGTCTTATCAGGGCAAAACCTCATAACAAGTGGAAGAGCACCTGCACACAGCAGCTATGTGTTAGCTAGCACAGGGCACAGTCATTCTTTGAACAGGACACTGTGTCCCCCATCACACCGTAGGGGCTTTTCTGGGCCCGGTTACTCCTCACATTGCCGTGCCTTGCCTGACTCTGACTAGTAGCCCCGAGACAAATGGAGTGATTTAATTTTAATTGCAAATTGCTAAGAATCAAGTACATTTCAACATGTAGGTCTTCAGTCACAAAGGCCAGTTTTAAGTGTTCAGCAGCCATTTGCAATGGCTGTGAAAGTGAGCATCCCGGGTACAAAAACACCCCATCATCACAGAACGTTCCGTTCAGCAGGGCTACACAGGCAAAGTATAAACATCAAAACCCCAAGCTAGATGCTGGGCCCCTCTACACTGGGATTCCAATGCTTTATGGGGAAACCCCCTTTGAAGCAATAAACCTGTTCAATAAGGGCTTGCCTCCTGAAATAGCTTTTCTTCCAAGGCTGCGGAGATGGCTCAGTGAGGAAAACACTTGCTGCACAACCCTGGAACCCTGAGTTCAGTGCCTGGAGCCACATAAAAAGCTGGCCGCAGTGTTACCTACCTGTGATCCCAGCACTCCTGAGGCAGCCTGTGGACAAACTCAACTGGAAACTGAAAAACAGTGACTTGTAGGAGTTGAGAACAAGCCCCTGAAAAGCTGTCCTCTGACATGCACTGTGGCATGCATGATGCTTCTCCAGATTCTCTTTCTCTCTCTCTCTCTCTCTCTCTCTCTCTCTCTCTCTCTCTCTCTCTCTCTCTCTCTCTCTCTCTCTCTCTCTCTCTCTCTCACACACACACACACACACACACACACACACTAGTTTGCTTACATTTTTTAAGTAAATTGTGGAAAACCCTTTTTCCCTTCCCTATCTATTTCCATGGCTGGAGGAGATGGTTGAAGGGGGCACGCTCTCTTGTTGTCCTGTTGGCTTTGACTTTGAGGGGAGAGAGGCGGCTTTGGTTTGCTTAGGGTTCCTTTGTTGCTTGGTTTTACTGCTGCTTTTGGTTTGCATCTGGTTGCCTTGAGGTTCTGGTTTGGTTTGGTTTGGTTTGGGGTTACGTTTTGTTTTTGTTTTCATGGTGTGACTCAAGCTCAAGGCCTCATCGCACATGCTAGGCGAGGCCTACACCACTGAGCTATATGTTCTTGGGCCAAGCACACAAGTGCCTTCCACAGGAAAGAATACACAGGCTGCTCGACCTAGCAGTTAGCTCAGAAGGCCAGCTGGCAGTCAGCAGCTGCAGGGACTCCAGTCTCCAGCCTGGGCTGAGCTTCTCCACTCCCACTGCACCACAGTGAGAACGGCAGTCCCCAGACTCTTCTAAAGCAGAGGGTGATTAAAACACAGATACGCAAAGGGCCCCCCCACTGCAGAGACTGTCCACTGTACAAGAATTAAGCAAATGTAAAAATGATTAGCTATGGCCACAACATAATTGAATAAGCAATGGAGAGTTTGGCCCTGGGGCAGAGAGCCTGGCCTGAGAGATACTCTGTAAGGAGCCAATGGGTGTGAACAGTACTTCAGTAGTGCTAATGTGTAATTAAAATGAGCTAGATTCTTCCACCTTGTTCATTACAGCCAGCCCCTCTGGGACAACCACAGGGCAACACTTATTTAGCAGCTAATAAGCCACTGCATTGCAAGGAAGCAGTGAAATTGCATTTTTCCTAACACCTTCCCTCACACTGGCTTCTTTCTGCTGGCTCTACAAAGGAGAGACTACCCTCTTCTCTTTTACATGGACTCTGGAATTTGGGAGGTATCTTGCCCAGCATCTTGGAAGACGGATTTGCTAGTTTGACATTATTTAAGATCCAGCAGTCTGTCCATATAGCTCAGTTGCTTTTCTAGCATGCAAACTGCTGGCATCTCATAAAAACGGACACGATAGTGCATCCCCGGTAAGGACACAAGAACCTCAAAGCATGCAGGGCAGGTGGGCAGGAAGTGGAGCTTGCTCAGTAGATCTGTGGACCAAGCACTTGCCAAAAAAGTGTAAAGATGTGAAGACCACAGTTCATATGCCTAAAACCCATGTTTAAAAAAAAAAAAAAAAATCCCAGGCAGTGATCCTAGCATTCAGGAGGCAGAGGCAGGGGATATTGGAGCAAGCTGGTTATCTAGGCTAGTCAGATTTGATGAACTCAAGGTGAGAAAGTGGAATGTAACCAGGGAAGATACTTACACAAATATACATGCATGCACATAGAAACACATATAAAGAAAGAAGAAGGAAAAAAAGAAAAAAAGGAAGGAAGGAAGAAAGGAAGGAAGGAAGGAAAGAAGACACTGCTTACCCAGGAAGGGAAGAATGACAAGACTTCTCAACCTAGCCCATAGCTTGTAAAGTGCATTCATATCTACTCAGCCAACTCTAGTTAGATAAGGATTCTGGGGTGGGGTGGGGGGTAGGGATTTCATTGATCAATATTTGAAGTGGTGGCTATGGTAACTATTTGAAATTTGCTGTTGCATAATATATACATCTCAGCGGGGCATGGTGGCGCACACCTTTAATCTCAGCACTCAGGGAGGCAGAGGCAGGCAGATCTCTGTGAGATCAAGGCCAGCCTGGTCTTCAAAGCAAGTCTAGGACAGCCAAGGCTACACAAAGAAACCCTGTCTCAGAAAAGAAAAAGATAATAATAATATATACATCTCTCAAAATGTCAGTGAACCCCTTATGTATTAGTCCTTTCATAAAAACAAAATAAAACTTTAAATTAATCATTTAAATTTTTAAAAATAAAATGTTTTTGAAAAATTCTAAGTTGTAGAAGTATAGGGAACCCCTCAGCCCTGTGGCCTAGCTACTCACTGACATTCAGGAGGACACAAGCAGTCCCATTTCAGCCCCTTTGTTAGGTGGACTGACACACACTGGTTTGTCTATGCTGCTTATGAGAAAACCAGGGGTCCAATCAATCACCTGCAGAGAGTGAATATGGATTCCTTCAGGTGACAGGAACCCAGAACTTACTTGATCCCAGGCCCAAGACTTCAGAGAAGCCATTCCCACTGCCCTAGGATCCTGCTCAGGAGGGAGACTTAGCTATCAGACCCTGCATGTGGGCCAGGGAGAGATGAAAAGGAGGTGACGAGAGCAATCCAAGACATTTTGAAAAAGGAAAATAAAATAATTAGTCATAGAGTCCTTAAGCCATGAAGCCGAAGCTGAGGAGGAAAGGCAGTTAGCAGAGTGGGACATGACCAGGCGCAACTCAGGCCGGCAGCCAGGAATGGCGACAGCTGCCCATTTTCTGTGTGTGGCACCCAGACTGTGCATGTGTCCTCACATGTCCAGGGCAAGGCCTGACAGGCATAGCTGTCAGGTGACAAGTGCCTAGGCTTGCCTATCAGTGGCAGGGCAGGGCTCTGCAAGAAATCCTCATCTGTTCCTAGTAAATAAATAGGTCCCACTGGCTATGGGCCATCTAGAGTTACGAGTGCCTGCGTGGGCTGGTTCCCCAGCCTGAGCCACACAGCTGTCCTGTCTTGACCTAGACATAAGAAGTCCCTGATGAATTTTGTCTTGATATCTCAAACAGATGGCTCCGCAACAGAGTAAACATGGTTCCAAATCTGACAGTGTGACTCTGGATACAGGGAAATGTAGAGGTTCTTTGGGGTTTTGCCTCTTAAAAAAAAAAAAAAAAGATATGCAATAAACACAGTATGTCCTCAGAACTCTCAGTACCTCACCAGATGGCCAGGTCGTTCCTGGGCCCTGGACGTTGGTGGTGGCACTCTAGGTGGCATTGCAGAGGGACCTATGATCCTGTCCATCCTGAGGCACCCCCAAGAGCTTTTTCTAAATTGCAAATGATCTGGGCCTGTAATTTCTCCGTATCCTGAGGATTCGAAGGCTTTGAAACACTTCTAACATACCATAAAGCTCTTCATATCTCCTCAGATAGCTATGAGAGCCGGCAGCTTCTCTCTGGACATTTTGATTCTTTTTCCCAGAAGAGAAAGGGACTCCAGTTGTACTGTGCCCTTGGGATAGGTACCACAGAGAGCAAACGGCCACCCGCCAGTGCTTATCAAAGCCAGTTCTCCAAGCAACAGGAACGTTTAGATTCAACACAGCAATAGGTCCTGTGAGTCTTAACATGCACATCAGGCACGAGGGGGTGATGCATGTTTAGGCTGTTCCCCGTGGACAAGACTCAGATCCAACAAAGATGGAAAGGAAAGCACTGCTAAATTGTTGTATTCCAATAGTTTTCAACCCTGGCTACAGAAAAGCTACCTGGAGAGTTTTGAAGGCATCATCTCCTATATCTGGCTCCTAGCAGAACAGTGAGATCCTAGCATGAGCTGGCATCAGCTCCTCTTCCTCCTCCTCCTCCCCCTCCTCTTCCTCCTCTTTCTCCTTCTCCTCCCCCTCCTCTTCCTCTTCCCCCTCTTCTTCCTCCTCCTTGTGTTCCTCCTCTCCCTCCTCCTCTTCCTCTTCCTCCTCTTCCTCCTCTTCCTCCTCCTCCTCCTCTTCATCATCATTGTTGTTATCTTCTTCTTTTCGTCTTCTCCTCCTTCTTTTTATTCTTCCTCTTCTTTTCCTACTCCTTTTAATTTATTTATTTATTTTTGTTGTGGTGGTGGTTGTTCCTTACCATGTGTGATTTAAATGTCTAGGAGCTGGTAAACACATCAGAAAAGAGAGTACAGTTCTAGTCCCATCCTCCCTAGTGTCCCAAACTTGGCTGATCACCCACATGATACTATCAAAGCACAGATTATGATTCAAATGGTCAGGGGTGAACTTGGAACTGTATTTTTTTTTAAGTCCCAAATGTTGCAGATGCTGCTGCTGGTCTCTTGGCTACCCTGACAGGTGCTGAGCAGGGTCATCTAGTCCTACAAATGGATGAGTCGACCTCAAAGTTGACCTTTGGTCATTTTACTCTAAAGATTACAGGGCCAGTATGGTAAGAAATTGGCTGGGGATGACTTGTGCTTTCAATCTTGGTCCTGGGACTTAATTGATATGCAAGATACTTCCCTCATTTCCTTAAGCATTAAACTACAGAAGAAGCTAACACGTGATCTACAAAGTGGTTAGGCCCAAGAGAGGACTGAGACATGTGGAATTTACTGTGGCCTATAAGGCCCTATAATACATACAAGCTTATTATTATATTAGTCTTTGAAAGATAAAATTTTAGCCTTCAAATGTTGGTCAGTAATATGTGCATACGTTTTTATAGCTCTTGATTTCTCCTAACAAGAGTATGCATATATAGGCACACACGCAGTAGCTGCTTTTTACCCACCAAGATGTGTTGGGTTTCTCTGTTTATGCATGTATTCACATGTGTAGAGTGCGTGTATTCTTGTCCCATTGCCTGAGGTATAAGGTCTTTAACCAAGAGGATTCAAGAATGCAGAGCAAATGTTCAGGAGCAACAGCCAAATTGGTAGCTTTTCTCCTCCCTAACTCCCCCACCCCCGCTCAGGAACATGTTCCTGGCCAAAACAAGATGGCCCCGTGCCCTGGCCAGCTCTACCTCAATGCTCCCCTATGGCTGTGTGCCTTGACTAGGCTATGACCTGAGGCAAAGGACTATGAGAGGCCTAGCCAGAGGCACAGTACTGTGTTTTCTAGTACCCTAACCTTTCCTGAGGTTTGAGGCCGCGATTCACATAGACAAGGCCACCAACGCTAGCCTTAACGTCTGTGTGTGTTCATTCCACAACGGAATGAAACCTCTGGGCAAGTCTCGCACCGCATTTTGGGCACCACCGCCGAGGTTGCGCAAACACATTTGGCACAGGCCTCATGGACCAAGCAGTTCTCTGGGTTGAATCGGAGAAACAAAATGTACTTGTCCTACTTCCGAGATGGTGTCTGAGGACTTGGCTCCCTTGGCCCAGGAACTGCCTCCCTGCTGATGTCATTCCGCCACAGAAAAAAAGCAAACAGCTCTGGGTTCAGCAGTTCAGGAGGAGAAGTGAGAAAAGGTGGGGATCAAAAGGGAATACAACCGGGCTTGACTCCATCTGGACGGCCTGGACACACATGCGCATTCTCACAACGGCATCATCTGAAAGTAAAAATGTTCTGGCAACGTTTGCGGTGGGTGGAGGGGCGGGGGTGAGGGGTGGCGGGGAAGGCCAGCTACAAAAGCCTAGGGCAATTTCTACTGCTCACGGCGCCACGAAGCCCTCCATGTGGTGAGGCGTCATGGGGCCTCCGCTGCATTACATTCCCCACAAGAGTATCCGATCCCAGAGGCCCAGCAGGACACCTGACACTCAAACTCATGGCTGAAATAATTTCCATGTTGCACTTGCACCCAGCATTCAGATCCTTGTGTAATATCTCAGACGTCCAGTGACTGCACTTTCTCAGCCAAACTGAGGCGGAGCCTGCTGGCCTTTAGTACGAATCCTAACGCCAGGTTACCTCTCAGGCACACAAAGTACCACGGCTGTACCAGGCTCCTGGGAAAGCCACTCTGCAGAAGCAGCTCCTTTTATTTCTTTGGGTTTTGTTTTTGTTTTTGTTTTTTGTTTTTGTTTTTTTTTTTTTTTTTTTCTTAAAGCTCATGTTTTACGCATTTGCATTTTTCACCTGTAAAGCCCAGGGTCAGTTTTTTGGAGTTTTGTTTGTTTGTTTGTTTGTTTAATATGCTCCATTGAAACATGGCTTTGTAGCAACTATCTCACAGCACAGAGTCCTGCTTGAGTTCCATAACGAGAACAAAGCCACCACGAAAACAGAGCTGGTAGTCACTAGGGTCATGTGTCTATGTCATGTGGATGTTTACATGGGGACATTGTAGGAGACAGCAGAAGATGCGCACTTTCCTTAAGGACTGGCCAGCTGCCTGGGGACGTATCCTTGGCTGCCCACCAGAATACCTTGAAGGCTTTGTAAAAATCTCCAATACACACCTGGCGTGGTGGTGCACGCCTTTAATCCCAGCACTTGGGAGGAGGAGGCAGGCAGATCACTGTGAGTTCGAGGCCAGCCTGGTCTACAAAGTGAGTCCAGGACAGCCAACGATACACAGAGAAACCCTGTCTCGAAAAGCAAAAACAAAACAAAACAAACAAAAACAAAAACAAAAAACAAAACAAAACAAAATCTCTAATACCCGGGCCATTTACCCATCTGTGTGAACTGGGCTCTACTGGCTTTTCAGAATCCCTGTTTGTGAGGAGGATCCTGCAGCCACTCAAATGTTGGCTGGAGCAGAGACTCTAGGAACCTCATCAGCCCCACCCCCCTTTTCCACCCAAGTAGAACTATTTCAGCCCAAGCATTCAAGGCCTGTGATTAAGGTCACTCAGATAACCAGAGACCACACATTTATACTCGTTGCTTCCCACAGACACTGTTTTTAACTCCAGGGAAATGGAAGTATCTAATTTTGAAGATGTCCTGTGAGGAGGCCATTTTACCAATGATTAAGAGGGGAGCTACAGGAACAAGGCCCCCTGAGTCTGCTGGTCAAAAGAGTTACTTTGATCTAAATCCAGTCTTTCACATTACTGAAGCCTTGACAAACCACTGAACTTTGAAAAAAAAAAAAACCCTCATGCCCCTTGATGTAAAAAGCAGGGTATTGGAGGACGTGGTGTTTTGAGTGAGGCAGAACAATAATACTGTGATCTTTTCCCCAGTGTTGTGAGTTTGAGTGAAATGATATTTGACAAATGGCTAGCACAGTGCTTGGTACCTAATGCTTAGTAATGTGGGCCACTGTTGCTGCTGTCACCATGAAAGTCTGAGTGCTGGTCCCTAGGCTTTGAGACGCTAATACCTGAAGCGAGAACCAGGAGCCATGCAGTGACTGTCTAACATACCATGGCCGAAGAAGACACAGTCATTCTTGACTTCCATGATGATCTATCGATTTCAGGTCTAACCACATGGCTCAGTTTAGGTTGCCACCACCTTCACCATGGGGCTCTTTAAGTACATGTTGACTCTGTGATCCAGCATTCAGTGGACACGAAAGTGAAGGATGGAAATTTTGACACTTCATCCCTTCAGACACAGCCAAAGAGGTCATGGGGATTTTGTACATCTTGAACTCTCATCAGAACCCAAGCTACTGCCTAAGAAAAATGACTGTGAGTAGAAAATTCCTTCCCTGGTCTTGACTTTAGTGGTCATATTACTGACCCCATCATTTCTTCTACACTTTGATTCTATACTTCATTTTTTTTTTCTTGATTCCTCTTTGTTCTCCTACGTCTACCTCCACTGTGAAAGAAAACATCTTCTCTATCCTCACACTCCCAGCTGAGCGCAAACAATACTCAACTTTCTCCGGATCCAGTCCCCTGAACCTTTTGTCACCAGAAGTCTGTCCTGCACACCAACTACTCAACTCTGGAACCAACTAGAAGTTTTTTGAAAATGTAGACTCCTGTGTCTCATCCATGACCTACAGACCCAGGGTCTGTATTGATGAGGTCACCAGGGAATTCACGTAGACGTTTAAGCTGGGAAGCACTAGGTATACACCGCCTCCCCGTGTGCATGGCGTTACCTAACTAACCTATTGCAGTGCTGTCTCATGCCATTTCCAACATCAAGACCTTTGACCTTCTCTTCTGACTACCAAGCCCTAAAATGGTAATATCTGTTAGGAATATGCTTGGGACTTTGCAAATCATGAGGCTTTTTATTTGGCATGTTATCTAAGATCATGTGTAACTGATCAACATTGTATGGTGACACTCGAAATGTCCCAAATTTAGTAATAAATTAATTAAGGTTCTCCCAAAAAGATAAAAGAGGATATAGAATATAGAAGTAGAGGTTATATATATAATGATATAGTAATGTAGTATATAATGTGAATAATATATAATTCATATCATATATATTAGATAATAGAGAGGAAAGAAAGAAGAGAAAGGTTCGTTATAAGAATTGGCTTACAAATTTATAGAAATAATCGAGTCTCATCAACTGTGCAAGCAGAGGAATCATGGAAGGCAGTAGCATTGTTTAATTTGATTGAATCCAGGTCCTGAGCACCAGAGAAACCCAATGGCATAAGTCACAGTCCAAATTTAAAGGAGTTTGTGGGGCTGGTGTCCCCAGGGAGGCCACAGAAGGTGGGTATCCCAAACTAAACCGGAAGGAAATTATTGTCCACCATATTGTTCCATCCAGGTCCTCATCAAGCTGAATGGAGCCCACACTGAGGAGGAAAATGTTCCTCACCCAGTCTATGATTCAGATGCTATCTCCTGAAAACAACCATACAGACACACTCAAACAGAACACTTTATCAGTTACCTGGGCATCCTTTTCTGGTCAAATAGATACACATAACATAGCATCATGCAAGTATTACTGCTTCTCAGGAACCATGCTGGTGAAGCCATCACTGTTTCTTGCCTAAATTATTGGAACATTCTCCTGTCCGGCCTCCCCACTCTTGTAATGTGCCAATTACCTTCTCAAAGGCTAACGGGGTTGTTTCCCAGCCCTTTCTAAATGAGGCTGTGCTTCCTGGTGTCCTTAGAATAATGAAAATAAGTAAAAACACAAGCTGTTGTTAAGCTCTCCTGACTCTTGAGAAACCTATCTCCTCATTCTCAGCTCCTCACCCCACCCTTCTGTCAGCCTTTACACCACCCCTCAAACATGGGCTTGCTATACGGCTGCCTACAAGTCTTGTTCTCTGGCTGTCCGCATCCCTAGCTTGTCAGCTCCCCATCTTCATCACTGACCACTCCTCAAGCTCGCTGAAGGACCAGCTGGGCTCTCTAACACTCGTCCCATTGGTCTTCACCTAGTACCTACCATTCACAGCCCTTGTCATCACCTGAAATCGCCACCCTTTCCTTGTCTCAGCAGGTTCTCTGTACTAACGTGTCAACACTTTGAGCAGTGGTTCTCAATCTCCCTAACGTTGTGACTCATTAGTACACTTCCTCATGTTGTGGTGACCCCAACCATAAAATGTTGTCATTGCTACTTCATAGGTGTACTTTTGCTGCTGTTATGACTCATGATGTAAATATCTGATACGCAGGCTAGCTGATACGCAAGCCCCAAAGGGGCCGTGACTCACAGGTTGAGAACTGCTGTCTTAGAGACTAGAGCTCTGGCTCCCTCAGTAACCCCATGACCTGGGTACTGAATTAATATGTCTTGAAAACTTTGGCGGAAAACGTCATTTCTTTTACTTTGAACCTCAATGCAGTGACCACTAACTCAAGAATTGCCCCTCCACTCTACTGGGAGAATCTTCAACTGTTTAATAGTTTGTCCAGAATTAGTTACCTAGTAAACTATAACACCATACCACAACCCATATACCACTTTCTCGTATTAGATATTAAGTCCAATATTTAAGGATATCTATCACATTTATCTGATTTTTCATCCCTCATCTTTAAAAAAAGTTTCCAACATAATCCCCACATGACAACAAAGTTGTGCCCCACATGTCCTTGACTATGCCCTGCACCTTCTTTAATCCTTTCTTCTATTGCTGATGGACTGGCTCCTCTGGATGCTTCCTTTTCCTAATACCTCATCTATCATCTATCAGTATGTGTTAAAATTCATGCTCCACCTAGAAGTTGCATAGAATATCATTGCCCTTCCTCAAGAGTACTGAACTCGGGTGTTCCTTCTCTTCTTGGGTTCCTACCCTTCCCCTTTTAAATTTTCCTTATGGTGTAACATTACAGTCTGCTTTTACTTACAGGTATAAGAGAAAAGAGAAAAGGAAAGCTACAGCAGAAGAACATCACACCCAAATGTAGTCCTCTTCGCCTATCTTGCTTGCTAACAGCATGTCTCTCTGGAAGGCTGCTCTGCTTCCTTCATAGACAACTAAGTCTAGTCTTCACACATGTGACATCCTCAATTGAAATCATGTGGATCAAGTGAACTCAGAAAATCTGAATGGCATTGGATAAAGAGCTTAACCAGGAATTTGGAGAAACTATCCGTGGTGGTCTGAACATAGACTCATGTGTTTGGATGCTTGGCTTATAGAGGGTGGCATTATTAGGAGGTGTGGCCTTATTGGGGTAGGTGTGGCTTGTTGGAGAATGTGTGTCACTGAGGGGCATGGGCTTTGAGGCCTCATATGCTCAAGCTATGTCCAGTGTGGCACAGTCTCTCCTTGCTGCCTGTGGATCAAGATGTCCAACTCTCAGCTCCTCCATGTCTGTCTGCAGGCTGCCATGCTTCCTGCCATGCCAATAATGGCTTAAACCCCTGAACTGTAAGCCAGCCCCAATGAAGTGTTTTGCTTTTCAAGAATGCTGTGATCACAGTGTCTCTTCATAGCCATAGAAACCTAAACCAAGACACTGTCACAGGCTCTTGGACATGAATCCAATGACTTGACTTTAGGTTTCAGAGAGACAGAAATAGCCACACATTGCTCACTTCTGTGAGAAGACAGAAAACAAGAAGATGTAGAAAGAGAGATACACAGAAAGAGCAATTGCTCTTACATTACCCTCAGCTGTTATTGACAAACAGACCAGAGAGCATTTGCCTAAGACATGATCTGCTATCTGTCTCAAGGTAGGATGATGGTGGCTGCCGAGACATGGTTGCCTGACGAAACCCACCAGCAATCAGCTGGAGAAGGTGACATTTCTTAACCCGCAATGGCTCACTCACTTGCTGATTGTCTATTTTTGAGCGTCATTACAAACACACTGATTTGTAAACTAAATATTTAACAGGTTTGCAGCAGTAAAAATTATATCAAAGTTGCAATAATAATAAGGCCGAGGTAATCAATGTATTGGTTTATTAATTCATCCAGTAAAGACCAGCTACATGCTTACCAAGACCTAGAAGGCACATCCACAAAGAAGATAAGATCGCTTCCTCATTGGAAATGACACCTCAGGAGAAGGGCTATGAGATGGGAAAGGCAGCATGCACCAGAGATCTGAGGCATCTGATGAGCAGATGCACCTCCCCCACACCTCCTGGACAAGTGCTTTTCTGTCAGTCATCCGCCATACTTCAGAAGAGCAACAGCAAGGTTGGGATTTAGTCATGCAAACAAAAGTAGGGCACCCACACCTACAAGAAGTACCCAGATGCATCACATGAGGACCCGGTAGCTCGGCAGGCCCCTCGAGGTGCTTTCTCGACCGCACAATAAATAGCTACTTTCTCAAATGAGATTTTTCCAACCAGAGAAAGATTTCATTGAGCAGCACTTAAAGTAGATTTTCAATTCATGTCCTTTAACTGACTTAAAAATCAGTGGCCATAAATTCCATTTAATAGGCGGTTCCATTGGAGAGGACTGGAGGGCCAACTGTCAATTAGGTGCTGCATGAAAAGATGCAAAAGTCTCATAAAAATGACGGAAGATCATATTAACATATTGACCACATCATTCTTTCCACGCTGTTACACACCGTAGAATACTAACAGACACATTTAAAAGGTGGGAACCATTCTGAACGTGCTTTTTAAGCTGTCATAAATGCAAACTGTCTTGAACCTGGCCTTAACACCTTTGTCAGACACTTTCAAATCCTCAAGTGCCAGATAAAATAATTAATACATGATGTGTCCATAGATGAGGTTAAAGGCACTTTGCAAGTGTGATGTTTTGCAATTGTTTCTTTCAAAACCGGGTTGTCCAATCCATATAAATACAAAACTGGTTTATCCCATCCATAGAGATTTCTAGGGGTTCTATGCTTCAACACCCACCCTTTCCCCAGCTTCTATGGGAAAGGATTTCAAGCCATCAGCAGAATACTCTGATGGGCAAGTGACCATGAAGTAGATAAGGAAGAGCAGAAAGTAGCCAGAGCTCAGGCTAGAGAGAGACTAACAGTCTCAGATGAAGAAATAATGGGTTTTACAAGAGTTGCTAGGATCATTGTGTCTTTTCACAGCAATAGAACACTGACTAAGACATGGTAGAAATGGCAAGGAGACAGACTAAGCCATGGCAACATCTGCAGAGTGAACTGAATGGTACGTACAAAGAGGTTGCATATGGCAAGAGTGTAGCTAGAAGAACTATGGCACAGCCAAGCAGATGGTATGGTTGGGGACAGAATAGAAATGGTGGCAAGGCCTGGGAAGCCCTGGCTGAAGACACAGGGGTCAGCCCTGGAAGAGCTTTGTCAGTTCCGGGAAAGACTCGCCATGGGAGGGCTGCAGCAACAGATGGCTATTAGATTGAGGATGGACTGAATGGAGCAAGAGCAGGGACCACAGCTGCCACATAAGTAGCTGTGATGGCTGATCTTGGGCGTCAACTTGACTGCTTTTGGAATAACTAAAACATGAGTCACTGGGCTCCTCTGATGGGCTTTCTTGATCACGTTATTTGCTACAGGAGGAAGCATCCTAAAATGTTAGCTGCACCTTCTTGCAGCAGCCAAGGGGAAACGATACAGAAGGAGAACCTTTGCTTCCCCCCTCCCTTGCCTTTGTTTTTGCTGGACAGTTCATCTCTCCTGTTGCTGCTGCGTCCCTTCACCAATACTGAAACCCCGTTTGTTCCAATGTAGACTGACGAACAGCAGAGCTCCAGGAATTCTCTGCTGGTTTAGAGTACACTGCCTAATACAGTAGGTTATGAGGGAGACGTGAGAATGGCTTGAAAGGACAGTGTGAAGGCAGAAGGGCACATTACTCCAAAGCCAGAAGAGATAAAACAGCCTGCACCTCAGCAAACTGCATAGAAGTCACTGACATCATAAAAAAAAAAAAAAAAAAAAAAAAGAGCCAAGCTTCGCTAAAGAAGTACATCAGAAGATTCTAGAGCAGTAGAGATATTGCCAGTCTTTTTTAGTAACCAGTCAGAGCTCCCAGGGGCCTGGCGGAAGAACACAGAGGGTACTGAGAACAGGGGAGATCAGAAAAGGAGATAAAGGACCCTGAGGTCAGAAGAATCAAGCAATGAGAATTGACTGGCAAGTTCTTGATTTGCATGGTGACTGATAAAGGTAAAAATACTGAAAGGCATCCGTCTTGAAGATAACCTCAAGGTGGATGACAGCAGCCACCCTTTGAGTGTTGGAGAGAGCCGCTGTCTTACTAATGAAGGTGGCAATATAAGGAGTAATAAGAGTGTGGAATCTAGGCAGGAGGCTGAGCCCCAGACGACGGGTCTCTCTTCACTATGGAGACCGAGGAAAGTGTGAGGTTGCACAAGATACATCCCTCATGCCCTTGATGCTCATTAAAGAGATCCTACAAACCTGCTTGCAATTTTGCCGCAGCTCCCTGTACTCTGAATCAGCAAAGGTCACTAGAGAGTCTTAGCCTAAGAAGAGAAAGATCTAGAAGGCTAAGGCAAGAGGATAGCAAGTTCCAAGCCAGCTTTGATGATATAGAAGGATCCTATCTTAAGATAACAATAACAAGTGAAGGATGAGGGGTGATGGCAAAGTGCTGTTGAGAGAAACTATACTACAGTATGCAGAGCAATGAGCTATACTCCAGCTGCCTATGTATTTACATTTCTATCAACCATTGAGCAGAAGTGAGTTTAAGAGGTGCTCAACACATATGGAAGCCCTCTTTTGAGTTGTTGGTCAAGGTTGTTGAGGAAACTCCCAAAACATTGTAGGCTATTGCCATTGCCCTTTGTTGCCTTCCCAGAGGTAGAAGGTAGGACCCTATTTCAGAAGACACCATGCATGTCAGACCTGGGGCTTAGAGAATTGGAGGGTCTGACTTGAAAGCCTCCTTCCTGAGGACAAGCTTTCATGGTACCACGACATACCATGTAAGCCTGCAAAGGAGAGAAGTAACCAACAGTCCTACCCAGGTCTGACATCTATGTCCACCACAGTTCAATCACCGTAAGCATGCAACAGTGGCAACCATACCTTGACATTAACCAACAGCTCTAATTAAACTTAAGACAAGAGAGAGAGAATACCTAGTACTGGAAACCTAGCCAACTTCAGAGCTAGTGGAGTCATGAATCTTGAAGGACAGCCTATATCAGCCAGCCATCTTGTATTCTTGCTCGGGCCATTTTAGGTTTAACTAGAATTTGATCTCCTTGATGGAGAGTCCCATGGAAAATTACCCAACTCCTTCTTAGGAACCCCAGGTCAAGATGCCCCAGCTAAATTATCTTAGCTTCAGTTAAGCGGCTTGCTTGCACAAAACCTCCGCCTGCAGCTATGAGAAAATACCAGGATATAGCTTTTACCTTTAGAAAAAAAAAAAACCCTTACCCTAAACACTCGGCACTATATTTGTCCTCCAAATGTCTGAGTGCAGCCCCATCTGGCTATAATAAAGACATTCAATTGCCCATAAGCAAACTGTGCCTGAGTGGTGCTCTTTGGTGGGCGTCCTGCAACAAGCTCAAAGTAGTTCTCACCCTCATCATGGAAACTTCTCTTGCAACAGGTGGAGACCATTGCAGACAACCAGAACTGATAAAAAAAAAAAAAAAAGGCAGGCATATGGAGCCCAATCCCAACTGACAGATCTACAGCCCAACTCCTGCACCTAAGGCTCAGAGACCACACCAGAAGAAGAAGGGCTTGAGAAACTGTAAGAGGCAGAAGAAGAGAAAGTCTGCACTAAGACTGTGTCCCCTAGAAATATCACAAGCTGCATCCATGAATTCTCACTACCGTGGCTGCTCGAACATGGCCTGAATGTAGGCATCACCAATAGACATTCTAACGTGGAAGTGGGAAGCGCGTCTGTCTATGTCTCTACCCTAGACAAAAACAAAACAGCAAACAAACAAAAACTACAGGCTACTAAGGAATTGTGAGAGCAGGAAGAATAGTCTTCCCCAGGGAACAGAATACCAACTAATTTTCCAATATTATATGATTGGCCTTGGAAACATATACATACAGATAACACCGTGTGGACCGAGCAAGTTGTATTTACATATTTAGGAATACATATGTGTGTGCACACATGCACACATACACACACACACACACAAATAAGTAAAGAAAAAGAGGTCATTAATTTATAAGAGAGCGAAGAGGAGCACAGAGGAAGTTTTGAAGAGGAAAAGGAAAGGGATTTGGGGGAAAATTATATAATAATATAAGAACTTAAAAAAATACCAAAAAAAAAATTTTAAAGGAGCTTCTTATGTGTGTGCATGTACGCATCTGAGGAGGGGAGTGTGAATGTGTGTGTGTGTGTGTGTGTGTGTGTGTGTGTGTGTGTGTGTGTGTGCATGCATGTGTGTGTGTACATGCACCCATGTATGCCTACACATATGCATGTCCCATGGAAATACCTATTTTCACAAACTGCTAAGACAAGAGCAACGCCACTAAAAATCATTAACAGCCCCTTCGGATCAGAAGTCATACCCCTCTCCCATCCTTTCAGGAAAGTTGAGGCTGGCTTTTATCTCGACCCCGCAATGCCTGCTGCTTGATATTACTGCTCTAATTTCATTTTGTTTTGATTCCTCTGAGAGACTCAAAGGATCATAGAAAGGTTCATTGTAATTCAGCAATTAGCGTGTCTGATGCTTTCCTCTCCTCCCGACCAAAAAATGCAAGGTCACTCCGCCCTGTGAAAGTCATTTTCTGCCAACATCTTACACATTAATTTGTTGGCATTAAAATCCAGAAACAAGGAAGAGCAAAATCTCAAAAGTTCCAGCAGCTGTTGTGCCGGGGACAGTAGGGAAACGCTGGTGAAAAGAGGCCTCCCAGGCAAGGCCCTCCTTTGATGCAGAAAGAGCACTCCTCCAAGTTTTATGTCTAAAACAACAAAAAGGAAGAAAATGAAAGGCTTCAGCTTCTGAAAGACAACGCATTGAAAATTAATCCTCCTAAGAGGCCAAGTTCACCTTGTCTCTCTGCTCTCACACAGTTCCTACGAGAACGATGCCCGCCTCCTCTGTGTGCCTTTCAGAGCCATCTCCTGCTAACGCTCAGCCTTCCTTACAGGATCTGCTGTCTACACAGCCTGCCTTGAGTATAAAGCTTATTTCTCCCATTTGGTACTGTTTCTTAGGGCCCTTCTGTGCACCAGTGGCCAGGGCAGCTGCACAGAGATCTGTCTTCAGAAGTGAATACTCTTGAACGTTTTTTAAAAAAAAAAGACGTATTTTCTTATGGGTATGGGTGTCTTGCCTACATGCTCTGTCTGTGCACCAGATGCATGCCTGGCGCATGTGAGGTCACAAGAGGGCACCAGATCTCCTGCAACTGGAGTTACAGATGGTTGTGATCCACCACGTGGGTGCTGGGAATTAAACCTGAGCTCAGTTAACTAATCAAGTGCTCCAAACTGCTGCATCATCTCTCCGGGTCCATTCTGAACTTCCAGAAAATATTTAATAGGTGTGATGGTGGGAGGAAATAATGCTACAACGTGTATGTGGGAGTCAGAGGACAATTTTGGGGAGTTGTCTGTCCTCTCTCTCCACCTATTTTTGAGGCGGGATCACATGTGTTTCTTACCGCACCCTGGCCGGTGAGCATACAGGCAGCTGCCCTGTCTTGTCTCTGCCTCCCATCTCCCCAGGGGAGAGCTGTCACTCTTTGAATAGATTCTGAAGACTGAACTCAGGCCATCAGGCTTACACAGCAAGCACCAATGCCTGAGCCTTCTCCTGAGACTTTCACCTATTTGAGTTTTGAGGTTTGGGGTTTGGGTTTTGGGGAGGTGCTCGAGGAAAGGCTCCGGGAGAGACCGACGGTGTGAATAGGTCCGCTGTGCTTCTGATAATACGGGCCTCACTTGCACAGCGAGACTTGGCGGCAGGGACCCTGCCCTGGATGGTTATAGTCCAGGGCCCAGATAAAGGCTACTAGATGAGAAGATGTATTTCAAAGGGACAAGAGAACTAACAATCCAGTTTTCTCAGGTGAACATGATGGGAAAGGGGTGAGTCAGGCACACACAGGTAGGCTTCTCTGGGAAATATACAGTAAATTGAGCTTTCTCAGCTAAGTGTTTAAGAGCTGTCCACTGAGAATTGTGCGGGATTGGCTTTGGTCCAGCTTTCTGAGGAAGGGCCGGTGCTGGAAGGATTCTGTCACTCCTAGAGTTTCCCTCGTCTATAGTCTTATTCCAGTGCCTACGAGCTCTGCCAGAGTAGGCTGTCGAAGGATGCGATGGCCTGATGCTAACTACTGCCTTTCTTGACCTTCACTTCCCATGTCTCCCTCGCATCCCTTTGGTACCCAGGAATCCACTCAGGGATTCTTGCCTTGAATTCCTGAGGTTCTGCGATTCTGTAATACTCTTTCTGTGGAGATGAAGCCTTGCCCTTGTCCTCTTGTGGAGGCAGCGGCAGGGCAGGCTCTGGAGAGCTTTGTGGAGACAGCATTTTCTAATCCCTGCCAAAACCTTTGTTACCAGTGCTACTCACTCCCAGGGCTTACCCTGTCTCTCTCAGCAGCAGTTGTGGGGCTGTGCCAGATGCTTGGGACTATTTCACCCTCTGTACCTTTCCCACTGTCCTGGTTAGTTATGTTGTCAACTTAACATTCTTGGAAAGAGGGAAGAACGTCAACTAAAAAATTGTCTCTGTCGTACTGGCCTGTGAGAATGTCTCTGGGGCATTTTCTTGGTTGTTAATTGCTGTAGGAAGACCCAGTCCACTGTGGGCAGTACCATCCCTAGGCAGGTGGGCTTTGACCATATAAGAAGGCAGGTGACTATGAGCCTGGAGGCAAGCCAGTAACTGCCATTGCTGCATGCTCTCCACTTCAGTTCCTGCCTCCAGGTTCCTGTCTCAGTTCTTGCCTTGACTTTTCCCTCAATGGTGGACTATGACTTGGACGTGTAAGTCAAATAAACCCTTTCCTCTCCCACTCTGCTTTTGGTCATGGTGCTTGTTATAGCAATAGAAAAGCAAACTAAAATACCCACCTTATCTCCTTTGTCACCCACAAGGGAAAATGACACTCAGAGGAGGGTTTTCGTCACGTAAATAATGTGGGAAGTTAATAACTGCATTTTCATTTTGTTTCCATCATCTGCATCAAGGATAATGTGATTCAAACTGGAGGAAACCGAAGCCCCAGGGAGATCAGAGACACACAGAGAATGTTAAGTAGCTTCAAATGAGTAGAAACCTTGGGCATTCCTAAAATTGCCACTGAACACACTGAGGAAGCGGTCAGAGAACATTAATGTCTTCCTTGTCCCCTGCAGATTGCAGGAAGTGCCAAACAACTGCAATGACCACTTTTCTGGTGGGCACGAAAGGGAAATGGTTGTCCACAGCAGGGTAGGCAATGGTCAAACTATGGATGTTCCCAAGCGAATAGTGACCAAACCAGTGATTTCTTCTAAAGCACACCATGACCAATAGAGATGTACATTATAAAAACAATTATTTCTCCTGCTTTGTTGTCTTTTTAAACTAATAATTAAAACAAAACAGAAGTATGCTATAGTTATTAGACCAAGGATTCAATTACATTCTAAAATACTAAAAGAGGGCTTTAAAAAAAAATCAGAATTAAGAAGTAAATAAAGGTGCTGAAATAATCACCCCTGTATCAACAAAAAACACTAGAGATAGGGGAGCCATCTTCATGTTAATTTATATTTAAAGATCTAAGTTGGTTTATGTTTCTTGACTTCACAGTCAACGTAAGGCAAGAAGCAAACAAATTACCAGTGTTTATCCCAATTCTGCCGTATTAATCAATACCAAAGAAAATAAAATGAAGGTAGATATGAGTTCCAATATTCTAGGCAAGTCTGCGTCTGGAGTGCACAGCCCAGAGCACACTCATTTAGACTGGTGTTATCATTTGGATCCTCAGAGTACCCCCAAAGTCTCATGAGTTGAGGACTTGGTACCAGCTTGGGCACAATTGGGACGCAATATACTCTCTGGAAGGCAAAGCCTAGTGGAAGGAAGTTAGGTCAAGGGGCACACCTTTGACAGGCTTACTGAGGTCTATCTTCTTTCACTTTGACTCCTACCTCACCACTGTGACAATGGATTAAAACCTCTGAAGCCAGGGTCTAAAAGTAAGCTTTCCTTCGTTAACAGAAATTTTACCTTAAATATTTTGTCATAATATTGGAAATCTGACTAATGTGAGACTTTGGCGACTTTAAAATATTATACAGATCGGGAAAGATTGTTCTTTTTAATTAATTTATTCAGATTACATCACAATTATTATCCCATCCCTTGTATCCTCCTGTTCCTCCCTCCCTCCCGCTTTCACCCTATTCCCTTCCTGCCCCCCCCCCCATTATATGGTCATAGCAATCGAGTCTCATCCTGGTAGCCTGCTTATCATTTCTCTGAGTGCCACCAGGCCTCCCCACCAAGGGGAAGTGGTCAAATACGGGGCACCAGAGTTCATGTCAGAGTCATTCCCCAATCTCCATTCAACTGTGGAGAATGTCCTATCCATTGGCTAGATCTGAGTAAGGGTTCAACGTTACTCAGGAAACAACTCCTACATACTGTGAGGATAATAGAATTTTAAATTTTTAATTGTCAGGAGTGTTTAGGTTGAAATCAGAAGAAAATTCATTTTAACTCACTTAAGAAAGCAGGAAAAATTATTATTTCCTTGGCTTAAAAGCCCAGGAATGAGGTGAAAGAGAGATCCCAACAATTGGCTAATTTCTGAAGCCAGAGACTTGGAACTTCTGGACTTTCCGCCTCTTCCTTTCTCCCTGAGCCTTCACTCGTCCAGCACTCTCAGGCTTTACTCTGAATCGGAATTGGCCGTGTGCAGAGCCAGAGGAAGGGCGGTTATGTGGGAGCACACAGGAAGTCCATTACAACTCGAGGTCACTCCAGACTATGTATCTGCAGCAAGCGGTCCCCCACGAGATGGAAGAGAAGGGATGCTTCAAGTGAGCAAGACAAAAGAGTTCTTCACCACTCCCTGGGATGAAAGGATAGAATCCGACATCTTTTATAAATGGTACCAAAAAAAAAAAAAAAAAAAAACTTAATTGAAATAAATACAAGAAAGTAGGCATAGTCACAGATGAAGCTTGCCTTATGCTATAGATTAATAAGGACTTCTTTGTTGTATATCATTAACTAAATTTTATTAAGGTATAGTCTATGCCAAAAAAATGAATTCAGTAGTGCTCACCTCAAAGAGTTTTGGCAAATGTATATGTTCTCTGCATCTGCCACTGAAAACAAAGTATAGATAAAGTGTTATTTAAAGTCACTTGATTTTTTGAGGTTTGTTTTGTTTTATTTGTAACTTGTAATGGCAACTTCAGGCCATGAATACGTCAGTTAAGCATACAGCTTTGTTTCACTTTCCCTTGTATAACTGCCTGAGAGTGGGATGGCTGGAGTGTGTAGCCTGATTAAGTAGCCTTTGACTCTTCAGCTACCAATGTGCAACGTTACTGCTCTTTCAGATCTTCACCAATGCTTCGGATCATTGCATCTTAATTCCACTTCATGGGTTTGTTGACACTTCACCAATGACTGCTCTGTAAGCATCGGCTTGCTCCTCAGCCATTGGCATAGCTTGATAAACGATTCTTTTTGTCCACAATTTTGGACAAAATATCTCTACAAGATCTATGTTTTATATATGTGCTGTCGCAGTGTGGTAGGTTGTTTTTGTTTTTATAAAGTTTTAATTTTGATAAAATCTACTTTATCAATTTTTGCTTTATGGTTTTAATTTTTTGTGTCTAACCTAAGAAATCTTTGTCTGTCTAAAGTCACAAATGATTTTTCTCCTGTCTTCTTTTTCAGTTTTATCATTTTAGTTTTCATGGTTAGATCTAGGATATGCTTTGAGTTAATTTTGGTTAATCATGCTAGGTGTCAAAGTTCATCTTTTCCCAGTAGTGGATAAAATAAATTAAGTTGGCATCAGCATCAAAAAGCAATTGGCCATATATTTGTTGGTCTGTTCTTGTATTCTACATTTGCTCCACTGATCTTTATAAGTGTCCATACACCAATTTTTCACTACCCGGGATAGTTTAGTTGTGTGACATATCTCAGGGTCAGGTTGAGCAAGTCTTCCCATATTGATCTTCTTCCAAAATGGTCTTAAAACGTATGTGTTTGCTATTCATGTCTCTATTTAATCTTAGGTGCAGACAAACAGGATTGTCATGCCATTCCTAGTTCCTCAGCGCCCAGGTCTCCATCTTAGGTCAGGCTGCTTTTGAACGTTTCTTGGGCCTGGCATTATGGCTCCATGGGTTAAACAGTTATTGTTTGAGCATGAGGTTCTAAGTTCAGATTTCCAAAACTCATGTAAAAAGATAGATGCAGCAATACCTGTTTGCAATCCTCACATGTCAGTTGGGAAGCCGAGACAGTGGAAGCCCTGGAAGCTTCTAGATCAGTAAGTCTGGCATATGCTGTGGTGAACGACAGAGGCGACAAACAAGCTAGAAGATGAGGACCGAAACATGAGGATGTCCTCAGACCCCCTGACAGGTGTCATGGCAAGTACACACCAGCACTCACACCCAACTCACACAGGCCCACATGCACACACTCAAAAGAAGTAAAGAGAAATTTAAACTTAAAAGTTTCTTATTTGTGTCTTTTTGTTGTGGGCTACCACTAAAATCTTAAAACTCGTGTCAGATTTTATAGGCGTGTGAGTCACAGGCACTTTAAAGGGGGAAAATATAGTTAGTGCCCTAGTTTTATTTTCCACATTTCCAATAAGCATGCTTGTCTTAATGGAGGCTAGTCAGATTTGGAAAATTCAGCCTTTGCTAAGGATGCATTTAATGTTATCAGAGGGAGAGAAACATCTGTGTGAGTTACATGATCACTCACTTCTTCTAGAACTGTCTAAGCTGTGAGTATGTAACAGTTGTCAGAGCCTGGTGGCATGAGCTGATCTCCAAGACGACGCCTTAGCGTCATTTCAGTGTGCACGACTCAGTTATCACCAACCTTTTCGATCAAGCTAGTACAGAGCTGCTAGTACCTGGACAAGACTCACTCCCACAGAGTTAACAGGTGTCATGTGACAATAAAAATCACACAGTAGGTGATGTGAGAGAAGGCACATCCTCCCTAGTGGTGTACAGTCGGCAAGGGGAGGCTGGCACAGGTACATACATCTCTAATCCTATTAAAAATTCTAGAACTAGGCCTGGAGAGACGGGGCAACAGGCAGAGCGCTCCATGTGCAGGCTTGGAGTTTAATCCCTGGAACCCACATGAAAGCTGAGGGAATCAACTCCGCAAAGTTGCCCTCTGATTTCTACACACATGCTATGACATTGGCACATCTCACACATACAAAAATAGGTTTAATTTAAAAAAAAAAAAAAAAGCATAGTTCTAGAACTCATTTCAGGGAAACAAGGGCACTGGAAGGAGGTTTGCTCTGGGAAGAAGATGAAAATAGCACATAGATGTTCGCTGAATTCAAGCCACTCAGCAGTGTATAACTCCCTGGATTTATATTTCATTCTTATTAAGAAGAATTCTTTGGTTTCTAAACTAGGTCACTGGTTCTTCAGCATACAAGCATGTAAAAAAGAAGATACTGGCAAACCACTTTATTTAATTTTTTAATTTGCACATTGATTGTATTTAGTTTCTCTTCTGGGAACATGAGGCAAAAGTAACAAAGCTCTCTTCCCTCTGGTGAAATAAAAACTGGATTGGTAACTTGGTTTCTTGTTTTCTTTGGAGGAAGAGACACAAGAGAAAAAATCCCCTGCCAATGCCAAGATCGCAGCAGGGAGAGGAGACAGTAAGTCAGGCTCCAGGGGCAAACTCTCGGTTTCCCCTAAAACTTGGCATTTTTGTCTAGGTCCTCCCCAAACTGTGAAGGCCAAATACAGACTGGCTGTCAGAGTCTCACATCTGACATGGAAACGAAAGCTAAACACAAGACCAGTGACACCGTTTGTAGGTACGTTTGCAATGTTGGCTGCTCAAATATCGTCTTAATTATCTGTTACTAACAGTGATGAATATTGGGTTATGAAGTACTTCCTACCAAATTCCTTTCAACCTACAGGAAGTGTTTTCTCTATAGCAAAGGTGTTCCTGGAAAGAGAAGGCCCACTTTGTTAAACAGGCTTCTCTTTCCTGAGAAAAAATTCAGCAGAAATACATCACCTGCTTGTACAGCTTGATGACAACCCTTTTGATGCGTCAGCTCTCCCACAAGAATCACAAAAGTTGCAGTCTACTTTTTCTGAAGCCTGATTTCCTATTTTATGGACGTATTTATTGGCCAAATAGATGAAAAGGACAACTTTCCCTCCTAAGCTAGGAAGAAAGTTCAGTGCAAGCACAAAGACCTGAGTTCAAATCCTCATCACCCATGTTAAAAAAAAAAAAAAAAGTTGGGCATAGCCATGCATACCTGTGGCCTCATCATAAAGTGTGAACCTGGGGTAGGTAGGAGTGGGAGCGAGGGACAAGAGGAACCCTAGTGCGTTCCTCCTCCTCAGCCTAGTTCCAAGTTCAGTGAGAGACTCTCAAGGGAATAGGCAGAATACCCATCTTCCAATTCATCTCCTGCCAAAGACAGGAAGGTTACATTGCTATGTAGTGAACGACAAATGTCTTCAACCACAGTATGGAATCACATTACCCTTGTGTGAATTCAATGTTCACAACAGCAAAAGCAGTCATAAAAGTCGTCGTGATTATAACCAGATGAAAAGAGAGAAAGAGGCAAGTTGCCCAAACACAGATCAAACTGAACCAGTCACGTCTTTTGGTTTAGTGGAAATAATGTAGCTCTCTCTCTCTCTCTCTCTGAATGCAAAGATAACTGGCATAAGTCAGAGCACCAGGGGCCATGTTTGCTCTGCAGCTGGAAATAAAAAGCCTGAAATAATACAGAACCCCACAGCGGGCCAAGCTGCTTATCACCACACCACCAAGGCAGTTCAAAGCCTGTGGATTGGGCTATAAGCCTTTGAGGCCTTTTAGTCCCAAACTGAAGCATCTCCCAGCAAGTCTCTGATTTTTCACATGCTCAAAAGTGCATTGCATTCCTGTGCACTCGGTGCTGAGAAGATAGTGCTCTTTTGAGTCTATAAATGTCTGCGGTTGCGGACAGCCTGGTTCATTCATGTGATGATAGTAGTAATGGCTGTTGATCCAGCATTTTGGGAAACTGTTGCATAAAGTTGCCAAGGACATTCAGATTTATTTCCTGCCATTCTATACATACAGGGCTCTTCAATATAATGATAGATGATAGATAGATAGATAGATAGATAGATAGATAGGTGAAAGATAGTAAAACAGGAAAATTTAGCCAGCAGACAACATACAGAACTACAAAAGTTAAGTTTCTATATACTTGAGTTTTTTTTTTCTAGAATAATAACCAGGACTTTTAGAGAACTCAGTGATATATTATAAAACAGTAAGGGAAAAATGCAATGTAGCTAGGACAGACTCAACAGCAACAGAGACACAACAAGTGGAAGAATGTGATGCATAAAGTAGTATTAAAACCTGGGGTTTAGTTGGATTGATAGAAAGTGAGAAAGAATGAGAAAAGGAGAGATGGAGGGTGAGAAAAGAGAGAGGAAGAAGAGGAAAAAAGAGAAAAGAACAAAAATATCAACAATGTTCATTTTATACATTAACTTGGCAAGAAGAAAAAAAAATAGTGCATATAGCTATTTGGTCTTTGGAAATCTAAGCTTCAAAATGCTAGAGTGATGGTGTATTGTTGCCCTTTTGTCAATTTCTCTCCAGCATACGTAGCACAGCCTCAGGATAAGTGGATTCAAAACATTTTATAGTCTTTGTTACCACCTCTGAACAGAGTAGCTTTACCCCAAAGGTGGCTTAAGTGCAGGAGAGACATGACTGTTTCAGTAATATATATTGTCCATACTGGTTCATCACAACAGCAAAAAATAAGAAGGGTAAATATCCTTTCATCTTAAATGTTAAGTGTGAGATTGCAATTTGCATTTAATTATTACCATGTATGCCTGCAGGTGGCTTTTCACAAAGTAAGGAGGTCTCTACAGTTTGATTATACCTGAAAATATGAGTATATTTTGGGCAATAATGACTGTCAGAGAAAAAAAACTGTGATAATTAATAAATTTGTGCATACAAACAACTGAGACTATAGGATCATAAATACCATCTTCCTACATCCGTCTGTCTTGCCAGGAATGTGGCATTCTCTTCAGTGTTTTACTCACCAGCACCAGAGTTACTGTCCAAATATAGTGGTAGAGTGGAAAGTACACAAACAATTAGAGAAAAAAACAAGGTGCACTATGTCTTCTCTGTGACCTTCTGTCAATCGCTTCACTGCCCATACCTTGGTCTCTCCATTTGAAAACTGAAAAATTCATAGCCTAACATCTCATTCTGCCCAATGAAACAAAATATGAGCGAGGTATTTGGCAAACAGCAGATATTCAGTGTAAGGCATCTGTGGTTCCCCTCTGGGCGGCTGCACTAGTGACCTTCCCTCCGCCTCCAATAGCTCCCAACAGTGATAATGCATCTTTTGTAAAGTTACCAGCCATGGTTAGAATTCTCAGTATTGCACCTAAACTTACCAGTAGAGATTCAAGGGTTCTATACAGGGGCCATGCTAGCACCATCCTCATGTAATATAATATTTTATTAATTCACAATATTTTTATTAATACGTTTGTTAATTATTTGCCCATTTCATACATGCATACAATGCATTTCATGATATTCATCCCCAAGTCCTCCTATATCCATTCACCATCCCCTCTTAACCTCATGTTCTCTTTATTTTTTTTTTTTCCTCCTTCTGAGTCCAGTTAATGCTACCCATATATTCATGGGTGTGGGGTCATTCACTAGCTCATGGTTGACCTAATAAAGGCCACACCTTAAAGAAAACTGACTGTCTCTCACCGGTAAGCCATCTGTTGTCCATAGCTCCTCAGCTGGAAATAGGAGCTCCTAAGTCCCAGCCTCCCAAGCTCAAGTGTTGATTGGACCGACTTGGGTAGGTCTTGTGCAGGGCATCACAATTGCCATGAGCATGAGCCAGTTCATGAGTGCAATGGTCCTGTTATGTCAGAAGACACTGTTTCTTCCTATTGCTCCCCCACATCTGGCTCTTACATTTCTTCTGTCTCTCTTCTGCCATGGTTCCTCCCAGGGGAGGAAGGGGTCATTAACACGGCTCTTTAAGCCAGGAACAGCTGGCCAAACTGGTTTCTGTGAATTAGTGTTTTGTTTTGTTTTGTTTTATTTAGCAATTATTCCAAAACAAGAAATTTTAAATAAACATGCAAACACTATCCTTTCATACTGTTCAGCAACCCAGATTTCCTCTTTACAAGCAGGTGCAAGCATCTAGCCACCTCATTATATACTTTTGTACACTTTTTTATTGAATATATATAGTTTTATTATAAATCAATGTTCCTTTTTCATTCTTTCAATTACATATTTATACTGCATGGACATTTGAATCTTTGTGTGCAAGTTATCTTGTCAAATTATCTGTGTATTTTACTTCATATGAAAAACCCGAGGCCAAGAGAACATGAGTCCTTACCCAGCTGGGATGCCATAAGGTGCTGCTTTTGAGTGCTAGCTAAAGACAAGAACCCAGACAGAAAGAATGAAGGGACTCTCTACATGGGGATCCAGTTTTTAGAGGTCAAAGAAAAATAACTTCCCATGGAAATTTATGGAGGAACGTTGAGGGTTTTCAACAACTGACTGATGCAAGGTGAATTACTCCGATGATGGTATAAAACTTAGAATGCTACACAGCTCTGTGACCTGGACAAGAAATGAAAAACTGGTATGAAAGGGGTGGCCTTGGATAGAAGATGAAACAGAGAATGAGAACATTTGAGACAGCAGAATTCAACAGATTTGGTAACTTGAAGCATATTCCAGGTTGAAGGACGGAGAAAGACGTGACAGTGATGCAGGCATCTGGTTTGATAGAGAGTGATGAACCCTTTCACTAAAACAGATGTGGAGGAGGAGGAGGAGGACCATTCAAGGGTGACGGATAGAAAAGATAACTGCAGCTTGAAACATGGTGGGGAGAAAGAACACAGCCATCTGGCAAAATGGAGACCTAACATTCAGAAGGTAGGTCAGGACTAGGGATACCAAGTACCAACATAGAAAGCATTGATGTGATTATGACCATTTAACTTCTACAGCAACTCTGTGGGGGAGCCATGGCCTCATTTCACCGCCAAGAAAACCAAAGCCAGGCCAGTCACGTGGCTGCTGAGCCAAGGTGTCTTTCTTGGTATCTGAAGCCCACACTCTTTTGCACCATATTGTCTTTCAAATCCAGAGCCCACGACTCCCAACTAGACATGCTTCCATTAGTCCAATCTGTTCCTCACCACACACGAGGCATTCAGGGATGTCTACCAGAACGGTTGCAGGGAAAAGCGTATCTACTCCAAAATCATTGTAAATGTCTTCGAGACTACTTCAGAAACTTCCCTTCGGAATCAAGGCTATAGTTTGTGCAATAACAGAAACAAAAAGAAATAACCTTTCCAAAACCATCCTGAAGACCTCAGGGAAGCCTCTGCTAAACATTCTTTGAGATTGCTTTACCAAATCACAGCTCTAGGCAGAGGCAGGACAAAGGAGAGCCCCGATAGCTTTCACACAGGCCCCCAAGACTCAGGAGAAACTACCAATCACTGTTCTACAGAAGTAGCCATCATTGTGTGTGATGGTAGGTAAGACCCATCCCACACAACAAAGTGCTCCATTTATTAATGACTAAGGAGATTTGTTTTAAATGCACCAAATCAAAGAGTAGCCTAGTCATTTACCTGAATTTCACATCAGGGAAAAAAAGAGATAAAGATGTAATAATGAGGGGACCTACTTGAAGTCCCAAAGGGGTTTGGTGATGACATCGGAACTAGCCCACAATCTCCCATAGAGGGCATACAGCTATACCCATGCACTGAGCAGAGCACCAAGTCCCCAGACAGATGCAAGACTGGTGCTAACATAAGCTACACATGTGGATCATATGCCTGAGTAAAACAGTTGCATGTCATTGAAAACACTTTCAAGTTACGTGGACACAGCAAGCCAAACTGTGGGTAGAAACCCTGGTCAGCCACAGCCCCATATTTTCAAAGAGCACAGAGAAGAATTGGCTACAAGGCTCCACCCACACAAGGTTTAAACAGTCCATAAGCACCCTGGAACCACCAAGACCCACAGTGCAGCCTTGACCCTCGGCTGACTTATAAAACTCGGCAGCAGCCTGGCACAAGGCCCCTCTGAAGCTGTGTGACTACTGTCAGGTAACCAACCTCCAGGCCCAGCCAAAAGCCCCACACAGCAAGATGTACGATATGGGCCTGGGCATACCAGTCACTTGATGAAACTCAACAAATGTCATGGCTTTAGTTGTCACCCAGGGGATAGTCCGTTGCCGCTATGTCACCAGACGCTGTGTGAGCATATGGGACAAATCACAGCTGCTATATATGTTACTCAGAGACACCACTCCAAAGCCTTCCCAAGGCCCAGGATCTTCTGGATCTGAGATCAGTAGTCAGGGAAAAAGCGGATATGCATAGATAAAGGTTTTTCCTTGTCATTATTTACACCTGTCATTCCCTGCGCCACCCCCACCCCCCCCCACCCCGCCCCAGCCCTGGTCCTTACTCACATCAATAGCCATCCATCCCGCTAGGCCACTATCTAAAGATAGAGGCAGTGAAATGGCCAAGGGTGTGGGGTTTTCACTTAAAACAGCCAGCCTAGCCTGATGGACAGGCAGTAGGTCCCAGTAAAAGACCCTGTCTCAAAAAATAAGGTGGATGATTCCTGAAGAATGACACTGAAGGTTGACATCTGACCTCAACATGTAAATGCACATAAAGGCACATACTCCTGCACATAAACAGAGAGAGAGAGAGAGAGAGAGAGAGAGAGAGAGAGAGAGAGAGAGAGAGAGAGAGAGAGAGAGAGAGAGAGAGACTATATATATTGGCTTTTTGAGACAGGATTTTCCTGTGTGTATGTAGCCTTGGTTGTCCTGGACTCACTTGTAAACCAGGCTGGCCTCAAACTCACAGCGATCCTCCTGCCTCTGCCTCACTAAGTGCTGGATTACAGGTGTGTGCCACCGCATCCAGTTCACATGGTATCTCTTAAGCTATTCAGGAGGACCCCAGAGAATAAGACTAATAAGCAGGGCAGTAGTGTTCATTCTTAAATGCCTATAATGTCCAGAGCCCGCTATGACCAAGACACACAAAGAGGTTCCTTCATCCCTTGTGGATCTCAAGGTGGTGTGGGGACACTCCAGTCAGTCCCTGTCACTTTAGCAGAGGGGGTGGAGTCCAAATACTGCTCAGGGTCAGATAGGCTATTGTGTAGACTAGGAAAGGAAGAATAAACCAATCCAATCTTCTCTGCTCCCCAACCCACACGCACAAGCCACAGAAAAGGGCCAAATGTGGCTTGTGCCCCTCCTGGGATAAGTTTATTTGTTTGAATTAAAGACCACCCCAAAAGGCAATGATATTTTCTTGGCTTTCTACAGAACTACACTACTTGAAGCAGGGTCCCTGATTTCTTGTTTTTTATAACCAAAACTGGGAGGGCAAACCTCAGATACCTTCAATGAGAAAGAAGAAATTGGAGATTTAAAAGAAAAAAAAAAAAAAAACCTGCTTGTAAAAGGCTTATTTCCAAAAGCATGCACAGATGAATTCGAATCTGGGACTGTATCCAGGAGGAAATCTTGCCTGGAATTCCTAATGCATTTTTTTCTGTTATTAAAATAATATAGGGAGCCAGTGGCTCCTTGTTCCCCCCTACACACACACCTCCGACAAGTCATCAGTTCGGCCCCCTGCTGTATTGGCCATTTGCGATCTGACCTCAAGTGGTGCCAGTTTAAAGACCTTTGCATCCTACCTGCTTTCATTGTACAGCAAGCTGCTGCCTATGCTGTTTCTTCAAGCAAAGAGCAGCTCAGTAGAACCAAGTCCTTGGCCAGAAGTGACACCAGCAGAGAGCTCCACCCCACAGCCCTGCCCCGTTGACTGATCCACTTTTCTGGACTGCCTCTTTTCTATTCACACACAGACCTCCTTTTGTCATTCAGGAAAGGTATTTCCAGGTGGTTGGACACAGGTGGCACTTTCCGTACCGTGGCACAAAGAGGAGCCTTGACCTGCCTTCCCCCTCTGAGCCTGTGAGTCATCAACACACTGGAACAAAGCCTTTCTCAAACAGGAATGATTGGAGAGCTGAGAGAAAGAGAGGGAAGAGGGAGGAAGGGAGGGAGGAAGGGAGGGAGGAAGGGAGGGAGAGACCTAATTTTGCCTTCCAAAAGCCAGTTTATAACTCTTCTTAGCCTTCAATATGCCCCCAAAGAAACACAAAGTATGGAAACCCCCTATTATACCTCTGTTGTCGTGATTTTAAAAAAAAAATTAAAAATTAAAAATAAAAAGAAACAAATGGGCTTATTTGGTTCAGAATTCCAGGTTACCATTCGTTGCTCTGGGGAAGTCAATGCAGGAAGTTAAAGTATCACACCCACAGTGAACAGTGGAAAGACATTAAACTCACGGGTACTTACCCGCTTGCTTTCTCTTAGCTAACTTTCTCCCCTGAATAATGATTCAGAACCCCTTGCCTAGGGAATTGGTGCTGCCCATGGTGGGATGGATTGTTTTACATTAATCCCTGCAATTAAGTTGATTCCCTACAGACATGCCACAGCCAGCCCTATCTAGACACTTCCTCATGAAGACTCCATTCCCAGGGTATGTCAAGCTGGCAGTTAAAAGTAGCTATCAAAAACGCACCATATTTTTCATGAAGCAATTGGCCTTCCAAGAAGGTCACTAACAGGATCGGTAACTCTGGCCTGCCTGTCTGTGCTTTTAGAAGAATTCGGTTTGGGGCTTTGGGCATCTGGAACAGTGATTGTCACCCCTGGGAGTTCCAAGAGCTGAAAGAAACAATCTTATGGGAAACGAAATCTGCTGATCTGGTAACTTTCAGAAAAGCACCCAAAGTCAAAGAGGGAAGCGCCATCACCATCTGCCACTCTTTCAGACTTTGACTGGGTCATTCCTCTGGCCCACTGAGGACATCCTATTTTAATCTGAGGCTCAGAGCAAATGAAAACACAATTGTAACATTTACAGCATCTACTGAGGAGCAGCCAGTTGTCATGGTCTCTGAGGAGGAGGAAATAAGATGGTACTTTATTTTCAAGTAGCCCGGGAGACTTCAATGATTGCATTAAAATTTTAATCACAAACTCCTTAAGTTAGGAAGAAAGAGGGAGGGAAAAAGCCCACAAAGGACTCATTGTATAAAGGAGTTTCACCATTTGGAGTTCTTTTATAAATTTGTGTCAGATCACAATTTGCTGTCTGGGAAATGTAAATTAGTTATTAATGAGCCAAAATTCTAACATCAAAGGCTATGCACCCACATGCCAGAGAGACACAAAGAGCTCTCACAGCACAGCGGCAGCGCCTAGCCGACCTGAATTCTGCATTCACTTTGACACACTCTGCTGACTTATCAAGGAGATTGCTCCTTGCGGATGTAATGGCAGTCACCTGCATCATTACTGTCATCTCCACCTGAGCATGGCCAGTCTGGCAGAATCTTGGGCAGCAGGCAGCATGCGTGTGCCCAAGGGTGACTCTGCAGAGAGCATGGCTTGGTGACTCCCTTCTGTCCAGCCTCATCAGCTGACCATGTTCAAAGGACATTTCATGTTTGCTGTATGGCTGGCCCCAGATGACATGGGGGATGCTGATCTGACTTTTAAATATTCCCATATCATTTTTTCATCTCTAAGACCCTTTTATTTTGATGGAGATCAAGAGCCTAGCTAAAAAAAAAAAAAAGGCACAGAGTTTTTGAACTTGTAGAAGTGACAATTTCCAGTAGTCTGACTGAAGTCCTGAAGGCCTTTGGCAAGGCTTATTTATGCATCCTTCCAAAAGATCCTGCTGTTTCCTGCCTGGATGTCTATAGTGGAAAGGAAAGCGCTCTCCATGGTGAACGAGAAGGTAAGGACTAAACAGCCCTGCCCTCACTGCATTCATTGTCTGGAGAGGGCAGGAAGGTAACCAGTGCTCACATAATTCCTCAGTTGGCTCCAGAGGCAAGAAGGATGACCCACAGGGTACAGAGCCAGGCGCACATCTATGAGGGAGTGACATTTGAGCAGAGAGCAACAGGAGGAACAGTTTGCTAGGCAGAGAAGCTCAAAATGCAGATCAAAGCTATCTACGGCGGCCCAATGTGGACACAGCTAGGAACACGAAGCTACTCTTCCCCTGACTGAGATTCTTTCTCTCCCCAGAGCGAAGCCTTTGACCTCTATGTCCAGGAGAGGCTTACAGCAAGTTGTCTGGCTGTCTTGCTGTCATGAGCAAGCAGAAGTTGGATGCATCCCAGGCTCCTGATGGCAGGTGCATTCTGACATTCATAGAAAGTTGTATCTTTCTGACATCTGCACATATGATCCCAGATCTAGTTTTTTTTTTTTTTTTAATCTCCTTACACAATGCCAGCACTTCTGCCCTTCGCCAAGAGACTCTCTGTCTGAACTCCCTCTCATTGTCCCAGTTGTCAGGATTTTGTCTATCCCCTGAGTAACCCTCACCCTCTAGAATATTCCTGAGGGGGCCACTGGCCCCCATGGATGCTAGGAATGGAACTCAGGTCCTCTGAAAGAATAACAAATACCCTTAACTACTGAGCCATCCCTCCAACCTAAGAAAGTTAAGTTCTTACTGGTCATGTTTCTAGAGGAGAGTTGTGGCCAACCCTTCCAAGTGTTCCAGCAAAGCAGAGCCAAAATGGCTCCCTCTTTCCAGAAACACCTATCATGCCTCGAACGCTCAGGCTGAGGAGCTCCTGAAGCAGCTGTGCCCCCTTCCACTCAACCCAAGCAACTTTTAGTTCTTCTAAAGGGCCCTCCTGTCCCTTCCAGTCTTGCTGGCAAGCTTTCCAAAGTGAGTGTCAGAGACTGAGAGCCAGAAGCAGCATCAAGCTGAGCTCCCAGCCTTCTGGATTAGGGGAAGCAGGACATAGGCCAGCGCACTCTTGGTCATCACAGAACACGGGGAGTTCTCCAACATTCTGCAGTACACACGGGGTCCAAAAAGCCCATCTTGGGCATGTTTCTCTGTACCATACACGTGCCTATCAATGACAGGTAAGATGTATATGGAGAAAATTATGAAAGAGCCAAGCATAGTAGTAGCCACTTAGAGCTGGGAAGGCTGAAGCAGGAGCGACAAGAGTTCCAGGCCAGCATAGGCCACAGAGCAAGACCTTGTCTCAAAACAACAAAAGACAGATAAGAAAAGGCACATCTCAGCTCATAAACAACACAAGCATCATAGTGAACCGGAGATGGAGTGGGAATACAAAGCAATGTTCATTGCTGGAGACACAGAATCTCCAGCCTCCTGTTCAAAAAGCAGAAAGTGGACACTGAGCATTCCTCTCCTGGGGAGCCAAGAGAATCAGCCTCTTATGTAAGGGAGTAGACAGCTGTTCCCAGCTTGTTGAGCATCTGCTAACGCTCTGAAGAAGTATTTATGCAGAACACACTTGGAGACTTGCTGCCTTTTAGTGCCTGTGCCTACCTCACATTGTTTAAGGTTCAGGAGAGATCCACATGTGGTAGTTAATTTTGGCTGTCAACTTGATTAGATTAAGACTCACCTACAGGACTAATGATGCATATCTCTGGGAGGGGTGTGCATGTGTGTGTGTGTGAGAGAGAGAGAGAGAGACAGACAGACAGACAGACAGACACAGAGACAGACACAGAGTCACAGAGAGGCAGAGACAGAGACAGAGAGACATTCCCAAACACAACTGGATCATGATTGCTCTGACCTAATGAGTTTATTACCATTGAGAAGCTGGTAAGATGAGAGATGGAGTCATTGGGAGGTGGTGAAGGGTAGGAGGCCTCTTTCTTGTCTTCACTTCTTCCTGAAGTACCACTCTCCACTTCCTTTCTACTCTAACGTGAGCTGCTCCTGCCGTGGTAGACTGAATCTTCTGACATCATTGTCCAAAATAAATCCTTCTTCCTTTAAATTGCTTATGTCACATAAATGTAACTAACCTACCACATAAGAAAATAATGTGCTCTGAGCCTAAGCAGGAGGACTGAGGTGTTGCACCCAAGAACACATGTGGACACTCTTAAAGATGAATAGAAAGACTGTATTGCCAGCCAGCAACTGCACAAGGAATGTGCCCCAAAAGTGTAGCTTCAAGCTTCACCATTATTTGCCCTTTATGCACTAAACCCACATCCTGGTTGACACACTACAACTAGAACAGTTAGCAAGAAGCAAAGCTGTGGAAGCCACAAAGCCAGGCTAGTACATTTAGGAGCTAACCCAGACGCTGCAACTATGGACCAGGTCTTTGATGACTTAGGTCTTTGTTTCTCTTGTCATGTCCTGGGGCCTACGTGCTGGGTTTTAAGGTCAGAATGGTCCCTCCAACATGGCCAAGTGCAGTGAGATCTCAGGCTTGTTATAGAGGCATCGTCACTGAAGGCACCATCTGGATTCAGCCACTGTCAAGAAAGTGACAGTCCACTCTATCCTAGTGTGGTTGGAGTACCATCAAGGACTACTGTTCATTGAAATGGAACCAATTTAGATCAGATGAAATACGCCATAGAAAAACTAGTCTCCCTTAGCCTAAACCTGTCTGAGCCCAAACTTTTTGTTAGGTTTCACGATGAAAACCCCCTGGAACCAAGCAGACCTGGTTCCACATCTAGTCTCTTATACTCTTTATCATCGTCACTGCTGTTGCACCTACTAGTAATGGTAATACTTGCAGCCGGAGGAGAGAAAGGTGTTTTCACCATCTACCCATAGCGTCTTCCCGTCTGTAATTTGACTAATAACATTTACTTTCACAGTGTTGTAAGATACCAGGAGCTCACACATATAAACTTCACAGCACAGAGCAGGTACCCAGTCTTGATGCTAATTACAATCTGTTGATGTCCTCTTTGCCTACATGTGTTCTGCAGATACCCAGTCTCATCTCTGGAGCAGGAAATCGACATGGTGCCATTCTACCTGAGCAACAAATCTGTTGAGTGTGTGATAACCCCGGCAAGTAAGTTAGAAAACTAGGTCCCAGTCTGTGATATTAAGGACTATACCCCGAGTTCTATATGACTCAGAGAAGTATGGTAGCTTTATGTACAGAATGACAGAGTGAGAAACTTTGAGTTCTTATCACAGAGCCTCAGTGTCCTCATGGGTAGGACAAATGGCAGGACACAGCACACAGGAACTTGTGGGGCTAATGAGCTAATGCGACCCCCACCACACTGCTTCAGATGCGACAAACACCTGAGTGAAACAACTCGGGGGAGGGGGGGAAGGAAGAACTTTTGACTCAACATTCCAGGTGTTTCCGTCCTTCGTGGGTAGCTAGGAGAAGATGGTAAAGTAGAGCCATTCATATCATGGCTCCCAGAAAGAGTGTCTGTGTTTCCAGGCTGTCTCCTTCTACCCATTGTATCCCATCCATGTCTCCTGCCCATAGTTGGTGTGACTCATGTTCAAGGTGGGTCCTCCCCCACCTAGTGAATCCTTACAGACATACGGAGGTGTGCTTTACCATCTCCCGGGCACTTCTCAATCAAGTTTACAGCCACGACAAACTATCACAAAGCACAACTACCAAAACTCACATTTACCCAAGGAGAAACCGGCATTTGGAGTTATGCAGACCAAAGTAGGCTAGAGACTGGTAGAACTAATGTTCAAATCCAGGTCTATAAAACTACAGAGGTTGACCTTCGACCCACGTGGCATAATCCAGTGACCTTGTTACCTCCAGCCCTGGACAACTCACTGTTCAAGCCCAAGCCTTTGCTATTTCTCAAGGTGTTGAGAGTGAGAATGATACGCCTCCTCCACCTCCATTTAGCATCTGGGCTTGTATTTTTCTCACTTAAACCTTCCTTAAGCTAAATTTGAAAGGCTGATCAAATAAAAGAATGCACTCATGCATAAAATAAATTAAGAAAAAGATCCTTACTAAGGAAGTACAGATCAAAAATCCTCAGTCAAGAGTGGAAGGAAAAAAGGACTTGAGTAGTCAAGTGACAGTTCGACCCTCTGAAGGACAAAGGAGAAAGGTTGTCACCTTGAAGGTAAATGGAGGTGCGGGAGGCAAGGAAGGAGGGACAGCTAAGGACCAGGGACAGTCTCAAGGCCACTGCTGTGAAAAGGGGGCACTGTGCAGCGCTGTCACTGCAGAAGCAGGAATTGTGTTTGCTTTCTATGAGACAGGATGAATCTGATGGTCCTAAAGCACTATTAAGTCCCATTTCCCATTTAGGATACGGGAGAGAAGAGGGACACACAAGATCGAGAAATCTGAAAAGGAAAGAGATCCTTGGGGAGAAAGTAAGTGTTCTAGAAAAGATGAAAGAGATTGGACTTAGAATTTGTAGGCTTGAGGGTTACAAACTAGTATTTAGAAAGGACGGAGTGGGGTGCGGCAGAATGACAAAGAATGGAATAAAAATCAATAGAACACGATGCATTTTAAAAGACTCTTGGTATCTGAGTGTGGGTGTGTTGGGTCCGATTTCTTAATGATTCTGTTTTGTTGGGGATTTGTTAAAGGCATGTACCTCCCTTACAACCCGACTACCCTAAATAGGAGGGAAAGGAGATTAAGGAGAACAAGAATGAAACCTTCTGGGTATCAGTTCCGTGGGGCAAATCCCCTGGCGTAATTCTCAGGAGTGCAGCAGATCATCTATGTGACAGAAGAAGCCGCACCAACCGTGGACCAAACCTGGAGGTCCCTCCCAAGCTCACTGCCGGTGCCAAATCCTCCAACTCCAGGCCAGAACCTCAGATTTCTCTCTCTGGTTCCCCAATGTCCTTCTCCTCTTTCTCTCTCGCTTCCTCCTCCCTCCTTCCTCCTCCCTCCTTCCTCCTCCCTCCCTCCTCCCACCTTCCTCCTCTTAATCAATGATCCTTTTGGCAATACAATACCCCGCCTGGCCCTGTCTTTTGTCTTGGGCTGATCCTTCCTCTTTCTCCGAGTCTATCTAACATCTTTTTCAGTTTGTAGAGACAAAGTCTCAGTGAGGTCAAGCATCCCAAGACTGTTTTCACCTTGGGCCCAGACCAAGGCGAGGTTACATTCTCTACACATGGATAGGTATGGGTTTGATCTGGGCTTCATGCAATGCCTTCCCCTCCCCCTTTTGAAACTGCGAGCTGTGAGCAAGTATGTTTAAAATAATAGTTATTGGTCAAGAAGCTATAGTCAAGTTTTATATGATGCAAACCCCATGGACATTAAAATAACACTCTAGGCAAATGCTAAAGTGTGGCTAGTTGATGCATACGATTTGGGGGCCAGTTGAGGGAAATTTGGCTTGACTTTTTGCTTGTGGGTCTAGTCTTCAACAGCTGTGCCATCTCCCTGGCCCAGAAATTTTGCTAATATCCTCAAAACTTAGATATATGAAGTGACGAGTGAGAAGCAATGGTCCTAGAGCCCTGCCCAGACCTGCTGTAACTCAGGTTAAACTCAGCCATCCCATTCCGCTCCCCCCCCCTTACTTTTGTCTACCTCCCTTCCTTTAATAAACAGACTACAACCTACATTTATTTCCTTAGGTTAGCCGAGCTAGCCACAGAACAGTGTTTCTTATGTAGTTAGAATTACCTCTGGGCACCTGTGACCCCTCATGGTACAGGCTTGAGCCCAACTCTTTTCTACCTTACACCCTAACCCCCAGGCCAGCCCTGCTTTCTCCCTCCATTTTTCAGACCTGTTCTTCTTCTGAGACAGGGAAGACTAAACGTGGCCTCTCATGGCCTCAACATTCATCCTCCAGCATTTATCCGTTCACTTGGTTCATGGGATTCTGGCCCAACCCGGTCCCAGACTTAGCTCCCACCCAAGAGTGCCCCATCTGCTCGTTCTGCTGCTACATGTGGGCACTGGATGGAGCCCTCTCACCCCAGCCAGTGAAGGCGCTGCCCTCCTCCCCACACAAACGCATATGTCACGGAGAGGCACCAAGCCAACTTCACCCACGACAGGACACAGAAATGCTTTGGGGATAGTTTTAGGCCTGACTTGGCAAAGGGCCTGGAGAACGGGCAGGGCAGCTGTGCACACTTGCTGACAGGCTAACCCTGGCTTCTGTGCTTTGTTCTCTATGGAGGTCAGATCCTGGTTTTGCCACCTTTCTTCCATTTCACAGATAGGCCCCTCCAATTGTGGTTCTTTTTGCTTCAGGCATTCGTATCACAGTTTCAGATGCAGCCTCTTATACTAAACTGATTGAAACAAAGGAAAGATTTCTGTTGGGAGGCTAGGAAGGGGGCGGGGAAACTGCAAAAATCTCAGTGGTTTGGCACCACAGGTGAGGAGAAGCAGATAGCTTGGACAGAGCTACTTACAAAGCCCTTTGTCATAGATGACCATGCCAAGGTTTATGAACTTAATAAATTGACCCGAACTGAATAGTTCATGGCACTGTAACCATCCAGGGAGGGCCTTGGAGAGCACGCTAGGCAGCAAGAGCAGCCCCGCGTCTCCTTCATCCCAGGAAGCTCTGTTTTGGTCTATTGTACACCCACGGTTTTTAACATGAGTGTTGGTTTGAAAAGAGTTTCACTATTTCAATAGCAGAAATGCATGCAAAAATGCTGTGCTATGCCAAGATTTTTGCGACATTAAATTGAACTCCATTTGTATCAAGGAAGGAAAAACACTATAGGCAGATGCTAACATCTGGTTACTTGATATGTGTAATTTGGGTCCAGTAAGGGGAAGTTTGACTTGATTTTTTGGTTGTGAGTCAAATCTTCAAGAGTTGTGCCATCTCTCCAGCCTACAAAGTTTACTAAGACTTGTAGGTGGCATGGAAATGGATGTCCCAAAATTAGATGTATAAATGGACGTGAGAGACGATGGATCAACAGACAGGTCTGTGATGAAACAAACGAAACAAAACATTAATGTCAGCTCTGCACATCTATTTCAAACATCTTAGTAGATTCTCTCAACTTTGTGGGTATGTGAAAGTTTTCCTAATAGGGAGGAGTGGCATGCCATACTTGCATGGTCTAATAAATGTTTGTGTTCCTTTCACTTCCCCATTTAAAAAAGGAAGTGTAAGTTATGTCTATACTACCTCATTATAAGGCTAATTTTGTTATTATGAAAAGAAAAGACAAATAATTGATGTAGCAGATTTGGGGAAACAAAGCCATACCTCAAATGTTTCATCTAATTAATCATTAGTTTATTAACTTTAAATCCCATACCATACAAACTTCTAAAAAGCCATGCAATCAGGTTGTAACGTCTTATATTTCTCTTATATTTTTGGTTGTGAGCCTAGCCTTTAACAGCTGAGCCATCTTTCCAGCTCATGTCTTACATTCCTAAGTACAACAACCTCTTATATAAATAAATACCTAAGTTCTCTCACACGCATCGCTTATTTGAGCCACGAAGTTCTATGAGAAGGGCAGAAAAGACCTGCTTGCATTTTAAAGACAATGAAACTTAAGGCTCAGCTTCACAGGGCTGTCTACAGTTGCACAGTTAGGTCTGAAAACAACTCATCTCTTCCTGTTCCTGAGTCAGGTGACAGTGACAGGAGGAAACCACACGGCATAAGTGAGATCCCGTAAAGCCCGGAGAATCAGTGGTGGTGTCTAGGATGTGCGTTGATGGACAGATCGCTAGGACAGATTGGTGAGGGAGAGAAGCAAGTTGCAGAATGATAAGCACAGTTGTGGCTATTCATACCATAGACACCCACCCAAGATAACAAGGCACACCGCACAGGCTTCTTAGGTTCATATGTGGATACGTGAACGCTGAAGTGGGAGGTGGAAAAGCATAGCTGTGCTAACAATGGTGGTGGTGGTGGTGGTGGTGGTGGTGTCTGAGGAAAAGCCAGAGAGGACCAGACTGGGTGTAGGGCTTGTCCAAGCACCCCTTTAGATCAACGTCTTACTGAGAGGCTGTCGTGTGAATGAGCACAACTGCTTTGTAGAGATGAGGAAAGAAGGAATATTAGTGAGAAAGCAAAGGGCTGGAGCAGGTGAGAAGAAATAGCATGTCAAGGAGACCAGGAAGGAGAATAATCCAAAGAGTTAGGACCAGAAAGAAAAAAACAACAACAACAACTCTAGTTCGAGAGGGTAAGCTCTTTATTTGGAACTCGCACAAAAAGCTACGCTGGAGGCTGGTACTTGAGTGGATTGGATGGAGAAACAGAAATTGTATCAAAAGCCACACGAGCCAAAAGCAAGATAGAGAGAAGAAAGGCTGAGAAAGATGCGAGAGAGATGGCGTCTTCTAAGTATGTTTGATGTGATGCGGGCAGGTGGTTTGAAGAAAGCAATGCTTGAGACAGGGGGATTAAAGCTTTTAATCCATGTGGTGGGTGTCGTGTTAGTTTCAAAGAATATTTTTCTAAATGAGTTCAAGTAGTAAAAATAGTGATTTCCCCCCCAAAATTACCTTCCTCATATACAAAAGGAAGCAGATCGTTTTTTCCTCCACTGATGAGCTGAGTTAGATGCACAGAAATCACTTGGCATAGTAGCTGTCACACGGTGATGCTGACGATGATTTATGTGCTCAGTTGGTTGACATGTCACACACGGCTGTAAGTGCCTTTATCTACTATAACGTTTAATCATCATGACAGTTTTATGTAACACATGTTGTTACAATGCCCATGCTACATCTGCAGAGTCATGTTCCGCCTTGCCTGAGGGCCTCTCAACAGCAAGCTCACGGGGCAAGAACGAACATCCTGTCAGCTTGGCTCTATCCATCCTAACTGCCTTTTAACAGATGAGAACACCAGAGTCTCAGGAAAACCAACAGTAATGAAGTGCCATACTAGTCTAAACACTGTGGCAAACGTTGTCTTTACACCCTATACCCCAGCATTTTTACTCAGTCGCCTACAAACCATGTGTGAAAGGCAAAGTAAAAACCACTTCAAACTTGGTTAATCAAAAACATTCAATTAAATACCAGGGAGAGAGAGAGAGAGGGAGAGAGGGGAGAGAGAGACAGAGAGAGAGAGAGAGAGAACATTGGAGAAAGACAACTGAGACAGGAGCACCAGAAAAAAGCCAAAGAGAAATACCCTCTGGGTCTTTAGTCCCTATTAAAATCCCTTCCCCAACTTTGTCGATAAGCTCCAGGCAGGCCACAGGCCAAAATGGTTCCACCAAGAGATGGCTCAGTGGTTAAGAGTGCTGCCTGCTCTTCCAAAGGTCCTGAGTTCAATTCCCAGCAACCACATGGTGGTTCACAACCATCTGTAATGTGATCTGATGCCCTCTTCTGGCCTGCAGGTATACATGCAGGCAGAGCACTCTATACATAATAACAAATAAATAAATCTTAAAAAAAAAAAAAAAAAAAAACTACACTCAATAAGCTAAAATTAGTGGGGCCCAAGCCAGTTACAGAAACTGGCAAACAAAGGCACGAGGAGATTGTTACCAAGTCGGGGGAACTATCTGGCCCCCATAAAATGCTCACAGCATGCCCCCAAATCAACTCAGATGTCAATCGGGCAAAGCAAAATCGCAGCATTTGCTTTTGGTTGACTTTAAGATGACAGATTTGGAAGCCACACAGCTAGCTTACATTAGTTCCCCACTGGCTTGCTGGAGAGTGTCAGGTGTCACAGTTCCCACGCAGGTTAAAATGACAGCTGCCGTCACTACGTTTCAGAAATCTGAAGCTTGTGTGCTTGCTGAAAACACTGACTCTTCCCTGAGCCTACAGATGACTCCTAAAGTGACTAAAGTGAGAGAGAGAGAGAGAGCCTCAAGGTAGAAATGAAAGTAAGCCATACATTACCCCGAGACAGGCAAGACTCCGTCCTTGAGAGTTGAACATGAGCTGACAGATGCTCACTGCAGCCAAGGGGATACAATAATGACGAAAATAGGGGCAAGGTATGCTTGGTGGACAATATATATATATATATATATATATATATATATATATATATATATATATTTTTTTTTTTTTTTTTTTTTTTTTTTTCTGTAATGAGCTAAGATTTGGTGGCTGTCTACTACTAAAAGGCACTTTGCAAAAGACATCTTGCCTCTCGCACTCAAACACCTTCAGCTCATATCTGGTGTGTACGAGGGTGGTCAGCTTAGCTCAGACATTGCCCTGTTACCCAGCTTCTGTGGCATTTATGAGATGCTCAAGATGTCAAGCTCTCCTGAGGGTAGTTTACACTGAGTCAATTATTTACCCATCATGTGACGTCCTTGAGGTAAATCTAATGGCTTCCTAATAGATGAGGAAGCTGAGGCACAACGTGGCTAAGCACAGGTAAGTGGCATTCCTAGTGTGAGTAAAACCAGAAGCAACTACAGGCTCAGAGCTCTAAAATTCAGGCCCTTAACTGCTACAGTATACTCGTTTAAAATTAATTCTTAGAACTATCGTTTTTACTATCACAGCATGCATTTATGTAGTATATTTATTTCAAGGCAAAACAATTTTTTTCTCTTATCATGCTATGAGATCAGAAGTAAAAACTGAAGAATTTCTTCCTTGGAGACAAGACTCATTCTTCTTGCCATTGCTGGCAAGGCCTTGCCCTGTATTTCTGTGCCCTACACTTCCCAGGCCCTTCTACCTTCGGGCACAACTAGTCCTAAGCATAGCCTTGGTGTGTGCAAGCTTAGAGTGTGTGTTTTATTGTAGATTCGATCACGGGTACCTTCTTTTTCACGAATACTTTCATCGCCACTTATCTCTTTCTACCTTACTTATTTCTGCACGCCCCATTCCCATTGCCAGGATCTTAGAAATAAGAACCCCTGTCTTATCAGTATTTGCTGTTTGGAATGCATTTAGTGATAGCAACGGATTGTGCAGGTGCTTGCTCTGCCCCCAGACTCCCACAGTAGTCTGCACGCACGCTCTCAGTTAAAGCTCCCAGCAACTGTCTGAGGTATGAGCCATGATTACCTTTTCTGCTCAATGAATAGGTAGCTGGACACATGCCAAGCGTCTAATAAGATTCGAGAGATTTATATTCTACCGCTTTGTAACACTGCTTTCATGGAAAAATAAAAATCATTATGAAATCCTTGAAGGAAAATAAAACCCAGCAGAGATTGCCGAAGGCTGAACTACCTGGAGATTTGCATTTGTGCCCTGAGACCAAGGACCTTTGGGCTCTTAGTGAAGACAAGTTATGCAAAGCCATAAACAATGGCAAGCCACCTGTGTCCAGCTCTGCAGGGGCTGTGTCCATAGGCAGGCTTGCTTTGCCTGGAATAGTTGGTTTGGGCCTGACATCTGGACAGAATGAGTTCCAGCCTCCGTTACTCTCACATCCCCAGTGTGGACAATGTGTTAACTGTCACTCAATCTGTGAGTGTAACCTGCCACACCAGTGCTCCCTCCTGCTAAGTGCCCTTGTCAGCCCAACCCACAGTCCAATGTGGATGTAATTCTGCAGCTTGGGACATCTCTGCATTCATACCAGGTGAGACACCATATTCTTCTGACATAGGGCCACCAGTTATAATATGGTCTTTGGTGCTCACAGAAAATACCGCCTTTACTAATGTGTGTACCTTTTCAATTCATACTTTGAAAGAGGTGAACACTATGCTTTCAGTGTCCAGATGTGCGAGCATATTCTTTTATTTCAACAAGATGAGATTAGGCATTTGCATTATTCAACAAAAACAGAATTTATATTATTCATATACTTTCTTATCATTATTTGAGATAGGGTCTTGCTGTACATCCCTCACTGGCCTGACATTCATTATATAGCCCAGGCTGGCCTCACAAATCCCCCTAATCCTCCGTGTGCTATGACGGCACATGAGCACCATCCCCCTCAGCTTTATGACTCTTTTTAAACTTTAAGTCTCACATGTATCATGTGTATCTTTCCATGTTTGTTCTTAGAAGGCCACTGTATCAGACAATTGCTGTCAAAGTACATGACAGCTTACCTTCAAAATGGGGCGACTCTGGGAAGCTCTCTTTTTGACACACCTTCTACTCTGAACTCTCAGCTGCTAAAGCTCCAGAGTAATGTATTTTTTTTTTACCATAAGATGCACTTTTCCCCCCAAAAGTAACGCATTACAGAGCATGGAGACCACAGTTTAGGGCTCCCCACAGCCATTGGTAATCCTGGCCCTGCAGCAACTTCATTTGAGTGCCATCTCTTTACCCTTAAAATAGCCGTGGGCCAGTGAAGTGGCTCAGTGGGTAACAGCTTCTGTTTGATCCCCAAACCCCTGTAATGTTGGAAAGAAACCAACTCCACAAAGCAGTCCTCCGGCTCCCATATGTGTGCCATGGCCAGTGTGAACAAACACACATCATGCACTCTCCCACGCCAGTGATTATTAATAAATAATAAATCAATAAATAAATGCTGAAATCACAGAAAACTGATGTTACCATCTTACTGCGCCATCAGATAGCTAAATAAGTTGACACCATGTGAATGAAGTTTCATAACGCCAAATCTAGAATAAGCTAAGCTTAATAAGCAGTTGCTGCTTTAAAATTTTTTTCTTCTAATGATTCCTGAGCTAAATAGGTAAAGAAAGAAAGAAATGGCTTTGTTGCGTCTCCCCCTTAGATTTGAATCAGCCCAGCAGATAGAAGGCTAGAGCTCAGTTCTTTTCAAACACAGTTCATCATCTTAATTTCTTTTTTAAAAACCAATTCACTTCCTCTCATCCTGGTATAAAAGCTCTTTGGGAAGTTTTGCTTTATTGCTAATGGTTTTCTTTATAACTGGGTGATCAGTTCAACTGAGATTAATTGAGCATGAAGCTGGCAGCATCTGTCAAGTCACAGCAGATCACACACACACACACACACACACACACACACACACACACACACACACACACACACACACACACACACACACACACACACACACGCTCTCATTACTGTGGCTAAGGCTCTCACTCCAGCAGGCTGACAAGCACCTGAGCCTCTAGCGACCATGAGGCAAGCCTTGCCTCCTGCGCAAGCGCACAAGGGTAGAGCCTTCCAATCCCGCAGGAGGCTCCCAGCTGCGGCTGATCTTCACACACCCATTATGCTGAACTGACTAGTATCAGGCCAGGGTCTTCTGTAACACATTAAAATGCTTTAAGTTAATTTAAATCAGATAGAGCCTGGATTCTATCCAGTGAAGTTCCATTAATGAGGTACCAAAGGGGGGAAAAAATGTTCTTGTAGGCCGTATCCAGCACGGACTCTGCGCGGTACCTTCACAGGGTTTTTGATATCGGATTCCCACTTTTAATTTATTTGCCGTAAGTACAGGTCGCCTTTTGTCGATTAATAGCTGTGCATGATGTGTGCATCTGCACAGCTGACATACACTGTACTGATGATAATGTTAATAATCAGTATACATTTTACATTGTCAGGACTCGGCAGCATGCGGCAATCTTGTCAGCGCCTTATAAACACCACTATTAAAGGAACTTTTCCAGTTACCCAGCAAACTACAACTGCACCCTGACATCTTGTCGCGCTGCGGCCCTGTGTGTGTGTGTGTGTGTGTGTGTGTGTGTGTGTGTAGACTTCATTTGTACACATTATTTAATTGCCCCATTCATGTCCCTACACAAATACAGGAGTGCAGGAAGTCTGCAGCTGGCTAACACCAGCATTTAACAGGTTTGCAACTAGAGTTTTTCCTAATGGGTCGCTGAGGTCCAGGTGCCACGTCCTTTCCCTACTGGTTTCCCAGGGCAGAAAGAAAAGAGATGTTTTTACCCAAAGCTTTTTTTTTTTTTTTAAATAGACAGAGTTCTTCAAGTTCACGTGTCTCTGTGTGCATGTTTGTGTGTCTGGTTTTCTCTGTGTGTGTGTGTGTGTGTGTGTGTGTGTGTTGTGTGTGCATATTTGCATATCTGGTTTTCTGTGTGCACATCTGTCTGTGGGTATCTGTGTGACTATGTCTGTATTTCTGTGTCAGTGCACATGTGTGTGCCTGTGTGTATGTGTGTGAGCATAAATGTATTTGTGTCTGTGTGTGTGTGTGTCTGTATGAGTGGTGTGTGTGTGCGTGTGTGTGTGTGTGTGTGTGTCTGTATGAGTGGTGTGTGTGTGCATGTGTGTGTGTGTGTTTGTATGAGTGGTGTGTGTGTGCATGTGTGTGTGTGTGTGTGTTTGTATGAGTGGTGTGTGTGTGCATGTGTGTGTGTCTGTCTGTATGAGTGATGTGTGTGTGTGTGTGTGTGTGTCTGTATGAGTGGTGTGTGTGTGTGTGTGTATCTGTATGAGTGATGTGTGTGTGTGTGTGTGTGTGCGTGTGTGTGTGTGTGTCTTATTCTCTGAACACTAACAAACATATGACATCCTACATCTTGCACCCCACAGTGCTGGCTAATTTTATGTCAAGTTTGCTAGGCCATTGCTACTCGGTTACCTTGTCAAGCAAGACTCCAAATGTTTCTGTGACAGAGGTTTGGGGTGACAAATTCCATTGCAATTAGTTTACTGGGAGTCAAAGAGATGACAGTCCTTCATGTCGGCAGGCTTCGTGCGAGCAGTGGAAAGCTAAAGCTTGCAGACACTGTGGAGCAGAAGGACTTCTCCAGCTAGGCCTTCCGCCCTGCTTTACAATGTCTACTCAGCCTGGGCCTTCATCCTGCACTCTGCCCTGTGGCACTTGGACTTGCAGGCCTCCATAATCCTGTGAGCCGCCACTTCCCATGCGTTCTGTCTCCCGGTGACCTCTGAGAACACTTCCCACAGCCAGCCAGACCCTGGACTCACAGGGTCTTCTTGAGCCATCACTGCAACTGAGACAGCCTTGAAAGGAGGGTGGGACTGTGTGGTCCGGCATACCCTGTAAAGATAAGGCTCAAGCTGTGGTCGCTCCATAAAATGTCCCTTGAACAAATCTGAGGGAAGTGCTGTTCACTCCTATGGCCAAGAATGAAAAAACAGAAGGAATGCAAAGCTCTATTCCCAATATTTAAAGAGACAGGCTATGAAGCACAAGGCCCCATGCAAGGAGGAAAGCAAGGCTGTGACCTAGATCCTGCCCTGGCCTTTTAAACTCTGCCTTGCCACACTTTTTTCTTTAACAGAGAGAAAACAACAATGGCCAAAGGAAATCCTTTGTGGGACACTTCCTACAATTCCATCACTACCATTCAAGGGCGAGAGAAACTTGACTGAACTTAATCTTAATGGGAGTTCATTTTACACTCCTTGTTGAAGAAATTTTGCAAGTAGCAGTGAGCATTAAGACAGAGCCCCAGTGTGCCTTTAAGTGCACTATTTTCTATAGGACCTCTCCCACAAAAGGAATGTATCATCCATGGGAACAGAGAGGCTGCGAGCAGGTTTTGTTGGCATGGCACATCTGGAGGGGAGCCTGAGCTTTACAACTATGCTCACCGTCTAACATTCTTACCATCAGATACAGATGTTAAAAGCCATCCATCCACATGGAAATCTTCATAAACAAGAGGCTGCTTCCACTGAGTCCTGGGAAACTCTAGGTTGTAGTTCACATCAATCCAAGCCTTCTAGTCAACTTCCTAACCTGGATGTAAATGGCCTGCATATCTCTCTATATAAGTAACAACTGTGATGTTAGGCTGTAAAAAGCTTCGAGCATGACTTTCTAGTTTCTGGCAAAGCCAAGTCTAATGTACTGTGAATTCTTCTCTTAGCCTTACGGCAAGCAAGACACGCAGCGCAGGTACAAGCCGAACTTTCTTTTCAGAGACCTGCCTGACTCAGCCTTCCTATCATTGTATGTAAATGGAACTCAGGATTACTTCTGAAAATCACTTTGTTTAAATATTGTATTGAGGCTTTCAGTCAAAAACCATATATTTTCATGTATAGCTATTGGCTGAAAATTGAGGTCAATGGGGTTGAGTTTTGTACAAACCTAAGGGTATTGTATCTAGAAAATACCTTCCTACAGAGGTCTATCTTATTTATTCAATAGGTCTGTTATCTGCCTCTGGTGAGTCCTGTATGAGCAGAGTTACAAACTTCCAGCTGGCTAAACCCTAGCGTCTTGTTAGGGCCTGACCCCCCAGCCCTACATTAGCAGCAAAGCACATTGTCTTGGGTGAATGCATGGTCACACTCATGGAGACTGAAGGGGAGTCAACGAACTACTAAACTCCCATGTCTTATATATAGGCGTAAGATCTGAAAGGAACCCACTGGGCCAAGAGGCCTTAGTTGTAAATCATCAGTTGGCCTTGCAGAGACTCTGTACGTGATCCTGAGCTTCATTGTCCCTGCCCCCCACCCCACCCTGGTCACCAGGGACTACAAAGCGCTCACATATATACCCGCATCTTGACCCAATATGTTAAAAGTCAGAATTATGAGCAAGTTGGTTTTGCGGAGCTAATATCTTTGTAATTGCAGCTTCCAGTATGTCTTAGAAGGCACAAGACTCAGGGAGGTCCTGAGTGGCAAGGTAGCCGGACTGCGTTTGTACACAGAAGGATGCAAACAAGGAACAGAATACAGAAACGCAGCGCCACTGACCCGTTGCAGGTTGACATTTGCCATATTTGAGCAAAGCATGACAGAAGTCCCCATTTTGTGACTGGATGAGGTTCAACTAGTGATTAGGTTGGTGGTGGTGGTGGTGGTAGTGGTTGGTTGCTTGGTTTTGGTTTTGGTTTGGTCTCGGTTTTTCAAGATAGGGTTTTCTCTGTGTAGCCTTGGCTGTCCTGGATTCACTTTGTAGACCAGGCTGGCCTCGAACTCACAGTGATCCCCCTGCCTCCCAGAGTACTGGGATTACAGGCATGCACCACCACACCCGGCTTAGTGATTAGTTTTAAGTGAGGTTTTCAGTTAGCTTCCCAATTCAGTTAGGGCTCAGCTTCCCTGCCTTAAGGCTCACCTCCGGCCACATTTAGCTTAACAAAATCCAGGGGAGCAAAGTCCACCGGAAGACAGCCATGCCCACTGGAAGAAAGTAGGGGCAAAAGAAAGAGCACAGTATCTACTTTGGAAAGTGACACATTGCCTTCCTTCCCTCCTCAGTCTTGACAACATATCAGATACTGAGGTTCAAAACTGAAGAATCTCAGATGTTGAGTGTAATGCCCTGCCCCTCCCCACCCCCCAAGTAGCTCAGTTGACAGTCCCCAAACCACAGCTCTGCCTTCAGAGAAAGGGAGGCTGGGCTTTCCCGGAGTCACAGAGCTGTGGTTTTCCTGAGTCACAGGCCAGGCAAGCTGGGTTTCCTGCAGGTGTACCCTGCTGCTGGTCTTGTGCTGTAGGCTCTCCACAGTCTAGAAAATACAGTCTAGAAAACAGACGTGAACAGGGCCTGCACGTGGCATGTCGCATAGGGGAAAATGTCCCGCAGAGGAAAGCACTAAGACTCAGAGAGGTTCAGTGCTTGTTGAAGGTCACAGCCAGAAAGCGGAAGAGGCTGGATTCTGCTCTCACGGTCTAGTTTAGAGGTCACCCACTGACACCATATCACATCTGCGTGGGCCACACTTTCCACCACCCTCCTTGGAACCCTAACCAAGCCACCCATAATGGAATGTTTTGGTCCTACAGTTTACCGTATTCAAATCTTTACTTCCATCTTAAAATGTGCTCCCATATAATACTTCTTCCATTCCGGGTCAAAGTCTTTCTTGCTATCACTACCAGAGCAATTCAGGAAGTTTTTTTATCTCACTCCTCCTTCACACCTCTCCTACACTTGAGCCACCAGGAAGCCTCTGAGCTCATCATGGCTGCTGCCCATCCCCAAGTTGCTGAGGAGACAGTTTTTCCAATTATGATCTTGTTCTCAGGCCCCTTTACACTGTCAGTGATGACCTAGTTCTTGAATCTTGACGTTCCTTTGGCAACCTCGCTGCTAGATCCCCTGGCTTCACCACCTGTTTAGCTTAACTAGCTTTGAGGATTCCCTGCAGGTCTGCCCATTGAGTATACACGGTATGTCAGTGATCCCCACATTTCACCTCCCGCCCAGTAACAGCTTCTCTGCCTCAGCACCACAGCATACTGCTCTCACTAGCCCATCCTCACATTCAGGAGGTGGTTTCCTCAGACTCCGCCATGCTGCCTTCTGTCTCATTTCTCCAAGTAACCCAGCCTTCCTGAACTGGCTCGTATGTATGCCCTGCAGCTGCGCTGCCGTCATGCCCTCATCTAGTGAACTCTCATTCTCCTTTTCCCTTCCCTTCTTCCTCAGACCTTCATGTAAACATCACTCCTAGGAAGTGGGGGTGGGGGAGGGGCATTTTACTACCAGACCTGGGTAAGCCTCCACACCTCCTAGTGCAATGCTTCTTTTCTCCATCCCCTAGATTTGAAGCTCACATTAAACTCCCACAAATTATTATAATTCTTAACCATTGAAGCTATTCAATAAATATTTGTTGGAGTTATTTTTATAAAACTGTGTTTGTTCCTCTGGGCTTATTTGTTAGCCTGGCTAGGACACAAATAATTGAGAGTCTTTTATATTTGTTTAAAATTAGACTTCACAACACAATCTTGAGCAGTCAATGTCTCTTCTTAACCCTCTATGTCATTTTGTCTTACTCGCAGCAAACAACTCAGCGATACTTGGCACTTAGTAGGTTTCCTCGGCTCCAGCTCCTTCCTCCTCATCTTCCTCAGACTTCTACCCTTGGCTGAATCCCCTGCCTCTTCTCCTAACTCCTCCTCCCCTGACTGGCAGGAAGTCCAGCCCTATTCTCTCCCCTGCTCATCAAGTGGCTGTAAGCTGCTTTATTGACACATCAGGGGGATAATTGGGGAGCAGAGTTTACACAACATTTAGACAGGAAATAAGAATTTGAACTACACAATAACCTTATGCCTACAAACATTGCCCAGATGATTAAAGGATGGATGGATAGATGGATACATGGATGGATGGATGGATAAGAATGGCAGCATTATTTAACCTAGCCTCAGGATGTTCTTAAGTGGAAAGAGTCAAAAACTCAAGAATTAGCCTCAAAACATACTGAATGCATCTCAAAGCCCTGCTTTCTATTCAGCCATCTTCATCCACTGCAGGAGCATCTGCTCTGTCTCTTAACCTCCACAGGCTCACCGCTACCTTGATCATTCTCCCTTGCTTCCTAAGCACTACATTCTACAGTGTTCTCTTGTTGCTGTGTTGCTAATGGCTGGTGTCCATCGCTGGCTGTGCACAGGTGCAGACAGGTTCAGTGTACTGGAAACTGCCAGACCTTTTTCTTCCACAAGGCAATTCTTCCCTCCGGATCCTACCATACTGTATCTCTGGTTCCTTACAAGCAGCCGTGTCTTGTTGTGTACGCCTTTTTATGTGAGGTTGTGAGTGTTAAATCACCCACCCTCTTGCACTGCAGTAGGATTATCTGGGGAATGTTGCAGCAGCAAGCCTGCTCCCTCCTTGCCAAGCTTGCTTCTGGCTCTGGTTTGTCCAAATGTGCCATGCTGGAAAAACACATGCTTTTCCACTTGTCATCCAGATGTTTCCAGATGTTGTCACGTTCCTGAGCAGAGAACATCTGGATGTCTGGCGGACTCTGACCCCGCATTTGTTTGTTTATTTGTTTGCTTGCTTGCTTGCTTGTTGCCCTGGGGCTTTCTGTCACAAATTCCCATGGGCTGACCTTTCTTTTCCAACACTGCCAGTTTATTCTCCACCACAATCCCCAAGGTCCTTTCCAGGTGCTACTGTCATTTCGGAGCACGTGTGACTAAGTCACCTCACTGGACCTTCGTGAAACTAATCAATGGATTGTTTGCAAGTTCAATGCTCTGCAGTAGAGGGACATTCTGGTGTCGGTGCTGGACAGGACACTGGGTCCCATGGATTCCAGACAAACTTCCTGTCCCCTTTTACCTGGGGTCCCTCCCCACAAGGTCTCAGTGACTAGAGCTGCTCGTACAAAAAATGTAGTGATAAAAGCCAGACCTCTTTTCCCGCCCCTAGACAAATATTTCTGTAAGTACAGGGCACTTCAATCATAAGACTGACTCATAGCCAATCACAGGCTTGTCCTGAACAGCTGTGATCTCATAGCACTTTCGTCGTAAGTCTCCAATCAACTTACCATACCATAGCCATATTTTATTCACTTACCAATATCAAACTTGCTTGTCTATCAGTAGATTCCATAAGTGCGTGACTTTGCTTTACTATGTGACAGGGCTTTGGTGTTTGATAACAACCCTAAAAGAGCCAAAATTGACCCTGTCTTCAGACTGCCATCATCTGTGTTGTTCTTCATTATTCCTGGGGATGCCACAGGCTGGGTGACTTAAAAGATCTTGTCTCACAGTTGTGGAACCTGGAGACCAAGCTGTGGTGCAGGGTCAGTTTGTCCTGTGGCCTCCCTTTGGGGCTTGCAGATAGCTGCCTTTCCTACTGTCTTCACGTGGGATTTTCCTCTGGGTACAAAGTGGGTCTTTGATTTTTGTGCCCTCCCTTGGGTCCTTTCCCATCTGTGGGCCTATCTTGTCCAACTTTGATGTGACAGTTTTATTTTATGTTATTATATTTTATTCTATTATTATTTTAAAAACTAAATGTATGAGTATATATAAACCTAGTCACTAGGGTAAAAGTTAACAGTGGAACTGAACTGTCATTTACACCTGCTGGAAGAGAGAAAATCAGTTTTCTTCAATGGAGTGACACTGAGTATATGAACCACTCCAAGGCAGGCCTCATGTTCAGGAGTAATTGACTGACATATAATGGACTCCACAGTGTGTGTGTGTGTGTGTGTGTGTGTGTGTGTGTGTGTGTGTGTGTGTGTGTGTATTTGTTTATAGTATGGTGGGAGGGACTGGTTCGGCTTGGTTTGTTTTTGTTTTTGTTTTCAGGTGATAGTGCATTTTGTTTCCTAGGTTTGGGGTGTTGTGTTGTATTGGGTTTTGGTTTGTTTGAGAAAAAACTTAAAGTTGGGTTGATAGGGAGGAGGAGAAGATTTGGATAAACTTGAGGAAGAGGAATACTATGATCAAAATACACTCAAATTTTTAAAAATTGTTTTAAATAATAAGAAATGTAAAAGAAATATGCTTGTAGAGACCAAGTGATTCTGTAGAGACATGGTGACTCTGAGTCAGACCAGAAGGACAGTTCTGTTACTAAGACAACACCAGCTACCATAAGAAAAAGGCCCCAGGTGTTAGTAGTTTGACCCATCAGCAGTTTTAAACAGGAAAAGTCTAAATCACGGGGGAAAAGCTATCTATCCGATATCAGGCACAGGAGCTGATGAAGACACGGCCATCTCCAGCAGCCGACCTACACAGCTCAGTTGCCTTGGCATTTGCTTTGGGTTTCTACATGGAGGAAAAAGACACAAAGAATGAATGAGCTGGGTTTCTATGGACAGGCCCTAGAGGTGATGGCTGGAGAACACCGTACCTAACTGCGTGGGAAGCTGGGAAGTGTAGTCTACCTGCCTTCTGGTCATGAGACAAGCAGATAACCAGGAGCTGTTCATTAACCACAGCTTCCTTTGCGAGGGATAGTGAGGGATGGCACCAGGGTGTGAAGAACAGCACAACCAGGGGCAGGAAAGTTCAGTGAGTAGCCACAAACTACTAACATAATAATGAATATAGTCTGTGACATCAAACTTCTGCCGGGCTAGTATCAGGATGAAAAATTAAAAAGGGAAACTGAATACAGATTGGACAAAGATTCAAGTTCCTAGTGAGTGTCTGAAGTGTATTCTAATTGTTAAAACCTAATACAGGACTTAAAGGGGTTTCAAACTAAGTTCACTTCGTTATCCATAAGGTGATAACTGGAAAAGAGAAGAGAACTGAAACAAACATCCCCACATCCCACCAAGTCTGTACACCCAGTGTTTGATGTTTGTCCAGTCAGAATCTTCCCTCTTTTTTCTATTTTACCATCTTTTCCATAAAACTCACATTTTTCTTCTTGCTAAGTTGCAAAGAATAACCATGACTACATCTCCGGTGCTTTGAGAGCATGATCCTAGAAAACTCCCATCCTTTAATAAAAGGGCAATCAAAATTGCTTTATCTCCTGGCACTCAGGGGGCGGCAGCAGGCAGATCCCTGAGTTGGAGGCCAGCCTGGCCTACAAAGTGAGTTCAAGGAAAGCCAGGGCTACACTGAGAAACCCTGTCTCAGAAAACCAGCACACAACAATTCCTTAATAAATCCTCTAAATGTTTGGGGAGGAGGCCTACGTCTACCTATGCAGAAATGCATGAACTGTATTGCTATGAGTGTTTCTTAACAAGTGATTTATGAGTTAACGTGAGGCTGGTGTTTCAGAAGAACTCGACACAGGCTTGGAGAAGGAAATGAACCCCAACAAATGGTGCCCCCAGAATTCTGTGATTCTCAAGGGACCCGTTTCTGACCACAGCTTGTCTCTTGGACAAGTTTGCAGTGGTGTGAGGTGTCCCCTATGGCATTGCTTGTGATGTTAACTCTGTCCTGCTCAGGGCAGAAGCAAGAGTCAAGTGGGCAACATACACAGAGTGGACAGTTCCCTCCGGGAGTAATGCTCACGTTCCCATGACGTCACGCCTTTGGCAAAGAGTAACGCTGTCCTAGAGCTTCCGGTGTAGGAGCACATTAACTCATTGCTTTCATGAAGGTAATACATAAATGAATAAAAATATCCCCTCCCCCTCTTACAGGCTTTACAAACTCCTAATGTATCTTTCCCTCATTGGTGAAAGACAAAGTGCCAGCATTTGTTGAGTGATGCTGGTCCATAGCTTCCATTTCAAGCGATAATTTTGTCTTACCTCAGAAAGTGTGACCCAGGCAGCACTACCTGCCCACTCTAGTCTGTGTACAGAAGTGCCAGTGTCTCACACTGTCTGTGTATCACAGTCCGCCACTGACAGTGACTGAGCCCTTGAAACTTAACAGACACTAGCAGGGGTTCCCTGCTGGGAACATGTGATACGTTTTCAAGGGCTTTTGTGGAACACAAGAAACATCTCCTCGGCTTGCTCTCACCACTTCTGATCCTTACTCCTCTGGAAGTCACTGTGGTCCCAGCTTCCTCCTGTTCTAAAGTCACCTACAAAAGTGTTTCTCCTCTTTACTTATAGATAGTCTGCAGATTTATGCTTTACATTGAGCTCTGTGTCTTAGTTTAGGTTTCATTGCTGTGAAGAGGCACCATGACCACAGCAACTCTTATGAAAGAAAACATTTAATTGGGGCTGGCTTACAGTTTAATCCATTATTATCATGGCAGGAAGCATGGCAGCACGCAGGCAGGCATGGTGCTGGAAAAGGAGCTGAGACTGCGTATCCTCCTCGAGGTAGCTTGAGACCACCTCCACAGTGACATATTTCCTCCACCTATTCCAACACACCCACACCTCCTAGTGTCACTCCCTATGGGCCAAGCATTCAAACACATGAACCTATAGGGGCCACTCCTTTTCAAATCACCACAAACTATAATTCATTTTAAATTAACTTTGTATTTTAACAATAGGTTCATTTTAACGCTAACTTATTGAAGAATTGCTTTTTTTTTTTTTTTTCCAAATGGGATGCTGGATTCAATCCAGCCTTTTTCTGTATTTGTGGGGAGGATATGAATTTTCCTTTCTGGCTTATTAATATACTCAATTACATCAGTTGATTATTGGGTGGTAAACCAGCATACTTGGGATAAAGCCTGCTTGGCCATCATAATTATTCCCTTTAGACATTTTGGGGATAGATTTCTACATTTGATTCTAACATGTTTGTACCTGTATTCATGTACATACGGTATGTAGCTTCATTTGTGTGGCATGGTGTCTCCGGCTTAGTCTGTAGATAATGCTAGTCTTATTGACTGAGTTGGTATTACTCTTACTGCAGTATTCCAGAAGAGTTTGTACAAAATTGGTATTTGGGTTTTTATTTCTATTTTGTAAAGAAAATTCCCATTGAAGTCATTTAGATCTAGAACTGTCCTCACACAAAGACTTGCAAGCTACAAACTCACTATTTTAATAGATATGCAGGTAACCATGAGTGTTATTTACCATCATTGGTTCTATTTTAATTAAGTTGTCAAATTCATTGAAACAAAGTTGTTCATAATCTTCATGTCTTTTTAACAACTCTACTGATACAACCTTCACCATTCTTGAGGTTGGTGATTCTGGGCCTTTTTTTTTTCTAGATAGGTCTGACGATACATTCAAAAGTTTAGTTGACTGTTTCAAAGAGACTCTTCAGTTTCATTGTTTTTTACTTTTACTTTTTTTATTTTCATTCTTACCTTTATTATTCTTTGATTATTCTTTGCAAATATACTTGTTTATTTTTATTTCAATATGTTGTCATAGTTTAATTTCACATCTTCAATAAACTCCACATTTTATTTTTATTCTTTAAACAACGAATTGTCTTTTAAAGAGATTTTAATGAAGAAGACAAAATCTTACACATTTGCCCTTGTAAACATCTGGAGCTCTTCACTCCTCTGGGTTGCGTTAGATTTCCATCTGACAGCCTTCCCCTCTGCACAGACTCCACCCTTCCCCTCTGCACAGACTCCACCCTTCCTGTCTACACAGACTCCACCCTTCCTGTCTGCACAGACTCCATCCTTCCTGTCTGCACAGACTCTACCCTTCCTGTCTGCACAGACTCCACCCTTCCTGTCTGCACAGACTCCACCCTTCCTGTCTGCACAGACTCCACCCTTCCTGTCTGCACAGACTCCATCCTTTCACTCTGCACAGATCCATCCTTCCTGTCTGCACAGACTCCACCCTTCTCCTCTGCACAGATCCATCCTTCCTGTCTGCAGGAAGGACTCCACTCATCACTCTCCTCTGCATGAAGGATTTCTTTTACATTTATTTCTGAGTATGTGCATAGTAAGTTGTCTTAACTCCTCAATTTATGAAAAGATCATTAATTTACTAACATTTAAAAAGGACATTTTCTGATATATAGCCATCTAAATTTTTTACTTTTATATATTAAACAAACTGAAATTTGAAAACCCTTGGGGGTGTATACACTGAGTTCTTTTACACTTACTCCATAAACAATACAGTAAATTAACTATTTGCATATATACTTTATTTTAACCTACACTGAAGTATGTCTAAAAGTTATACACAAATACTATACCATTTTATGTACACTTAAACATTCACCCTCCTGTCTCGCCATCTTTTTGTGTGTTTCTTTTGAGACAGGGTCTCTTTATTTAATCCTGTCTGTCCTGGATCCTCCTGCCTCTCCCTCTGCCTCTTGGGACTAAGTAGTGCTCCCTGCTCACTCTCCCTCTCTCTCCATCTCTCTCTCTCCATCTCTCTCTCTCTCTCTCTCTCTCTCTCTCTCTCTCTCTCGTTTCTGAGAGATGCAGGAACAAATCATCCACCAATACCCCCAGAAAACACTGTCCAGGTCACCTAGCTGACAGGTTTGTTCGGCTTTCTTCTATAATGATGGCTCCACACACTGTGAATTTCAGCATCCTTTCTCTTTATTCTGTAAATATTTTTTATATTGTTATGGCACCGCTGTGTTACTTATAAAAGTAAATATTTATCTTTGGGGATCTTGGTGTCAATATTTGTTGGGAACCAGAGTAGAGCCCAGTCTGCAGATTACTCCTCTCCTAGCAGTGCTAGCTGATTTGAGCATTCTACTCAGTGCCCTGAGGATCTTGGGTTTCTAAGGTCTAGAGAGTATAGACAGGCACTGTGTGTACCACAGTTGTCCTTTGTCATCCCTTCATTTGGTTCTTCCCAGCTTCAGGTCATTTCCTCATCAGAGTATATTGGTCATCACTCAAGTACATAATCATGGAGAGAACACCTGAAGACCTCTGGGGTTCTCTCATGCCGCAGTCTTCTTTCTTGTTTGCCTTTTAACATTCGAACTGTCATGGTGACCCTAGAGATTCCTTCAACTCTATCTCCCTCAGTTAAACTCACCAATCCTTTCCTGGCCTTTTCTTGCAAGTGAGACAGCTTGACTAGCCTTTGAGGCAGTGAGCTGTGTAAACCATAACCAGAGGCATTTGTCTTCATGCCTCCTCAAGAAGCTCACACATGTTTCCTATGAAAGCCCCTGGGTTGAGAGCCCCTAGGTGCACTCCCCCGTGATAGACTATCTCAAACGAAGTAGGGTCCCTACTAGCTTTACTGAGGTCAACACATCTCTTTTACTCACTTTTTAGTACATTGCTCCTCATGAGAATGCCTAAAGGTGTTTGGGTCCACATAAGCTTTATTTTGTGGTACTTAGAACTAAAAGTCACACAAGCCACCCAAGGGTAGCGTGCTTTGACTCGCTGTGAGAAATGGTCATGTACATTTCCTCTTCAGAACAATAGTTAGCCCACAGAAAAGGCACCAGATTGGAAACAAGATTGTCAACTTGGCTCGAGTCCTGCTCAGTCACTCACTGCAAGTGCCATAGCAGAAAAACAACAATCATTTCAGCTCTTGCTACTTTTCTAGAATTATGCAGCCATGCTCCACAGACTGGCTGCCTTCTGTGGTAACAACTGCTTCTTCACAGTCTACAAGTTAGAACTCTGAGACCCTGGTGTTGGCAAGTTAGGCTTCTTCAAGGCCTGTCTTCTTCCCTTGTATTTGACCATCTTCTATGTCTTACTGTGTCCTCGGGGTGAGGCACAGTGTGTGCCAATGTCCTGATTTTTCCTTTTCTTATTCTTCCTCCTCCTCCTCCACCTCCTCATCATCATCTTCTTCTTCTTCTTCTTCTTCTTCTTCTTCTTCTTCTTCTTCTTCTTCTTCTTCTTCTTCTTCTTGGTTTTTTGAGACGGGATTTCTCTGTGTAGCCTTGGTGTCCTGGATTCCCTTTGTAGACCAGGTTTGCCTCGAACTCACAGCAATCCACCTGCCTCAGCCTCCCAAATGCTAGGATTAAAGGCCTGATTTCTTCTTATTGGATGTCAATCCTTATAAAGGTTAAAGCTCACTCTAATAATCTCATCTCTTTCAGAGTTCTATCTCCAAATGCATTCTGAGATGCCAGGAGTTAGCGTTTCAACAGGTAAATTTGGGGAGGACACAACTTATCCCACCATGGTTCTCGAGGTTACAGGTCATAAAATCATATAGCTTTGCAGGCCACAGTGATGTATGTCTGTAATCAGCACTCAGGAGGCTGAAGTAGGAGAATCATCAGTTGGCGGCCAGCCTGGGCCACATAATGACACCATGTCAACAGCAAAATGCAACCAAATAAATACATGGCTCAGTGACTTGCCATGAAGAGAATGCATGCAGATCAATCGTCCCCCAAAGCCAGAGCTGAGGCTGTACCTCACCAGTGGGAGCACTTTCCTAGCGTACACAAGGTTCTGGATTCCAGCCCCAGCACCAGAAATGTTCAAAACTCACTGTACCACTGGTGCAATAGTGGTGTCGCTCTAACAGCGTTGCCCAACTGTTTTCAGATTAGATTTAGGCCTGCTCCACAATAGGGAATGTATGCCCGTAGTGTAAATGCTGTCAGAAACTCATAGCTGGAGAGATTTTAAGCCCTGGGAGCGGAGCTTATTATGATTGTTTTACTAAATGGTTTTGCTGTTGAACTGCCTTCTAATTCCTGATATTAGATTAGTGATGCTCTCACTCGTAGTCAGTGAAGCTGATTCCACAGTGGGCAGCAGCCAATGCGGAGACCCATCGCTCACCTGCGTGCCGAGGTGGAGTGAGTGCTCAGCTCCAGCAAGAAATCGACAGCAACCCCTACAAGGTTCGGGGAACATAACTAAGGGTCAGGGAATGGTGAAGAGTGAAATGTTGTCATGTCGCCATGACATAGCTCTCGCACCCATGAACTTAGAGTGTCTGTGGCTACCTGTAAGAAACCTATACATGATCCAGCTGGTCAACATCCCAGCATGCATTGAGAAGGAGCTAATGGCAGAAGGAGTCAACTTCCTTCGCCGCTGTGGTTGGCACACAATGCTAATTGGACTTAGTAGGTTACAGAAACAAATGAAGAGGACAGGAAGGTGGAAGGGCACATATTAGGGAAGTCTAAAAGAAGTGGGGGGGGGTGGATCTAGGGAGAGAGATGATCAATATACATTGTACATATGTATGAAGTTGCCAAAGAGTTTTTTTTTTTTTTACTTTTCAGTTAAAAATAATAAATAAAATTAAAAGTTAAAACCCCTTTTGCCTTCTTTTAGAGGAGGAACCACCACCATGTAAAACAACGGATTGTCGTGCTTGGTTCTGTGCCATACTCTTTGTCCCTGGCTTTCCTCACTCAGTATTATGTTCATGTGAATCATGTGGTCGCATATCATCAGAGGTAGTTAATTCTCACTGTCCCGAGGTGTTCTGTTGCCCCAGTACACTTAGTTCATGTGTGCATATGATTGTTGCCTGACACTTGCCCTAGCCCTTGTTAAGACTATAGCTGCCTCTATGAACGTTGTCTTAACTGTGTTTTGTTGAACTGTTTTGTTTTGTTGCTGTAAAGGAAGCAGCTGAGGCCCAAGGAACGCAGATAGCCAACTTTGCCATCAGCAGTCAACATTACCTAAAGCTGTCGTGTGATTATGATACTCCTTCAAAGGTGCACAAGAGTTCCAGCTACCCCAGAAAGGCTCTAGTTATATTTCATACCCAAAACTTAGAAACAAGCTGTCAAACAATCGGAAATCAGTTAAATAAATCATGTGTCCCTATGCAATGGACTAGGAAATAGCCATTTAAAAATATTATTTTCAAAGCACATTTAAGGATATGAAGAAATGACTTCTCTGTACTAAGTGGAGAAAAAACAAGTTGCAAAATATTGGTACAGCTTGTGCCTAGTGTTGCTTAAAAATAAAATTAATGAATATGCTCTATCTGAATTAGAAGGGCCAAACACTGACCACAGTGGTCAACTGAATCTCAGATGATTTTTTTTCCCTTGATAGCTTTCCATATTTATTTGAAATAGTCTTAAATAGCCATACATTGTATTTATAATTAGCAAAAAGTAGTTATAAGTACTATCATCCTGCCTTACATATTTTTTTATGTTGTCTATGAGACTTGGTGAGAAATGGAAGGTTCCCATGGAAACCCTTTAGAACAAGGCCAGCCACCGTTTGAAAGCCAGCATTATCATGCCTGACTGCTTGCCACCGCCAGTTGAACTGCAGGTTTGAGATGAAGAGGAGGCAAGAGAGGACACGCCACAGGGCTGGGGTGGGTGGCCGTCTCAGGGACCCTTCTCCTGGAGAGCTTTACTCGCAGATTAAGGAGTGAGCTTTGCCAGACACTAGAGCCAACCATTAGCCTTTTCCAGGAGCCTCCCAGGAAATCCCTGTGGGCAACCACATAGGAAATACCTTCTGGACACTAGGACAGTTCTGGCACTTTGACTCACTGTTTTGGAGTGAGGGGCTGGGATACGGCCAAGCCCTAAAAGAAAGCCTCTGGGATTCTGATGGTGCTGGATTCGGAAGGACCTTTACCCGGTGAGGTGTCTTCTAATCTTTACTTAGCACTTTCCATTGGGTGGAGTGGGAAAACTAGCATCTGGAGCCCCCAGAAGCTGCCTAGTTCCCTTACGGGAAATTTTCTTCATCTCTGCTACAGAGATAACAGCGATGACATACGTCGGAAAGCAGAGGGTGGCTATATATGCGGTCTCTCCAGCATTACCTCACTGAGGGCTTTCAACACAATTTGTTTTTCTTGTGCTTTGTTTTGATTTTCCTTACACTGATGAACACTTATTCTAGTATTTCCCTCATGTCATGATGTCAATGACTCACAATTTATAGACAAAAACTGCACATATTTAAGTGTTATGCATTGATATACTTTGATGTCTATATTCCTATTAAACCATCACAATGAGAGGCGATGAGGTGAATGTACCCACAATTCCTACAGACTTTACGCTCCTCTGTAATCACTGCATGTCATTCCCAGCATCCCTATCATCAACATGTTGTCACTAATAGTTTACATCATCTAGAATTGTGTAAACATAATGACATGGGGTTTGTCTCCCCTCACATACCATAATTATTTTGAAATTCATCCATGTGGCTGTATGTTACTATCCTGTTATGGATATTTCTCCTGTAGATAACAGTTGAATTCTTTCCAGTTTGGGGTTATTGTACATACAGCAAGCAGTAGGTAAACGTTCATGTTTCAGTCTTTGTGAGGATACATGCTTTCAGGTTGGTTGGCTTGTTGCATAGACATTTAGAAGTAAAAATGGCTGTCTTGTGCAACGACCAAATTGTTTACCAAAGCGTTGTGCCATTTTAAATTTCCATAACAACTGTCTGGGCATACCAATTTCTGTAATTTCTTTTTCAACGCTTGGTATGAGTGCAGTAAATCTCTTTAATTTAACCACTCTTAGAGGTTCATAGTGGCATCTCATTGCAGGTTATTTCCTTAATGGCCAATAATAAACATGGGCCTTTATTTCATATTACAATATTTCCTTTTATATCAAGAAGAATATGCTCAGGCTGTGGCTCAGTAGTTAGTCCCTATTTGACACGCAAAGGGCCAGGGTTCAATTCCCAGCTCCTGGTACAGAAACGCTAAACTCCTGAAGCAATAGAGATGGTGGATCTTCTCTCACATCTGGTCTTTAACCCTGGTTCGTGGAATAGAATGTCTGACCCTTCAGCATTCCCCAGGTAATAAGGGAGGTTTTGTTCCCTTGCTGAGGGGAAGCGCTGCTACACAGAAGAGTGCCCCTCAAGGACATGGCACAATGAGAGGCTGGCACTTCCACCCCAGGCCCCACGCTCCAGGAAGAGGTGGGAATAATCGGTCAGAGAGAGAGACTTGTGTTCATCTTCCCTTACTGTCCCCTGTCCCTTGCCCCTGCCCCCCCACCTCACTCTAATCCAATCACTTTTAATGAGAAAAATATTTGAACAGACATTTTGCCAAAAATTGATTATAAGTCAAAACAAAAAAATACATGCCTGACGTCGCTACTGTTAGCTTCACTTTGAAGACAGACCAAGCAAGCATCCTTCTTATTCCCATTTGCAGATGAAGAAACAGACATACAGAACTCAAATGGCTTATGGTGATAGGTTTAACCAGCCAGTAGAAAGCCTGTACACGAGCGTTGGGACACAGTGAAGATGGGAAGGAGCTAGTGTGCCAGAGGTCATCAGGCTTCAGAAAGCCAGCACTAGGCATGTCATGCTGCAGACATCATGGCTGAAGTACACATGAAAGCGGCAAGTAACATGGCAATTACCAAGGGCTGGGGGAAGAGATATGGAGAAGATATTGGTCAAATGGTTCAAAATTTTATATAAGAGGATTATATTCAAGAGTGCAACAGTACAAGGCAATGCTGGTACACACACACACACACACAGTGCAATAAAACACGTTATTCAAAACTGCTAAGGGGTTCAGTGTTTCCATCACCACCTCTGGAAAACACGTGAAATAGCATGTTAACTAGTTAGATAGCCATCCCAAGATGTAGGTATACAATTTCAAAACAACACACAATTCATGAGCAATATTTATCATTTCATTTGTGAATTAACAGCAGACATGTTTAATAAATGACACTGCTAAACTGTCTCCGAAACAAAACTTTTTTTCCCCCAAGATTGAATTAGCTACAGAATGTGACAGACTTAGTATCACACACAGACAGAGAAGCCAGCTCCAGGGCAAGGAGAGGAGCCTAAAAACCTCAGTGGAGATAGTGATGAGTCATGACCACATAAAGACACACACCCCACAGACATACATAACATACATACATACACACACACACACACACACACACACACTACACTTTACAGTGGACAAAAATAAGAAAGTAGGTAGCCCATCCCACCACCACGCACATTTTGGGCACATGTGAGACAGCAATGTTTTACAACAGGTCACTCTAGAAATATGACACTCAGTTGCTCTTAGAGAAACAAAAAAATCACTGGTAGGAGTTGAGAGTCAAAATGTGATTAATTTGGCTTTTATGTTTTCTTGTTCTCAATTCTTACTTTAACTGTACTCTAAATAACGTCAAGATGAAAAGTCAAAATTTAAAATCTCATGTAAATGTCTTAAATCATCATTAATTGAAACTCTTCAGAGTTTTTTTTTTTTTTTTTTTTTTTTTTTTTTTTGGTGGTGGTGGTGACTGGTTGGTTGGTTGGTTGGTTTTCTGTTTGGTTGTCCAGTAGGTTCATTTGTTTGTTTGTTTGTTTGTTTGTTTGTTTTTTACCTGACTACACTGTTCTGAAAATCCTTGAGTAATTCCAAAGACAAGGCCACATCACTAACTTGATGGGCCCCTAAGCCTGAAATGAAACTATTTTATCATTCTTCCTTAAGAAAATCGGCATTGTCTGTCAAGAGAGGGACACAAACCTCTGAGGAGTCTTCCTAGATGGGTTAACTGAGATGGGAGAGGCACTTTAAGTTCAGATAGTGCCATGCGCCCCGTGCTGGGATCCAGGACTGCATACAGACATCATCTCTCTCTGTTTCCTGACTGCAGACACAGGGAGCCGCACTCTGAAGCTCCAGCTGCCGCGACTCCCTCACCACGAGAAACTGCACCCTCAGACTGTAAGTCCAAACAAATCTTTCCCTCTCTGAGTGGCTTTTGCCAGGCATTCTGTGCGGGCAACAAGAAAGGTAACATGAAGTTGGAGGCAGTAGAGGGGGTTCCTAAAATAGAAGGTCCCCCACTACAGCCATAACCCCTAGCCTCACTTTTCTTTTCCGCAGTTTCAGTTACCCAGATCCACCACTGCTTAAGAATATTACATGAAAAACTCCAGTAAAAAAAAAAAAAAAAAAAAAAAAACACCTCACGACTCGCACGGTGCTCCAAGGTGGCGGAACAGGATGACCCTGAGTGTTGATGCTGAGCAGGTTTCTACACCCACACTACCGGAAACTGTCCAAGAACTGGGTCCCCACAGGCAGCATGTGGGGCACTGTGGGTGCCGTGGGGCTGGTGTGGGCCACAGACTGGTACCTGATCCTGGACTGGGTGCCTTACATCAATGGCAAGTTTAAGAAAGAATTAGGAGCCCCTTTCCTCAGCCACAGGCCTCGCTGGTATCACAACTCTGCTGCTGTGGAAGCTGAAAGCCCCAGGGGAGCTTCTGCATGGTGGACACTGGGGCCACCGTGATGGGTCTTGCATTAAACCTCCTTCTTACCTCCGAAAAAAAAAAAAGAAAGAAAGAAAGAAAAAGAAAAGCACCACATGACTTTTCACACCAGCTAATTCTGGCCCTTCTAGGATGTAGACCAACCCGCTATGTTTAGTAGCCATCTTTGCTATCTGAGAGACTACGTCCCTACCTGCCAGCACCGCCATGCTCGTGGTCCAGCTTGTGACCTAATCTGCTTAACAACTGTTTCACTGTCAAGGTATTCTGGTATCTATGTCAAGTCCACATTCATTGTCTTTAATAATGGACACAGGTCCAGTGATGGCACAATTGTGTGGCCTTGTTATGCCAATTGTTCTGTTTATTAGTGTTATTATTATTAATCTCTTACTGTACCTAATTCACAAATTAAGCCTGAACAAGGGTGTATGTGCACAGGAAGTTTTGCAGTGCTTTTGGGATTAAGCATTCCACAGGTTTCAGGCATCCACCTGGGATCTGGGGACGTACTCCACCTAGAATGAGTTCTGGGTCCTATTAAACCCTCCAATGTTCTTTTATATACAGTTTATAGACAACTGAATCTGGATTTCTGGTTCTACTGTTAAAGTATGAATGGCATTTGAATTAGCGTGTGTTATTTTTCTCAACAATTTATTGACTTCCATTCATTTAAAAATAGTTTTTCATTTTAATTTTAGAATGCTAAGTGGTGGTGGCTTCAGCCCCTAGTTCCAGGACAGGCTGGGAGAAACAATGACTGCTTTCAGTAAGGGCTTACCTAGCCCAGCCATGGCTGTCTACCATTATTAGCTGCCTTTCACCTTCCGGCCTCAGCCCTGTGGTGCCAGGCTGAGCCAGCGTCAGAAGCACACCACTGGCTTTAAGAGAGTTATAGAAGTCTATACGGATGTCCCAGCATAGTCAGTCAGGCTACCAGCCACCCAGACATCGCCCATCAACATGGGTCCAGTGTGGCCCCTCAGAAGCAGATCCAGCACCCGATTCCCCAAGCCGGAGGACTTTGCACCAAGCTGTGCAGTCAGCAAAGTGCAGCACAGTCCTGAGACAGCACTTTCAGCCAGTACCAGAGACAGCCTGATTTCCTCTGCAAGCATTTCTAACACTCTAGAGGAAGAACCCTCCTCTGGCAGTGTGTCTGGGAGGTTAGTAGCTCCAGCACCTCAGGAGGGGCTTCATAAAGTACTTCTGTTTCCCCATCTCCCAGAAAAGCATCAGGGGGAAACATAAAAATATGCTTCCAAGAGTATATTTAACAAAAAGACCCACGGTAGAAGGTCATGTTACATAACCCTAGAATAGCCTTTCTTAAGCATCATAGGCTTTGAGCTCCCATGTGAACTTTGGCCTAATTTCCCAAGCTCCAGTTAACCAAACATCCTGGAGGTCACTGACCATATTTTTTTTTTTTTTTTTTTTTTTTTTTTTACAAAACCATCGAGGAGGGAGAGCCAGTTAGAACTGAGTGGGCCCCTGAGGTCAACTATGCTGAGCGCATAGCATCACAGATAAAGCAATGACAACAGCCAGCACTGACTGACCACATCTATGCTCCGAGAGCCACAACACACATTCACACCATCACACTCCCCTCTTCTGCCCTGCTACCTCCCATTCTCTCGCTGTTCCCACTTAACCCATGAAGCTTTGTGAGTAGGTAAGCAATGCGCCTCATCTCCACCACAGCCCTGTGTGGCTCTAAACGATTGCAGTTGATGAATGGCATGTCCGACTAACAAGGCTGTGGAAGCTGCTGACTACAGAGTCCGGGAGAGACCTTGAGCAGAGCTCATCATCCCAAGTCACATACGACCACAGCAAACACTGCAAACTACTTGCACTACAAGCCCAACGCCACAGTGGCTGCTTAGTATTCATGGTGAATTGCGAAATCCTAGAACTGTGGGATGTTTAAAGACAACACAGCTAAACCTTCTTGTACAAGTGAGAGCAAAGGACGTAGAGAGGTGACATGGCTTGCCCAGGCTCCCACAGCTAGCTAGGAGTCAAGGAAAGGAGCTATGCTTCCGAATTAAAAATAAGGTGCTGTTTAGCTACTCCCTAATTTTTTTCTAAGTATATGATTCATTCTACTAACCTGATATTAGAAGCTGATGACAAGCAGCATCCTAGTCAGGAAAAAAAAAAAAAAAAAAAAAAACCTTTGCAGTTGTGATTATTAACCTTTAAAGGCCCTTTAGCTTTTATTCTAGAATGTATGGAACACAACACTCAAGGGTATAATGTGGCTTAACTTGAAGAAGGTCACTTCCCTCTGCAGGGCACTCCAGCCATTTTACAATAGTGTTGTATATTTATACGGAACATTTTCTACTAGGCGAGCAGGAGGCTAAATTTTTTTGTCTCTCAGTAATTTATTGAAGTGACTGATAGATTTGCCTACAGATGAACGGGTGAAATTTCAGTCCAAGGAAGCCCGGAGGAAGTACCATGAGGAGAGGAAGGAACTGCCTTTGGTGAGAGCAGCTTAACAATTCTCTCTCTCTCTCTCTCTCTCTCTCTCTCTCTCTCTCTCTCTCTCTCTCTCTCCTTCTCTCTCTCTCTCTCTCTCCTTTCCTCCCTTCTTCCCTCTCCCTCTTCCTCATAAAAACAACAGAAAAAGAGTTCTCTGCCTTCTTTGAGATTAACTAAAGATATAAAGAAAAGCTAGCAAAAATAAAGTAACAAGGATGAGAAGATGAAGGATGAGAAGATGAAGGACGAGCAATGTGGTTGGCAAGGCCATGGTGCTGCATCCCAGCGATGCCCAACACAACACACAGTCATGGCAAGAATACAAGTCAGCCAGGAGAACTCCTGCCCAGATGCTCTAACAAAGGAGTTAGCTCCAGTCTTGTAGGCAGACAGATACTTTCCGGGTCCGCAGTCATCAACCCTTATATATTAGATGGCTAAGACTTTCTCCTTGGAGCAGAAAAGAAACAACCAATAAAAACAAGATGAGCATGGGGCTGGAGAGATGGCTCAGTGGTTAAGAACACTGGCTGCTCTTCCAAAGGACCCAGGTTCAACCGCAGCACCCGCATGGCAGCTCACAACTGTCTATAACTCCAGTTCCAGGGGATCTGACACCCTCACGCCAATGCACATAAGATTGATTATTTAAAAAAGAAAACCAAGATTAATGTATTTACGTGGGATGTGAGGCGAATTCTGGAACAGAAGTGCAGTCACCAGACTGGGCAGCAGGGAGTTGGGCCGTGAGCTATGTCGAAGCTCTTGGACAATAATCAGGCTACCAGGTCACGGGCTGCATGAATAGGAAAGTTTATATCCACGGTCACAATTGGTTCCAGAGGCCCTGAAGGCTGAAAAGGGTGGAGAGAGTGTGGTATCTCGAAGCCAAGTACCTAAGGCAGCCTTGCTATAGGGATGCCCCCTCCTCCCGCCCCAGAACCTTGTGTGGCCAGCAAACTTCCAAGACAGACGGGACGCTAAAGAAAGGGAATGTTTAGGCTGCAAAAGAGAAGATTTAGCAGAGGAGTAGCAGCCAGGAAATTCACATATTAAATGCCAGATGAAAGAAAGCCAATCTAGAAGTATTGTGTATGTCTAGCCGAATAGACTTGCGCCCAGGGGGTGGAATTCCCAGAGAGCAGTTTTTAATCTCCAGATAAGGAAAAAGCATTAGGGCAGCATGCCTCTGCGGGCTCTGTAAGCTCGCTGCTCACTGTTATTCGCTCCCCAGGCATTTACTGATCAGGGCACAGTGTTGGGTTCCACACCAGGCGGTGGGGGGGGGGGGGGTGGGGGCGGGGGGGGGGTTGTAGCGGTTATCTGTTCTGTCTAGTCAGCATGCCTGTACCCTCACAGGGTCCTGACTTCAGTAACAAGCTACATAGTTTAATGAGCACCTGGGGACTGGACTAAACACTGAAAACAAAGCACAGTCCCCATGAACTAGAGATGAGTTCAGGCTACACGGTAAGAGTCAAGGCCAGCGTGACCGCAAAGCAAAACCCTGCCTCAAAAATAAACAACAACAAACAACAAAAAGCCCATAATTTTTTATTTTAACTTCTAGGTAGAAAGAGGGAGAAAGATCAAATTAGAATAAACCTTTTTAAAGGCCCTATAAACAATAGTGTTGGAGATAGAGACATTAATTTTAATGTCAGGCATGGAAAGGAGCTAACGGGTCCTTTAATGTTGCTTTTTTTTTTTTTTCCTCATTTAATAAATGTTTGTTGGATAAGTGTTATGTGCCAAGCATTGTAAAGGTCCCACTGATAAACAAAGTAAAAATTCTCTTTCCTCATGAAAATAATTTGGGATGCAAACAACATAGGCTGTTGCCGTTGATCCCGGTTGCCTCTCGGAACATGAAAACAAGACCCTATGATCGAAGATGGCACATATTTTCATCACAAGACTTGAAGAACTCTCATCCACCACCTTGTAAAGAAAATCTTATCATGCACAGACCAGCACCGTGTACCAGGCAGTACTGGATACTGTCTGCCTAGGGCACATCTCCAAGCTGTGTGGGCTGTGAATACTTCTTGTGGCAACTCTCTCGAGTCAGCTGAAAATCGCTGGCTCCTGTCTCCACACACCCTTTCCCACTTAAAGCTCCTTTAATACCCAGAATAAGTTCAAAAGTGCCCAGTGTCTGCCTTTCTCGCTCGGGGCTTTCTCTGCTGGACTCACAGCAGACTGTGGAATCCTAAGCATTCGTCTGCGGCTCTGGGATGCTGCCGGTATGTCAGGCCATAGGTTTTATTGGGGCCAATATCACAAGAGAGAAACTCTATCTGTGACATCTGTCAAAGAGGGAAAAAATGCAAAGGATAAAGGTTCCATTACTCCTGACATAGTTTCCACTGGCTTCTTTGTCCACTTCTGGCTTTATGGATGATCGAAAGTAAGAAATAAGCCTACTTCAAAATGCATGGCTTAAGCAGTACTAAACTACTAGACAATGACCCCAAGTTCCACTCAGCTCTTTCTTTAAAAAAAAGATTTGCTTATTTATTATTTATAAATAATATTTATTTATTTATTTATTATTTGTATCATTTTTTGCCTGCATGTGAACCTTCACACCAGAAGGAGACACTAGAACTCATTATAGATGGTTGTGGGCCACCATGTGGTTGCTGGGAATTGAACTCGTGACCTTTGGAAGAACAGATACTGCTCTTAACCTCTGAGCCATCTCTCCAGGCCCCTTTGGTCAACTCTTTTGTTGTTGTTGTTGTTTGAGACAGGGTTTCCCTGTATAGCCTTGGCTGTCCTTGACTCACTTTGTAGACCAGGCTAGCCTTGAACTCACAGAAATCCACCTGCCTTTGCCTCCCAAGTGCTGGGATTAAAGGCATGCACTACCACGCCCGACCCTTTGGTCAACTCTTTTAAGGTAATGAACACTCTTTGGACCAGAAGCACACCTCCTGAGGGGCTGAGGAGCGGCATTAATACCAGGACAGAAGCAATGCTTAATGTCAACTTTGTTTCTTCTCTATGAATTCAAAAAATGTCTGTGCAGGGCCTACTCCAAATAACAACTTCTCTTCATTTCAGAAAGTACAAACATGCTCCCTAGATGTCAGAGGATATAAATCAATTTATGTCAAGGGGATAGATTGAGTTGTCCCTGGAGTTTCTTCTTTATACATTTAAAAACCTCAGCTACTTACGACTTGTAACCTGCGACTTATGGCTGGTTTTGTTGCTAGAGGACCATGCGTGAGCTCTTCTGGAAAGTCTACCACCAGGAAGAGCTAAAACACAGGCCTTCCTAGACCGCCCCCCCCCCCTTAAGCTGTTCCACAGTTCTGTGGGACTTGGGATCTGCAATTCTCAAAGGTCATTCCCTCGTCTTCCTTAGATACCCAGATTCGCCTCCCTGAATACTAGTTGTCACGGTACCAGAGAAGACCCCAGTGGCTTGCAGGCCTAGACTATAAAGCTAGAGTGTTCTTGGAGTCATCTCTTCAGGTGACTATAGAATACACTTCTTGGGGGCCTCTCTAAGACATCTCTTTGGCCAAATGGCCCATATAAGACCTTTGAACTTCAGAGTCACCACGTCCTCTCTCAGGGATGTGGAGGACAGCGGTGCCACCAGGGAGTTGTTACGGGGACCAAATGAGATTTCCTGTGTGGGTCTGTACCTCACTCCTCACACTACACTGCCCCTGGAGAGTAATGGAAGAGCCACGGGCTGGGGGCAACTGGGTGCAGTGGTAAACGTGCCATCGTCCAGAGTTCTCTGAACCGGGAATCCCAGTTATAATATCCATCTAACGACTCAGTCATCACCACCGCACAGCCACCCTGCTGAACCTCAGACCTCTGCCTAGCTTTACTCAGCCAAATGAGTGACTAATGCTGAACGCAGGGTTTTCCAAGGAAACAGAACTGATTGTGTGTGTGCACACACATGTGCATGTACGTACACATGTCTTAATATATACATGTATATAAAGGGTGTTTGTCAGATTCTCTTACACACTATGGTCCTGGGAGTCCAACAATGCTGACTCTCACCAGAGAAGCTGAGAATCCAGTAACTGCTCACACCAGGAGGCTGAGCATCTCAGGCCTCAGTCTGGCCCTAAAGGCCTGGAGGATTCCTGGAGAGCCACTGGTCTTCCGTCTGTGCTGGAAGCCCAAAGAAAGTGGTTGTAGGTAGCCTCATCAAAGGAGTGCTGTAGCCACGGGAGAGGTGAGCTTGTCATCAAGAGTGAAGGCAAGGAGTGAGGAAGCAGTTGCCATCTTTGTGTCCTTCATCTTGTCTAGCACTAGAAGTGTCACCACCAGGTAGGGCAAGTCTTCCCACTTCAAATACTGTGATCAGGAAAAACCCTCACAGAAGTGCCCAGTGGCTTGCAGTTTAGCTGATTCCAGATTCGACCAAGTGGACAGCCAAGATGGGCCCCCCCCCCCCCCCCGCCACCAAAGTCACTCCAGAGTTCTGCCAATTATGTTATCCAGTTCTATCATGGAGAGCCCCAACCTGTGCAGCAACTGGTTACACAATTGTTCTGATTTGAGGAAATGTTGCTGGGGCTATTTGCCACTTGCTTCTCTCTCACTGGGTCCCCTCTAGCAATACTCAAAGATAGTTGCATACCCCTCCCCCACACCTGGAGCCCCTGCAGAAAGTAGAGCCATGCTGTGGGGCCTTTGGCTGCTGTAGCACACCCTATGGATGAGCTCAGCTGTCACCATCAGTTAGTTCACCAGGACTTCCTTTCTGGTCATGTTTGTTTGTTTTTTCCCCTGAAGCATCAGTACTTTTTATCGTCTACCAATATTTGTCATCCTGAGGGCCTGGTCACTCAGTTACTATCCAGTCAGTCATATCTGATGCTCTCCCTCAGTCTGTTGTCTCACTAGAACCTGCACTTTTACCATACAAAAAGGTTCTAAACAAGCAAGTCGACACTAGAAATTCTTCAACATTCCAACAGGCTTCATCATTGAGTGTGGCCTACTGATTACCAGCAGCATTTCCCCTTCCTCAGTCCTCTTTTTCCCCTCCCAGATCTAGTTTTTCAAATGACTTCAGATCCTGAACAAAATTGCATGTGTTCAACAAATGTTTGATTTGATAACCTAATTTATATCATGAGACATACAAGAATATTCCAAACTGGAGTAGAGATGCTAATCACAGACGTTTGGAGCCAGCAGGGTACTGGGAAATGGAACAAGGCTAGAAAGTTGTAGATGAGGAAGTGAGCTACAGAGGAGTATAGCCGTTCACCTCCATCCTCACCCATCTGATCACCAGCTGGACCAAACCTCAGACAGACACCTCTGCTTTCAACCTACAGGATATCATGACTCTTCAGGCCTCTTCAAGGCCTGCATGGCCAGCAATTCCAACCAAAGTATGATGCTGTGTGCTCTTGACTCTGGAAGCTCTGTGATTAATATAGTCTTTCATTTCAAAGATGGGAAACCATCTAAAAGCTAGCAAGTGAAAAATTAGAATCCATCATTTGCCCAAGACTCTCCAGTCAAGCTTTCAAAAGGTTTGAGCTGAGAAAAGGCTCAGTAGATAGAGTGTTCATCACACAAGCACAGGGACTGAAGTTCCAACTCCCAGGACCCACATAAAGAGCCAGGAATGTGGCTGCCACTTGTGCTCCCAATGCTTGAGAGGCAGAGCAGTCTCTAGGATCAGTGAGACAGCCTGCCTCGATAAGTGGAGAAGGATCAATGAAGACAGCCAGTGTCAACCCCAAGCTTACACACACACACATACACACACACACACACACACACACACACACACACACACACACACACACTTCCCAAACCTGACTATATACCATAATTATTATCTTGGCTTTCAAAATGCAATTTCCCTATCAGATAAATTTCTGGGTTTGATAAGATTTAAAAATCTGTTTGATTTACATTCAGAATTTCAGACTCACCAAGATAGGAAAATGTTTTCTTCAAGATTGCCATATACAGATAGCCAAAACACTATGAATATAACATTAATATAATTCCTGATTGTTAAGTGGTTCTTCTTGCTTGTATCGAGTTTAGTTTATTACACACATATTTTATATGTGTGTAATAATATAAACATATGTGTAAAAAACTAAAGATTTTTTTAATCTGCTTGTTTGAAGTTTGTATGTTTTCTCAGTGGCTGATACATTTCCAGGTTGAAGACTAAAGCTCTACTCCTGTTTGCTCCTTAACTCACACATGGATGGCAAGAAGGATCTGAAGATGCCTGAGTGTAAAAGCACACTGCCAACTGGTTTTGGAATCACATGTAAAGTTACCAACCAACATTGTAACCTATAGTAATGAAGATGTGAATGCAAAACTCACACTTGGGTAACTCACCGAAGTCGATTTGCTCCAGTCCCAAGTGCCTGGCCTTTGGCATCAGTCCCCAAGCATGGCCCCTCTTGGCCTGTCTGTGGGCAGAGGAGAATACAGCTGTGCTAAAACTTCAGGCAGTAGCAGCAGGAGAAGCCGCAATCATGAGACAAGTGTAATTTAAAGCCTGCATATGGGTGTAGGCAAACCCTGGTCAATACATACCTCCAGCGCTTTATCTCTTTGGGGCACTTATTCCCCGGACTGTCTTCCTCCCAAGTAATCCCAGAAGTTCTGGGGGTGTTCAGAACTAAGCTCAGGATTATAACCAGTTCATTCCATCTCATCTGTCAAGCCACGCTCATCAGTTGGTTTAGGTTTACCAAGCAGCTTCCTTGTCACTCAGCATACTGACCTATATCCAGGGGAGGTGACTTAGCGTGGGAGGCTAGGTGCAGGAACCCCACCTCTTGGAGCTCTTGTCCATCTGGGTGTGGAACCCAGCCGGCTGCTTGCTTGTCCTGGGTCAATTATTTAGCCTCTGTATGCAAAGGAGAATGAAGGCAACGTCTCCTCAGCTGGTTATGATTAGCGATGATGCATTTAAAACACATGGCGCAGAGCCCACGCTCCCTGAATGGTTCCTTCTAGTTACTTAAGCCTGACAACAATAAAGGAATGGCAGCTGGAAGTACGGGGTGGGGTCACTTCACATCTGGGACAGTCCCATAGCTGTCAAAATTAATGAAGAGCAGAAAATCCGACAACACTCCCGGCCCCCCTGCTGCCTCACAGCCCTCTAGAAGGCTGGAGAAACAGCTGGTCCTCTGCTTCTGTTTTTGCAGTTGGTGTGGGGCACCTGGAGGTATCTTTTCTGCCAAGCCTTCACCATCCAGAGGCCAGCCATGGTGATAGACCTCAGCTTTAGCCCGCATCCTCCCCAAGCTCAGAATCAGTGGTTCCTTAACCTTTGGGTGCTTATGGGCTATTAACTTTTCCTACCTCTTGGGGCAGATGCAATTGATTCTCCCACAGCTCCCAGCATTCCTTAGCCTGGAGCGTTCTCTTACTTCTATAAAACAGTTGGTAGAGGGTGGTGAGAGACAGCTTTTAGTCAACTCTACATGCTTACTTTCAAATAATAATTGTGTGAGGGGAGCCTACAAGTCAAGAAGAGAGGTGTGGAGTGCTAAAGTACTCCGGACTTTTGAAGTTAAGTGCACACCTGTAATCCCAGCATTCGGGGAGGCAGAGGTAGGTGGATCTCTGTGAGTTTGAGGCCAGCTTGGTCTACAAAGTGAGTCTAGGACAGCCAAAGCTACACAGAGAAACTCTGTTTCAAAAAAACAAAAAAACAAAAAAATGGGGGGTGGGTAAAGAGGGACTAGTTTGGGGGATTTCTGAATACAGGAAAAAAACAGGGTAAGAACTCCCAATCCAGAATACACTGGACTCTGTTACTTCATCTAGGTAAGACATCACCTCCATTAATGTCTTGAAGACTCTCTTTATGGAAAGAACTTGGACCACTGGGGCTCTCTTAGTAAACACGTTGACCTAGAGTAAATGAAGTACCTCAGAGGAACAGCCTTGGCAGCCAAACGGCTTGGAGTTCCCCAACAGAGGGATAAAGCCCAGCATGGTAGCTATAGCTGTAAGACTCAGGGGTGAGGAGTCAGGCCACAAATGGAGGAGAAGAATGTCATAACCCACAGGATGAAGAGCTCAACGAGGCATGCTGTGCACTGCTTCAGGCTACGGGCAGAAAGCCACATCCATAAGGCATGGCTGGTCTCCCTTCCTGAAGATACATGCTCAGTCATTGCCACCGAAGGTCAGATTCCAAGACCTGGAAGCTCATGAGCATGTTTTCTCTTAGTCCATAAAGTCTTTATGGGGCAGGGACAGAAGGAAATCTGTCTAGAATGTCACTGACCCTCACACACACCTGACCTTCCAGCCCAGCAGACAGAAGTCAGGTTTGGCTTCCGTTGGGCATTGAATGGCTGGAGTGTGGGTGTGAGACAACAAATGAGGCTGGAAACCGAGACACCTGCCTAGAGTCCGGCTCAGCTTGGCCCTAAGAAAGCCCCCAAACATCTTTCTACACCCATAAACTGTGTTTTGTTCTGCAGAGAAATAGTCAGAAGTCATGATGATTTAAAGGAGGCCAAACTGTTGTCTGGTGACTTGCAGTTCATTCATGAAAAGCCTGACTTCCTGAGCCCCAAGGCAAGTTAACAGAAACATGTGTGTGTGTGTGTGTGTGTGTGTGTGTGTGTGTGTGTATGTGTGTGTTGGTAAGCCATCATTCAATAAGTTGTACTATCATTCTTTTTGTTAAGATTTTATTTATTTATTATTTATAAAGTATTCGGTCTATATGTTAGCCAGAAGAGGGCACCAGATCTCATTATAGATAGTTGTGAGCCACCATGCAGGTACTGAGAATTGAACTCAGGACCTTTGGAAGAGCAGCTAGTGCTCTTAACCCCTGAGCCATCTCTCCAGGCCTGTACACACCCAGAAGACTGGAGGGCATTGAACTAGCCATGGTTTCACGGTGTTAAAATTCCCAACTCTGGTGACACGTGAGGCTTCCAGTCACAATCTGTCTTTCAAGTTCCATTCCTGCCACCTCTCTGTCTCACCACGCCCCTGGCTGACATCTGGGTCTATAGGCCAGAGGCCAGACACAAGAAAAATGGCATGTGTCGTCCACTTACCCTCAGAGCATGCCTCAAGTGAACACTAATATCTTCCTCCACTTGTAGCTGAAGACACTGAGGCTCTTGACCAAGATCACATTCTAGGTATGCCATAGAAGTCAGAAGCTGACTCCAGTTTCACGAGGCTGATGTTCTTAGTTCTTAGGCAACTCCAATACAACATCCTATATTCACTCAAATGTGCCTAGACACCAGAAACCACAGGACAGGGGCTTTTCCCTCTGCCCCACACCCCCTCACAACATTCTCTCTAATCCCCTGGAAATAAATAGAACGCATATGTCTTCCTGGACCCCTCAAATTTCTACAGACCCCACTAAAAAGTATTTGGCTATTTCCTACCGATTCTCCATCAGGCTTGCATTGTCATCTTCATTTCAACTCTAGTAAACTTGGACTGTAGCTATTTTATGTCCCAACATTGTTTCCCAGGATATGAGGATTTTAGTGATGTTTGCAGTCACACGCCATTATACATTGGTCCAACCACTGAGTACAACACCAAGAGTAAACTTGGCTTGACTATGGGCTCTGGCTTATAACGGTATGTCAGTATAGTTTCATCGATGGTAACCAATGTCACACTTTAGTGGAATGTTGTTAGGGTAATCTGTATAATACATAAGGGTAAGAAGTAAAGATTGTGACAGATTTAAAACTTTTAGAACTCCTGAGACTGTGCTTTCTACCCCTGTAAGCACACAGCCTCGTGCTGAGCACCCAGAAGGGGTTAAATAAATGAATGGATGCATGGGCAGCAAGCTGCTTCTCATAGGACTGAGAAAGAAGTATCAAATAGGTGCCCTGGCAGCTAGTGCAGGGAAAAACAGGCGTGGCGACTGCTCACTGGCTAGTGGGAGCTGCAAAGGAGCCAGAGAAAAGAAACTGCAAGAACAGAGGAGCCAGAGTGAACTTAAAAGGAGGAGGCCAACAAACACCAAAGGCACTTTGAGTTCAAACATTTCTGAGCTGAAGTGCAAAAGGCAAGCTGAACCGGCAGAAGGGGAAAGAGGGGCTGAGCAATGAGCGCCTGAGTGTAGAGGGGCAGGTCCTAGGGCCATCCGCCATCTGCCATCCGAATGAAAGCAAGTGGGAAATGAGCAAGTGAGATTGCACTGCAGGAGCCGGACTATAGTGTCCCAGGGAATGACCCCAAAAGACATTTTCATGGCGAGTCAGATGCCAGCGATGAGGGGCTGTGACATAGCTTCAGCTTAAGGGCAATTAAGGATTTATTTGGGAAGGAAAATCTGGAGAGAGAGAAAAAAAAATTTCACCAGCTATGTGGTAATACCATGGAGTGGACCAAGGACAGAGGCACTTACGCACACTTGGAAATGAAATGGCTTCTGGCTGAATCAAAGGTTGGGACATTTATTTCATCATTCAGCCAGTGACAACTGATAGCAGAGGTGGCACTAGGCACTTCTGGGTCTAGGAATCCAGGTCTGCTCACCAGTCCTGTGACCTCAGTGAAGTTGCATCATCTCCCGAGGTTCCTCTTTTCATCTGTTAAAGGGGAGTGACGGTGCCTTAAAGGGGTTGGTAGACTTATGTGAGGTGAAGTTTGTAAAATCCCCAATGTAGGTGTTGTAGGGAAAGTGACAGTGGTGGAGATGATCATTTCAGGGAGAAATCCTTTCAGTGCCTCAAGTATTCTAAGTACTCTACCTTTTAAAGGAGCCCTAAAAGTTTGCCAGACTAACTAAACTGAAGCTATGCCCAATCTGTTTGTATGCCAGGCATTCGCTGCACGAGACAATGAGGCTGAGTCTGACTGAAATACTCCCATTAGTTTCCAGGCCAGAGACAGGGGTGTAAGACTTCTCTGGACTCCAAGGCATAGTGGCCGAAGTGCCACCTCATCTTCATAACCAAATGCCCTGCGAGTCAGAGGACAGTAAAGCCATAGCTGGTGTCATGGAAAAAGAAGGCATTTACTAGAATCAATGAGTGTGCACCAGAGAATTTGAGCTTAATTATACCTTTTATAAATCAGATTTTAAGGGAAACAGCAAGTGGCTGTGCTTTGTATGATTAACCCTCGTCTAGTACAATTGATCCAAAGGATACACTTGCCCAAATCAATAAGCCATTGTCTAACTGAGGGAGCGGCCTCTGCAGCAGTGCATACTGAGCCATTCTGAGCAGCCAGCGAACTGGGTTAGGTGGCCAGACTGAGCTAGAAGCCTGTTGGCGGACTTTGAAAATGAAGTCAGCATGACTAACGGAAGAGATGCCTCAACTGATAAAACATAAGCATAAGCACATGAGTTCAGACCCCCAGAATCCCCACAAAACAACAACAGCTCAGGAATGGTGCTGCACAGCTGGAATTCCAGTAGTGGGGAAGCGAGGCAGACAGATGGCTGGGACTGGCTGACCAGCCAACCTGGTCCCGTAAGTGAGTGTCAGACCAATACTTATGGCAGATGGTGTTCCTAAGAAATGACACCCAAGGTGTCTCTGGCCTCTTCATGTACATGCAAACATGTGCACAGGTGGACTCTCTCTCTCTCTCTCTCTCTCTCTCTCTCTCTCTCTCTCTCTCTCTCTCTCACACACACACACACACACACACACACACAGAGAGAGAGAGAGAGAGACATAAATAAAGATTTAATTTTAAACTAAAAAAATCACATTGAGATGTAACAAGAATAAATTAATAAAAATAAAAAATAAAAATAAATAAATTAAAAAGAAAAAAAAATGTTTGAGTCCTCCTGAGCTCAGCACGGGTCAGCTAAGTTTGAGAGCTCTCCAAGAGGGGAAACCATGGCTGAGCTCCCTTCCCAGAGCCCAGGCAGGCTGGAAGAGACAGGCCACAGCAGCTAGATCTCTACTTTCAAACCTCTCTCGATGTTTTCTTTCTTATGATTTCTGAGCTTTGGCTTTGATTGACACATAATTGCATACACTTAGAGGGTGTGCTGAGATGTTTTGATGCCCGTGTACACTGTGTAGTGATAATCGGGTAATTAGCATATCTATCATTTCAAATGTTTATCATTTCTTTGTTGCAAGGACATTATCCCACATCCTCACTTCTAGCTGTTTTGAAATATATGTCACCCTGAGTTAACTATAGTCACTCTGCTGGGCAGTAGACGCAAGCCTATCCTTCCTATCTACTTGTGACATTGCACCCTCTGACCCCATTCTCCCATGTTCCTTCACTCCTATTCCCCACAGGCCCTGGTAAGCATATTCTATTCTCAAGTCCTATTAGAGAAACATCTTCGGCATTTTTACCACGACCACCACAGCTATATACATTCCCGCTAGCCATTCTGTTCTCCTTCCTCAGAGAGGTCTCACGCAGTTCACACAGTAAGATGTGGAAAATACCCCAGAGATGCTCCAAGGGCACTCCAACAGGAGGTGGAACGCCCAGTTGGAAGGAATCCACTTCAGAATACATTGTTTGGGAGAGGCCAGGCATAGCTGATGTCACACCACCAGTGTGAGAAGGGCTTTGGGGACAGAGTGTAAGGGGGCTTAGCCTTTGCCCCTGCCTTGGCTCATTCTGTGATCTTGAGCAATTGAGTTAACCTATTTGGACATCTGTTTATAGATTTGCAGAATGAGGAGGCTGGATTGGATGGCATCCAAGCTTACTTGCAGCACTAACACTCTAAATTCTGTGGTTCTACCAGCCCATGGCTATTTATACATCAGACTTTCTCGAAACACCCAAACGGTGTTAGCAGCCTTGGCAGGCATGTCAATAATATTTTATTTATTGTGTTACTATGAAAGAAATAGATGGTTTATCTTCTCTTGGTACAATTTGTACTTCCATACAATTCTACATGCACAGCAGCTCTCTCCTCCTCTCAACTCACAAAGAACTTGATGCCTCTTAATGCTTTAGCACATTTTACTATAGCTATAGTATGATTATTCATAAAAATGTCTTATTGCCCAGGACAGGTGCTCAGGATGTTCTTGTTTATTTCCTTGACTAACAATTGAGGAAAATGTGGAACGCAAGAGGAGCTTTTCTATGGGGCTCTTACTTCTGTGCCTTCTCCAACTCTCCAACTCTCCAACTTTCAATAAGGGAGCCCGCCTCATGGCAAAAGACCCCAGATGTAATAGCTAGACTATCTGCGAGCCGTGGGAAGCAAACAAGGAGAGCGGCTGCTAGAACTTTCAGGGGAAAGGGGACAGCAAGAGCTCCTGCCCAGACACTGGCTCCAGGCTTGAAATGACATATAGTTATGCAAAAATGGAACAGTGCAGTGAGCCAAAGGACTGATGTCAAACAGCAAGCATTCTTCAGCTGAAAAAAATGAACCCGAAGAAAGAAGAGGAGGAGAAGAGAGAGGTAGAGAGAGAGGCAGACAGAGAGAGAGGAAGAAAGAAAGAAAGAAAGAAAGAAAGGAGAGGAGAGCTCCAGCACCATGTCAGTCAAGGAGATATTCTCTGGGCTGTACTTTGTAGTCAGTCATATTTTCTAATAAATCATCCTGCAAGAAATGTTAAGCAAGGGCTCGGTTTTATTTCAACAGGTTTCCATGGCCCTTTTAACATGGGGGGAGAGGCGGGGCTGCCCTTTTTTTTTTTTTCCATTTCCAAAAGCAAAGAGGCTCCCACCCACAACCAATTCTCCTACCAATGTTCTGGGTCCTTATTATTAGTCAACTTCCAACTGTCACTGTGTCCTAACACTGGCACACCACTGCTCTACCTTCTGGCTTCACTCCCCAACAGCACCTCTAAAGGACATTGGCTTCCTTTGTCACCAGTGATCCCTGAGCTTGCTGGGGTCAAGAACCTTCTATTCCTCTCCTCCTGCTGCTACTCAGGCCCACTGCCTGCTTCCCTCTCCATCTCAGCAACCCTCTACAGCACCGCCTCACTACAACACTGCACTGCGTTCCAGAGACCCCTCTCCCACTGCTAATGTCTGTCCTAGAAGCACGCCACCCAAGCACCTGCTGGTCTTGATTTCCCGGGGCTAAAGTTTTGTTTCTGTTAACTTGCAAGCTCATTTTTACTTCTCTCCCATCTTCATCCACATTTAAACAGTGACTGAATTCAAAATTTGAGACAAGAGAAAGAAGTTTAACTCAACAGAGGTCAGGGAGGGTGGGTGGCTGAAGAGGCCATTCAAGGGCCTGCCAGCATAGGGCAGATGGTAGACATTGACCCAAGACTGTCTTGGACACACAGTGGATGCCAGAGCAGTGGCTAGCTACTTTCCCAGCAACTTCCAAAAGGTACAGACAGACACACAGACACACAGACACACAGACAGACAACCACACGGTCCAGGGCTACTTGTTATTGGCTGAAAAAACTCACACAGTAAACTCTCTTGGCATAGTAGTAAAATGGGAGGCTATTAAGGACTCGGAGGTCTTTGGAGGGTGCCAAGAAGCCCGTGAGGCACAGTCCTGGGATGCTGAAACAGCCTGGAAAGGCCAGCCTTCCAGGAGACGTAAGCCAAGTCCACATCCCCAGGCTGCTAACGCCTCCAGTTTTCGGAGTGACAGGAACACAGTGTTCCACTGGTGGCTGCACCCTTGAGCCACTACTCACCAATCACAACTTGGAACATCAAGCTCCAGGGTGCGACTAGCTCCGGCGAGGTCTCTCTTTCACCTCTTTGCTAGGCTTTTGTTTTTCTACCAAAACCCCAGTTGACACTACGGAAGCAAGAATCACTTCGGGTTTCATCATTCGAGTCACTTGGTGTGCCACATATTGGCAATGCCACACGGAGAAGCCAGCTCAACTGCGCCAGTAGGCTGTTTGTTTATTCATCCGTCTCGATGACTGGCATGTGTTCAGGTTGTCACACAGGTCTTCTACAGAACATCTGGCCTGTTGTTTATCTTCCCAGCTTTGTGACAGTTGGCAGCCATCTATCTTTGGCTCCCTTTAACCTCCCACAAGAAGTCTGACCTTTCGTCGGGTGTTTCTTCTTTCTGTGGTGTGGAAATCAATTCGAAAGGAACTTACATGGCTGTGCTGCTCGCTGCCTTTTGTCACCTGTCCAGTCACCTGCACATCCGTTCTTGCCCTGTCAATGTCCTCTTCTCCACCAAAATTTCCAAGGATTACTTTAACTACAACAACAAGTAATGTCCCAGCAGGATTTCGCTAAGACAAGGGTCTCTTTTTCCTTGTGAGGCAGTTTATATTTTGGCAATGAACCCAGTTTTCAATTTACCTTCTGGACTGACAACAAGGAATCACCACGGGTTTCTCACAGACTGATCCACTCTTTACTCCTTCCCTAATTCTCCTACTGCGTTCCCTAATCTCTCTAGTTTGTCTTTTCCATCGAGTCATTTTCGCCTTCTAAGGTGCAGCCCAGAACTTTCAGGAAACGTCTGTGCTCTAATGTCCTCTTCTCTCTGTAGTGTGTTTTTCCGCTTTGCTTCTACCCAGATGCTTCTGGTATCCACCTAATTCCTAATCCCACCCTCCCTCAGACACACACAGTGACGACAGTGGGGGGAAGGGTGATGGTGACAGCAGTGCGCTAACATTTGTTAAACGTTAACGAGACACGTCTTACGTGTGAGACTCACCAGGTCTTCCATCTGCATCATGTTTTAGGCTTTCTGAGCCTTTACTAAAGTGGGCAGAAACTTAAACAGCCAAGCAGACTGATGCTGATGTTCCTACCTGTCCTGTGGCCTGCGTCCCTTTACCTACAACTCCCAAGTGGTCATTATTATAATTCTGGACCTGACATTTGACTTGCCTTTAAATCAAGAAGTCATATTTTTTTTTAATTCCATGTTTTTTTATAAAGATCTCTGAATTCCCAGTGGAAGATAAAGAGAAGAGCGATTTTGGGATAAAATGGTATGCGTTTGATTTGTGTCTCCACAAATTATGCTCCCTACTTAACGAGGGATTTACATTCCAATAGATTTATAGCAAATTGAAAATATCATTAGGTAGCAAATGCGTTTGGTACACTTAGCCACCAAATGTCCCCGTTAGCTACACAGCAGCCTGTGTTTCTCTTCCCCTGACGATGGCAGGGTCACTGGGCCCTGGGGCTCGTTACCACCTGCTGAAGGCCTGTCGCTCTTGAATCACCATAATGTATAAGATTATAAGCCAAACTACCATGAAGTCGGTGGCTTCCAAACACTCTGTGATCCTAGGTGTGTTTTCTCATGAGTTGGTGCCTCAGTTTCCCTGTGTGTGATAAAGCTCAGGTGTTGCCAATCACATGACATGATCTGTGCAAAAATCCCCGTGCTCAGTACTAGCAGACATGACACAAACATCTCCTCCTTCCGGCGATTGTGTCTGTTCCCAGGGTAACAGGAGGGTAGGAAAAGTACAGATTTCCTTGTCATCATACCTTCTTAATGCAAGTTCTTTCCCAGAAACCACAGGAAATCTCACCACATTACAAAATGCAAAGAAAAAAGAAATACCACGTCTACAGCACACCAGAGGACAATTATAATAAAAGGAACTAGCAACTGCTCTCTTTCCTGCCCCAAACCACAGATCAGACTCTTACCTCATCTTATACTTCTCCAGCATTACTCTATCTGAAAACTTACAGTATTTTGTCTCCTGACTTTCTTACCAGGCTCAATGTCTTTTTGGCTTGAGAACACGCAATAGTGGTAGACACTAGGGCAAGATAATAGGCTGGACCTGAGACGTCAACATCACCTGGAAACTAGCTGGAAACACAGAATCAATAAGCCAACTGTTTACCAGTGACATCCTTAACTGCCCCCATCCTTTCTAGTCACCCACTTAGTAACTGTAGGTAGAGGTTGCTGCTTTCTCCAACAGGGACCTGAGCTCAATCTCTAGAACCCACATTAAAAAGCCAGCATGGTGGTCCACACCTATAAATCCCAACACTAGGAAGATAAAGACAAGAGACCCTTGGGGGAGCGACTCTCGGATAAGCTAGCCTAGCTTGACTTTTTTTTTTTAACATTATTTTATTCACTTTACATCCTGGTCACAGCCTCATCCTTCCTTTCCTCCCAGTCCCACTCTCTCACCCTCTCTCCCATTCACACTTCTCTATTCCTCAGAAAAAGGAATCCTCTCTTCCCATACATCCCAGATGATCAAATCACATCAGGACTGAGCATGTCCTCTTCCCCTGTGGTCTGGCAAGGCAGTCCCAGCGGGGAGAAGGGATCAAAAAGCTGGCATCAGAGTCCATGTCAGATACAGCTTCTGTTCCCTTTACTAGAGGACCCACATGAAGCCTGGGCTGCCCATTGACTATATCCGTGTAGGGGCCCTGGGTCCAGTCTATGCATGGGAGAGAGCTTGTCTTAAACACGCACATACCAAAAATGAATAGGAGGAAGGAAGGAAGGAAGGAAGGAAGGAAGGAAGGAAGGAAGGAAGGAAGGAAGAGAGAGAAGGAGGGAGGGGGAGAGAGTGGGGGGGAAGAGAGAGAGAGAGAGAGAGAGAGAGAGAATTAACTGTGAGGTCTTACTCCAACCCACTAAATCAGAAAGTCTGTATGTGGAGCCCTGAAACTTGTGTTTTAAGAAGTCCTCCAAATATGGTGGAATACAGTCCAGGAGATGTGCGCACACATATATACATACATACATACGTACGAACATACGTACATACATACATGTATGTGCACACATGCACACACACACCTGAACACATGTATGCCAGCACACATATGAGCACACATGCACTTATACCACACACAAAGAGACACTGAGGGGGGAAAAGGCCCTTTAGGTGAGATCCTGGTGATGGCTCACATTTTTGAATACCTGGCTGAGACAATACAATATGGCCCAGCCCAGAGTCCAGTCCCCAGAGGTACATCGCCAGTAGCTTTATACGTAAGGTCATGGAATTGTCTCACTACACAGCTCCTTACAAAGAAACATTCTTCCCACACAGCCTTCCTCACATCTGCCCCTCTGCTCTGGCCTACACTAGACAGACAACTGAGTGAGACCTGTCATCACATGAACAGATGTCCCCTACATGATGCTCTCTGCTCACCCTGGGATGTGAAGGACATCCAACATGCACCTGGTTCCTTCAGAGTAGAACACGGAAAGGTGTGAGCGTAGCACCCACACTTTCCCAGGTGGAGCTGTGTCTCCCACAGCCCTGTGAGCTCTGATAGGCAGGCAGCTGGGCCAGAGTTCTCCTAATCCAGCAGAAATATGGGAGAGTCCAGAGCTTAGAATTCAAGCTATAATTAACAGCCCCAGAAATACATGCCCAGAACCCTTATCTCTGCATAGGAAACACTCCTTGGCAAAGTAAAATGCTTTCAATATGTGTGCCTTCTCCAAAATTCATGCTGAGACTCAACCTCACCACCAAAAAAAATTAAAAATAAAAAAAATCCAACTATCTTTAGTGTGGTGATATTGAGGGGAAAGGCGTCTGTGGGGGCGGGGGGTAGGTTGAATCGTGGAAACTGCTCCCGCACTAACAATCATTAACAAGATTAAAGCACGGAGTCTGCACCAGACGAGGTCCTGGAGTTGAAGGAGAAATGGCCACAGGCCTCCACCCCTAACCCAGAAACTAGCTCCAACTGCTAATCGCTTGCCAGTGAAAGTATAATTTTTTTCAAGGGAGTCTCACTGGGAAAACAAATTACTCTTTAAGGGTAAGATGCATAGCCAGCAACTGATGGCCAAAGGAAACAAACTCAGTGGCATCTTTGGAGGTTCCCTTAATATGTCGGGGCTTTTTTATTTTCTTTTTACACATTTTTTGTCTCTTTTTTACCCTACAGGTCCTTTGCATACAGTTTCCAATTTTGTGTTTTTATGGGATTCCTGAGTGTGCAAACGAGTCAGTCTCTTCAGCTATTATCTGTTTCGTGTGCCTTTTCTTGGGCTTTTTACCTTCTGCGTGTTTATATGGTCCTATTTCAGTGTGTTGGGTTTTGCTTTATCTTATTGTATTTTACTGTATCTATTTTATTATAATCCCTTTGAAGCCTGTTTGTGTAAAAATATATTATAATTTCGGGTGCCTTTTCTAATCACTCACTCTAGACCCATTGATATATTCAGAAAGCTTTCAGCACTAGGACTGGGCAGCTATTCACCTATTATAACCCTCTATGCTAGTCTGGCTACTTCCCAGCCACCTGCCCCGAATTACTTGACATACTGGTCCTGCCTGGGCTGCTTCTGCACCATCAGGTCAGTCCTCATGGCCATGTCCTTTCTCCCCCTCTTCTTCTTTTTTCTCTCTCCTTTATGTTGTAGCCCCTACCTGAGACCCCAAGTCCAGGAATGGAAGTCCAGCCTCTTTATTAATCAATCGGAGATTTGGGGGAGCAATGCTTATATAACACCAATCAATGATCAGGACAGTGCCCATGTCCAGAATGTGACCAGATTTCAGGGCACAGAAATCAGCATCAGACCAAAATTCCCAACATGTTTGTTTTCTGGTAAGAGACAGAAACAAGGTAGATCTGGAAGGGAGAAAATATGGAAAGGAACCAGGAGGAGTAGAGGGAACTGTAATCAAGATATAGTATGTGAGGGGAAAATCTATTTTAAATAAAAGAAAATAATTTTTTAAAAAAACAAGATTAAGATTTTGTAAATAGGTTTGGTCTCTCATCCTTCTTTCTATGCCATGTGAATACAGAGCTAGAAGACCCACAATGAATCTTAATACTCTGATACAGACTCCAAATCCCCCAGAGCTGAGAAAATAATGACTCCATTTATGGTGTTCTGTCATAGCAGCACAAATGGACTACAACATGAAGATGGCAGATGCCCTTTCACCCTAAATACAGTGACTCAACTGTCAACAGCCATACATGCCTTCCTGCATCTAAGATGAGCTTTTAAAGCCATATCTTCATCTTCTTCAACCACTGCAGCATCCATCTGACCCATCTGCATAACACAAGGCCTTACCTCGCCACATCTAGAAGGAAACAGCAATCCCTACTCACAGTCACTAAGTGTGTAGCTCAGAAGACTACACGTGCAGCTAGAAAGGATGAAGTGGTCCAAGACTCCAAGAGGATTGTGGGAATGCTCCTGTTGTCTTAGTTCTGGGAGAAGTCAGAGCATTGCGTCAGGAAACTTGGGCACTAAAATACAATCCGACAGTAAAGCTGACAGTCTTTCCCCTGGCACCATCATTTCTCATTCACGGAGAGTCTCTGTCTTAGCCCCTTTCTCTTTGTTTTTGTTTTTGTTTTGTTTTTGTGTTTTTTTTTTTTTTTTTTTCTTCTGGCCCTATGAGCCACCAGAATCCTCCCAGGTGATTAAGTGACCCTAAGCATGTTTCTCTGACCTGGGAGCAACCAGATGGGAAGTCCATTATTGGAACCCTGCACCGCTTCCAACTCCCCACAAAGATCCCCTCACAGAGCTCTTTCATCAGTCACCACCATAACCTTCCACCAAGTTTGACAAAAGCACACTGAAAAGCCTGAGAGCAGGACCTGCCTTCAAACAGCACTTGCAGCACTCTAAGTCAGCTCTTCAACTCAGCCTCTGAACTTGTCTCCTAGAAACCTATACAGCATATATTTTTTTAAATAGCAACAATTTTCAGAGGGTGACTCGCTGTCTGCCAAGTGTCACCTACACAGCCCGTGCTCCTGTTGTCTGTCGCCGGATGGGTCTCTGCCCGTTTGATCATAATTAGCAAGTATTTGGTGTTCTCCACGGAGGTCCCATCTCGACCCCAGATGCTCCCTGTAGGCTCTCTAAAATTATGTGTGGGCTTCAGGACCACGTTTCAGCTCCTGAGCCATCACACCATGAGCTGTGACACTGGTTGTTTTTTAAAAACTTTGTTTTGGTTGTGAGTTTATTATTTTGAAACAGCAAAAAAGATAAGAACTAGGAGAAAATTAAGACATCAAAAGCAAGATCAAGTTCTATCCAGGTGTCTAATCATCCAGAGAATCATGTTACTCTAATGATGATCCAAGTCTTTCTTGCTGTAATTCAGTCATATTTTCTATCACTGTTTTGTATAGTGGAGCCAAGAATGATCTTTGAGTCACTTTTGTTTGTTTGTTTTTTAATGTTTGTTTTTCAAGACAGGGTTTCTCTGTGTAGCCCTGCTTATCCTGGAACTCACTTTGTAGACCAGGCTGGCCTTGAACTCAGAGTGAACCACCTGCCTCTGCCTCAAGAGTGTTAGGATTAAAGGTGTGCACCACCACCGTGGAGCTTTGAGTCACATTTAAGATTTAATTCCCAGCTTTTTTACATTTCTCTGTGCCCCAGTCACAGAGTAAATCACAGCCAGAGTTTGAATTTGGCTGCTGTGGCCAAACCAGTTCAGAGATTCCAGCTGTTTGTCTTTTAGGATTCAAGGATCTTCTTGCGCTCTCTCTCTCTCTCTCTCTCTCTCTCTCTCTCTCTCTCTCTCTCTCTCTCTCTCTCTCTCTCTCTCTCTCTCTCTCTCTCTCTCTCTCTCTCTCTCTCTCTCTCTCTTCTCTTCTCTTCATCCTATATCAGTAAAACTCACCAGACACCAATGAGAGAGCTCAACGGGCCATGTTCCCAGCACAGAATCACAGAATAGCCCACAGAGGGGCAGCAAAGGAAATTTGACTTCAAGAATTATTAGACACAGACTTGCAATGACTAGAAGTGCAAGCTTAGGGCTGGCACCAAAGAAGCCTTGCTTGTAGCTAATAATTGGTTTCATGGGCACCCACAGCACCCAGGTGCTTCAGAACACCTGATGCTCCATAGAATGGCTCCTGTTGTGAGGGGGAGTGAAGGGGGGAGAATGGGAAGTCAAATTTACAGTCACAGAATCACAAGTGACAAATATAGGATCGGTGTTATTTGGGCCCCAATCTTAGCTCAAGCACATGTCTTTCCCAATGCTCTGCTTATTATCTGATCACACCCCCAAAGTCAAGGCTGGTTGAACTAACTCCCTCTTGCCTCACCCGAAGGCCTTTTCAGGAGTGCAGACTGCACAGTCTCCTTCCAAACAGAAGGATGACTCCATGGCTCACCTGCCCACCTCCCTCTCAGCCTTTTACCTGTTCACCCGTGTTTATTCAGCAAGTGAAGAGCATAATTGATATTTACAAAAGGTTTTCCAGGTCACAGAAGCGCTTCCATAATGTGGCTCAAGTGAGCACAGACAAATGAATGGAAGTCTACTAAGTCCTAGTCTGTGGGGTTTCCCCCCCCATCTTTGCCTCACTGTCTATGGCCCCACAAAAGTGCTATCTGCATTAAAAATAAAACTCTATATTAGTGGATAGTAACAAAGACAAATTAAAATCCAGATAGTTTCTCCTATACTAACTTGAGTTTTTTGGGGGTGTTGTTGTTGTTGTTTTGGGTTTTTGGTTTTGGTTTTGGTTTTGGTTTTTCAAGACTGGGTTTCTCTGTGTAGCCCTGGCTGTCCTGGACTCACTTTGTAAACCAGGCTGGCCTTGAACTCACAACGATCCGCCTGCCTCTGCCTCCCGAGTGCTGGGATTACAGGTGTGCGCCACCACACCTGACCTTTGAGATGTTTTAAGTATATCCAAACATTAAAAGATTGGCTCTAGGACCCACCCAGGCCATCTGATCCCCGTGGATACCAAAGTCTATGTCCAAGCCCCTTATATAAAATGACAGTATTTGCATACAGGCCCCACATCTCCTTCCATACACTTAAATCCATCTTGAAGTGTCATATTATACTTAACACAACACAGTACTATATAATTTACTATACTATACTGTTAAGGGAATGATAAAAAATAAATAAAAATAAAGTAACTACATTTATTTGGATCTCCTGACACAGACCCACAGACACACAGAAAGACCATCATCTTTTCACACCATGATGGAGCAACAACTTGTAAAACACCCCCACCCCCCACCCCCCGCTTTGAATTTAACAAGTGGTCTCCAAATACCACTTGTTAAAATATGACCGGCAGACTGTTCCATAAGGTTTCCATATAATACTGGACTTGAAAATGACATGTGTCTCTGTGGCTAAAGTGACCACAATAACCATTTCTTTCAAACCCACAGAACGTTGTACTGAAAGGTTCAGGACCTTAGCTTCCTTGTCACTCCCCGTGAATAGACTGGAGAGCAGAGGAAAAATAGAGATATTTTTAAGGGCTTGTCAACATGAGCTCCAAGTTGTTCCTTCCTGGTGGCCTTTGAAACCAAGCCAGCTGCTCAAGCAGAAGAAAACCATTGGCTTCTCACTGGGGCCTATGGTTCAGGCCACGTGGTGGGTGCTTTTTTTTTTTTTTTTTTTTTTTTTTTTTTTTTTTTTTTTTTTTTTTTTTTTTTCTTTTCTGTTCAGAGGCAAGGGCTACGCTGACATCAATGGCATGAAAGAAACCTTATTCATAGGAAGCATCCAAAATAGAAACGTTGCTGTAAAAGTAATTAGACTTGAGTTTAAGCAGATCAGTTCCTCATTAAGGGTCTCCCTCAAAGGCTTTTTACAGGCTTACCGCTTGACTCTAATCCCCAGTGTCAGCTGTGCACAGTAGCAACACAGAGACGTTCATTCACACACTGAGAATCCTGTACTTGGGCTTCCCCAGTAGGGCACAGTAAAGATTTCACTGTGCACAAGTATAAATAACCTGCTTGTCGCCACCACCAACCCCTCAGCTAAAATGGAGACCCTGAAGATCAAAGTCAGCTGTTACACAGATTTCTATTTCTAGAAGAAAACTCTAGCCGTAAGTGGGTGTTGGGCTGGCTATTCTCACCAGCCTAGTGCACCCCGAAACCCTTCCCCACCAGCACTCCTAGCCTGGGGTGCCCTCAAAACCCTTCCGCATCAGCACTCCTAGCTCGGGGCACCCCGAAACCCTTCCGCATCAGCACTCCTAGCCTGGGGCACCCCAAAACCCTTCCCCATCAGCAGGCCTGTAATCTTCAGCACTTTGTAGATACTTGCTATGTACCATACTCTGTCCCAGCTTAGAAGAAACAGACATTTGAGACACATGTCACTCATGGTCTTGCCCATGTGTCTGCCTGGGCACTCCCGTGCAGCTGTGTGACACACGGTGCTGAGGCACAGGCAGCAGCAGGTCCAGACTCCATCCAGAACCACAGAGCTAGAAGCAAGGTCCGAAGTGCTAAGCACTAACCAAGAGTCTTTACAAGGTTTTATGATCTTTACACAATCATCATATGGTTCTTAAACAGAGAGAGGTTAAAATCGCAGACTCCTAGCTATGCCCTCCCACGGTGGTTAAAAACCAAACTCGGAACTGGAGAGCAACAGCCCTGTCCCCTAAGGGAAGGGACAGACACCCATTCTTCCTGAAGCCTTCCTTTGTCTGTTGGTTTCGGTAAAGGGACACATGATAACATATGTGAAATACACGCCGTCCAACTAGGCCTCTGTTTCCTCATCTGAGACCCCGATAAAGGTGCAGGCTGTGTCCCCTTTTCTCAAATGTTTGGAATCAGAAAAAGGAATTTTTAGGAGGAAGGAGAGGTGGGGGCAGGCCTGGGTCTCACTATGTAGCTCCAGGTGACCTTGAACTCACCAAAAATACATTTTATTTTGGATTGTTTTTACATTTAACTTTTGCAAATGTATATTGATTCATACTGGGAGAGGATACAAGTCAACCTACGAAGCTTCAGTTACATCACACACAATGTCTGTCACTGCTATGGCTTGTCACCCAAGGTCCAGTGTAGAATTTTTCATATGTGATATCAAACCAGTGCTCCAAAAGTTCTAGATTTTGGAGCGCTGTGAGTTCCAGAGGTTTAGATTAGACACGTTCAACCTGCAATAATTTTACTGAGGGCACAGGATCAACAGGAGAGTAGGAAACGAGGCATCAGAGAACATAGGTCTGCTTAGGGACAAAACTGGGTGGTTGGTAACTACTTCTGTGGTTATAGAAGTCGGTGGTGGGATTAAACTAATGGGCTAAGAAGTCAAGAAAGAATCTCACAGAATTCGCAGCAGCCTGGCTTTTCACTGAAAGAGCCCCCAAATACCATGAAACGTAGGGACTTAGCCAGAAGACAACAATGTTTTTCTAAATGAGGCTGTGGAGAGAACTTGCAAGTGCCCTGAAATGTACATGCCCAGCAAGGAGACAACAGTGCACTTTGAAATTGGACACTGGGAGCTACAAAAAACAAAAGAGGATAATTTGTGGCTTCCTGACGGAAGGTGAGCAAGGGCTGACATTTTGAAATGAACAGTTTTAACAAGTCTGTGAAGTAGACATAAGCATTCTGTACCTAACACTAGTCAAGTATATAAGAATCTGCGTTCAGTTTACTATTCTCAGTTAACAAACAGACCTTTGTGAAGTGGAGCATTGAGGCAGGGTCTCTCTACAAAGCCATGGCTGTTCTAGAACTCACCATGTAGGTCGGCCTAGCCTCAAGCTCACAGAGTAATGTCTGCCTCTGCCTTCCAAGTGCTAGAATTAAGGTGGGCATCACCACGCCCAGTGACATTTATATCCTTAAGGAATCTACCTAATCTATAATTTTGTTTGCAAAATCCTTACCCAAACTGGGATTTCCCAGGGGGCATTTAGTGCATAGGCCAAATGAGGCTAGTAAACTTAGCAACTTAAAAAACAGGCACCCCCAGTTAAATCTGGATTTTAGATAATATAGACATCAGCATAATATGCCCCTATGCAATACTTGGCAACTTTAACAAAACATGATTGTTTGACCTAAGCTCTAGACTTTAATGCAATTGCCTTGGAGGAAAAAAGTAAACTGATTACTCATAAATTTATCATGAGTAAAAAAATATTCAATAAAATTGCACGTGGCAGGTAAAAATATTTAAACCAGCCCAATCGCTGCAGTCAAATTAAACCTGAGCCTTTTTGCTTTCCTTTGTTTCAAACAGTAGGCAGGTCGGGATTTCCCTTTCTGTGTGGGGAGATGCCAGATGATCTGTGGCATGCTCGTGCGCCCGTGCCGTGCTCACACAAAAGAGATAAGTGGAGGAAAAGCTAAGCTAAGAGAAATAAGTTGTCCAGCAGGAGCCAGAGTTCATTCTGTAATCGAGGCACAAGGTTCAACCTCACATTCCCAAGGAAGAAGCGCTGGCCCTGTGAGCGCCTGCTGCTGAGTTCCCAGGGAGCAAGCTCAGCTCCCTCCCTCACACCTCCTTTCATGCTCTTAATTCTCTCTATCTTAAGACTGGCAAAATGGTTTTCGCTCTAAATTCAAATATGCTTTGAGAGTGTCAACTTTTTTTTCTTTTTTCATCTTTGAACTGCCAGGTCTCCCTGGAGAAAGATTAAGTATTTCTTTGGACATTTTCTAGTTTTGTTTCGTTGTTGTTATTATTATTTTTGGGTTTTTTGGTTTTGAGGGTTTTTTGGTGTTTTGTTTGTTTGTGTTTGTTTGTTTGTTTGTTTGTTTCAGGACCCTTCACTATGCTGCTGTATCTATACAGTTTTAAGTTTCTTGCCATTGCTGCTGTTGCTCCTTCATCTGTAGCTTTTCCCAGATCGGTAGGGCACAGTAATTAGGGTATACTTCACTGGGAGTGAAAGCGCTGAAGTGATCAAAGGGAAACTAAATACAGGGTGTCGGGCAGAACATCAGACTTGAACCCGGAAGCCAGGACCTACGCTCCCGCCTTGCACGCACTCGCTGTGTGGCACCAGACAATTCCACCTCTAAACGGGACCTCGACTCTGTGAAGTCCAGAATCCTGTGCTTCGCCATCTAATCAGCTGCACTCAGACCTTTTCTCGCCTTTCGCTGGTTGGTGTTTTCAGCTACTTCCTCTCTCCTTTCTGGAAACAAGTTGTTCAGATGACGCACACTCACCTCTCTCTCCCCATGCTGTCCTTCGTGACCACTTTGAAAATAGCTGTCAAGCAGCTCAAAAGGTCAAGAGGTGCATGCCCAAGGACAGAAAGTGGATCTACACCGCCAGCCCTCTCAAGAGAGGAGCCACAGTGCTGGGAGGAAAAGAGCGGAGAAGCTGTGGTGACAACTTGGGCTTTGGCCTCTGAAAACCACTTAACTTGGAAACTCCAAGTTGGTGCAGATCTGGTGGGAAGGTCAGGACACTGCGTCCTGTAAAGGAAAAGGAACAGCCCAAGAAGACATACGGAATGGCTTCAATGCCACCCTTCAACGCAGGGGTCTGGCTGAAGGTTTGTCACAGTGTACTATACTACAAGATCATAATTTGAGATCAGCTTTCTCTGGGGCCACCAGTAGTACCCCAAGTCCATGTAACTGAGAGACCAGGGACCAATACTCAAGTCTGGAGACCCCACACTAGCCCACCCAACACTTCCTATCTATGAACAACTCCACAGGCTGAGCCTTTTAGAGGAAAAAAAAATTTTTAAAGACCATGCCAGGCGTGGTGGCGCACACCTTTAATCCCAGTATTCAGGAGGTAGAGGCAGGTGGATTTCTGTGAGTTCAAGGGCAGCCTGGTCTACAAAGTGAGTCCAGGACAGCCAGGGCTATTGCACAGAGAAACCCTGTCTCAAAAAGCCAAAAAAGACCAAGAGAATCTTTTTTTCTCAAGTTTCTGAGTAAAAAAAAATCTTGAGGAATGATAACATCTCATACACAGTGTGTCCTTAGAGTAGTCATGACTCTTCTGGTTGACGTTATGACGTGTGGTGAATCTTCAACTGATTTATTAAACAATCTCTAGGCCTAGAATGACCATGCCACCTCCACCTTGGTATCCACCCCAAACCAACCCCTCACCCATAGCAACGACTAGGAAAGGTCAAAGGTTCCTCTTTGTTGTTGTTGGTTTTGTTGTTTGTTTGTTTGTTTTTGTTGTGCTTTTTGTTTTTGTTTTTGTTTTTCAAGACAGGGTTTCTCCGTATAGCCTTGGCTGTCTTGGACTCACTTTGTAGATCAGGCTGGCCTCAAACTCACCGCAATCTACCTGCATCTGCCTCCCGAGTGCTGGGACTAAAGGCGTGCGCCACCACTGCCCGGCAGTTCCTTTTTTTTATAACGATTTTGGTCCAGCACTTAGAGAAGCTGGATTGCTGTGAGTTCAAAGCCAGCCTGGTCTGCAAAGCTAGTCTAGGACAGCCAAGGCTACACAGAGAAAGCCTGTCTCAGAAAACAAAAACAAAAACAAAAACGAAGAAGAAGAAGATGATGATGATGATGATTTTGGCAGTAGAGGGGAGCAGGGGAGAAGACAGAGAGCAAGGGAGCTGGACAGGAGACGGGACTCATCAGTCATTCTCAGGTGATGTCCTTGATGAGTGATCTGCCTATGTGCAACCTGTCCACCCTGACCATCATAAAGAAGGCACAACATCTCCTAAATAAAGAATGTCTAAGGCTTTTGTTAACAAGAAAGAATGATACTTTAATTACTTTTCTACTGCTACAACAAAACACATGGCCAAGGCAATTTACAGAAGAAAGCATTTAATCTGGAAACTCATGGTTCCAGAAGGTTACAGTTCATGACCATTATGGTGAGGAGCATGGCTGGAGCAGCAGCTGAGAGTGCACGTCTGATCCCCAAACAACAGGAGGGAGGAGGAGGAGGAGGAGGAGGAGAGAGAGAGAGAGAGAGAGAGAGAGAGAGAGAGAGAGAGAGAGAGAGAGAGCACTAACTGGGAGTGGTATGGGGCTTTGAAACCTCAAAGCCCATCCCCAGTGACATGATCTCCTAAATCCTTTCCAAACAGTCCCACCAACTGAGCACCAAGCACTCAAATACATGAGCCTGTGGGACCCATTTATACTTAATCCACCACAATTGAAAGTCCCACAATGCTTTAGAGATGAAAAAGGTGGAAAATCTCATATGAGAAATACGAAAAAGGCAAGTACAAGCACAAAGGAAAACTTCGTGGGTCTTAGCTCCATGATTGTGTGTGTGTGTGTGTGTGTGTGTGTGTGTGTGTGTACACTCCAGATATAACCGGAAACTATAATCCAGGAGGCATAGTTGGAGAGTAAGAACAACCAGAGAATCCACTTAATATGAAAAGAACAAATAAACATCAATTGCCCATTCATTAGATAAATGTTCATTGAGTACGCTCTAGGTCACAGGCCTCGGGGCACATGGAAAACAGAAAATGCCATGAAAGGATTTACAGGAGCCGACTAGGACCTCGAGGCCAAGGTGTCGGGAGATCAGCATCTTTGACCACACATATGTATGTGGGGGCCCTGTACAAAAGTGGCCCCCTTCGGGTCTGGAATCCTGAGGGAGACTCCTTAAAAAGATAATGAAGGAAGTGAGAGAGGACACAGCTAAGACTATGACCAAGTGCCGGATGTGAAGACCTTCCTGCACATATCTGAGCACTAGAAATGTATCCTTGGGGTCTCCAGGAAGCCACTGAAGGTCTTGGGAGCCATGCTCTGACCCCAGCCACACACACACAAATGAACTTGCAGCAAACACTTGGACACAGGTTCCTATCTGACCCCAGCTTGTGTCTCTTGTCAAGTTCATCACCTCTCAGGGTTGCACTATAAAGCGGAGATTTCATTGTTTACTAAGGTTTTATGAACGAAAAATACAATAGCTATATCTAAAATGTTAAGCACGGATTTTGCAATGCCAGCTTGTTGTTGTGAATATACCTGAACAAATATTAACTTGGGGTGTCACAGTCTCTATCTTTCCTTCTGCTCATTACAGAGAATTTCCATTTTCTTTTCTTCGTCTTCCACTTCCAGAAAATACGATTGCTGTTTCCTTGGATTGGAGATGAACTGATCACTTAGTCTGAGCTACAACATGCCAAGAGTTGGAATTCTAAGGGCCCTTGGTGACAAGTCCTACCCACCATGTCTGCCCATTGTTTGTTGAGGCAGGATCGCACTATGTAGCACTGCCTGGCCTGGAACTCAATCCTCATGCCTCAGACATCTAACTACTGAGATTATAGGCGTGCACCACCACCATTTCTGGCTGAGATTTTTCTTTTTTTTTTTTTTTTTTTTTTTTTTTTTTTTTTTTAAGATTTATTTATTAATGCATGTACATATTAATGCATGCCAGAAGAGGGCATTAGATGACATTATAGATGGTTGTGAGCCACCATGTGGTTGCTGGGAATTGAACTCAGGACCTCTGGAAGAGCAGGCAGTGCTCTTAACCTCTGAGCCATCTCTCCAGCCCCGAGATTTTTCTTTTTTAAGTGGGAAAAAAAGTGATCTGTTTTGGTGGGATGGAAGGAAGGGGGAAAATGGTGGATACTTTCTGATTTGAAAGAAATGTAAGGGAACTGGTGTCAGGCTGGGGGCAACAAAAGAATGAGAGGAAAGCCAGAGGGGATTCAGTTCAGATTTGTTCTTAGATATCTTTTCCTCTTTAAAAAAAAATTCCCTAAAGACGCAAGAATAAAATTCTCTGTTAATTAGCTTGCCCTTTGCCTTGCCTCCTGTGCTCTGCATGCGAACATGGACCATGCAGACTCCTGGACCAGGCTGCAGGAGACTGAAAACTTGCATGCTGAAATTACGTGCATGCTGTCCCTACAGACTTACTAGGTTATTCCATAAACAACCATCTTATCTTGGTGGCTTAGGGTCACAAACATTTCCCTGGCTCCCGATATATGCTTATTGTAAGTAAAGACTGTCAGACCCCTGGCACCAGACAGGCAGGCACACCCCCTATCTACACCAGCAAGGAAAAAAATGCAAAACCATAGTTGCTCTGGGAGTTTCCACTTTGAAGCCAGTGCCATTCCTTTAGCCAAACAAGTTACATATGTCACTACCAGGGTGGGGCATATGTCATCCCTGGAGAGGCTGAGACCACTTGAGAGCAAAGCAATTTTTCTCAGATGCTTGCTGGTGTTGTAAGGAAATTCCTGCATGGGCAGCCTGCCACCTCTCTAATAGGGTCCTCAAGAGGACCAAAGTATGGGGGAGGTGACACAGGGACAGCTCTCCAGTAGAACCCAATACTAACATGGTGCTCAGCAAATGCAGACTTGGGCCACTTTCATGGAAAGGATCAGGACTCTCAGGGGCCAGTGAGCGAGACTGTGAACAATTAAAGAAAGCCACAATAAGGAAGCATGCGGTGGCCTGAAGTTGTCAAGGGTCTTTGAAGTCCCTTATTAAAAAGGGTGCTTTTGCATAGGGATGGCAGGGACCAAGGCAAGACCCAAAAGAGCCCAGAGTTGAATGGTCACAGAAAATAGTGGCCACTGTCCATCTAGGGTGTCCCTCGAGGAAACCCTGGTGCCTGGACCAAGCTGAGCTGAACGGACACCTCCAGCTGTTCTCAGGCAGACCTGGGCTCAATAGTCATCCGTCCTTTCCTGCATCCCAGTGGGAACTCCAGACCTCCCAAGCCCACTGTCACTCATCCCGGCAAGGCCAAGAGGTAGGCAGGGCCGGTCTACAGAGCTAGCGAGATGTTTGATGAGGTTCTGTCCATCTTCTTTACCCTCTTTCTCTACCACTCCAATTACACCGCTGTCCACAGAGATCCTTATTCCTTCCGCACCTTCCTGTTAGACCATTCCATGCACACAGAGAGACAGACAGACAGAGACAGAGAGGGAAGGAGGGAGGGGGAGGGTGGAGAGGGAGGGAGGGAGAGAGGAAGGGAGAGGAAGGGAGGGAGAGAGGGAGAGTGGAGAGGGAGGGAGGGAGGGAGGGAAAGGAAGGGAGGGAGGGGGGAGAGAGAGAGGGAGGAGAGGAGGGAGAAAGGGAGGAGAGGGAGAAAGAAGGAAGGAGGGAGAGAAGAGGGGAGTGGGAGGGAGAGAAGGGAGGATAGGAGAGGGAGAAGGGAGGAAGGGAGAGACAGAGACAAAGACAGAGAGACAGAGAGAGATAGCGCTCAGCACAGCAGGGCTGTGGTAATTACCAGGAGTGAGCAAAGCCCTCTGTCCCTGCCCTGCTGCTGTTCACGCAGGAGGAAGCAAGAACCAAGAGGAAGCCTTAGAATGATTCCCACCTGGCCAGTGGTGAATTAGAAAATGAGCCAGGGCTCAGGGCAGCAGCAGTTGGGTCAAGGTTTGCTTCTTCTCTGACTCTCACTTCTGCTCTGGACCCAGGCTAAGAAGGAGCCAGGGGACTCTGTGATTCTGCTCTTGTCTTTGGATGGAGCTTCCCAGAGCTCTGTCACCCAAGGTCATGTCTGTTGATGGCCAAGCAAGGGCTTCATTCCTTACCCGTCCTCCCTCTGAGTGTCTGTGTTGCCTTGGATAGCCGGCTTTGCCTCCCTGTGCATCAGTTTCTTCATCAACTAAACCATCAATGCCAAACATGTCCTGAAAATTCAACAAGTTAATAGATGTCTGGTACCCAGGATGGAACTGCTGTACAACAAGAAGTAACTGACCCTTGACCGCGTTCTTCACGCAAGTATTAAAAGTTTTTTACATTCATCTTAGCACATTATTTTTAAGCTGTATGGAAAAGGCAAGGATCTTTCATCTGCCACTCCTGGAAGACGCCTCTCTCCAGCCGCCAGCTCCAGCCGACTCTACAGGTTTGTCAACAGGAGTTTTTTAATTGCATAAATAATTCATGAACACACTCTGGTTGAAAGAGTTAAGCAACCTAGAGAAGGAGGCTGCTGAAGAGTCCCTGCAAGCCTCTTCCCACTCCCTCCCACTGCTGCCAGTGTGGGTCCTGCTCCGCTCCTTCACGCACACTTTCAAAACCCCCACCACTCGCCCTGCTTTCCAATTGCTGAACCGCTTGCTGATTCTCCAGAGACTTTGCTGATTTTCCTATGCCCATACAGTAAGCCAGCTTCAGACTGGATATACCCAAGAGTGGAGTAACAAATCCACTATTGATGGATGCCCCTTCGGTTTCCAATCTGCCCCCTTCGAAGCCTGCCGGACAATCGGTATCTTTGTGTGGACAATCGGTATCTTTGTGTGAACACATTCGCACGGGCAAAGGGTGATTTCTTAGAATAGACTACAGGAAGTAGATTTGTTGGGTCAAATGGTGGATGAATTTTCTGTTTTGCTAAATACTATCAGATCGCCTTCACATTTACACTCCTTACAAGCTTGGTGGGTGTGGAGGGTGGGATGGGGGAAGGGGAGGGAGTGAGGGGTATTTATTTTTGTTTAAAGAGGAGATGCTTTGTATTTGTAGATGATTTTTCCTTTTCTTTCTTTCTTTTTTTCTTTTTTGTGAGTTGTGTTTTGGAGAGGTGGTTTCTTCCAGTTTTATGTTTTTCTTCAGTGCTGGGAATTAAACTCGGAGTCTTATATACTTACATAGCTCTACCTGCGAGCTATAGCCCTAGCCTTGTTTTCTTCAAGGTCTCCCTAAATATAGAGCAGTCTGGACCTTGAGGTCCTCTTGCCTCCTTCTCCTGAGTGCTGGGGTTGCAAGTGTGGCCACCACACCCAGTTTAGGAGGTGTTTTCTCAGGCTGTTCAGTTAAGGAAGCACCATGGCTTTCCCTGGCAACTAGAAACAGGAGCTCATTCTTTTTTATTGGAGCGCAGTAACATAACCCCTTGTCTTCCACCCCCACACACAGTCCCAAACCAAAGCGGGAGAGAAAGAAAGAGAAGGAAAAACTATAATGGGAAACCATCTCCAAATGTCTTGATTTAGAATGCTATTCATGCTGAGGTATAAAACACGTCCTCCTCCTCTGCAGCCACAACAAACGTTGCTAACCACCTTATGAGCTGCTCTTTTCTTATTCAACACCTCTGCTTCACTGTTTAATCATCATATGCATTATGATTATGGGACTGGGAGGCAAATAAAGCTAGATAGCTACAGAACTACATTACCCAGCCTGCACTGCAGGAAGCGGCAGCCTGTGTGCTGTAAATAGGAGCTAAGGGGAATGTGCATCTGAGAAAGACTCTCTGTAAAGATTGGGTCAACTGCTTGTCTCCTCCATCCTCCTGCCTGAAATTGGGGATGGTTTTAAATATGTTTAACATCGTCCATAGCTGAGTGATGACCCTGCTGGGAATGGTGTTCAATCTCCAAGTGTTGGAGGTCAGCTGCTAACCAGGGATGTCAGAAAGCAGTGCTACCATTGAGATGTAACATAAATAAATTAATAAAATTTTTTAAAAACCAAAAAAAAAGCAGTGCTATTTGCCCACCCCTTCATAAATATGCTGATATTTAAACATGGATCGTAAGACCAAACATGTATGGTAAATGCAGATCAGCCCTAGTTGAAATAAAGATGTGATGGATGAGGCTCTGGCTGTCACGTGTCACCAAGAAGTGATCTCTAAGACGAAAGCCAAGCACCAAACATGATGGGCAAAATGCAGCCTCGGTCCCTAAGCAGGGAACCTCTAATTTCCTTTAAAGAATTCATTGTGTTTGAAACCAATTGGTTGCTGCCCTGCCTTCTTCAATGTTTTGGCCTAGGTGATGTGGGAAAAGTATTTCATTTTATAGACACAGAACAGCCTTGGGGAGCCTTCTGAGGAGCCTACATCATCCTAAACAACGAAACCTCTGTTGGCTGCTCCCCTTGTACCTTCACACAGCTCTCCAAATGTGGCCTGGACATAGTTTCTATTAATTGACATTAAAGCCAGGTTAACTTTGGAAGGAGCCACAGCACTCAGCTGGCTCCAAGCTCTGACCTTTGGCCCCCGTTAAGCAATTGAAAGTCCAGGTGCAAATCAAAATTCCTTCCCAGATTTCTTTGACTTCAGAAGAGCCCAAATTGTAACTTTGCACGTCTTTGAAAACAGGTGGTGGAAAAGTTTTCTATGAGGTAGTGCAAAACAGTTCCGTTTATAGCAGTGAGGAAGTGGAATCAATCCGCCTGGCAGCAGGGAATTCACTCAAAACTTTGCGATGCCAGAGCTGAGCTGATCGCTTGGTGAGTGGGTGCTTGTCAGACAAGCAGGAGTTTGATCCTCATCAGCCAGGCAAAAGATTTGGAGACATGGGGCGGGGGGGGGGGGGGGGGGCCCGGATTCTGACACTGGCCAGTCTAACCTAGTGGGTGAGGTCTAAGTCAATGAGAGGCTCTGTCTTAAAGAAACTATGAGGTGTTCTTTAGAATGACTGCTGAAACTGTCCACTAGCATGATCACATGTGTACACACACACACAAACATGTATGCAACAACACAAAATGGTGGTAGGTCTACTCAGAGATGTTACAGGCAGCTGTTTGAAATGATGGTATGGAAGCTTGCCAGCAACATTCAAACATAAGCCACAAGTATCCACTGTACATAAACATTATACAACTGTATACACCCACAGGTACACAACACACACACACATACACACACACACACACACACACACACCCCTAAGGATAATTCTAGAAATCTAAATATGGTAATGTTATAGCTGCTATAAATCTGTAGACATTTTTCCTGTGACGTTGTAACATTTTCCCCTGTGATTTTATTTATATATTTCAAATGCTCTAAATCAAGCACTTTTTATAGTCAGAAAAATAACACAAATATCATTGTCATTGTCTATACTTATCTATCCATGTGTATGCTTTCATTATATATTGGGAATAAGGGAAGGATAAGACAATGAGAAAACACTCCAAATAGGTCTATATAAGTGATTCTTGATTTTTTTTTCCCCCATCCTCGTGGCTGGGGGTCAAACCTAGAACTTCACAGATGTTAGGCAAGCACCCTGTGACTCTGCTCCGTCTGCTATTGAGTGACTCTTCAACTCATTACCTCCGTTTTGGGACTCTAACTGGATTCTGTTGGTTTCTTGAGCTTCCTGTGTCTTACCTGTTTCCCATCATGCTCTTTTATGGTGGCTGACAGTGCAAGAACAAAAGTCTCAGTTGATGCTGGTGGCCAGAGCTGGAGGCTCCCTTGCCTCTCTCTGTCCCTCTCCCTTCAAGTCACACTTCCGGGCTCCTGACTTGGCAACACTCCCCACTTATGCCTCAGATTCCTCACTCCCTTCCCCAAGGAGACTGTGTCCTGCCAGCACTTGTCCTTCTCCCCATTCCCCCGCCCCCACCACACCCCAGAACGGTGGCCAAGGGCTTTATTCTGTGGAAGCCCATTCCCTGAGGCTTACTCGCATAACCCCCCACAACCCTTGAACCACTGGCACATGCTCCTTCAGGTGGGCCCTGACTCCAGCTCAGCCTAGACTCTGGAATTGGGCAGCTCAGCTCAGCACTCAGATCTCAGGGCCAGACAGGACTCCACGTGGCTTCCTTGGCTCTGTTGGCAGCTGAAGTCGAGCAGTATTTAGAGCCCCTGTTGAATATGCCCTTCGCTTCATAGTGCTTAAACCATCCAGGATGCCTAAAGTAGGTCCTTCCTGACATTGTTGAAAAGCAGGGTCCTTTTGGGTGTTGTTCAAGAAATTTAAATATGTCCATAGCCCCATGATTTCCCAATCTCCTTTGGTAAATTTATGGATGACACCTGCTGGTCTGTACCACTTGGACAGTTCCTTTCCATCTGGATTCACTGTATTCCTAGTAATTATTTCTTTTAAGTTATTTGCATATATTATTTTCACTAATTATCGCTTAGTCTGCTCTTCTGTACCTTGCAGTAAATGAATTCGTGTGGATAGTATTTCCCCCTTCAAGCTGTCTTATTATTTGATCAAAGGATAAGAAGGCTAGCTATGGCCACACGTGCCTGCCATTAGAGCAACTCTCTAAATGCGAGTGTTAGGTGAACAGGCCCTAGTTGGAGTTCTGAAGATCTGGAGAGGGATGGACTCAGGATGAAGAAGTAAATCTCGAATTAGGAAGGAAAGGTCAATCTCTGGCCTCCACACCCGCACGCACATACATGTACCCACGTATATGTGAACATGCTTCAACACAACTCACTCTTCCCTGGGATGTTGGCCTTTATTCCAGACAACACTCAACATGCAGATGGAAAACTGAACTGCTGGATGAACACAATTTCCTCAGAGAGTGCAGAGAGTTCCAGAGGCGCTCTTAAAGACAGCACAGGGACCCCAGAAACGGACAGTCACGTTCCTGTTCAAAGAAGGAAAGAAATCTGGAAAAGAGTAACTATCTGCCTGACTTTATGCTCACTTCTCCTCCATGCCCTGACCTGTGACCCACACAGCAAGCCTGGCCTGGGGTCTCTGAGGATGGCAGGAGGCAGGACCGCTGTCCTCTTGTAAATTTACGAGTGATAACTTCTTCCTTGTAGCCATAAGTTGCCAGTCTGTGCCCAGTGGTCTTTTCTTTATAAACAAGATGGAGTCATTTGCTCCTGTGTTTGTATTCAACATGGAGCCAAATGTCCCTTTGTAAAATGGAGTTGGCAGGGGCAAGGCACCTCTGGAGAGCTGCTGTTTCACACAATACGGACTCACTGAGAGCAAGGCAATTGCTCTAAAGCAGAACAGTGCTTCAGAGTGGGCAAAACCTCATCTCCACACAGATTGCCAGCCAAACGCCAGGTCACTTGGATTTGTAAGAATTAGAATGGGCAAAACATGCCATAACAGACAATAAAGAGAAGGAAGGTGGGAAAAGGAGCAAGGAAAACACTGGGGGTGTGATCCTTGGATTAGTGACAAATCATCAACACTGCTGAGTCATGTTTCAACCTGCCACTGCGCGCTCCGGGATGAAGCTCGTGGCTCTACCAAAAGTATGTTAATTCTAGCAACCACGAAGTCACCACTTCAGGAATGCATTTTAAAAGCCTGCCCTGGAAAACTCTGCTTCCTTACTAAATACTAAATAACTAAATACGAGGCTCTGTGAAGCTGTTACTCTGGGACCCCAAGCCAGGCTTGCTGTGTGGGTCACAGGTCAGGGCACGGAGGAGAAGCGAGCATAAAGCTAGGCAGATAGTTGCTTTTTTCCAAATTTCTTTCCTCCTTTGAACAGAAACGTGACGGTCCCTTTCTGGGGTCCCTGTGCTGTTGTTAAGAGCACCTCTGAAGCTCTCTGCACTCTCTGAAGAAATCGTGGTTTTAGACAGCATTTCCTTATCATGTGTCATGTTGAAGTCTGTGCTTTCGCAATCAGGCAGCAATGACAAGGGTCATCTGTGACTGATTAGCCGAGTTTACTAGAGGCCATCTCTCATCCTTCTCTCTGTTCCAAAGGAAAACTGGGAAACAGACCAACAAAACAAAAACAAAAGACCATGCATACACCGCAGTGGCTCTTCCATCTACCAGGCGTCATGCGAGGCACTGCAGACCTCACTTCATTTACTCTTTGTACCACTGTTATCAGCAGAGCCAGAATCAACGGGCCCAGGAAGCAAACTACAGTTTGAAACCAAGATGTCAACCAAGGGTGTCCTGGCTTGTACTTCCTATTTAACCATGCCCTTGTCCCCGCATGACTTTTAGAACAATTTGCCAAGCTGGTCCTCCCATTTGGGAACTGGTGAATGAACATGCGTCATAACTAAACACAGCCTTGTTTAATATTGCCAAGGATGGCCATCGCTCCTCGGATTAAAATCCCACTTAAACAGAAGTCCTGAACTGAGTTCAGCCTGGTGTGCTGACAGACCTGCCTGCGTTGTCTTTATTTAACGCTGACTACTGTCTAGTCAGTGGGTGTGTGTTGTGCCCTGTGGATGAGTGGATGGTCTGAGATGGTAGAAAAAGGCAAAGGATCCAAGGTAACTGTCCCGCCCCATCTTCTCATTTTGTTTTGTTTGAATTTGGTTAGTTTGTGTGTTTATTTGTTTTGTATCTGTCTTCCTGACCCAGAGCCTCCTACAAGCAGCAAGGAACTTTCATAGACACTCAAAGAGACCTATGCTTACATCCAAGATCTCTGCCTCCTTCTCTCACGCTTTCTTCTAAGAAGGACTTAGCACGATGCCTGTACATCAGCACAGTGCCCACTGGCTTTGTTTCCATTTCCAGAAGCCTCAAACTGCTGTTGCCCATCAAACGAACACCCCTAAGCATGTCTGCCTGCTACGTTCCTCACCAGTTCAAATCTCTGGGGTTTACATCACAGTGGACAAAAATAAAATGTCAAGCAAAGACATAAAGCCTTGAGACAGAAGAAAAGAGCGCAGTTCTCAAACAGTGATAAGGGGTCTGGAAAGATGGCTCAGCTCCTAAGAGCGCATGTTGCCAGGGACCTGCGTTTGGCTGCTAGCACCCAAATAGTGCTCCACAGTCATTTATAACCCCAGTTTAAAAGGATCTAATGTCTTCTTCTGGCCTCCATTGGCACCTGGCACACAAGTGATGCACATACATGCAGGCCAAACATTTATGTGCATAAAATAAATATTTGTATGTATTAATTTATTGTTGAGACTGTGTAGCACTGACTGTCCTGGAACTCCTTGTATAAATCAGACTGGCCTCCAACTCACAAAGATCCTGCTGCCTCTGCCTCCTGAGTGCTAGGATTAGAGGTGTGAGCCACCATACCTGGCTAAAATAAGTTTAAAATTTGTTTTAATGTTTTAAGGTAGGAAGGCTGATGCTTCCACCATGTTCAGAGCACAGCTCTGGGTGAAGGATGATCTGTCTGCAGGGGCAAGAGAACATAAAGTCACGTGCTTGCCATGAGTGTAAAAGCAAAGGGTGCCAGAAACTCAGTAATCAAGGGGAGTAGTATTTTAATACAATATTTGTTTAAAATCACAATAGTGTAATAAATTATGATGACTATAATAACAATAATATAAAAACAGGACCAGTGTCAGTAAGCCCCCTCCCCCCCCTCTGCCCTGGCTCTCCCATGTCTCAGCATACATTGCTCATTGCCAGTGCTGGATTTTAATTTGGGGGCCTCTTTGTGCTTTGTTATGGGGTCACTTCTTGCTCTAGTCAACATTCCTGAGTTAGGGAGGAGAGGGGTTGGGCCGGTGATTGTGAATTCTGACTTCACCTACTCTACCCCACCCCCTCACCCTCAGGCAAGCTACAGGAACCCTGATCTGCCATCTTGTGTACGGTCACTTCCATGAAGAGGCCACCCTCTATCCTGAGCACCCCCACCCCACCCCGTGCAAATCTACCAGCTTCATCTGAGCTGAGCAGGGGAGGTGTAATACAGTGTGATTCTTGGTGAAGCCTAGGCATATGAAGGGCGCTTAGGCTTTCAATGCGTTTGTTCCACAGGACTTCCTCCAAAGCAGACCAGAGGATACTGCAAGGAGCTGGAAATCCTGGACAATGCACTCCAGTGCCCTGGTGGCAAGAAAAAAGAACCCAGTGACAAAGGCACCTTAGGCTGTGTCTGAGTAGATGGTGTCCTTGGCTTTCACGGTCAGAGTGGCCAACGGCTACTAAGATCCTTCTCACCCCCATACAAATGTGCACAGGCGGATCCTGGCTGAATCACCTAGATGCCTTGGGGTCTTGGGAAGTTTACACAATCATCTCAAGACTCTTTCTCCTTTGTACAGTGGGACTTCTACTCCTGCCTGCCCTAGAGGGCCCAAGGGGACAAGACTTGCTACCAGGTATGTATGTAACACACTTGGTAAGGTACACCTCCATAGGAATTCGTTCATTTCTTTTAACACAGCATCTCAATATCTTGCCCAGGCTAGCTTCTAAATCTCTACTTTCCTGCTTCAGCATCCTGGGTGCTGGAATTGCAGACATGCACCCCCACACCTGAGCTATCAGAATCACTAGGGGACCGCCAAGGTGCCTCCAGCTTCTCTCCTGACCTACACCCGCTCCTTTCTGTCTCTGGGTATCTGTAAGAGTTGACAGGAGAGTGGCAGGCTTCCCTGGGCTCCTCAGTGCAGACCAGAAGCAGCCACAGCAGCTGTAAGAATGCCAGTTGGTCAGGACACCAGAGAACAGAAAAGATGCTGCCAGTGCCACTCACAGGGTGTGTGACGCAACTGACACATCTCACCAGCTCATGGCTGAGACTGGTACCCATTTCTACTGAAAGCCAAGGGGCACTCAGAAAGGCAGCCTTCAGATGAAGTGAGGGTGGTGTGAGCAGCGGGTCTGTTGGGACAAAATGAGTCAGATGGTCAGACCAACGACAAAATTTGCTATAGATTCCTGTCCCTGGGCACCTTCAATCTAGGCAGTTCATAATGGCAAAGTCTAGTTCCTACATGCTCAGCATGAGCCATCTGCTAATTTCAGTGCAGTTCCAGGTGGGAATTATAGAGAGAGAACGAGGCCTTTCTCACTGCTGGAGGCCCAGGACCAATGCTTGGTTCATCATGGCCAAAGGCTCATTAGCAAAGGAAACCTTTCTCTTTTTATTTTGTTTTGTTTTGTTTACTATTTAACTTGTTTTAACGTTTCTTCACAAATGGTGAAAATACTAAAATACAGGCAAGGAATATTCATAATGTTGTGGCCAACATTATAAGTACAGAATTATAAATTTAAAACATTTTCTGGTTTAAAAAATAAATCTGCTTGTCAATGCAGCTCTGCAAGTCTCTAGTAGGGCCGATCTCTGTGCTCTTGGTGGGGCTCGCCTTTCTCCATTTTCCCAGGTCCTCCACGTCTGCCTCATCTTCCTCTCATTTGTTCCATCAAAGGCCCAGGAGGCCCTCCAGGACCACCTTATCTTCCTCCACCAAAGCCACCTCTGTCCATGCCACGGCCATCTCTGCCACCTCTGAACATTCTTCCAGGACCGCTACGGTCCCTAAGTCCACCTCTTCCTCCTCGCATGCCACCTGGGCTGCCTTGGCCTCAGTCACCACACAGAGATGGAAAGGGAGCAGAAGGAAGCCCCCGGGCTTAGGGGCCATGCACTGGTTGCATTCTGTTCTCCAGACAAAGTTCTGGTTTCCACAGCCTGGATTGGGACACTGCCAGTCTCCAGCTCGGTGTTGGACATTTCCTCTCCCAGAGGGGTTCCCTCTTGAACCCCGGAGCCCTCTTAGGAGGAAGCCTCCTATGTCTCCTCCACAGCCTCTCCGTGTGACCCATGAGTCCTCCAGGACCTCCTGGGCCACCAGTACCTCCACGGAGTGGTGGTGGCATCCTTCTGCCCACATGAGGTGGTGTGCCACCCCACATGCTGTTCATTGGAGGCTTCTTTCGGGCAGGAGAAGCTTTAAGTTTACTTCTTTGAAAGTCTTTCCCATCAAACCATTCCATGGCAGCCTTGGCAGTTGGCGGATCTTCATACGACACTGTGGCATCACCTTTAGGCTTTCCTGTCTCCTTATCCAGGTAGATATGGACCATGGGTTGCCCAGTTTCCTTGTTCATCTTGATATCCCCGCACTGCTTAAAAATGCCTGTCAGGTCATCCAGGGTCACATTGTCATTTAATCCTTGCACATAAATTGCACTGTTGTCAGAGTCTTCATTGGGACCTATAGGAAGGCTTAGATCAAAATCTAATCCTTCATCCCTGGGCCTACCAGGCTTATTGAAGCCACCTTGCTCTCCACAGCATCCTCCTCCCCGCCCACCTCTGCTCATGCCTCCTCGATCAAAATCTCCACCAGCGCCCCCGCACCCAGTTATCAGGGCCACTCATGGTCCGGTTCTCTCCTGGTCCAGAAAACCCTCCAGACTCCTGTCCATGAACGCCCGTGCTACTGGGGTGGTCCTGTCGGAATGAACTCCACTGCCCGTGACTGCCGCTCTGTTAGAGCCTGGCTATCAGATCCAGTCTGAGGGGGGTAACTAATGAGACGCTGATGCCCATAGCTGCTTTGTTGACCATAGCTACTCTGCTGTCTATAGGTGTTCTACTGAGAGAAACTGCTCTGATCCTAACTAGTCAGCTGTGGAGTAGCTCATAGGAGGATAGGATGAAGGTGAGGTGACTGGCTGCATGAGGTAGCTCCCAGGTGCCTGGGGATAACTGTAGTTACTCTGTCCATATCCTAGGCTGGGTTGTTTATAACCACCTGTGCTAGATTGAGGTTGACTAGTCTTGGTGGGCTTGTTACCATCCCATGGTCTTGTAGGTGCGGTGGCTGCTGGCTGCTGGCCGTAAGCCGAGTAGGCAGGCTGGATGCCATAGGCAGACTGAGCTGCATAAGAGGCCTGGGTCGTGGTAACTGTAGCAGTGGTGGTGTCATAAGCACCAGTGCCATATCCTTGGGCAAGCTGGCTGTATGCCTGGGGCCAGTTGGAGTGGTATAACCGTTGGGAGGCTGTCTGTAAGAAGTTTCATATGCAGCCTGTCCATAGGTGACAGTGGTCTGAGCCTGAGTATAGCTGACGTCAGTAGGCTGTCAATAGGTTCCATAGCTTTATTGTCCATATGCCTGGGTAGTCTGTGCATATCCTGGGCTGGGCAGTGTAAGCACTGTAGCTTGGGCTGCAGCTTGGCTGTAGGTACTGTAAGCCATGGACGCCATTTTCTCTCCTTCTTCCTCATTTTCTCAACGTCCTTCTCCCTCTCACCGAGGAAACCTTTCTTAGCTCACATGTAACCATATGTATTAATTGCAGTGTGGGGCTGGAGAAATGGCTCAGTGGTTAAGAGCACTGATGCCTGGCTTTTCCAAAGGACCAGGGTTCAATTCCCAGCACCCACATGGCAGCTAATAACTGTCTGTTACTCCAAGATCTGACACCCTCAAACAGACATACAAGCAAGTATAACACCAATGCAATACAATAAAAATAAATATATTATTTTAAAAATTAAAAAAGTTAACTGCAGTACATGTCCTCCCAGCCCTCCAGTGTCTGTCCTCCCAGCCCTCCTGTGTCTGTCCTCCCAGCCCTCCTGTGTCTGTCCTCTCAGCCCTCCTGTGTGTGTCCTCTCAGCCCTCCTGTGTCTGTCCTCTCAGCCCTCCAGTGTGTGTCCTCCCAGACCTCCAGTATGTGTCCCCCAGACCTCCAGTGTGTGTCCTCCCAGACCTCCTATGTCTGTCCTCCCAGCCCTCCTGTGTCTGTCCTCCCAGCCCTCCTGTGTCTGTCCTCTCAGCCCTCCAGTGTGTGTCCTCCCAGACCTCCAGTGCTTGTTTTTTAAAAGAAAAAGAAGGTCTCCTATATCTTTCCAACAGGGTATGACTGAAAATTTGGGCAAGATCATATATCCCTGGAGGGGGAGACCTGGTGGCACTCAGAGGAAGGATAGCAGGTTACCAAGAAGAGACTTGATACCCTATGAACATAGACAGGGGGAGGTAATCCCCCTCAGGAACAGTCATAGGGGAGGGGAATAAGGGGAAAATGGGAGGGAGGGGAGAATGAGAGGATACAAGGAATGGGATAACCATTGAGATGTAACAAGAATAAATTAATTAAAAAATTTAAAAAAAAAAAAAAAGAAAATTTGGGCAAGAGAATTCATTTTGTGGAACAGTCTTTTGCTTTTTGGATCTTATATTAATTTAATGAGAGAGAGAGAGACAGAGACACAGAGATAGAGTACTTTAATACATGCCATGGTGTGAGTGTGGAAGGCAGACTTTTGAGAGTCAGTTCTTTCCTTCCAGTATGTGGGTCAGGTTGTCAGGCCTGGACACAGACTTCTCTATCCCCAGCATTGTTTCACGGGTCTTGCTTTTTAAATGATTTTTTAATATTCTGTTGCTGCTGTGGAACAGTTTCACATGGAGCAAGCTTGCTAGAATCCTAGGCCCCCACCTCACTCACCTAAGGGGTTGAAGCTGAAGGTTCCCCCGCATTGCTATGCCCATGGTGGGTATCGCTGAACATTGGCCATATGGCCTATCGTCCCCAACAACCAGGAACTCAGCTCAGTAAGCAAGGCCCCAGGAAGTGGGTGACTGCTAAGCCTGTGATGACACCTCTGAGCCTGACCTCTTCAAAGCCACAGTGGAGTCACCGGACCACAGCTGAGGTAGCCGCGAGCCTGCTGCATCGCCATGATCAAGCTGCTTGGCTTCCTTTAGGCCTCAGTTTACCCTCAGTAAAACAAGAATAATAATTCTTCCTCACTCCATGAGGCTTTCGTAGGACTCAAATGAGGCACCGCAAAGAAGGTGCTTTGCAAATACACAGCACCGTTCATGGTATTACTCCCTTGTGTGTGCAAAGACAGTTGTTTCAGCCTTTAGAAGGACTTACCATGGAAACGGAATGAAAAAAAGCAGAAAGCTCAGGCATAATGCCTCCCAGGAAGGCTGCTTCTTCAACAGCCTCGTGGTGCTGGCTTGGTACTCTTCCCACTAAGATTCCTATGTGGATTTCATTAGTCATTAGAGTCAAGGTAATTGGTCAGCTTCAACTTATAGAGGAGGGTCAACCAGGACCTCTTGGAGTCCCGAAACTGAGAAAAAAAATCACTTAGTGAATCCCACAGGCCTTTCCTTTTATGCAAGTGATACTCAAAACTTATAGTATGTCAAGAATTAAGGTTTGAAAAGTTGCCTCACCCAACACCATACCTGCACTAGGTCCAGATGTTACTACCTTGACAATTCTGTGTTGTTTTCAGACTTTTGAAAGGTTTGGACTGGGACGGTTATATTTGATTGTCAACTTGATGAAGTTGTAGTTACCTAAGAAACACAGTTCTGCGTGTGCCTTTGAGGCTAGCTCCTGAGAAGGGAGGCCTACCCTGGATATGGCAGCAGGACCCTCAGCTGAATTGTAATAAAAAGGGAAGACAATGCTGAGCGCCAACATCCATCACTCTCAGCTTTCTGACCAGGGACATGCTGTGACCAACCACCATGATGGCCTGTATCCCCTCAAACTGTGAGCCAAACAAGCCTGTCCTTCCCTAAGCTGCATCCGCCAGAGAGTTTAGCTCAGGCATGAAAAAAGGACCCAGTTTATAAGAGTTATGACTCTTGTGGAAAAGAAGAATCAAGATGCTATCACTTGGGCCTCTTTGCCTCCTAGGTCACTTGAATCCATGAGAGAGGGAGTGGAAAGAATGTCTTTCAGATAAATGAAGGAAAATTTCATTCCAACCTCACAGCTAAGCAGAGACAAGATTTCTCTAAGGCATGGGTCCTTTTACGGATAGAGTGGAAAACCGAGCATGGTGGCGCACACCTTTAATCCCCGCACTTGGGAGGCAGAGGCAGGTGGATTGCTGTAAGCTCGAGGCCAGCCTGATCTACAAAGTGAATCCAGGATAGCCAAAGCTACACAGAGAAACCCTGTCTCAAAGAAACAAACAAACAAAAAAAAAAAAAAGCATAGACTGGGAATTATTTATTTCTCTTTCCTCTATTCCTCGGCCCTGTGTACACAGTATCCTGAAACAAGAGTCTTTCTAGTGTTCGGAGGTTGGTGGGGGGTGTTGCTTAGAAAGCATTTGGCAGAATAAAATCCCAGATGATCCACTAGCCCCCACAGCCCCACTCCACCCTTGGCAATGTACCTAGTTTGGGCTAAATAAAATGTGTGGTTCAAAGAGAAAATGCACAGAATGGTATTGCTAGGCCCTCAGAATACCCAAAGGATTCCACATGGGAAGATCTGGTATAAATAAAAAGTCCACGATCCCATTTCTCTGCATACATACTTGGACTTTGGAGGGCTGGAAGGGCACTTAGCTGAAGACCAGCTTTCTTTCTACTTCAGAAAGAAAAAGCACAAGAATATACAGACCCAAAACTCAGCTGCAAGATCATCGATTCAGATGAAGAAAATATCAAACAGCAAAAGAAAAGGCTAAGTGCCGCTTTCACCCTCACACACACCAAAGGCACAGGAAGGCCAGGTTGTTGAGGCTCCCTTGTTGCAGTAGGGATCTTGCCATTTCACTCCCTGACCTGGGGACCTCCCGTGGCTTAAATCTATCATGATGCCGTGTCCCTAAGTCCACTGCCACGGAAAACAAAACCAAAGGCCATGAACAAACTGCCGACAACAGGATCAGGAGAAAGGGAACAGGTTAAATGTCTCTCCACGACTTCCCAGGACCAGAGGCTTGGCCCAATGAAGGAACACCTCCTCATGGCTGACCTGGGGTGGCTTGACACAGCCAGCCCACTCTCGAACAAAAGATCCAGTTTTGAGAGCCACGGGGCTAGTTGTCAAGCATAAGACTCCCCCAAGTCAGTTGAAACAACTTTGCCACATGCTCTCTGGCCACATAGAGCCAATCAATCTCTCGAATTCTCACACCTGACATTTGTCTAATATAATCACGGTAATGATTTCATCATTTTGGCGTGACTTAAATAAATAACATAGAAAAAAGTGCTTAGCACACAGCCCTGTACAAACTAAGCTTTTGTACATGTTGGTTACGATTGTCATTGATATTATCTTGAAAAGCAGTAAGAGGAGAGGCACGTGAGACACCTGATCTAAACCCTTGTACTCCTGACTCCACTTTGCAGCTACATGCCTCGTCAGGGTGTTAAATCTGCCTCTGTTCCCTGTGGGTCTCACAGAGTTAGGGCTCTACTGGGCATCCCCCAGGCTCCTGGCTGCATCAGGACCAGCCCAGGTGTTGCGCCGATACAAGTTACAGAGCCAGACATTCTCGGTGCAAAAACAGCCTCACTCTGGCCAGCACTGTGTAACTAAGGGCTGGCTGGAGGGCTGGCTGGAGGCAGACACTGGAAAGGCATGTGGTGGTCAGTTTTCTCATCCATTTGCTCAAATAACAGAGAAAGCAACTCACCAGAGAGCTGAGGTCTTTTGCTCGTGGTTTTGCCCAGTTTGTCCATCGTTATTTGGCCCAATCTAGGTGATCGCTCTTCCCCCGTGAAGTGCAGCGAGCACTCCTAAGCACTAAGCCATCTCCCTAGCACCTAAAACATTATTTTGTGGAGCTGGGCATAGTGATGCATGCCTTTAAATCCCAGCACTCAGGAGGCAGAGGCAGGTGGATTTCTGTGAGTTCAAGGCCAGCCTGATCTACAAAGTAAGTCCAAGACAGCCAGGACTACACAGGGAAACCCTGTCTAAAAAAACAAAAAGCAAAAAAAAATATTTTGTGTTACAACTTTTAATGAAAAGGGAAGACAATGCTATGGAACTAGCTGTTCTTCTGTACCATTTAGGGAATAAAAAGGCAGGGAATCTGTACACATTCAGTAGAGGTGGTTATTTTTTCCTCCCAATACTTTTCACCTGTGTTTGGTTAAATCTGTGTACTCAGAGAATGAGGAGATGGAGGCCTGATTGTCTATCTGTCTCATCTATCTATCTATCTATCTATCTATCTATCTATCTCTCACTCTCTCTGTTTGCCTCTGTCTCTGTCTCTCTGTCTCTCTGTCTCTCTGTCTCTCTCTGTCTCTCTGTCTCTGTCTCTCTCTCTCTCTCTCTCTCTCCTCTCTCTCTCTCTCTCTCTCTCTCTCTCTGTGTGTGTGTGTGTGTGTGTGTGTGTGTGTGTGTGTGTGTGTTGTAGAGGCAAATGTAAAGTTTTCTCACATGGCTGTGTACAAGGGCAAATCCAAAGTCCAATCGTTAGCAGCTGGAAATTCAAACAAGAGCTGAAATTGGGCCTTGAGTTCAAAGATCATAGTCTGAGATGGAGTTCAAAGTTTATAGTCTAGGATGGGAACACACAAAGAACTTCTGCTGGTCTTAAGACAAAATTTCTTCTCTGGGAAACCTCTGCTTTTGTTCCTAAGGCTTTCCCTGAATGAATGTCCACACAGGGGAGGGGGGAGTACAGTTGGAGTTGAGACAGGATCCTACCTGTGGCCCTAGCTGGCCTGGAACTTGCTTTTTAGACCAGACTGGCCTTGAATTTCAAATAGCCACCTGCTGACATTATAGGTGTGCCCTGCCCTGCCTTGCATGCTCACACTTTTAACCAAGAGCCAACCAGAGAACTGACTCAAGGAAACACTGGGAAGGTGTGTGTCAGGCACTTTTCTCATTGCTGTGATCAAACAGTGGAAAAAGCTTACTCTCTGTGAGCTCCTTTTCTGATAACCTCCTTTTCTGAAAGTCAACTGAGGGAAACGTAAAGCACACCTGTAAGAACATTACACACATCTGTGAGAGTAATTTCACAGCAATAACTAGGCAAGTATTGGACCAAACAACCTGGTGCTCTTCTAGCCTGGAGACGTCGGCCCACGATTATCCACCACGCTAGGGATGGAAGTCTTTTATTAAAGAGCTCAGTAAGTGGATTGAAGAGTAGCCAAGGGGAAAACGCTGAGCCAGAATATTAAGGACAACAACATGTGTTCCCAGCAGACCTCAGAAGTGACAAAGACATGGGAAGTGTTAAATAAAAGTCAGGTGTTCATAGAACACACACTGCCCATGCAGACAGAGTCTCTAGCGCAGAAGCTGTAGTTCAGTGGTAGTGTGCAGACGTTCTTAAAAGGAGGTGAAACAGGGAGAACATGATATCCTAAATGATCACCATTAGCAGTTTCTAGTGTTGAAATGAGTGCATAACACCTCACGCAGTACTGAGAAATTAATTGAGATTTTAAAAAATGATACCTGGACTCATGTAGGTAAAATTTAAGGTGAATGGAGGCTAAGAGACGAGTCTAATAACTTCCAGAGAGTTGGTTCTAGGTGGGGTAAAATGAAGCAGGATGACAGTTTTTCCCTCCTCAGCAGCCCTGGGAAGACACAGGACGGGATGCTTGGTGAGTCACAGGTAGAAAGCTGGCACCTGGGGTCTCATATCCAGCCAAGTGCAGGGACGGTTCTGAACATGGCACCACATACCTATAATCTTAGCACTCGGGAAGCAGGAGGATTGGCAGTTCAAGGCCAACCTGGGCTACATAGTGAGATCTTGCCTTAGAAAAGAGGGAGGGGGAGAAAGGGAAGGAAGGGAGGGAGGGAGGGAAAGAAGAAAGACAGAGAAAACATTCTCAGTAACATGAGCATTTAGTTTGATCGTAGAGAGCCTGTCTGGGAAAATACTCTTGGGAAGAACATTCTCAGCTAGAACAGAAGCAAGCCCAGCGGCATGTACAGCATCAGCAGAAGTCAGAGCACACAGCACACTGAATTCTTTAAGTGAATAATCACTGGATTTGTTAAAATATCGAAAGTATAGTCATAATGATCCAGAAATAGAATTCCAGATGCTAACACAATGGTACTAGGAATTTAAAAAAAAAAAGTCTCTGGGTTCCCAAAGAGAGTAAAGAGTATATGATGAAAATGAGTTTACTTTACCAATCAATTGCCTTTCTAAAAATCTAGTTTATCCTATTTATAGGATCCAATATTTTTAATTATGAATACAAATTAAAAGACAACCAGAACTATCTGAACCAAATATAAGGCCTTATATTTAATTCCCACACCCAGCAGCTCAATGTGCAAAGCACAATAATGCACAAGGCAGGGCATTATACAAGAACGGAAAGATAACGAGAACACGAATGCACAGCCTTGGCTTTGGCAACCGTCCCTCAGGCACATCACCAGAGAGCCAGCAGCAGCAGCAGGAAAGCCAGCCCAGAGAAGATGTGTGCAAACCAAAGACCATTCCACACCCAGAACACAAAAGTAACTCTCACTAGCCAACAACCAACTTCCTCCTAAAGGATAAATTACCCTCGAATGGACATCCCTCCAAAGACGACATAGAAATAATAAACACACAAGAAGAAATCTAACAACCACTACGAAATAGACCCTCTCACCAGTGAGGACAGCTGTACTGGGGTTGGCTTGCAAGCATCCACCATGATGTAGAATCCCCTATATTGCTAACAGAAACGTAAAACTGACTTGACGCGGCAAAATTTATTTTCCTGCTCCCAAAGAACTTTAATATAGAACTACTCTATGATTCAGTCAGTCCATTTCTGTGTACATGCCCCCCAAAAATAAAACTGGGGACTTAAACATATACATATATATTACTGTTCATAACAGCATTTTTGACAATACCTAAAAGATGGGAACTGCCCATCTATCAGCCAGCAGATGACTGGATGAGCAAGACAGAAGAGCAAAACTACAACGATTGCTCAGACACACACACACACACACACACACACACACCCCGCCATGAGAGCTGACCTTCTGATATATGCTTTAGCATTGAGGGGCCTTTAAACATACCATGTAATGTGTGTGAGGCAGGCACAGAACAGCAAATACTGCATGGCTCTCCTTAAGTGACTGATGTAGACTAAGCAAACACAGACAGGCAGAAAGCAGATCAGGGGTTCGCCTGGGCAGAGGAAAGGGAGGGCTACTGCTAAGTAAAGAAAAAGTTTTCACTGTGTGTGTGGTGGCTGTACCTCACTGTGAACTGCACTGAGCTATACACCGAAATTAGTTAAGATGGAAATATACTTACATCTAATACACACAAATATATAAATAGCCAGGCAAACGAAGAGAAATGAGTTCTCAGGAACCTCAGAGGAAGTGACAAAAACTAAACTAGATGAAAGACAATTTTCATAAATTAAGTTCAAGAGAACTATACTTAATATTTTTAAGGCTATACCTTCAAGGATCCTTCTTATATTCATTAATATAGTTTCAAATCAAACCAAAATAGGTGAGGAATGTTGGTTAGGAGTTGAAAATGTAGACACTGTAAAAAAAAATTAAAAAAAAAAAACTTTAAAGGAGCATGTGAGAATTCCAAAAGTGGAAACTGTGGACTTACCTCTAAAGAGAACTGGTAAGTTAGAGGGTATTAGAAAGGATACCCAGACTAAAAGGAAGAAAGAACAAGGAGGAGGACGAAAAGGAGGAAGAAGAGGAGGAAAAGGAAACAGAGGAGGAAGAGGAGGATGAAGGAACTACAGAAGAAAATGCCCTGATGTGTGAAAACACAGGAAAGAGAGGACTAGCTAAAAATTCCTCCCAAAGGTGACAGAACATAGCAACCTGCCGGCTGAGAAAATGCATGAGCACCAAGAAGAAAACAGGAAAGAAAACCTCATCTTTGCATAAGGCCATGTAAAAACCAAAGCTGCAGTCTGAAGCGCAGTTGGGTTCAGGGTGCTAGGGGAAGACATAGTTAAACCTTCCTTCTCAGGAGAAACAGTAGATTCCAGAAGTCATTGAAACAATATTTTAAATATACAAAGAAAGTAAATGACAATCTCTAATTCTATACCCAGAAAATGTAAGCTCCTCAAGAATAAAGGGTTAGAAAAGATATCATCAAACAAAGCAAAGGAAATTATAGCAGCATACCAATTCAAACTCAATAGTAAACTGTCTTCTTACACAAAAGAATAGCAAGCTTAGTCAAAAGCTCAAAAACTAGAAAAGAATGAAGAGATGGCTAATGGTGACCCAAGGGTGGCTCTAAGCAGACATAGTAGACAAGATCACATGAGTATCAGCAATCCCACTGGGCATGTAGCATTAAACTGCTTAATAGTAAATAAGCGAAGAGTAAGAACTGACGGGAGACGAAGGCACAGTGCTATCAGGCCACTGTGCCTAGGAAGTGGTACAATTATGTACTGGATCTAAAATGTTGAGAGTGCTTGTTTCAATGTCTAAGGTTAAGACTAAACTATTGCGAAAGAGCAGCTAAACCATTAGCCACTAGAGAACGGAGCACGTGACTCTATGTTTATGTAAGCAAAGGCAAATCAGGAAAAAAACTGAAGTATATTGAAAGTAAAGCCGATGTATCCAGCCTAGTAATCTAGTTACACCAAATGCAAACCAACTGAACACCCAGAAGAAATTGAAGAGAACACAATTATGTTCTGCTCATAGGAGGCCCAACTAACATAGGAAAAGCTCCACATGTTCACAGTGCAAGGCAGAAAAGGTCTAGCACACAAATGACTGTACCCATGAGACGTAGTGCAGAAGTCACAGCAGACATAAATACAAAAATATTTACCAAGAAGGTATAGGCTCTATGTCTACATATCCTAAGTTCAAAATGCATAAAGCAAAAAGGCAAAACTAAAGGAAAGAAAAAGAATCACTGTGGGAGATTTTAATACAGTTAATGTTTCACCACGTGGACATAAAACCAATAAAGAAATGAGAGATACAAGCCATACTGATAGTTAATGAGCTCTAGCTGGACATCTTCACCACCCAAGAACTAAAGAATACATAGTTTTGAAATAAGATTAGAAATCTGTGAAAATAAATCATCCCTGAGTCCACAGCCTTAGTAAATGTCAAAGATTAAAATCTTACAGTGAATGCTCTTCAGTCAGTGACAAAGGTAATCAATATGTTTTAGGGGCTCCGGCCTCCAACTCCTAAATGCTGGGATTATAGGTGAGCTCCACCACACCAGCCTGTGTTCGCTTTGTCTGCTGCTTCTCTTTTAAATGATCCTCTTCTCGGTTAGTGGACTGTTCCGTAAGGAAGGATGCTAGTACGAGAATGCCAACAGCTGGAGAGAGGGTTCAGTGGTCAAGTGTATACTGTCCTTGCAGATGACTAGAATTTGGTTCCTAGAACTTCCATGGGTGGCAAAGGAAAGAGAAACATCATGGCATCACGTCAGAATTGAAAGTGGGCAAGAGAGATGGCTCCGCTGCTGAGAGGGCCTGCTGACAAGCCTGATGACCAGAGTTCGAGCCCCAGAAATCCCCAGTTCCAGAGAAGCTGGTGCCCTCCTCCTCCTCTTCCTCCTCCTCTTCCTCCTCCTCTTCCTCCTCCTCTTCCTCCTCCTCCTCTACTTTCTCCTCCTCCTCTTCTTCCTCCTCCTTCTTCTTCCTCTTCTTCTTCTACTTCTTTTTGGTTTTTTGAGACAGAGTTTCTCTGTGTAGCCTTGACTGCCCTGGACTCACTTCTACAGACCAGGCTGGCCTCGAACTCACAGTGATCCACCTGCTTCTGCCTCCCAAGTGCTGAGATTAAAGGCGTGTGCCACCAGGCCCAGCTGCTGGGCCCTCTTCTGATCTCTACAGGCACCAGGTACCCACATAGTGCACAGATGTACATTCAGGAAAAACACACATACACATAAAAAAGAATGTATCCTTTTTTAAATCTAATAAATAAAATAGGCCTTAAAAATAAAAATGCCAAAGGAGAGGAACAAAGATCAAATGCAGCCTCTAGAATTTATAACAGATGTGAAGAGCAAAGGGAACTTGCCCGGCCGCCTTTCTACTTGTTTTCTAGCATTTAAATAGGCCAGCCCAGCAAAGCAGCTTTTCCTAAAGGAGGGTCCATGGCCCTGCAAGAACAATCTGACTTCTCCCTAGATAAAAGGGGTGACAGGGAAGAAGCAGGGCTCTTAGGGAAGTGATGCCCATGCCAGGGCCCACAGTTTTCCACATCTGCAGGGCTCTCACCACATCAAATCAAGTACGGGGAAGTCTATGCCATGTTTCCAGGATTTTCCAACAAGAACTAGTAGCATGGCTGGGGTAGCTGGGGGCAATTAGGTGGACATTGAGGTTACTCTGGATTTCCATAACTGGTGCATTGTGGGTCAGGGTCCATACGTTCTCTGTGCCTCAGTGAAAGCAAGGAGAATGTGACCAGCTGCTGAGTTCAGCACAGCCATTGGGTGGGAGTGAAGAGTTCGTGAGGACCAAATGTCCATCAACATGTTGCCTCCTTCAGACCACAGAGTAAAAGCCTCCCACCCTCGGCCAATCCCTTACACCTCAGACCCCTCTGGCTTCCTCTCACTTATTTCAAGTCACATCAGCCATCTCAATAGCCATTGATTCTGACCCAGCCTCCTCCAGCAGTCAGTTTCCCATCCAAGAGCCAGGGTGGTCGGGACATGGTCCAAGAATGGGGTCATGTGAGGAATATTGTGAGTGCTTGTGGGAAAACTTCAAGACACCAAGACAAGAGTCTTGTGACCTCAGTTTCTTCACACATGGACTTGTTCTCGGAGTATGCTTCAATGTTCCTCCCACGTGTAGAGGACAGAAGAGAGTTTACTTCAAATGATTCATTACAACCGGCTAGTGTTGTTTCTATGCCTCTGTGGAAAACCACGTCTTTCCACATACAGCCTGTCCTTGTGATTGGACACGTTCCTCATGTGACTCTTCCTAACCCTTGGAGAATAAACTGTCTGATGCTCTGAATAACGTTGGCTATTGCATGAGATTTTAGTCAGCCTCGTTTGTGGGCTCCATTCTCCCAGGTCCCACCCCCTCTAGAGTGGAAACACAGGCTGAATCTTTTTAAAAACATAGCTTTATAGTGGTAGCATCCTTAAGTCAAACCCTCCAAAGACTTCACCACCTGTTTTGAAACCAGGAAATACCCGTCTCCTTGTCGATTATTCTGCTTCTTGAGGTTTTAGTTGTCTATCATCAAATACAATCTAAAAACATTCAGTAAAACCTCCAGAAATAAATCTTAATTCATAAAATTTTAATTGCATGACATGATGAAATCTTACCATTCTGCCTCATGCTGCCCAGTACACAAATCATCCCTTTGTTGGGTGTTACAATACACTTACTTCTCTCCAGCCGCAAACTTGGTTTGTTTTCTTACCTCCTAGGATAAAGGGACATCCTCCCCTCCCGCTTCCTGCCCTGGCTTGGGCTACCTTGGAGGGGTGTCCTCCTGTGGCTTCTTCATCAGCAGCCAAGTCTGCACCCCACCACCGAGGAGAACAAACGCGTTGCACCTAAGGAGCCAAGGCCTCTTTAGGTCAGGCACTAAACACAGCTCAGGACAGGAGCTCTGCTCTCTGGGCGAGGTGACTCAGCTTGCTCCCGTGATGCTAACAGTGGCCCCTTGAGCACATTTCAAATTGCTAGCTAAGGAGTAGGTGATATGTATACCTACAGCAAAGAACCCATGATGTTGCTTTATCTGGAAAACCATCTCTTCAGCTCGCATGTAGTTTCAAGAGACCCTGGCTGTGACAGAGAAAACAATTCTGAGTCAACACAGCGACCAAAGTGGAAGCTGTATTATCGCTGGAGCCTTTTCTAGTCAACAGATAAATAAATAAATAGATAAATAGATAAATAAATAAATAAATAAATAAATACATTCTTTCATGGTGTTTTCTTTTATTTTGATCTCGAAAGCTAGGTAGTCAGTTCTTTGAAATTAGGAGATGTATCTTATATGTGTTTTGTGTGTTTGCTAAAATGCATTCCCAGTAAGCATCTAGACTTTGGTAATAGGGTTGACGTGGTAACCGCTTTACAGCTGGAGCCTGGAGCCTGGAGATAAGCAAGGTTGTCTGGGTACTGCCTAAAAATGTAATGAGTAAATGATACTTCACTAAGTGAAATATTGACTAAGCAAACAGAGGACAAAGCAATGACCATATAAACAGATCTGAGCTGTGACACATAGTAGGTAGACCAACAGAGCACGCCCTTACTCTAGAGCAGTGTCTCTTCAACCTGTGGGTCACGGCCTCCTTTCACCAGGGTCACCTACTACCATCAGGAAACACAGATATTTACAATACGATTCATAAAAGTGGCAAAACTACAGTTATAAAGTGGCAACAAAAACTACTTTATGGTTGGAGGTCACCGCAACATAAGGAACTGTTTTAAGAAGAGTCTCTGCACTAGGGAGGCTGCAAACCACTGGAGCACAAGGATCATCCCATTTCCTTCTTGTCTTCTCCGCTTCCTGTCTCCGTGAGACTACACCACGTTTGGCCTGGCCACAGCTGACACTGTCCCACTATCTAATGGAATGAATGAAAGGAAACATTAAGGGTCCACAGGGAAGTGGCAGGACGGTGGGACCAGCAGTGTCTGAACATAGTACACATGTAAACCATCAAACTAGTAAATATTCAGAACTAGTGTCCATGAATGTGAACTGTGCCCGAGCACTGTGCGAGCCTCTAAAACTTCTTTCTTAGGTACGTCCATGTTGACCTCGGTCATGACTTCTGCACGAGTCTTGTGAAATCCCAGATCCAGTGCAGACTGCGAAGAGCTTTATAACTCCAAGCGTATAGTGCTACAGATAATTGCCTGCTCCCCCTCTCATCTCAAAAACACACAGTTTTAGCTCTTGGTTCTTCATAAATTCTAAACAAAATTAAGTATTTGTGGGAAAGTGAAGGATAAGATGAAATTCTGTGACACCTCTGAGTCTAATGGCACATGAGCTGCTCAGAACAGTGTTTGCGAGCTCTTAACACTTAGAAAACGTACAATTGGGAATTGTATTAAATGACTCATCAGGCTAATGGGCTCCTTGTAGGAGAAAATCATTTTGAATCTGCAGACTATTTGAGGGATGCGTCCCGAACTTGATCAGGCTGTGGACAGATTCCTGTGCCCAGAGTCACCCATCACCTCTTCTGTTTTGTTTTACTCTCAACACAAGGCAGTAAGTGGCTCAAAGTACACCATGCCCTGGCTTACTCAAAAATTACTGCTTGTCTTCGATAAACAAAACCATCTTGCACGAGCTCAGAAGAGAATCTGTTCTGCTCCCTCAAAAAAACAAAACAAAGCACCCACTCTTTGATACTCACCTGTTCTCTCACCATCTTACCCAAGTGCATCGACCCTGTGTAGAGCATGCGTGCTCATGTAGTGGGCACCCCGGTCTAAGCACTTAACACGCCTAAGATAATAATCTACATTCTAAGTGCATGAAGTAATGTTCTTTCTCGTTTTACAAATGAGGAAACTGAGGCTCAAAAGGTTTGCAGATGTTGGCCAACATCACCTGGAGAGAAAAGTGTGGGACAGGCATCCCAAACCATGTACCTGGCCTTCCAGACTCAAGCTGGCAAGGAGCCCTGATGGCCCCTTTGGAATCAATACAGGTATGGGACGATTTTCAGGGGATCTGAGTTTGTAGCTGGAGGGAAAGATAACAGCAAGAAGACAGGTGTCCCTGCCCAAGCCAAGCCCTGCAGCCTGGATGGACCGACTCACTGGGGCTTTCTGGAGTAAAGGAGAACACCCTTCCTTGAGTCCCAGAACTCTCCCTTGAGCCACAGAATGTGCTTCGTGGTGGAAGAAAAGGGGAGGGTAGAAAACGACAGCCAGGGACAAATGACAGCATTGTTCTTTCAGCAACATTGGGTCTGCTCCCCTAGCACCAGCAGGACACAAGCCACTTAGCCCTGCCAGGACTGTCACCGTGGCTGCCACCAACGGCATCAAGAAAATGCCAGAAATGCCGCGTTTGTCAGGCTTGTATTACTATAGTGAAGCTCTTGAAGCAGGATAGGGCATTTTACAGACGAAGAAGAGAAAGGAGAAAAAGGGAAAGAAATGCATTTAGCTCACATGGCCACAGTATGGCAATCAGCTCAGCTCTGGGGCCCAGATGGCAAGAACGCATGAGAAGGGAGAGGCCTTATCATCAGGAGTCAGTGGTGGAATTCTGTACTTCTTTCTGGAAAAAAGTCTCTTGGGATTCAACAAGAGCCACTTGAATGAACACCTTCTGAAGGCACCACCCGCAAACACCTAAAGATCTTCTGCTAAGCTCCTCCTTTCATATGTGTATGGCACTAGTACATGTGTGTGTATGTGTTCACATACATGTGTGTGTCTGCATGTGGGGGCCTGAGGTTGGCATCAGGTGTCTTCTTTAATATGTTGTTGGTGCTGTTTTGTTTTGCTTTTGGGGGTTGTTTTTTGTGTTTTGAGTTTGTTTGGTTTGTTGTTGTTGTTGTTGTTGTTATTGTATTTTGGTTTGGTTTGGTTTGGTTTGGTTTGGTTTGGTTTGGTTTGGTTTTTCGAGACAGGGTTTCTCTCTGTAACCTTGCCTGTCCTGGAACTCAGAGATCCACCTGCCTCTACTTCCTGAGTGCTAGGATTAAAGATATGAGCCACCACCACTGGCCTAGGCAGAGTTTGACATTTTAGTTAGTCAGGCTAGCCTGCTGTCGCCAGAAATCCTCTGTCCCTATCTCCCACTATGGGATCACTTGCAGGGTGCCATGGATGGGTATCTTTTATTTAGGTTCTGGGGATCCAAACTTGGATCCTCACACTGAATCAAAGTGTTTAACCTGATGAGCCATCATCAGTCCCTAGCCCCTCTTGTCAGAAGCCACCTCATCTCACAGCCATCAGGCTAAGGACCAAATTTCGAAACCACAATAGCTACCTCAGCCCCCATGACATGGCACCTCCAGCCTGAACTCCATTCGGCTCAGTCTTCTGCTCACTGGCTCCATGGGGTCCGTTCTTGTCCCTCTTCCTCATCTGTCTCCAACTAATGAACAGATGGGCAGGGGGAACTTGCTATCATCAGCAGAGAAGGAAAAGCAAGGCCTTCTGTTTCTTGTTCAACTCCCACCTCCCCCATTGGCAGGATTGTAGAGCTCAGCTCTGGTGACTACTACATACTTGTCCTTATGCGTCCTTGAAAGCTCACACAGTAGTCAGCCAATACAAGGATCCACTCTGCATGCACCATGGAATACCAGACTTGGTAGTAGACGTTTGTGGATTTCAGGGGCCCCATCCTGAACAGGACACAAGCTCTATGTCTTAAGAGAATTGATATGGGGCAGAGGAATCTGTGTCTTTCTTCAGCCTCCTGGGCATCAAGACACAGTAAGAGAAGAAAGCACTCATGGCAAAAGCCAGTGACGAAAGCAAGAGAATGGGACTGGAAGTGACAGAACGGAGGTGGGAGAAGTGCTGGTGACCACGTGCGAAGAAGGGAAGGTGGTTTAAAGAGAACTCACTTTCTTTTGCGAGGCCTTGAAAGCTTCTAAATGCAGCTGGCTTCCACCAGAAAGCAGTGACGTGCGGGGAGTAAAGCCATCTTGGAATACTAAGAAGAATTTTTGGGTGGCAGTGGGTGCTCGCAAGGTCTTCGGAGATGAAAGAGGAGCCATAGACCGTTCCTGCAGGCAAGATGAAACTCTTTCCTCAGCTGTTTTCAAGAGCCAGTCCTGCAGCTCTGACTCAGGGACCTGACGGCCATAACTGGGGGGGGGGGGGGGGGGGGGTCCTGTTTCCACTTCTGCGACTGGATGCTCAGGAAGCTAAAGAGAGCAAGTGGCAGTGTTGCTGCAAGACAGCCTCACAGGAATAAAAGAGAGAAGGAAGGAGGGAAGACAGGGAGGAAGGCAGGTTTCTGTGTCATTTCCACTTCCCCAGTCCAACACTGAAGTGCCTGTCACTAATAATCTAATTCTCTCTCCTATCCTAGCTGCAAGGGAATCTGACCTGCGTCCATTTCAGGTTTCCTCTCTCCAGCTAGAAGGAGAATGGAATAGAGACTGAGCAAGCAGTCCTCTGTGCCAGCTGCTGCTAAGACATACACACCCCACAGGTTTTAACTGATTTTGCCCAAGTTCTCCCTCCCACCACCCTTTATTTACTTTTTAGTGTTTGAATCGTATATATTATTAATATATATTAATATTATGTTAATATGAGACTATATATTACTATATTATTAATTTTATATATTATTATTCAGTGTATGACTCTGACCACCTTATATATTCTAGCCATTTTTCTCTTTGTACCTCATGCCTTTTAGTTTTTTTTAAAAAAAAAACACCTTTCCCATCTTAATCAAACATATCTTTTCTCTTTCATCCTATGTGATTTGACTTATTTATTTGATGTATGAATTCCAAGGTCTAACTCCAACAGGCTTCAAGTTTACCCTTGTAAGTTAAATTAGTATGCAGATCATATGAAAGACACAACACGATCTTTTCTTTGGCTAATCACACACAGGAGCATCGCTGACCTTCAGCTGGTTGAGAGGGAAAGAATGGGGTTAGAATATTCTCTGCTTTTTTATTGGGTTGATATAAAGAAATATATTGTTTAATGGGATCATTTCTGTGTATTTCTAATCACTTGGCCTAAATAAATTCATGTAAAAGTTTTGCTTTTCATGACTAAAAACTTCAGTGTGAGAAATAGTGCTTATAAAAATAAAACAATTTACCTTCAATTTCATCATAGAAGTTAGGCATTTTTGCTTTAGTTATTCTTTCCTGCTTCCTTTGTTTGTTTGTTTGTTTGTTTTTCAATTGCAAGCCAGCCTATGGTTTGGTCTTAAAGGTTTTCATTTGTTTGCTTGCTTTTGTTTCTATAGTTTTTATTTGCTTGTTTGCTTTTTGAGACAGAGTTTCTCTCTGTAGCCCTGGCTGTCCAGAAATTCACTCTGTAGACCAGGCTGGCCTCAAACTCAGGGATCTGCCTGCCTCTGCCTCCCAAGCTCTGGGATTACAGGCGTGTGCCACTTCCCCTGGCTGCCAGCCTATATGTAACTGTAAAGTTGGAACGTTTTCAAACTTATACAATAATGGCCACTTTTATTTTAATTTTGTTCCTACAAAAACCAACTACTGTGAGACACGCCAAAGAAACTATCCTTTAAAATATATAAGTCCAAATTAGTATTAACTTCTTCAAAAAGTAACTGTTTTGTGTGGGAAGCGGGTAGAGAGGTGACTCAGTAGTCAAGAGCATTTGCTGATTGGTCAGCTCTGAACACATACCATGTAAGTTACATTGTACCGAGTGAGAAGGAGGCATTTATGTATTTAGGAATATAGCACCCATGTCAGCCAGCTTACACCCATCTGTAACTCTAAGTCCTGGTCAAGGGGCTCTGACACCCTCACCCAGCCTCTGTGGGTACTTGTGCACTCATACACACATGCACACATGCACCCATGCACACACATAAATCATTCTTTTAATTCTTCAATAAACATAACATTGGGCCAGAACATGACTTGGGGCAGAGTGCTTGCTGACATGAGCAAAGCCCTAGACACCATCCCAGTACTACAAACAGCAGTAAGTCCCCAGACAACTAAACACTGAGTCAGTGTTTACATTTCCCTATCTTTCTTTTTAAGTTTCTTATTGCTTAGAATTTAAATACCAACAAAGTAGACTGAGTAGTAAAACAGACCATGGTGTGTTCATCTTCTGACCTCAGTAAGCATCAGCCCTTGGCTTTTTTCATCCCAAAGCTGGTCACTTTTCCTCTCTGCTTTGGACACACTTCATATGCATTCTGCAAATGTTTGTATATGATCTTGTAAAAGGGCAAAGACCCTGACATAACCACAAAACCAGCATCACAGGCAGCAATACTTAAAGCCCACCCATAAATGTGAAAAATAGTTTCGCCGCGCCTTTTTGTTTTGTTTCATTTTTTTGTTTTTTGTTTTTTGAGACAGAGTTTCTCTGGGTAGCCTTGGCTGCCCTGGACTTGCTTTGAAGACCCAGCTGGACTCGAACACACAGAGCTCTGCCTCCCAAGTGCTAGGATTACAGGTGTGCGCCACCACCACCTGGCTTTTCCGCTACGTCCCAAATGAGGATACTTTTTAAATGATCCGGAAAGATCATTAAAGATCATTCACAGTGAAGTTGCCTGATGCCCTTCAATTCCCCGTTAATCACCTTTCATTTATCATTTATTTCTTTATTTTGAGGAACTGGTTTGCTTGTCTTTAAAACCTTCTTCTTTTTGGATTTTGGTATAACTCAGCATGTTTCCCTTTAACCTGTATTTCCTACATTTTGGTGGCTCAATCATAATATTTCAGTGTTTTTGTTTTGTTTTCAAGGCAATGTCATAAAGGATTCACAGTCTCACACACACACACATTCAGGGATCTATAGTAGATGGTTGTGTCTATCAGTTGGTTGGTGGTCACATGCTGGTACTAGTCCCCCCTCAAGTATTAACTGGGAAACTATAAGAAGAAGCATCCTCCATCTCTACTTTGGCTATTTCATAGTACTCTTCATACTAGAAAAGGAAAATAAATGTGTGTTTAATTCCTTACACTTGTGCAACAGGCTTCAAATAATAAATTTGTTTCTTGGCATCCTGCATTGGGGATCTGTTTGTTTTAAGTTTTTGCGACTGCAGTAATTATTCTTCTGAATGCTCACATTTCCTGATCTTCAGCCATCAGCCCTCGGGTTCCTCTGATCTGGCCCTAGCAGTACCAATACCTTCCATGCTATCTAACATAACAAGAATTTCTAACGTCTGGCTGCACATCATCCTGAATAGCAAGAAAAACTGTTTCCTTTTAGCTGGCAGTGGTATTAGACCATGGTCTAATGTTAGGGTGCCCGCTGCTACTTTGTGCACTAAAATCGCCAGAGTTGTTTATGCAGCTCACTGTTCGAGCTGGGGCACGAGCTAACTCTACTATTAATTGTTGTATATCTTAAGTCTTAATATTCTGTCATTTGCTTTTGGTTTTTGTTTCCTTTTATTTCACTGTGTATCCCAGACTGGGCTCAAACTCTCAGCCCTTACCTGCAAGCAAGTCAAGAGAAGAAGTTGCCAACAACTAAATGCTTGTAGGGAAGAGTATGAAGCAACAAGAGCTTGTCACAGTTAAGTTCTGTTGTCAAAAAGGGTGCTCAGCTGAGCGCGGGAGGACTCCTCCACCCCGTTAACGTCAATAAAGCCTATCCCACCTGCCAGGCGATGTGAGATGGCTATCCATGCACCGGCTCAGCCAATCCCCACAAGACACCACCTACCATGAGGAAATCACCTCAGTCTGCATGATGAGCAAGTGTGGGAAGGGCTATGGGCCTTTCCATTTTACTGTTGTTGCTGCTGTTGTCTTGTGTTGTTTCCTTGTTTGGAGAGTCTTGCAATATAGCTCTGACTAGCCTAGAACTCAGACCAGGCTGGGCTTGAACTCAGAAACCTTCCTTTTTCTGCTTCCTGAGTGCTAGGATTGAAGGTGTGAGCCACAACAGCCTTTCGTTTTAACCACAACTATGAACGGTGAGCTTAAAGCAATAACTTTTCACTTCTGCCGATCCATTGTCCCTCCTTGTACATAGCAGCTAACACAATGGGAGGAGGAGGCGGAAGGTAAGACTCCTACAGAGCACGTCCAACGATTCTGGTTTTATTAGTGACTCGCTGTTACCATCTTGCTTGTGAATCCATCAGACAGATCCAAAGACAAAAATAGTAGTAAGTGCACAAAGTGATGCAAACCTTTTGACTGAAGCTACTAAAAAGCTATTACGAGTCGGGTGGTGGTGGCACACACCTTTAATCCCAGGACTCAGGAGGCAGAGGCAGGTGGATCTCTTTGAGTTTGAAACCAGCCTAGTCTACAGAGAGAGTCCAGGAAAGCTAAGGTACACAGAGAAACCCTGTCTCGAAAAAAACAAAAAATGCCGGCTGTGGTGGCGCATGCCTTTAATCCCCGCACTCGGAAGGCGGAGGCAGGGGGATCACTGGGAGTTCGAGACCAGTCTGGTCTACAAAGTGAGTGCAGGACAGCCAAGGCTACACGGAGAAACCCTGTCTCGACAAAAAAAAGCTATTAACTTCTTCTCATGGCTGGAAAATTAAATATCTTTAGACACAATGTTTTTGTATCTAAAATGTGACTATAATAGTATCATAGAGTGGGCTGGAGAGATGGCTCAGTGGTTAAGAGCACTGACTGCTCTTCCAAAGAACCCAATTTCAATTCCTAGTACCTACATGGCAGCTCACAATTGTCTGTAACTCCAAGAGCTAACATCCTCAACAGACATACATGCAGGCAAAACACCAATGCACATAAAATTAAAATAAATAAATTTTAAAAATAGTATCATGGAATATATAAGGAAACACATATACATAAAATATGCACATAAAATACAAGAAGATGGATTATATACATGTTCTATATGCTATACATTCTAGTATACAGATAAAATGGGATATTCTGCAGCCACTAAAATATGTAACTGTGCCAGGAGTGGTGGCACAAGCCTGTAATCCAAACCTTTGGGTTCTCTGTGAGTCTATGGCCAGCCTGGTCTACAACACAAGTCCAAGATAGCCAAGGTTACACAGAAAAACCCTGTCTTGAAAATACAAAAAGAAAAAAGAAAAAAAAGTACCTGCATGGAAATGAAAGACTGGGACACACTGCTCAGAGAAAGAAGCATGAATTACAGTACAGCACACATAAAATCATCCCATGTTTGTCAACAATAAACCATCTAGCTGCATATGTTTAGGGGGAAATCTGGAAAGTTATTCGCCAGACTATTCACAGTGGCTACTTTTCTATTTCATATCTTCCTATTTTAGGAATTCTTATTTGCATATATATTGTTTTTATTATAAAAAGCAATGCTTGTCATTCTGCTGTCCATTTGGGGCTTGGCGTTAAGGATATGAGAACCTACCTTGCTTGCTTTCAAGTCTGGAACTAGAAAGAATGAACAAAGAAAATTGAAATTCCCAAAGCCTCATTCTCATATGAGAAAAAAAAATATTCATGAGCACACACCTGTCAGTAACTTCTACAAAAAAAAAAAATCACTAGAGATTTGTTCAATCCAGAATTTTCTTTAAAGTTTCTCTAGAAATGGCAAAGCCATGATAAGTTGGAATGACTCCTCTCTCTGAACATAGTGATGCTGTTTATGGTTAGGTGTATAGGGTTGGTTTTTTGTTTTTGTTTTTGTTTCTGTTTTTTATTAGTAGGTCACATTTTCCCCCAAAAGAGTGATTCTGTGATGGTCAGCTTGAGGTTTCCCATTATATCACATATACAAAGTAACCTAAAGTTTGCATGTGCAACACACAAGACTCACTGCAGCCTAGGCCAGGTCTTTGACTGGCTACCCAAAAACCTTATAAAGTGACCTCACAGTGGCCTCCACAATTGGGTCTCAAATGTGCATTTGCACACCAGTTGGAGAACAGATCCATCCACCATAATTGAGCCTCCTGCCCTACAGAGGCTGAGACAAGTAACCAGACCGCTCCAGAATCGATACATAATATTCGAACAGATAAGTAAGTTCTTGTAGCAAGTAAGAAAGCTGAGGTAGTGCCTGGGTGAAGGCCTTCTAGCTTGTCGAAACCACTAACATCAAGTTATATCTTATCAGGATGCTGTCAGCCAAGCATAGGTTCACAAGAGTGAGACCTTATTTACCCTAAATGTGTAATGGTACCCAGTAGACACAGCCTGGAGCATCCCTCACCAAAGGACAGGTACAGCCTCCAAAAGGTTCGACCTCTGCTTCTCCCTGCAGCCAGGACATCCTCTCTCAAGGGCATGACCAAATCTTGGCTCCCTGTCTCCCTTTGCATGTTCTCCTTAGAAACCCAGTGATTCACGGCCAATTACATTTCCGCTGCTTGCATACTTACAATCATATTCTACGTCTGCCTCCATGAGCTCATCCCCTGACTCACCCTGGATCTAACAACGGCTAACGCGTATAGACCGCGTCCAGCTTCACTCTCTGAGGCAGCTATTCACATCCATCACGTGGGAGTTTCCCTACCCTTTCTTTGAGAAGGCATCATCAGGATCTGACATCCTCTGTGGAACTAACAAACGAGCCAAATCTCAAGAGGTTAGCACAGGATTGCCTCCTCATTCCTACAAAGCCAGGAAGGGAGCAGCGAGACTCTCCTCTTTCGGGGGAGTCAGGATCCAGCTTCTGTGTGCTTAGTGACACATATCATCCCATGACCTGGATTCCTGCAAAGAAAAACAAAAATGGGGACAAGCAGTGGCTCCGAAGCACCTCCACCAAACGTAATGGATTCCTCGCATGCAGTTTCAGTAGCCAGAGCTAATTATGCAGCCGAATTGAGTATGAAGGAGGCTGAGGAGGCTGGCAGGCCACTGGATAATATGGGGAGTGCGGGCAGCTACGGAATTTCTAGGTTTTTACAAAGCGCACCCCAGGGACTAGAGATCTCTCTGCAGGTAAGAATTGAGCTTCAGTTCCCACCACTCACAGGGTGGCTCACAACCCAAGGGAACTCCAGTTCCAGGGGATCCGGCGCCGTCTCCTGACCTCCTTGAGCACCAGGTGCAAACACGGTGTACGTGCATACATGTGAGTCGATAAGCACTCACGTATAAAATAAAATAATATTTGGGGTTTTTGATACAGGGTTTTTCTGTGTAGCCCTGGGTGTCCTGGAACTTACTCTGTAGACCAGGCTGGCCTCAAACTCAGAGATCCACCTGCCTCCGAAGTGGTGGGGGATTAAAGGTGTGTGCCACCACTTCCCAGAATAAAGAAATCTTTTTAAAAATGTAAATAAATGCACATAGAAATAAAAACTTTCATTAGAGTACATCCTGGTCACCTCCTTCTACCAGCACAGGCTGTAATCAGGATCCTGGAATCATCAGAAATGTTCCCTTAGGCCCTACCTAACTTCCTCCATGATTCACATCATTAACCAAGACACCCATGATGTGGCTTAGATCCCGTAACTCATGTTGCATTGGTAAAGTGCCGTGTGCTGTTTGAACTCGCTGAGAAGTCAACTCTAGAATCAGGGTTGCCTCTACTACTGTCCCCAGAGCCTGTTTTTGCCCCTTCGCCATCAATCATGTTCCTGTCAAAACCTCCAAAACCCCTTGTTCTGAGTCATGCTGGCCCCTCCCTCTGTAACAGGGGGAGGGAGAAACAGAAAGCAAATAAAGATGTCACTAGAAGGTTAACTGCTTCCAGCCAAGGTTACTACGGTTCATCCTATGATGGAAAGGTGTCTTCAATGGGAACAAGAAGCTGGAAGGTGGTCCACATAGAGCACAGAGGAGACCCTCTCTGCCCAAGACTCTTTCAATCAGGAGTTCTAGCTGGCTGCCTCAGTTTCCTCAGTCAGTTCTACTGGATGACTGTAAGCCCCCAGTTTGATGTTGCCTTTGTTTGCTCTCTCATTTGAGCCACTCGGGTCATCTCAGTAAGGACACTGAATTGATGATGTTTGGATGCCTCTCTACAATTACTCACCAAGTGTTTGTTTACTTATTTTTTTTAATATCCACATTTGCTTTTATTTTAATTAATTGTAAAACTATATAGTCCAAAGAGGTGTTCTGAAATATACAGAAACATGATTTGCTGTCAGCGAACGTTTGATATGTATACAGATGTTATTAGTCCAAGATAGTATAAATATTTTTTTTAACAAAAAGAGGTCATTAGCGGAAGATGTGTAAGAAGCCATGATTTGAATATCTTAAAGATCCTCTTTGTTATATGGGAAATCTGCAATATTTTAATAAACAAAGAAAGCATAATTTACATTTTTCCTTTTTGTTTATTTACTTCTATTTGTTAAATACTTAATAAACTCACTCACTCAAAACCAAAAGTGCAATTACTACAGCTCATTCTCCAGGTAATACAGAGTAGATGCAGATACAGAGTAAGACCCGACTCCGAGCATGAAGAGGATCAATCCGTGGGGAGATGTTACATTCATAAACAGCAATACAATCAGGCTCTGTGGCTGTAAGGCGACACGTGAGTGGCGAACAACATTATAAATGCATTACACCAGACAATATCTAACTAGGCAGGCCCAGTGGCACATGCTTTTAGTCCTAGCACTGGAGAGGCAGAGGCAGGCAGATCTCTCTGAGTCTGGGGCCAGCCTGATCTGCATAGTGAATTCCAGGACAGTCAAGGTTAGCAAGGAGAACCTGTCTCGCAAAATGCAAACACTATTTAACTATAGCACAGATAAAAAAAAATTAAACTGGACGAGAGTAAACGTACAAGTCAAGTTTCATTAGAAAATCATGTCCCTGAGAAGAAATCAAGACATGAAGTTAGAAAAGGCAAAACTGTGACTTACCAAAAAATTTTTTAAAATTTTTTTAAAAAGTAGCAAAGTACAGGAGATGGAAAAGCACAAGAGCAGAGGGTGTAAGGTCATATGCACAGCTGGAAAGGGAAGAGTCGCTTGATGTGCCTGGAGTGGGGGTCAATATGGAGGTGGAAAGGCTGGAGACGGGCTGAGAACTCCCGTGTCATGAAGCTGGCTTGGACATAAGTTCAAGGGACTCATAGGAGAATAACTAAGCCTCCTGTTGGATCCAGCCAGCAAGCTGGGGCAGCATCTCCACAGAAGGTTCTATGGCTCACTGCCCACCATCTGCCAGGAGACACCCAGTATGAACCTCCTGAAAGGTTAACGGCCACTACGCCTTCCACGATGGTCATGTTCCAAGCACTCCGTCACTCAGCCCACTCAGCCAACCAGCAAGCACTGTTGCCTCTGCCTTCAGAACAAATCCTAAATCTGATCATCCAACCTCATCTCCTCATCTACCACCACCACCCTTACTGCCACCCCCCCCAAGAGTGATCCCTTAAGGAACTGTCATAGCTCCCTCCCCATTCCTGTGGCTCCCCAACATCAGACTAGAATGGAACACAAGGCCGACACCCAGTGCCTTAACCATCTTTCCTCAGCCTCCCCCTGCACATCTCCACTCCACACCTGCTTCTACCACAGGCTTCTGCATGGACAAACCTTGTCTGCCTCCCTCCTTGAGATTACCAGGAAGCAGTCTTCCCACTTCCCTTCCTGCATTCTGGTCTTGCAGGGTCTCTACATCACATGTCCGTTCTATGAGCTCTCACCCCCCATCTGCAGCTCTAGAAGCTACTCCAGGACTTGGCGATAGAGCGAGCATTCAGTAAGTGTACTACACCACGCATTTAATAAGTGGCAAATTTCTTACACCACCTGGGATGAAAAGGTCAGTAGGCTGAGGAGTATAGGACAACCATGACTTTTCTTGTTTTGGCCCTTACAAACTAACTCAGACCATCTTCCCAATCAAAATGCCTCTAGTAATCCTCGGTCATTACACAGGGATGAGGCCCTTCCTCGCAGTAAGACAGGGACATTTGTCAAGGGAAGCTAGAGCCAATACTGTTTCAGGACCTGCTACCTCTGAGGCCATTTGGGGAAGACAGAAGGTGACAGAAAGGGTCCAACACATATACCAGAAACCTGGGTTTTGACAACTATGTCTGACTGGCTCAGATCACGTGACCTGTGGGAAGTTAGCAGGTGGTTCGCAGTGCTATGAAGAGGTAAGGTTAGGAGACCAGTCAGTCAGGAGGCAAAGGAGGCCAAGGCCTTCTACATGCCACACCCACTTCACAACTGCCAGAATCCACGCTTCTGCAATGGTGACAAGGAAAAGCTCATGACCGGTCAGTCTGAGAGTCATTGGGGAGACATGAAGGTTTGCATCTGCTATTTTTCACACTGTTTTGACCCCCCCAAAAAAGTGCATGTGAGAAAGGCAGAAAGATATGCAAGTTCACAGAGGCCAGAAAAGGGTATTAGATTCATCCCTGCCCTATTTCTTTGAGACAGGGTTTCTCCTTGAACTTGGCACTCCTGTTCTATAAGCTAGCAGATCCTCCTGCCTCCATTGCTCATAGTACTGAGATTACAGAACACGCAACACTGTGTGTCTGATGATAATGTGGATGCTAAGATGAGAAGACAGGTCTGGGCCGGAGGGATGTCCAGTGGTTGAGAGCACTTGCTGCTCTGGTACAGCACAAGGTTTGGCACCATCATCCACACTGTGGCTCACAACCATCTGTAACTCCAGTTCCAAGGGATCCAAGGCATTCTTCTTACTTCCATGGGCACCAGGCATGCATGTGGTGCTCAGATATATGTGCAGGCAAAGCATTCATAAAAAGAAAAAGAAGATAATGGAAAAATCTTCAGAGCTTATGGTTATATACAGCAAGTGTTTTTCAACTACTCAGACATCTCATCATCCCCACCAAAAAAAGATAAAATAAAGTCTTAGTGAAGAGAGTAGAGATAGAATGGTCACTACCCTAACATTTTAATAATGGTGCAACTTTGTCATAAGTCCTGGTCAGAGATTCTAATCTCTGAATCCCCAGACCTGCGAGGCCACCATCTACCCAGTAGCTGGTAGCTCCACCATGTCCTGAGTCACTCTTAGGTCTGGGCTGCCCTTCTGCCTCTTGTGGCATCTATTCCTTGTGGTTCAGGTAAGAATGACTCCGGAAATGAAAAAGAAATAAAACGAGGATGAATGAGAGAGAAGAAAGTCCCTTTTTTTTTTTTTTTCTTCTTCACTTAAAAAACGGATTCATTTATTCTACCTGAAAGGTACGTATGACCACACTGCCTAAATATAGATTAAGAATGCTGAGAATTGGCTGGGGAGTGGCTGGAGGAAAGAGAGCCACAATCAACACCCCTGGACAAAGTCTTGCATAAGTGGCTCCTTCCCCATGATGTTCTGACTCAGAGTATGACCATGGGAGGGGTAAGGGATGAAGATCTATATTTAAATGCCTAGGTAGTGCTGATTCACATCAGATGAAAGCTGTAAACCACTCTGACCTGTTTCACAAAGGGATCTGCCACCATGTCTGTCTCATTAGAGTCTTTCCCACTGGCCCACTGGGAGGCCACCACTGGCTCCGAGGCAGAGGAGGACTATGGCCATCAGAGTATTAGCAAAGCAGACTATCTCCAGGGGAGCTGCCTACAAGTTGTGCAATAAGCTGCAAAGATACAGCTTCTGTGAGTCACTGCCCACACTAGGGTAGCCTTCTCAGCAATACAGCTACCTTTGACTAACCGGTGACCTTTGAGTAGCCTGTTACATATGTTACTGTCAGTGACCCCATAAATTCAAGCTAGACTTTGGTGGAATTGTTTCTTTGTTCTGTCATTGGTATCCCGTCTAGGGTAAATAGGGAGTTGCTCTTATTCCTCAGGACATCAGAGAAGCCATAAAGAAGCCTCTTCAGCCACCTCACATCTTAGCCGCATGGTGACTGAGGAGGCAAAACTTTGCTTAGATAGGAAATTCATTCATCACCCCCGTTTCTGAACTGACCTCTGATACTTGGGCAGTGTGGCCAGCTCTGACAGTGCAAAGCTTAGTCAGTCTCAACCAGTCACGGTTTCTAGGCTCTGGAAGCTCACTGTCCGCTGGGGGAAGGTACAGTTTTCGGAAATCTTAAAACAGATCCCAGAACAAGAGCAATGCAGTTAACAAGCCCTAGAAGTGTTGTAAGCTCCCAGAAGCCAAAAGGCAAATGCTAGTCATGAAAAGCACAAGACAAGAGAAGGTTTCTGTCCCTCACCATCCTTCCGTCCACCCACAAAATAACGCTTTTGAATTAGCAAGTGTCTATTCCACACCCAGGATACCTGTGTCAGATGGAGCATGTGACACGTGACCTTTAAAGCTGGAAAGAACCACAGCCCGCACTGGGCCACTCAGAGTTATCGCCGTGCTGTGCTGTGATCTGCACACATTTCAAAAGCAACTAAGCAAGATTCCAAAGATTAGGAACCCTGAATCAGAATGGCCAGACCCTGCAATTTCACATACCAGTAAAAGAAAACAAAAGCAAACAAACAAAAGTACTGGTAAGATGGGCAATTTTATTTTGTTTGTTGACAATATAAAATACCATCAACAGCTGGGCATGGTGGTGCACACCTTAATCCCAGCACTCAGGAGGCTGAGGTAGACAGATATCTCTGAGTTTGAGGTCAGCCTGATCTGCAAAGAGAGTTTCAAGACAGCTAGGGCTGTCCTTTTTTGAAAAACCATCTCAAAAAAATTTTTTTATTAAATAAAGTAAAATTCCATTGACTGTCACCATTATTTGGAGATGACTTCTAAAACAACAAAAAGAAAGTAAAGATCTTTATCTCTAAATTAAGAAAAACCCTTAGAGTTGAAATTATTCTTGGAGAAAACTACAGCCGTTGTTTTTATTTTTCTACATTTTAATACAGAAGGTCTCAGAAACCAGTATGGTTCAAAGAGCTACATCTGGGAGCTATTGAATTCCAACATTTTAGAATTACAGAACATCTCATAAATAATCAAGTCTGGCCACCCCTATCATGCAATTCCCTTGTGACTAACATGTCCAGTTAGCTATAAGGACAATATTGTAGTGAGACCATTTTGACATACGGGCATCTTGACATGTGAAGTGTGAAATTATAAGTGAGGCTTTAGGGTAAGAGGAGAAAATGCCAACTCCTCTGAAACACAACTAACACTGTGCATCCCTTTAATACTTTCAGGTCTAACCCCAGCATGCACCTGTGTGTCATCTACTCACCAATGGTAAGCCAATCAAAAGGGCCAAGTGATGACATGAGTCCCAAGACAGGAGCCCAAGGGAAGGAGAGAAGGACATCAAAGGAAGCAGTAGGGAAATGAGCCAGAAATATCAATTTCCCATTTAGTTTTTTAAAAAATAAGAAAGGGCTGGAGGTGGAGCTCAGTCATAGGGTGCCTGCCTGGCGTGCACAAAGCCCTAGTGTTGCACAAGCTGGGTGTACTGGTACACACCTGCAATGTCAGCACTCCTGAGGTGGGTGCAGAGGATCAGAAATTCAAGGTCGCCCTCAGCTATGTCAAGTCTGAGGCCACCCTGAGATGCATGGCACCCTGTCTCAAAAATAAATTTAACTAAGCATTGAAAGCTCTGCTGTTGCCTTTAAAAAAAAAAAAAAAATCAATTTTCCAGTATCCAAATGGCCATATCAGTAGCCAGTGCTAAAATGCGCAGGGCATCAAACAGCAGTGTCAGACTGTAGAATTTGCTGGTTATCAAAAACCGTGTACCCGGATGTATGTTGAGACAACTGTGACTGGTGGGCAACTGCAACAAACTTCTCCTTAGTAGTGACCTACAGACGTCCATCCATCTTAGGCTGTGGGGAGGCCCCTAGGGTGCTGTCTGAATGGAAAGGGCGTATAAGCTACCATTACTGGTAGCCACTCTAAAAAGAGTCACTGAGGTTCAAGTGGAAGTGTGCTTCCTGGCATCCTGTGCTCCAAGAATTAGCAGGCTGGCCTTCAGCAAACAGACCATCCTTCATACACACACACACACACACACACACACACACACACACACACACACACACACACCCCGCTCCAGCCTAAGTCTCTGTGGCACAGGCGTCGCTGAGAGCAACAGGAAGTGATGCAACCCTCAGGGGGTGGCATAGAGTCTGCAGCCTCCTGTCCCCACATGCCCTTACAGTGTTCAGTCTCAGGATCACTTACAGGTGTCTCAACTCCTCCCAGAGTGACAAACAGACCTGAGAACTGTAGGGAGATGTGACATAGTGACATTCTTGAGTAGGCAGGGGGAAAAAAAAAAAAACAATTCAGAGAAACCTCCAGAATGAAAAGGAGTCGGCAGGAAATGCATCATTTTGCTGCCTTCCCACTCCTCTTCTGCTATGAAAGAAAGTTCCTCTGGCTCCATCCCTACTTCCACCGCTGCACTTATCTTTAAAATATTTCATAGTGAGATAGTCTCCAGGACATTAGAACTATGAAGTGTTTGTGGATATATATTAGATAATACAGCCCCAAAGCAAAACACCTCAGGGTGAACAAATTCTGACTAAGTTCCTGTTGATCACAGATACAGGACCATGAACACAGCACATACACACACACACACACACACACACACACACACACACACACACACACACACGCACTCACACATGCATGCACGCATGCACGCACACACAAACATACACACATACATACATGTGCACTCACACATTTGAGCACACATACGCATGCATGTGAGAACACATGCACACAGGCACACGTGTGCACACACATACACAAAACCAACCATAAAATCATCTCAGGATAGATTCCCTCTAGAGCCAGGCTCCGTCTAGGCATGTGTCCCTGTGAGTGTGAACAGTCTGGGATGACAGTGGTTCATGACACCCCTCATTGAGAACTAAACAACTCTTAGGAGGCTCCCAGGAGGTCAGAGGTCATTCACTATCAACAGACCTGAAATGCCCAACCATTTATCTTCCATTTCTTTTGCCCCCATTGATTCTGGGGTCTGCCAGAAGACATCCTAGCTAATTCTCTTCATTACTGTTAATATTAATAAAGATGGTGGGGCTAATGAGAAGAAAATGTGTTTCAGTGCGGGGAGACCATCCCCCCACTGCAGAACACATCTTCGGCATTAAGATTTCATTAGCATTAATGTGAATTCTGCCAGTGAGAGACTGGCAAGTGGAGACAAGAGTCTGCCGAGACGCACATTGTTTTCCTCTCATTAGATGGACACGCTCAAGGGTATTAAAAACACAGCACAAATTAGGTACGTCATGAGACTACAGAGCCCTACTCCTGCAGAAGTGTCAGATACCAAGTTGGATACAGAAAAGTAGTTTTGTGGCAGGGCAGGTTCCTGTCCTGCATGGCAGAGATTTGTGTTTTGACTTTCTGTTCATAGGGATTTCTTTATAGTTGGACAGGCTTAGCAAGGACCTTACCCAGATACGCTGAACCTGAAGGAAACCAGATGGCCCAAAGCAATCCCAATCTCCAGTGTAACCCCAGGAAAGGAGGAGATGTGTCCGGGAGCTCTTCCAGGCCCATCCTCAAGTAAGAGCAGCTGCACTTGTCAGGGCTTCCCTGAACTTCCGGGCCAAAATATACCTGCCCAGGAGGCTGAGGCCAGGACCCTGTGGCATCCAGAGGAACTCTCCAGTGGGAGCTTGGACTTTTCAAGGAATCTTCAGCTCCTGCCCTAGATGATGCTCTCAGAAGTGGCATGTTAGTTAGCCTCAAGAAAAGAAGCCTGTCAATACCTGTTCAGAGGGTATGGCTAAGCACACAACAGGATGTTACAGCCTGCTTCACTTTCTCCTGATATATGCGAGCGTGATGGGCAGGCTCATTGATACAGTTAGTGATGGCAAAAAGTGAGTGACTCAAGTGGTCAACTGCCAAGGCATTGGTTTGCCGTGTATGCCAAGCTCTGAAACTGGTCCTAGCACTGCTATATGCATACCACACATGTGAATGTCCGCATACAGAAACTGCATGAGAGAGACATTTTTTGCTCCTATGCTCTTGGCCTTTAAGAGGACGGAGACGCATGGGATAGAAGTGAATTGAGCATGAGAGCCTCTGATCTGATTTCTTTTCATTCTCAATGCTGCATTCATGCATGGTCTGTAGAGTCACATACCTTTTTTATGACCAAAAAAAAAAAAAAAAAAAAGAGTCACTTGTGAGTGTAGCAACAATAGTGTGCCTGCCTTGGTGTTGATAAGGGCTCTTGTTGGTCAGAATCTCCATATTATTTATACCTCTAGGTCTCATTCCAGCTAATGATTTCTTTCGTCCCTACCTGAAAATCCAAGAAAGCTGGAGAGCAAAAGCAGAATGGGTTGTAACCTCCTTCTTAAGCAAATAATTCTTTTTGTTCTTCAGCACTCTACAAAACTATGCAACTGACCACATCTGACTTCTTGGAAAATTCCAAATGGACTGTACCAGATAGTATCAGAACAGTGACATTATCCCAATGGACATGTGCCTTTAAATAAAAGTCTATTCTGTGCTGGCGCTCACCTTTAATCCCAGCACTTGGGAGGCAAAGGCAGGTGGATCGTTGTAAGTTCGAGGCCAGGCTGGTCTACAATGTGAGCCCAGGACAGTCAAGGCTACACAGAGAAACTCTGTCTTGGAGAACAAAAGAAAAAAGACTATTCGTTTGCTTAACAGCACTAAAATGAGAATTTCATCTTCTCTACACTCTCACTCCTTATAAAAAGTTGATACAAGGAGAATAAACTAAAGAACTCAGTTTTAGTTCTATTTTTGCAAAATAAAATAAACAGAAGCCAACACCAGCATACGGTCACTACCACCACCTTATCCCCAGTCTTAGTCAGGGTTTTATTGCTGTGAAGAGACACCATGGCCACGGCAACTCTTATGAAGAGGGACATTGAATTGGGGCTGGCTTACAGTTCAGAGGTTCAGTCCATTATTACCATGTGGGAAGCATGGCGGCATGCAGGCAGACATGGTGCTGGAGAAGGAGCTGAGAGTTCTATGTCTGGATCCGCAGGCAGCAGGAAATGACAGTGACACACTAGCCAGACTTGAGCATCTGAGATCTCAAGGCCCACGCCTCCCCTAGTGACATACTTCTTCCAATAAGACTAGATCTCCTAATAGCTCCACTCCCTGTGGCCCCATGGAGGCGTTGGTGGTGGTGGTGGTGGTGGTGGTGGCAGTGGTGGTGGTGGTGGTGATGGTTTTTCAAGACAGAGTTTCTCTTTGTAGGCCTAGCTAGCTGTCCTGGACTTACTTTTGTAGACTCTGCCGGCCTCGAACTCACAGAGATCTGCCTCCCTCTGCCTCCCTGAGTGCTGGGATTAAAGGCATGTGCCACCATGCCCATATGAGGGCCATTTTTATTGAAATCACCACACCCTCCACCTTCCATATCCCCCAACCTACCACAGCCACTGCCACCATCCCCTGTGCTGGGAGAGCTGTACCCGCAAGACAGCTCTGTGTGACTGTACCTGAACAGGCAAAGTAAAGACAGTATTTGAAATAGTATCTAGATATTCTACCATCCAGAAGCCATTGAAGTGTTTCCCTACAATTCTAGCTTAGTATCAAGACAGGCAACACAAGCCAAAAACAAATTAAATAGTAATATCTACATGTATTTAAATTATATATACATATATACACTGATTCATTAACTTTCTGGAGATTTTTTAAGGGATTAGCAGTTTAATCAGTCTCTATAAAGCAAGATGGAGCATAAGTTGCATTTACAATGTTATAGCTCAGAACTCACTGAGACAACTGCCACAGAGAACATGGTTTTCCTGCCACTCAGTTCCCCTGCCCCAGCTGAGACATTTAACTGTACCTGCTGGATACATCACAGCCCAGGTTCACACAGCCCAGGTACATCACAGCCCAGGTTCACACAGCCCAGGTACATCACAGCCCAGGTTCACACAGCCCAGGTACATCACAGCCCAGGTTCACACAGCCCAGGTACATCACAGCCCAGGTACTTCATAGCCCAGGTACATCACAGCCCAGGTTCACACAGCCCAGGTACATCACAGCCCAAGCAAAGAAGAAAACAACCAAAGATTGGAACAGAAAACATGTTCTCACCACACACAACCACAGACGCTTGAGTGACAGTAAAGGAAGAAGCCAAAATGCCCTCAGGTTGAAACTCACCCCAGCCCCACCCCCGGGAGGGTCAGACCTCGTCTACACTGGAAAATTTGCTTGATTTGGTCTAGGTCAGTAATCATGGCATTCCATCTGCAAGATCTGTTCACATCTAACTGCAGCTGCTGAAGCCCCCTGATTTTCTCCTCTAAAATGTATCACACCTCTTTTCTCAGGGAAGTAGCAAATGATGTTTTCATTTTTCTATGGAAAATGCAAATATGGCTCCAGTGCAGCAGGGTTCCGCTGCTCTGGTGCGTCTTAGGACTGACTTCTGGTCTCATCCTCTATGGCTCTGGTGCATCTTAGGACTGACTTCCGGTCTCATCCTATAAGGGCCTTTGAGCAGCTGAAATGTTTAGCTAGTTATTCAACCACTACTAATGAGGGGTCAGAAGAGAGAAAATGACCTAATACTCGGCTCACACCAACTTGCCAAGAGAGAAAGGTCACTAAGGAAAAAAATTATTCAGGACTAGAACTTTAGCTTACTGGTATAGAGCTTGCCAGGCAGCCAGAGGCTCTGACCTCAAGTACTGTGAAAAATATGGACAGAAGGAAGAGAAAGAGGAGGAAGAAAAAGAGGGAAAGAATAAGAATAAGCTGAGAGAGAAGCAGGATTACTACATGATCCCAAAATGAATAGGGACCAAGTAGCTCAGGCCTTCCTGGTCATCTGACTGACACTATCCCAGCTGAAACGAGGGACAATTAAAAGACTTGTCAAAGGTCACTCAGCAATAAATACCAGAGCCATGAGTCTAGCTCTGCTGTGCTCCAAAGTGCACGCTCCTCTGCTTTATCACTGTGCTTGACACTTTGTAATGCTTCTCGGGGGGTTGTAACAGGGTCCCGTCAGCTATCAACAAGCTCCAGACAGCAAAAAGGCTCAGAGGACAAGGAAGGTTGTTTCTTCGACACACAAAGACTGTGATGAATACTGTGGTAAGAGGCATATCTTCCCTCCACCCCCTTTCTAACTCCACCCACCCCACCCCTAGGCTCCTCCCTCTGCACTGGGCTGTCCCTTCAACCCAGAGCCTTATCAAGGTCATGCTTATTTTCAATAAAAATAGAGGTCATGGCTGGGGTCCAGTTCAGTGGTAGGAAAGCCCTTGCCTACCAAGTGAGTGGCCTCAGGTTCTACCCCTAGCACCCCCAAATAAAACAAGTAGAAGGGAAAGAATATAGGGAGTCACATATAGGTTGGATCAAAAAAAAAAGCAATCTATGGTCTCCCTTTGTCTACAACACAGCAGTGCATCCTCTTTGAAGGAATATACTCTGTGTGTCTGCAGGAAAAGGGGAGAAATGGCTTGGTGAGCAGTCAACCAGTATTTGTCACATGGGCTTAAAAAAAATAGACCTCAAGAATGCATCTCCAACAAAACCTTGTGGGGTGAATTATTTTTTTTAAAGACTAGGTTCTTTCAACAGGATTATGTACACTAGTCAAAACTAAGAATTACAAAGCAGGCAAAGGGAGAGATAAATTAACTGGCTATTTTTCTAGCACTGAATGTACTTTGATGTGTGGCGATAGAGGCGGTCCTGGAAGTCAACAGGCTCTGAAGGCAATGTGGAGGGTCAGGGGAATGCTATGCGTAAGAAGAGCTGTCTCCCCACAGAGATACACCTTGTTGGTCTGATATTGTTTGCGTTTTCCGGTATTGGAACCTGGAACCTTCCCAACGCTATGCAAGTGCTGTACCCCCTAGCCCAGACCCTGGTGTTTTAACCAGAAAAGGCATTTGCCCCTGCCCAAGAGCCAAGTGCCTGTGGCCTGCGCAAACTCTTTAATGTCACTTGTGGCCAAGCAAACAACTGTCTCAACAGGTGCAGCGCTGAGTGTAAGCATCTGGGGATGCACTTGCTGATGCTCATACCCTCTGGGCCAGTGATGCCTTCTCGTCGTCACGCAGTCTACAGCAACAAGAGAGGTTAGGGAAAGTTGCAATGATAACAGTGGCATTCTTCTCCATGCACAAAACAGGTGTGATCGAGAAAGAGCAAGCTGTATCCCCTCCAGGCTGGGCCCTGTGGCTACTCACTGTCCTGGTTTAAAATGCTCCAACATACAAAGCTATGAGGCCCCTGAGGAGTTGGCTAGATATCTCCTTCCCACAGGCAGATAAAGTGAGGGGAGGAAAACAGATTTTCTGTTTCTGGCTTCTTAGCTGTGGTTGAGGAAGATGTCTCTTCTATTGTTGGCAGCTTTTCCTCACACTACCCCTACTTTAGCTTTCTTCTTGGCCTTCTGCAGAAATTAAGGACATAAACCGAGTTTAACAGGAGGCTACTCATCTCAACTCCACAAATATTAAACATCGTGGTTGAAGGGGAATAGCAACTGTATTATTTGAAAGGAAATATGAACAGAACTGAGAATTCAGTATAGTCCCACCTTAAAGAAGATCCCATTCTTTGTGAGAAAACAAACATACTCAAATATAGCAGAAACTAGGAAACTATTTGCTGCATAAATGAATTAATGATCAAGCCCTATTGTCATTCTGTATATTAAATAAAGGGCCCCAGCCTTTTTTTAAAAATTACAAAGCATATCAATTTTTCTCAGTTGTTGGCTAATTTCATTTAATCAGCAGACTTGACTCCAATAGAGGGGTGGATATATTCTTTAATATGAAGAATAAAGTTTTTTATCCAGCCCTAGTCACTCAGAAAACATTCCAGAATGAATTCTTCATTTTTATCCAAGAAAGGGGGAGATGGAAGAAAGGCAGGAAGAAGGAAGAGAGAAAATGAAAAGGAGGAGAAAGAATAAAGGAAGAATGAGTTGGGGAAAGGAGGAAGAGGAAGAAAAGAAGGAATAAAAAGTCAAGACCTCATGTGAAACAAGTAAGAACAGAGTCCATGATGAGCAGAAAGCCTGCCTAGACCAATTTTCCCCAGGGTGTTTCAGGAACTCGTGTCCCAAGGCGCTCTGTTTTTTGGTTTTTGGTTTTTGGTTTTTGGTTTTCCAGAGCTGAGGACCAAACCCAGGGCCTTGTGCTTGCTAGGCAAGCACTCTACCACTGAGCTAAATCCCCAACCCCGGCGTTCTGTTTAAAAAAAAAAAAAAAAAATCAGTGGCCTCTTAAGTTTGGAAAACAGTAAATATTTTTTTTCTTTCTCAGAGGTTCACAGAAGAACTGGGTATATTCACAACTCTGGAAATACAATTTTTAAAAAAAGTTTTTTATAAGTATCTAACATAGCTTTTTGCAAATCCACTTGGCCAAAGAACACTTCATGGTGCATATTACATATTAATGGTCCTTTAAAGCAGTGGCTCTCAACCCCCCTAATGCTACCACCTTTTAATGCAGTTCTTCATGTTGTGGCGACCCCCAGCCATAAAATTATTTTCGTTGTTCTTTCATAACTGCAATAGTGTTACTGTTAGGAATCGTAATATAAAAGCTTTTGGAGGCAGAGAGTTGCCAATGGGGCTGCAGCCCACAGATTGGTAGGACTGCTACTTTAAAGAGTATTTATTCCCTGAGATAGACTCTAGTCAACATTGTCCTTGATGCATGAAGCTGACCCTCACCTGACATAGAGATGCTGACAGAATTCTACAGCTAGAAGAGACTAAGTGACCCAAAAAGTGATAAATGACCTCAGAGGTCTCATCAAGACAACCCAGAAACCAAAGGCAAGCCTGGTATATGCCCACTGAGCATACAGATGACATCAGAGCCTGCACGTTGACCTCTGGCAGTCAATGCTAAGAGGTGAGTCACATAGACCTCTGCTTCCAAGGGCTTCACCTCCCTGTGTTTCCAACCCTACACACCCAGCCCTGGAGGGTGACTACTCATATAACTCCAGTTGCAAGAATATTCTGTGGATGTTTCATTAAATGTGCAGGTTAAGTAGAACAGCTGTCAGCACACTCCCTAAAAGTGAAGGGGAACTGGAGGGGTGGGTTAAGCTTGAGCTCAGAGCTCTGTCTTCTTCCTGGTAGCAGTGTAGAGGTAGGGTCAACTCCGATGCCTCCTTTCTTTCATCTGGAGAGTGAGGAAGTTAAACCAATGCTAAGTCCATCACCACACATAAATTCTAGTTACTCCTTAGAACATCCCAAGAGTTATATGTTGGCTTGCAAGAACGTGAAGACCCTGAGGCTCAAAAACAAAAACAAAAAACCCTGAACATCCCCAGGGCTACTCAGTAACTAGGAGAAGGGCAGAAATTGAAGGCCTGACCATCTATCCACCTCTAACACTCTTTACCCCCAGTGGTAGCACATCACATACTCTGAGGGTGACGGGCCTGGGGATTTTTCACTGATAAGGATGGATGAGAACCATATTAGCAAAGGCGTTTTGTGTTTTTGGTTTTTTGATTTTGTTTTTTTTGTTTTGTTTTGTTTGGGGGTTTGTTTGTTTGTTCTTTTTCTGCCCCCCTCCCCTTTTTTCTTTCTTTCTTTTTTTTTTTTTTTTTTTTTTTTTTTTTCCTTTTTTTTGGTTTTTCAAGACAGGGTCTCTCTGTGTAGCCTTGGCTGTCCTGGACTTGCTTTGTAGACCAGGCTAGCCTCAAACTCACAGCAATCCTCCTGCCTCTGCCTCTCAAGTGCTGGGATTAAAGTCATGTACCACCACGCCTGGCTTAGCAAAAGTTTTCTATTGAAAGTTTTAGAAACTATTCTCAAAAGTTAAAAATAAAGAAAAATATTTACATATTCTTTAATTTTGAGCTTAGTCTATTTTTCTTTTAAATATAAATACATATTTAAAAGACAATAGTCTCAAGGAGTCCTACATTATTTCAAGCATATGAACACCACTAGAAGGCTTTTAGACTAATAATCAAAGTCAATAGGAGCACTACAGAAACAAAATTCATTTCAAATTTCACCCTAAATGTACTACCTTTTGTAAGGTAGTGAGTCCCCACATAATTCTTGAAATCCATTTGTCTTCAGATATATTCTGCTATGAAATTAAACAAGGAACAGAGATGGCAAATGAAACACAGCGAAGCCATGATACACAAAAAAAAGAATCAGTCCAGAAGGAGGGGCAAACACAGGAGCTGATGGGACTGTTGGCCAGTTCACTCATGACTCTCTGGGACAGCCATAGTCTCTGAAAGGCAAATACACTCGCCCAGCTAAATCCCCTTGACCACAGGGCCAGGACTTCTCCATGTTGAATAGACAGAGACTCCTAACTGAGGTGCAGAGCACGGTGTCAGTCAGCCTTCCATTACACAACAAATATGTCAGATGCTCAGCAAAGAAAGATGATTTGTCTTGGTTCATGCTTTTAGAAGTTTCAGTTGGTGACTGGTTGGCCATGTAGCTATGAACATGTGGCAGCACATCAAGGGAGAAGCACATGGTGTTTAAAAAAAAAAAAAAAGTAGGGGCTGTAGACATGGCTTAGTGGTTAAGAGAACTGGCTGCTCTTCCAAAGGTCCTGAGTTCAGTTCCCAGCAACCAAATGGTGGCTCACAACTATCTATAATATGATCTGGTGCCCTCTTCTGGTGATCAGGCATGCAGGCAGGCACAACACTGTATATGTGATGAATAAATTTTTTAAAGTGCAGGGAGGGAGGGTGGAAAGGGAAGATAAGAGCAAGGAGATTACAACCGGAGATAATGTGAGAGATAGATAGATAGATAGATAGATAGATTGTGTGTGTGTGTGTGTGTGTGTGTGTGTGTGTGTGTGTGTGTGTGTGTGTGTGTATTTAAGTGCAAATCAAGTCAGGGAAGTAAAAACAAAAGAGGAGAAAGAAGAAAAGACCAGGCCCGCACAGCCCCACTCATCATGATATCGTCCATGGCCTAAAAACCTGTCTCTAGGCCCTACCTCCGGAAAGGCCCACTACTTCCCAGAGCAATCCTTTAGCACAGGATCTTTGGGAAATGCTAAAGATTCAAAGGATGGCAGCTTTCCTACCCTGAAATTTTATTTTCAATGCACTTTCTCACTTACCTGGAGATTCTTCCCTAGAGTTTATTAGCTAATGTTTATGTGTGCTTCAACGTCTCCGTGAATGAACTAATGCGTTTGGACATAGGGGGCTGTGTCTTCCCTTTACAGTTTGCGTAGAAGTTGTACACAAATTCATTCTTGAGATTGCTTTGCTACTTTATTTCCACACCGTGAAATAAGCACTCCCACTCCCGTTGTCATCCTTAACCACTGACAACATTACCCACCATGGCTGTGTTCCTTCCTTCCAGCTGTGTCATGTCTCGTTTCCTGATCTCTTTTTTTTTTTTTTTTTAAGTAGAGAAATGTTTTAAAGAGGCACCAAACATCTGGTTTTTCTTAGTTGTTTTGGGGTTTTTTGTCTTGTTTTGGGGGGGGTCTCGTCTCCCCAGGGCCCACTTCAAACTCCTAAGTAGCCAAGAATGACCTCAATCTTCTGATCTTCCTGCCTCTGCTTCCCAAATTCTGATGCGACAGACAGGCAAGACACGGTACAGAGGTTATACAGTGCAGGCAAGACACGGTACAGAGGTTATACAGTGCAGGCAAGACACGGTGCACAGGTTATACAGTGCAGGCAAGACACGGTGCACAGGTTATACAGTGCAGGCAAGACACGGTGCACAGGTTATACAGTGCAGGCAAGACACGGTGCACAGGCTATACAGTGCAGGCAAGACACGGTGCACAGGCTATACAGTGCAGGCAAGACACGGTACAGAGGTTATACAGTGCAGGCAAGACACGGTGCACAGGTTATACAGTGCAGGCAAGACACGGTACAGAGGTTATACAGTGCAGGCAAGACACGGTGCACAGGTTATACAGTGCAGGCAAGACACGGTGCACAGGCTATACAGTGCAGGCAAGACACGGTGCACAGGTTATACAGTGCAGGCAAGACACGGTGCACAGGTTATACAGTGCAGGCAAGACACGGTACACAGGTTATACAGTGCAGGCAAGACACGGTACAGAGGTTATACAGTGCAGGCAAGACACGGTGCACAGGCTATACAGTGCAGGCAAGACACGGTACAGAGGTTATACAGTGCAGGCAAGACACGGTGCACAGGTTATACAGTGCAGGCAAGACACAGTGCACAGGTTATACAGTGCAGGCAAGACACGGTGCACAGGTTATACAGTGCAGGCAAGACACGGTGCACAGGTTATACAGTGCAGGCAAGACACGGTACAGAGGTTATACAGTGCTGGCAAGACACGGTACAGAGGTTATACAGTGCAGGCAAGACATGGTGCACAGGTTATACAGTGCAGGCAAGACACGGTGCACAGGCTATACAGTGCAGGCAAGACACGGTGCACAGGCTATACAGTGCAGGCAAGACACGGTGCACAGGCTATACAGTGCAAGAGACAGGACCTTGGATCTTGGAGCACGTTGGCTGTGGGCTCTGCTGATGGAGCTTACAGCCTCAGCCCTGGAAATGTGTTCTTTTGAGGACATTACTGCCTGGGCTTTGCCTTATCTAACAAAGAGGGGTGTTAGCAAAACTTCCCCAGTCTGCCTAGCAACCTATGAGGTCACCTGCCTGCCACTAGGTGTGCCCCTGCCTAGGATTATAAAAAGGGCAAACCCACCTCGACTCCCTCTCCCTCTCCCTCTCTTCCTCTCTTCCACCTCATCTCTCTCTCTCTCTCCCTCTCCCTCTCCCTCTCTCTTCCCTCTCCTCTCTCTTGCTGTCAATATTTCTCCATCTCTGTCTTGTTCTGTCTGTCTGTCTGTCTGTCTGTCTGTCTGTCTGTCTCTCCCCTTGGGGTATCCCTTCTCCTTCCCTGACCTCCCATGCCTCTACAAATAAATGTCTCCTTATCATATCTGTTGCCTGGCATTCTTATTTTTTTTAATCATTCCAAGGGGTAACAGGTCTCATTGCCCTCTCTTCTTCCTTTCCTCCTCCTGCCAATGGTTTCTTACAGATCTAGTCTGACCTTGCTCCTTCAAGTCTTGGTCACTGTGTTGTATTCTGCTTGCTACTTGCTGCTGGGGAATCTGCCCAGTTCCTTCTCTCACCCCCTAAAATACATTTACTTCATCTTCTTCCTGTGTGAACTCTTTTTATTTTTCTTTTTTCTTTTCTTTTCTTTTTTTTTTTTTTTTTTTTTTTTTTTTTTTTGCTTGTTATCAGTGTTCATTAGATCCAATGAAAGTATGTCTTGGTGTTTTGTTTTGTTTTGTTTAAAAATAACCCAATTGTTCTAAATGCCTCTGGTCCTGATGCTTCTTGCTTCCAAAGACTTCCTTTGACTTCAGGTAAAGTCTATTCTCTTAACATTCATTGCTGAAATCCACAGTCAAGCTTTCAAGTGCTCTTGTCAATCACCTCCAAAAGAAATAGGTAAGCAGACTTTGTTTAATACGTGTCTAGATGGGACTAACCTAAGACAGAGTTAGAGTTTTCAAAACCTGAGTAGGTTTATATTTTGGTTACACTGTCATTCTATTAAACATGGGGCCAGGAAAAAATGAGGTGTGCCCCAAATAACCTCTTTAGTTGTAGGCAACCACTTCCTAGCCTCCCTCTGTTGCCCGCGCCCTACAGAAAGCACTCTCCCCACAGCAGTGGCCCCGACAAGGGCTGCTTACACTCCACAGCAGGCTCAGGAGCCTCTTTCATTTTCAGAAAGGAAGTGAACATAGTGCATGCGATATGGTCATGTGCACGTCAGTGCTTCACAGACACGTCTTTGAGGAGGATTTTAAAATGCATTGAGCAGAAAGAAATACTAGGGCAAATGAGTAACACTAAAAATTAAAAAAAAAATAAAAATAAAAAAGACAGTCAGGAAAAGATGTGAAGATGGCATTCCAGCATTCAGATTTGCAAAATGTGACAGCTAGCATTTTTTTTAAGACTCCGTGCCATATATAGTACCACGCCACTTATACGGATCAGCGCCTCGGAGTGACCCACTATTGGGACAGACCGTATGTCTCGGTGGATTCAAGCATTTGCCACCGAGCCTAAGCCCCTGAGTTCAATCCCCAATGCTTCCATAGCAGAAGGAGAAGCAAAGTGACTCTTGCGAGCTGTGCTTTCCTGTTGCTCTGGCTGAAACCACCTTGGCAAAGAAAGGGTGGAGTTGGCTAGCACAGATCACACTCTATCATTAAGGGAAACCAAGGCAGGAAGCTGGAGGCAGAAACTGGAGCCGAGGCCATAGAGAACTGCTTGCGTACTGGCTTGCTTCCACAGCTTGCTCAATGGCTCTCTTATTGGACTAGACCACTGTTCTAGGTGGCACTGGCCACAGTGGCCTGGACACCCCCCATGTCAATTGTTAATCAAGACCCTGTCCTACAGGCACACCCACAGACCAGTCTGATGGAGGCAGCGCCTCAGCAGAGGCTCACTCTTCTCGGGTGACTTCAGTTTGTGTCAAATTGGCAAAAACCAACCAGCACATCCTCTGACTGGCATATACAGATGCATGGTTGCAAGTACACACAGGTGCACACACACACACACACACACACACACACACACACACACACACGTGCAGAAAGGAAAGAAAAGGAAAAAGGCATTCTTTTTATTTCTAATATACAAAAGAAAGTATGGCATGGACATTTCTGTTATGATCTTACCATTTGGTTAAAAAAAAAAAATAACAATAACTTTCAGCCGGGTGTGGTAGCACACGCCTTTAATCCCAGCACTTGGGAGGCAGAGGCAGGTGGATCGCTGTGAGTCCCAGGCCAGCCTGGTCTACAAAGTGAGTCCAGGACCATCAAGGCTACACAGAGAAACCCTGCCTCAAAAAACCAAACACAGAAACAAAAACCTTTCATATTTTTACTTTTCTTTTGTTGCGATAGGTCTTGTGTAGCTCAGGCTAGCTTCAAACTATGCACATGAGAATGGCCTTCATCTCCCGAGCTTCCTGCTTTGTCTCCACATGCTGTGACTACAGGTGTGTTCCACAGATTCCAGCTGTGACTACAGGTGTGCGCCACAGATTCCAGCTGTGACTACAGGTGTGCGCCACAGATTCCAGCTGTGAATACAGGTGTGCGCCACAGATTCCAGCTGTGAATACAGGTGCACGCCACAGATTCCAGCTGTGACTACAGGTGTGCGCCACAGATTCCAGCTGTGACTACAGGTGTGTGCCACAGATTCCAGCTGAAGGTGGCTTCTAAAGGACAGAGCCCTCCTGCTTGGCCTTGTACTTCATATGCAATCCCTCATTGAATCTTATTGTCATTGTATGTGTATGTATGTTTCTGTCCCACGTGCATATAGTGCCTAAGAGGTCAAATGAAAACACTGGATCCTGTAGAACTGAAGTTACAGATGGTGATGAGTTGCCATGTGGGTGCTGGGAATCAAACCTGGGTCCTCCAGAGAATTTGCTAGTGCTCTTAACCAAGGTGCCATTTCTCCAGCGCCCTCACTGACTCTTCAAAACTGCCAAAACTTCAAAAAAAGGCAGGTGTGGTAATACACATCTTTAATCCCAGCACTTGGGAGGCAGAGACAGGCTGATCTCTGAGTTCGAGGTCAGCCTAGTCTACAGAGTGTGTTCTAGGGCAGCCAGGGCTATACAGAGAAACCAGGTCTTAAAAAAAATAGGGGGGGATGGTGGAAAAGGAAAGTGCTAAATATTAAAGTTCTTTTAAAGTGCAGAGCAGATCATGACAGTACATGCCTGTAATCTGGAGACTGGGTGGGACAGGAAGATTGAGAGTTAAAGGCCAGCCTGGGCTATACTTTGAGACCTAATAGATAACAATGATGATGACAACAACAATGATGATGATATCAACCTCAGAGATTTTCCTTGAAAATAACTAAAAATATGGAATCCAGATTTATGGTCATAGATCCTAAGGCTTATTCTAGAAACTTCTACTTAAGTCTGTTTAGACATCTTTCTAGAACAGTCTGGAAAGAACTGATACCCCTATATACCATGTCCTCTTCAAGATAGGGCAGACTAGAGTTAATGTGACTTAAACCTGTAAATATGAATTACTTGGTCTAACTTGCAGACACAGCTATATTCAAAATATACCACAAAGCTATAGTAACCAATACAATGTAACAGCATAGTACTGTTTATAGAGATGGTAACAGAAATCAATGGTAAAGAACAGAGAAATCCAAAGAAATAAATTCATTACTTACAGCTAATTGGGTTTTTTTTTTTAAGTATCAATAATATGTATAAAAGAAAGGACAGTTTCTTCAATCAATGGTGCTGGAGAAATTACCTACTTGTGTATATGACTGGAAGTAGATCCGTCTTTCACTATAAACAAAAACCAACTCAAAATAGTCAAAGGCGTAAGTGTAAGGCCTGATATTATTAAGCTACTAGAAGAAAACACTTTAGGATATTGCAATGAGAAAAGATTTATCTTTTCTTTCTTTTTAAATAAGACTCCAAAGTAGGGGCTGGAGAGATGGCTGAATGGCTAAGAGCACTGACTGCTCTTTCACGGGACCTGGATTCAACCCCCAGCACCCACAGGACAGTAATTATCCTATCCCTACCTTTAATCACTCCATAGGGTGGCTCACGCCTCCTCATCCAGTTTCAGAGGATCCAACGCCCTCTTCTGGCCTCCCAGGCACTGCATGCACGTGGTGCACATACGCATATGCAGGCAAAACTCTCATACACATAAAAATAAATAAGTCTTCTTAAAAAGATTCAAAAGTGTAGTATAGGAAACAAAAGAGACAAATAATATTGTATCAAATTTAAATGTTCCTTCTTTTAAGTCAGTAGTGTGAAGAGGGAACTCACACAATGGGAGAAAACACTTGTGTACTGAAAGGAAACTAGGAACAAGTATCTGGAATGTTTAAGTAACGGGCCTGAAACACAAAATCGTTGTCATTATCATCACCATCCTCATCATCTAACTTAATGATAGGCAAACAATTAGAATGGGTATTTCATAAAAGATGATGTGCCCAGCAGCCGATACCCAGACCAGGAAAATGTGAGTCAAAACTATGTGAGTCATTCAAGTTAGAAAAGTAATTATCAAGACAGGAAAACAACAAATTCTTTAAGGATGCTGCAGTGAAAGTTGCACTCTCACACACTGCTGACAGGAATTGTAAACTAGTACACTCATTGTGGAGGATACTATAGACGTGTCTCCTAAGTGAAAGCTAAACTAGCAGGGCGCAGTAGTGCACACTTTTAATCCCAGCACTCAGGAAGCAGAGGCAGGTGGATCTCTGAGTTCCAGGACAGCCAAGGCTACACAGAGAAACTCTGTCTTCTGCAGGCAGGAGGTGGGGGCGGGGGGTGGGGACAGAATGAGAGCTAATGGGCCATATGAGCCAGCAATCCTACTACTGGGTAGTTATTTAAAGGGCAGAAAACTGGTATGTTGTATAATATGCATATACAATGGAATGTTATTTAAAAAATAATAATTGGATGAGGCTGGAAGGTCATGTGTTAAATGAAATAAGCCAGACATAAAGAGGAATGTGGCATATTTTCACATATGTATTGGAACTCTCTCTACAGTAGGGAGTAAAGCAGAGGCCATCAGTGCCTGGAAAGGGAGAATGAAGACAGCGAGTACATCATAGCCAGTAGCAAAACACAGCTGGGCAGGAGGAATAAGTCCCTGTGTTCTGAAACACAGCAGAGCAACTAAAGTCAGCAAGTAGTCGCTGCAGATTTACAGTTAGGCAGGAGGATTCCGAATGCCTCCAAGGCAAAAATGGACTTTACGAAGCACACTGGAGACACGGCTCAGTTGATAGAGTACCTGTCTAGCGTGTAGGAAGGAAAAACGGTTCAATTCCCAGAACTCTATTTTTTTTTTTCAACATTTATTTATTTATTTTTATGTATATGAGTGTTCTGTCTGCATGTACACCTGAATACCAGAAGAGGGCACCAGATCTCATCATAGATGGTCATGAGACATCATGCGGTTGTAGGGACTTGAACTCAGGACCTCTGGAAGAGCAGGTGGCACTCTTAACCACTGAGTCATCTCTCCAGCCCCAGAGCTCCATTTTTTAAAACCTGGATGTGACCTGCACACCTGCAGTGTCAGGAATGAGAGAGGCAGAAACAGGAGGATTAGAACCTCATGGCGTTTTCACACATAGTGAGTTGGAGACCAGCCTGGGTTTCCTGCAGCTCTACCTCACAAAGGCCAAACCACAGAAACAAACACCAGAGTTTGAGGTCACAATGCTAGCGGCTCACTCACTCAATTTGATCTCTACGAACGTATACATAGACCAAACTTGTACACAGTGCTCCACAAATACATGTGATTACTATGTGCCAATTAAACTTTTAATTTAAAAAAAAAAAAAGTGGAGTAGAATTTCTCTGCCTTTTGACTGAGGACAATTGTTAAAAAAAAAAAAAAGAAAGAAAGAAAGAAAGAAAGAAGAAGAAATAAGATTCCATCAAATTGCTTGTTCTACTGCTTCATTTTCATTGAAGTGTTCCATTCTTCTGTGAGGAACTATGCAGATGGCAACTGGCCATGCCTGCTATTTCGCTGTCTAAACTCCAGGACAGAACCAGCCCCTAAAATAATCTAACAGGCCAGAAGGGCATCAGACACAGGACAGCCAAACGCCAAAGAAAGAAGACAGTCAACAAAAAAAAGGAAAGGAAATGGACTTATCTTTTGCTGGGGGAAGTACCCGAGTTGACCTCTTCACTCATGTCTCCTTGGACGGGTTGGAGCAAGACAGATTCCACTGATAAAAATCATAGCGGCTTCCAAGGGAGCAACTAAGCAAACGGCTCGTCATGAGCGCCCATCTCTACCACAATCCATGTGTGGTGACAGCCAACGTCCCAAATGTCCTCTTTTTTATTTTTTAATATTTGTTAATTCGTTTTATGTATATGAATGCTCTGTTTTCATGCACACAAGAAGAGGGCATCAGATTCTATTACAGATGGTTGTGAGCCACCATATGGCTGCTGGGAATTGAACTCGGGACCTCTGGAAGAGCAGTTAGTGCTCTTAACCACTGAGCCATCTCTCCAGCCCCCCACGTGCCCTCTTGTCTCTCACACACTTCCAGACAATCAAGAAAACAAGTGAGATATTAGGAAACTAATATCTCAAACTAGAGAATCTCATACTGCTGACTGTCTAAGAGAGGGATGGCGACATCCGTATGGAAGGGTGGATGTGAAGTAAAAAATTGGTACCCAGAGAAAAGAGCTCACCAAGGGTGGCACTAATGCCCGTGTGTACAGTATGATATAGAAGACTATAAACAAAGGGGGTGTCATGGCACTAAGCATGAAGCCACAAGTATATAGTCCAGTGGATCACAAATTCAATGTCAGGCTAGCCTGGACTACATAACAGGGTCCTGTCTCCCAAACTGTGGGACTCTGATGGATCAAGGTTGAAGTCTGACTTCTCTGGGTAGCCATTTTGCGCTTGGCCAGTGAAGTTGGACTCTCTTTTCTCAGCAAGGTTTCCATCTGATCTGGTAAACCCAGATTTTGTAAGGAGTGTCACATAGCCCTTAGGACAACTACAATTCGGACCCTTTCCTGATAAGGAACTTGTTCAACAGGCACAGGGAATTCCTTCAAGTATCCCACCCTGTGCTGAGGAAATCCTAACCTCTAGCAAATGACGTCTAATCATACCGGTTTTCTCCTGAGGATAGGGCCCCTGTTACTTCATGTAAATGAGGTACTGTACCATTGTGTGTAGGTTAAGTATCCCGGAACCCTTAGCCCTAGGGAATCAGACACATTCACCCTCAAAGCCCTCCCCACTGCTCAAGGTTTATAAATCAAGACTAGCTGGCATGCTGGGGGGGGGGGGGGCTTTCTTACTCACCATTCCTCCACCATGACTCTCTGAGACTCCACTTATTCCAGAGGGAACTGCCGCTGGACTCCTGGTAGTCAGGCAGCAATGGCGGAAGTGCCTCTGCAGTCTCTGTGGGCTGGTCCACCACTGCTGGCTCAGTGCAGACCTCCAGTGAAGCACTGACTGCTGGGCCTGCATCTCATCCGACCTGCCTGCAAGGAGGTGTAACACTTTTGGTATCATCACGGGCTTGTTGGGTTCCTGAGTCTCCACTGCAGTCTAAGACCTGCGGTCTCATTCTGAAAGAGCTAAACTGTAACACTCCATGGAAAACTCATTTTCCACCTCCCCCAGAGAGACTGGGAACCTGGCTTAGCACCTCAGTCCAGGAGCCTCATCCTGAGCACTGTAATCTGCCCCTGAGCAAGGAACGGAACCTTGGGACCTTTGATATCGAGGTCCTCCAGTTCTCGTCCGGAAACAAGCAGTACCTGGACCGACCCACCGGAAGTGGGACCCAGGCCACCCTCCGGACAATAAAATTGTATTTTAGGAACAGGAGCATCGTTGGAAAGCACCTCAGCACACAGCCAGTCAGGTGAGTAATGGGAAAGGCATGATCCTTGGTCCTAAGTTGATTGAAGTTGCAGATGATACTGGCCATTTATCCTTCCTAGTCCCCAGGAGATGACAGAACTCACAGGTTCCGGAGGTCACACAGGGCAAGACAGAGGTGGAGGCATGCCAAGGCTTAACAAAGAGCTGGCAAGTAGCTTGGTGTGGGAACTGGGGCTTCCCTGGGGCTTCCGCTTTCAGTTTCCTGGGTCCTGGCTGGGTGAAGTGGCCTTTTGAGGGAGGGTCTGGACCAGTTAAAGGTACATCACCATGTTTACCCCGTTACAGAGAAAGGCTTTGGCACAAACCAGATGCTGGTTCAAACTTAGCATAGGTTTTCTTTTCCCAATGGGCATTTATACCAGGAAAAATAAAGTACGGTCATACACACATACAAATACCTTTGGAAATAATGAACTAGTTTATCCATTTGATAGCACACAGCTTAACAATTTAAGTTCAGCTGAGTAAGGGGCAATAGAGGATAGTGTCAGTGAGGTATTTTTGTCAGACCGTTACCTATATGTAAACATATACACTGTCTTCTAAGTATATTCCCTTTGATTAACATTTGTTTAAATAAAATCACTAAAGCTAATAAGTCAAATTTACAAATACAGATCATGGCAAGGCCCCGAATCAACCGCAAAGAAAGCTCTACTAATGTACGGCCCCAGACACATCTCTAGGACCACAGGTGACCAATGAGTCCCCACCACATGCTCACTGTTGGCCACCCACAGATCCCTAGAGCATTGGCTTCAGGCAGTTAAGTCTAGACTTTATTTCAGCCAGTTTAAAGAATTGCAAACAAGAACCTTATCTCAATTGCCATGACCCTTGAGCAACTAACTGGTCAGGCCGAGATGTCCTGAACCGGGCAAGACATGTCAGGGGACCTGCCAGGTGTCTGACCACTCAACATGGCTCTTTCTAACAGTGACAGGATCAGCCCTGGGGACTTGCTGTTGGACATTCTCACACCGTGGTAGGAATGACACACTCAGCAAAGCTCTGGTTAGGCAGTTGACAACCCTAGCTGCTGCCACCAGGGACAGGTCAATAAAGGAGAGAATGAGGAAAGGGTAGAGTGGGGCCACTAGGACAAGTGAGTAACAAAAACGCCTTCACGGATCTCGACCCTGGTGCACGCCGGTCCCCGCAGCACAAAACGGGGTTAGAAGCCTTCTCCTGTCCACAGAACAGTTCCCAGGCGCCACGCAAACGTCCTGCCCAGTGCAAGCACACTTGGTTGGAAATTTTTTACCTGTGGCTTTGCATCATCAGTGGAAGTAGAAACAGAAGTGACTGACAGAGCTGCAAGAGACTGTGAAAACTAGTCTCCTCAAAGACGAATTCTGAGCCACCGCAGGTGAATTAGCTCTCGTGCAAAGAGACTGTTATGAGACACGGGTGACCATGGACACCTTCTCTGGTGCCTCACCTACAGTGCACACAGACCTACAGTCTCATACCTGCATCTACAGTAGGTTTCTGGTCTCTCCAGCGAGGAGTCCTGGGCTTGACACACGATCCATAGGCTAGACACACACCAGCAGTACCTTTATATTTTAGTTTTATATATGTATACAAAAACCAGCTTTAGTGAGCTAACTTTAAGAACTCATCCCAAGGGCTGGAGAGATGGCTCAGTGGTTAAGAGCACTGGCTGCTCTTCCAGAGGTCCTGAGTTCAATTCCCAGCAACCACATAGTGACTCACAACCAGATGCCCTCTTCTGACCTGCAGGAGTACAAGTAGACAGAGCACTGTATACATAATAAATAAATAAATGTTTTTAAAAAGAAGAAGTCATCCCAAGGTATATTCTATATATTCTTGACAAATTCCTTTCTTTTTTTTTTTTTTTTTTGTTTTTGTTTTTGTTTTTTGTTTTTTGTTTTTTGTTTTTCGAGACAGGGTTTCTCTGTGTAGCCTTGGCCATCCTGGACTCACTTTGTAGACCAGGCTGGCCTCGAACTCACAGCAATCCGCCTGCCTCTGCCTCCCGAGTGCTGGGATTAAAGGCGTGCGCCATCACGCCCGGCCAGACAAATTCCTTTCTTATGGACCAGAAACTTATGGCTGAAAGTCCTCAACTCTGCCATAGATTTTGGAATACTCCATAGATCTGGGAATGCCCTGCTGATCGTGACGTTAAGATGCTTAGTCAGCCGGGTGTGGTGGCACACGCCTTTAATCCCAGCACTCGAGGGGCAGAGGCTGGTGGATCGCTGTGAGTTCGAGGCCAGCCTGGTCTACAAAGTGAGTCTAGGACAGCCAAGGCTACACAGAGAAACCCTGCCTCAAAATAATAATAATAATAATAATAATAATAATAATAATAATAGATGATGATGATAATAATGAGGCTATTATCTTGCTAGTCGAAACATTAGACCCAGCAAGAGGCCTAGTGATGTGGGTCAGAATAGGCATTCGGTTCCCTTGCTAGCCTCTTGTTTCCCAATGACTTTAGAAAGGCTGCAAGGCACGATGAGTAGTGGTTGTTTTATGGTAAACACTCAGCTCCTTGTTGATTGAAAAAGACCATCCAACTCCAGGCTTCTTTTGGTAGTTGTTGGGGTTTTTTCGGGGGGGGGGGGGGAGGCATTAGGCATGGTTTTTCTGAATAACTCTGGCTGTCCTGGAACTAGTGCTGTAGACAGGCTGGCCTCAAACTCAGACCATCTGCCTGCCTCTGCCTCGGAGTGCTGGGATTAAAGGTGTGTGCTACCATGCCGGGCCAGCTCTAGGATTCCTGCACATCTCCACACCTGTACTCTCAGAGGAGCTGTGCCCAGGAAGAGCTTGCAAAGGGTGTCATTTGGCACGGGCAGGCTTCAACCTGAGGTTGGCTTTCAATACTCTCAAAAGGAGTGCATTTAAATGACCCCTCCCATCAACCATGAAAGGGATATAGGAGATCTTAGTAGCAATGGGGGAAAGGATAACAGAATATATGTAACCCAGAAGCAAAAAGCGTTGAGGAAGGGACCAGCTGCAAGCAGGCAGGAAGCACCGGCAAGGGATGAGCTGGAACATGTACATGTGAGAACATTATTGTATGAATAATCTACTTTGCATGCTAACATAAATAAAGGAGCTGGGGAGATGGCTCCGTGATTAAGAGCACTGGATATTTTTCCCCAGGGGTAGGGGTCAATTCCCAGCACCCACGTGGCTGCTCACAACCCCTCTGTAATGCCACTCTCAGGAGATCTGACACCCCCTTCTGGCTTCCATGGGTACTGCACACAAGTGGTGCACAGGTGCATATGCAAGCAAAACACTTATACGTGTAAAAATAAATAATTTAAAAAAATAAAAATAACATAAGCAATCTCTCAGTAGAAGATTATAAATGTATTTTTAGTTTTATTTTATATGTAGATGAGTGTTCCCGCCCACATGTATGCCTGTGTACCACCTGTGTACCTGGTGCCTGTGGGGGCTAGAAGAGAGTATTGGACATGCAAACAGTACTGAGCTGCCATGTGGGGGCTGAGAATCAAACTTGAGTCCTCTGGAAGAGCAGCCACAGGTCATAACCACTGAGCCATTTCACCCTGCTTGTTTTTTAATCCAATCATTAAACCTTGATAAGACTCAGAATAGTGGCGCACGCCTTTAATCCCAGCACTCAGGAGGCAGAGGCAGGTGGATCGCTGTGAGTTCGAGGCCAGCCTGGTCTACAAAGCAAGTCCAGTACAGCCAAAGCTACACAGAGAAACCCTGTCTCGAAAAACAAAACAACAACAAAAGACTCAGAACTTTGAAATTGGTGACTAGGGATATGGGTCACTGGGTAAAGTGAGGACAGGGGCTTGAGTTCCTGGCATCCATTTAAAAGTGGGATGCAGTAGCATGAATCTGTAATGGCAATGCTGCTGTGCAGAGACAGGCGGAGCCTAGAGACCCACTGGCAGCCAGTCTGAAATGGGGATTTCTAGTAAGAGTCCCAGTCCTAAGAGCTAAGGTGAAGAGCGAGAGAGGAGGACACCTGACCTTAACCTCTGGCCTCCACACATACACAAGAAAGCAAGTGCATCTCCCCACCACACACAGCCACACACAGGAACGTGCCTGCACATACCACATACACACACACTAATAATAATACCGATAAATAACAAATATAAAAAATTTTAAAATTAAATTTAAGGGGGTGGCATTCCTGGAATTTTGTAGCGGTGTTTTGTGATGTGGAGACACCATCTGAGAAACATATTTTACACTTTTAGCTTTTTAATTGGGTAAGCTAGTTCAATCAAATGACAGAAAGGCTCTCCGCTCCCTGTTCTTCTATCCGCTGTGGCCTGTGCTTCATTCTCGTGCTGTCTCCAGTGTACTAATGGTCTTCACTTCAGCTGAGGTCCCCAAGTATCACTCAGGAGCCTAGAGTAGAGGCCACACACAGATCTTTGTTCCAAGACACTTGTTCTCAATTTCCTTTTTTTCTTTCTTTTTCTTTGGGGGGGGGGGTTTGAAACAGGGTTTCTCTGTGTAGCCTTGGCAGTCCTGGACTCACTTTGTAGACCAGGCTGGCCTTAAGCTCACAGCGATCCACTTGCCTCTGCCTCCCGAGTGCTAGGATTAAAGGCGTGTGCTACCACGCCCGACTCCCTTTTCATATAAAAGGAAAACAATCTCAGCCTTCCAATGAAGGGAAATAAATATTCATCACATGTCTAAATTTGGACTATTTAATACTTTTATGTTGTTTTATTCTGAAGCTTTTCCTTCTTGCAGTCTAAATCCTCAGAGATGGTTTGGTGTTCCAAATCTCTAAATTCTAATATCTCAAATGGTCAGTCCAAACCAGTATTCAAGTTAATTATATCCCCCTAGTTCCCATTAAACCAGGAGGAATCCCTTGGAGGGTTGTTATTTGAATTAAACTTCTCAGAACTGTCTCACTGGAAAGATTGACCTGAGCCCCTGAGAAGAGACACATGTGTGAGACCACGTGGTTGCCCAAAGTTGGTGTCATTACTCAGTAATTGCATAGTATTGCATTTCCTCAAGAGTCAACTTGCGAACATATAGTCAGTGCAGAAACAGACTGTAAAAATATCTACCTAGATGGAAATTGAATGGAGTGGACTAAGGGAACCCCATACAATTTACTCCCTACCCCACGACCACAGGACACTGAGTCCAGCCGCCATCTGTATGGAGAATGCTCTGGCACAGCGTAAACCCCGCCATCCCACTTTAAGCTATCTGGCCAGCTTGGGCATCAGCTCTGCCTGTTGAGTCTCATGTGGATACACACAGCTGAGGAGCAGATGATGCAGAGTTGTGGTATGAAGTGGGCGGGCACTCCCAAAGGTACACCAGGCACTGATGCATCGAGCTAAGAGACCTGAGAGCTGGAGTTATCTGCTTATTAGTAGGGTAGCCTTAACCATGCAGCCCGGGAAATCTTTCATCTCCTCCTCCACACAATGTCGATGCTCATGTTTCTCCTATTACTAGAAGAGGACCGGTGATTTGCTGTACAGTGCTGAGTTTTGAGGCAGCCATGGCGGAGCATTGAACTAACAGTGCCCCTCGTTGGACATTGCCCTACGTGGTACAGCGATGTCTATGGCACTCTGATAGTGTGGACTCATACGGAAGCGCCATCCTCGCAGTCTGCACTGGTTGTATCTGGCCCTCCTCTCTGGCACAACCCCAAGTGTTTCTACATCTTCTTCTGCACGCACGTCATCAGCTTTCCCCCCCACGGCATCCTCCATGCACAAACTCCCACCCAGACTACAACCGTGTCTCATTGCTTTATCCAATCCTCAGAGGAAATCACCTTCAGATGTCAAGCTTGGGCATGTCCAAGCTTGTCTAGACCTTCTTTAATTTACTAAGAATATACTCTGACTAGGGAAGAAAAAAAGGACTGAGGCAAACCAGAAGGCTGAGTCCTAAGTCAGCTCTCCAACTGGGGCAGATGGACCACATTCTCAATTCCTGTTAGGTCATGGGCTTGCCACTTTAAGACATTGGTCACTCTAAACAGCTGGATCCCACTGCTGAAGGAGAAATCAGACCATGTCCCCCACCTCTGCCCTCTCTCTTCCTGGGACAGAGAATCAAGAGGCCATGCTTAGCTGTGGCTTCACAGCCCCTGATTTATGGCACTTCCTGGTACCTGCCCATTCAACGCTCTTTGTCAAGTGTGCTGTCGTAGACAAAATCACGTGGTATGGAACTTCCCACCACCTCCCAAAAGGGTATAAAATAGTTTCCTTTGTTCTGGTTGGGGGAGTCTCTGAAGGCTCTCCTCTGGGTCCCTCCACCCCACATCCCATTACCCTGTCCATGGTGGGCTATCCCTCTTAATAAAGCTCCCCTTCGGGTTCTGAAGGGAAGCCTCTCTCCCATCAAGGTTTCATTATGTTGTCTCTGATATGATGTACCGTCCCTTTTCAACGCTCTTCCCACCTTAAGACCCAATTGTGGCTCCCGTGGGTACAATGCTATCTCTCCTAATAAAGCTCACTTATGAAGAGTAATCTTGTGGCAGCTTTCCCCAAACCAACCACTGTCTCACTCTTTCTATAACAATTACTGCCGCTCATTTGTCAGAATATGGGCCTAATTCAGTTCATATATTGCCCATGAGTTCTTAAAGGCTGCCCCTTGGGAAGGGGAAGAGGGCAGAAGAGGGAGGGAGGAAGGGAGGGTGGGAACAGAAAGATACAAGTGAGGGGATAACCATCAGGATATAATCTGAATAAATTATAATTTAGAAACTGAAAGGAAAAAAAAGGCTGTCCCCTTGCATTTGTAATGTGTGTGCAACTAAGAAAATGACAGAGAAGTATGTGAGGAGGTTTGGTGGAAACTCTGGGAAAGATGCTTGTCACCCTGTGAGCAAGAAATAGATTTCCCTTGGCCTCATAGGGAACAGCTGTTCAAGAAAATGATGCCAAAAATGCTCTAGGCACCTTGCTCCACACTCGGGGTGAAACTCTTCAGGAGGGAAGTCAAGGCAAGCCAAAACAGAAAAGAGAGACCCACACATCCAGCCCACCTTCAAACCTCCCTGTGCTCTGAGTTTTCGTACTAAAGCAAGGGTGGTAATGTGAGGTACATCTCCAAATGCACTTCCTTCATTTAGTCCAGAATGTTTGAAGTACAGATATCCATCATTTACAAGGGAGTCACATCCCAACAAAATATGGGACTACTGTAAGTTGGCTTGCACTGAATCCACCCTAGCCAAGCAACACACCGCAGTATGGGGTCTTGTTGCCATCATGATCTCTGTACCACAAGCTCCCTGCCACTATTGGCATCTGGAGAGAGGAACTTATTGCATACTGCCAGCCATGGGAAAAATAAAAATTCAACACGTTTGAAGTTTCTTTTGAATCTGCAGTTGTTTTCACACCACTGTAAAGTGGAATAGTCATAAATCCAAGCGTGCTGAGTGGGGAGCAGTTTGCACATGTCAGCCACTATGCCTGAGATGTAGCACGTGGCCTGGCCAATGCTGAGTCCTGCTCAGAAAGCAAGGCCAGACCCTGCTTATGGCAAAACCGTTTCTCTCCAGCATGTTCACTTGAATGTTTTCTTTTTGTGAGGTTTGAAAAACATTCAAGTATAGACAGCTTATAGATCTTTTATATTTTGACCGTCATATTCCTGTTCAGTACTAGAGTTAAAAAAAATTTTTTAATGCATGTGGGTGTTCACTTCCGTGTGAATGTGTGTTCTGGTACACGTGCATGTGTGTGCATGTTGGGAGGCCAGAAGACAACTTCAGGAATCATCTTCAGACGCCCATCCGCCTCCTCTGAAGTGAGGCCTCTCTCTTGTCTGGACTGGTCAGCAAGGCCCCAAGGAGCCTCCTGCCCTTGCTTCCCCACCCTAGGGTTACAAGTGCTCCACCACACTGCCCGTTTTCAGATACCTTCTAGGGACTGAAGCCAGTGCCCAGGCTTATAGGACGGGCACAAGCCTTGCCAGCTGAGCCATCCCCTGCCACAGCTCAGGTTTGGTTCTTAGGACACGTGGAAGAAAGCATTCTGAACAGTTTCACAGAGGTGACCTGTGGTTGGGTGACTTGCGAGAGGTCCTGTAGCTGTAGTGGGTATGGCACCGGGACGAGAACCCAGGTCCCTATGTGCCCCCATCAAATGTGGTGTTGGCAGAAGGGAAGTGACGTTTAAAGAGCTTAAACTGGTTGTGGCGAAACAAACTTGTAATCTCGACATTTGTGAGGCAAAAGCAGGAGGCTGCTTAGCTGAGAAGCCAGGCAGCGGGCTACATGGCCAGCTCTAGGCCAGCATGAGCTACAGATTGAGACTCAACCTCAAAAATTAGTTAATTAATTGCTATACCTAGTTGACAATGGCCAAGTACTCCAGAGATCCCAGGACTTAGGAAGTTGAGATAGACCTCACAAGTTCAAGGGAGCCCAAGTCTGGGGAGGGGAGAAGGTGGACATAGTCTTCATGATGGCTGATTTTTTTTTACCTTTGGTTGAGCTTGGTGGAGAAAGGCTAACTTCAGAAAGCACCGCCCTGGGAACAGCTGGGGGAAAGCCCTGACAATCTCACTTCCTTCCACCAACAGCTCGCCCAGCCCCCCACATTCTTCTCAGCATTGTCCGACTTCCCTGTTACTCATTCGTGAGTCAAGAGCAGGCAAGGCCAGCTGCAGACATGCTCTGCTGGCTGCCTGTGAGCTGCAGCCTCCGTGTTGGTCCCTAGCACAGCACAGCTCTCCTCCAAGGCCCTAAGGAGGCCAGGCTCTGCAGGCCAACGAGCCACAGGGGACCTCCAGAGCCACCTGTTATTGTGACCATATGCTATCTAATCAGTTTGTTTTGATCAGAGTGTTCCAAAGAGGAAATAAAGCCTACGTTTATTTTTTTTTTTAAAGGCCACTTGTTCAGCCCCTTTAAATATTCAGAATTCATTGTTGTTAAATGCACTGGAGACATGAATGAACAACACATTGCCCACAGTCAGTGTGATCTCCCGGGTAGGGAGTAAAATTCTGGGTTTTGCTGGCAACTTTTTCTGTCGGCTAGGACAAGATGTGGTCAAATACAGAGTTCACATCCAAGAGGAGTGGTACAATAAAGTTTAAAAAAACAAAACAAAAACTCGGTGTTTACTTTTTTTCTTTTCTTTTTTCTTTTCTTTTTCTTTTTTTTTTTTTTTTTTTTTTTTTTTTTTTTTTTTTTTTTTTCAGTTTTTTCAAGACAGAGTTTCTCTGTGTAGCTGTCCTGGACTCACTTGGTAGACTAGGCTGGCCTCGAACTCACAGATCCCCCTGCCTCTGCCTCCCAATTGCTAGATTAAAGGCATGGGCCACCACGCCCCACCTACATTTTTAGGGGGTGCATTCATGGTTATCCTGGGTACATTTGGCCCAAGAGCTGTAGGTTGGAGACAAAAAGGTTTTCTATGAGATAGATAGACAGATAGCTAGATAGATAGATAGATAGATAGATAGATAGATAGATAGATAGACAGATAGATAGATAGATAACAAATGAATTTATATGAGCAAGTGTAATACAAACATTTCAATGCATTCAAGAATGATGGTGTCATTATGATGAGCTATATACCTTTTTTTTTTTTTTTTTTTTTGGTTTTTCGAGACAGGGTTTCTCTGTGTAGCCTTGGCTGTCCTAGACTCACTTTTGTAGACCAGGCTGGCCTCGAACTCACAGCGATCCGCCTGCCTCTGCCTCCCGAGTGCTGGGATTAAAGGCATGCGCCACCACCCACGGCTCAATATATACCTTTCTTTAAAAAAAAAAAAAAGTTGTTAGAATCTTAATCCCTAGTGCCTCAGAAAGTATTTTTATTTGAAAATAAGGTTTCACAGAGGTGATCAAGATAAAACACTGTAACCAGGCATGGTGGCACACACCTTTAATCCCAGCGCTCGGGAGGCAGAGGATCACTGTGAGTTCTAGACCAGCCTGGTCTACAAAGTGAGTCCAGGACATGCAGGGATACACACAGAGAAAGCCTGTCTTGAAAAACCAAATAAATAAATGAATAAATAAATAAAAATTAATTAATTAAAAATAAAAAGATAAAACACTGCTGTCATGGAGGTGTAACCAATCCCATAGAGCTAGTGTCCTTAAAATGGGGAGACGTCACAGGCAGATGAAAGCAGACACTCTATGCCGAGTACCATCGGAGGTGGCCTGCAACCACACTCACAGCATTGACTTGGGAAGCCGAGAGCTAGGAGACAATACATGTCTCTTGTTTCAACTGCCCCGTTTGTGGTATTTCATCACAGTTTCCTGGGAATGGCCCAGATCATTTAGACATTCCCATCTGAGGCTCCTCCCCTTTGGGTCTAGCTGACTCCCTTCTCCTCAGCATCAGGACCTGAACAGCCTCAGCATCCCTGCCTCCATCACTCTATGGATCGATTGCCTTAGTGATGTGTCAAGCTGCTCTAATTCAGATGCCTGTAGGTTTGATTGTGCCTCACACTGAAGGGAAGCTCAAAAGAATAAGCTTCTCAGCTGACCAGTCATAGCCATGGATGTCAGCAGGAGCCAAACAGTCCTTTGCTGGATAAGAACACAGATAGAAAGGCATTACGACATTGGGATTGGACCAGGTGTGATGGTGCACACCTTTAATCCCAGCACTCTGGAGGCAGAGGCAGGTGGATCGCTGTGAGTTTGAGGCCAGCCTGGTCTACAAAGCAAGTCCAGGACAGCCAAGGCTACACAGAGAAACCATGTCTCAAAAAACCAAAAAAAAAAAAAAAAAAAAAAAAAACTGAAAAAAAAAAACTAAAAAAAAAATTGTTCTTTTAAACATCAAGAGTGTAGTGGAAAATGAAATTATATTTAACTAGGGACAGGGTTAGGACAGACACTTGCTAGAGTAGTTAGTGGCTTCTTTCTCTAGAGTTCACTAGGGAAGGCGGAATACCGACTAGAAAGAGAGCCCAAGTAATTTTTGAGGTAGAGTAAGGGTCTACCTGAGAACTTACATGGGGGTCAGGGCGGGTGTAGCCTGGGCTCAGTAAAGAGGCATCTAAGTTCAACCCCCAGCTCTGCTGTGCAGTAACTGGCTCCTTCATCAGCTGTGAAATCTGTAACAAGAAATTCATTCATTCTGAAAAATAACTAAAATGTGGAGAGTTGCAAATGATCACCTGGCAAACACAGGTCAGACCTGTCTCCTCTCTGGAGGGATGCCCCCCTGCCTGTCTCCTCTCTGGAGGGGACCCCCTGCTCTCTCTGGCAAGATCTTCCCCAGTTCAGAAGGGGCATTGGGAAGACCTGGAGCCTCGCTGTTTGCCTCGTGATATACTTGCCCATGGGATGGTGTCCATTACTGATGCAAAATCTATAGCAATGACAAGTCAAAACTGTACTGGTGTCAGCATTTAATAGGTACTTTGCCTTGTTTGTTTGTTTGTTTGATCAAAATCTAGGCATTTTCCAGGGACTTTCATATGCATGTTTCTACTTTTTTTTTTTAAGATTTTATTTATTACATATACAGTGTTTTGCCTGCATGTACACTTGCATGCCAGAGGAAGGCACCAGATCTCATTATAGATGGTTGTGAGCCACCATGTGGTTGCTGGGAATTGAACTCAGGACCTCTGGAAGAGCAGCCAGTGCTTTTAACCTCTGAGCTATCTCTCCAGCCCTGTTTCTACTTTCATGCCTGATAACGACGTCACGCAAAATAAAAGGTTGTTGATGGTTGAACTGGAGTTGCCTTTAACCTTGGTGGAAGGTGGAGCAAAAAGAGTAAACGAAACAGACTTTCTAAAAATAAAGAGACCAACACAGTGTTCTTTATGTACATTGATAAAAGCGGTGGCAACATCATGGGTCATCTATGTTCCCGCTTGCTGGGCCTCTTCTCCTAACTCTGGGTGAGAAGAGACGATCAAGACAGAGCTGATTGATTTAAAAGTAGAGCAAACATTTGTGATGCTGCCTTGTGCTTCTCTCTCTAGAGCAGCCTCCGAACAGGGGCAAAAGGTGGGTGTTTCTTGCGTTTCAAACTGCACCCATCACTCCATGGGCCTGCCCAGGTCCCAGGGCTCTACAGAGCTATCTCACAGGAGAATGAGGAAGAGGTATCATCTCTGCTCCCCTTCTCACACACACCTTGGATCCCGTGCTAAGGAGATGCTTTGGCTCGGAAGACTATATGGATCCTGTCACGGTGCACCTGATCACCAGCTAGGTGAGTTTACACAAGTGTTCAAAAAACAGTTTGTTTCCTTTATTAGCCACTGATGCTCTGGACCTCACACCAGCACCATAACCAGGAGCATATGAGGAAACACCACAAGGAATCTTTATATAAATGTCAGATGTGTTTATATAAATAGCAGATAAATATCCATTGAGTATACATACATTCAGCTGCATGTATGCAGTGGGCATCTCTCATAGTCATAGAGAAAAGCCTGTTACTTACAACCTATGGAGACAAGAAGGCTTTGCCAATCAATATTAATGTTGATGGTCCACAGGTTGTCTAAGAGCAATACAGACAGGAGATAAAGGACGGATGACCCAAGTCTGAAGCAGAAGGCATGGTAAGGGGGGGTCCTACAAGAGACTGAAGAAGTTAAGGGGAATCGTATCCCAAGGTTCATTCTGGGACACTACTATGCCAGAGTCTGAAAGTCAGAGGTATAACCCAAGCTCTCAGAGCTACTGAGGTTATAACGTGGTCCGGATTTCACTGCTGTACCTGAAAATGGAAGGGACTTTTCCCGTCCGTTTCTACATTTAGGTAGAACACTGACTCAAGTGTGGCAGAGACAAGATGAATCCAAAAAGAGAAACCTGCTTTCCAAAGAAGCCTTGGACACCAGGAACTGAACAAAGACCTCTGATGATAAAAAGGAGTGCTGGAGACGGCAGAGCTGGGAAACGGGTACGAACAGCTTACACTGTGCACTGTGCCACCTAACACTGCCATGTGGTCCCAAGCCCATGGCGTCTGCCGACATGCTAACAAAGGCTTTAGGTCTGTGTGTAGTTTGCAGCCTTAGTCTTTCTGCACCGAGAGATGCCATTTTCTGGATAAAATGTCTGCAACGTGACATGACATTACCAAGAGGGCTCAACCAGACAACACCCCAGAAATCCTCTCAGCGCCAGCAGAGGGCCTCTGTCTGGGAGCTGGAAGTCCCATCTTTGATGTAGGAAAGACCTCTTCAGGCTAACTTTAGTTCACCATCCACATGATGGTTCACAACTATCTGTAACTTAAGACCCAGAGGAGCCAACAGTCTCTTTTGACCTCCACAGGCACCCGCCAAACTCATGTTGCACATATATACACGTGAGCAAAACACTCATACACATAAAATAAAAATAAGTTTTTGTTTCTGTTTTTATTTTTTTAAGTAATGTAACCTATTTCTCACAGATGACGCAGTGGTATTCTCTGTAGTACCATCTTTCCCTGTTTCCATGACGACAAGCCATCACTGGCTAGACAAGCGTGACTGGAAGCTGAACCACCTGATTCCCATGATTGCAAAGCAAAGATTTGTAGTTTTGATGTCATTGGGACCATTTTCTGGCCCAAATGCCCATTTGTAGATGGTATCACTTGGAGCATGTGCGGGCAGTTTTACTAGCCAGCTTTGTAAAGCCTGTAAAGATAAGGCATATATTTAGAAACCCCGAAAGCTTCTCTTCTGAATGTCCCGTGGTCCGAGGGCTTCCCCAGGCTGGCAGGTAGATGTCTAAGCTAACAACCAGGCTCTGTCACTGAACGGCCGTCCCACTTGCTCGGCGGCCATGAGTGGGTCCCCTCACACCTGTACCTGTTTCTCATTTGCAAACAAGACAGTGACCTTCTCCAGCTTCATTCCTGCATTAGCGTGTCAGATGACAATAGCATCAGAATTCTCTTCTCCTTACGGGACTACTGTGGCACTCTGCCATTGCCATTGCTAAGATATACTCAGGAGACTAACAAATTATATCCAGATAATCAGGTGTTTCCCAGTGGTTTTATTAGAAAATAGCTGTAATGTGAAAATAAAATTAATCTCACAGAGAAACACCAAAATACCAGGTTGAAGACTTGGGGCTGGGGGGGGGGGGGGGGGGGGGGGGAGGGAGGGGGCGGGAGCAATTTTCTCAATAGGTCCACATTGCTCATCACAATATTAAGTTGGGTTTGTTGGAATATGCCTGTAATCCTAACACTCAGGAAGCTGAGACAGGAGGATCTCAAGTTCAAGTACACCCTGGTTTACAAACCATGACCCTATCTCAGAAAACAAAACCCAATAATAGCTGGGCCAGATGGATCACACCTTTAATACCAAAACTCAAAAGGCAGAGACAGGTGGCCTCTGTGAGTTTAAGGCAAGCCTGTTCTACATATTGAGTTCTAGGCGGGTCAGAGGTAGAGCTTCTTTAAAAAAAAAAAAAAAAGCCAGGCATGGTGGCTCATGCCTTTAATCCCAGTGAGTTCAAGGCCAGCCCGATCTACAAAGCGAGTCCAAGACAGAGGAAACTCTGTCTCAGAAAAAAACAAAAATAAATAAATAATCAAAAGAACTAGTATATGTCTCAGTGGTTAAGGGAACTTATTGCCCCCATTGAAGTATGGCCTAACAAAACTTTTTCTGGGAAGACGTAGCACATATGTCTACTGACACACTACAGACCAAAGTAAGGACACTACCCAAGTCCAACTTGGTGAAGCAGTGGGTTTTATTGGGGTTACTTACAGGAATATGGGTGAAGGGTTACTTACAGGAGCGGAATTGACTCAAAGACAGCTACAGCACCAGAACCCACTCTAGCACAGGTGACAGCTCAGGAAAGCTGGGAACCTAGACACACTGCGCAGCCTGCAGGCAGATCACCAGGTTAGCGAGTACCCTGTCCAGGTGCCTCAGTTGGTCTGAGCCCCTTCTAGGTAGCTGGTCTGGTCTTCTTTACAGCTTAGCTTCCTTCTAAGAGGGACGCCCAGCTTTCATTGCTTACTCTTCCGGGGGAGGAGCTTACTCTTCTGGGGGAGGAGCTTACTCTTCTGGGGGAGGAGCTTACTCTTCTGGGGGAGGAGCTTAGTGAATCTGGTCAGTTTCAGGGACTTCCTGAAGCTTATTTTGAGCTGAGCAAGTGTCCCTGTGGTAGGATGGAGTGTCTTTTGGGTATATATGCCCAGGAGTGGTATAGCTGAGTCTTGAGGTTAGATGAATCCCCAATTTCCTGAGAAACTGCCATAAAGATTTCCAAAGTGGCTGTAAAAAGTTTGCCCTCCCATCAGCAATGGAGGAGTGTTCCCCTTGCTCCACATCCTCACCACCATGAGCTCTCATTTGCTACAACCAAATCTTATGGAGGCTTTCTCCCAACTGAGGTTCCCTCCTTTCAAACAACTCTAGCTTACGTCAAGTTGACATAAAACTATTCAGCACACCATATTTTATATTCATATTGTATGTTCATGTATTTGTTGGGGATGCGCATATATACATGATCAATGCAATACTAAGCAAAACGGGCAGAAGGAGAAAGAGATACAATTTCCTCCTGATGTATAATTAATTGTGTGTAAATCCACGCCAGATGGACACACGTATACATAAACAAAACATACATAAACTCACGAGCTCTTGTATTTTTGCATATCATTCCTTTTCTTGCTTTTGGTTCTTGTTGGGATAGGGTCTCACTACTCAGCCCATGCCAACGTCACACCACCTTCCCGCTACAGCTTCCCAAGTGCTAGAATCCCAAATGGAAGCCGCCATTCTGCATAGACGTGCAGACCTACACACAAAACTAGAAAACATAATGAAAATAACCAGTTCAGTATAAACTACCTCAAGGCCTATAGGAAACTCACACCTTATAAAAGGACAAAATAAGGAAAAGTGAGCAGCCACGATCTATATTCAAAGTATTTCCGAACCAAAATTCTAACATCTAACAAGCAATGTCACATTCAGAGGCCCAGAACTTCGGTGCCACTGCGAAGCAGTTCGTAGGGCTCAGCACTTGGAGCAAACAATTACCAGCACTGGCGGTAAGGATACTGCGTGTGCTCCCTCAACCTAGGCAGCTTCGGAGGCCATGGCAGGTGCTCATGTGTGCCACTCCGTAATGAGAACAGCTGGTGCCAGGCACAGAAGGGAGCCGCTGTAGGGAGCCACGGCTGCTCTGGGCAAGCAAGCCCTCTCCAGCTGCACTGTAGCCTCACAGCACAGCAACAAGCTGACCTCACTGGCAAGTGAGACTGACAGCTCTAGACTGAGGCATCCCAAAGAGACTCCCAGAGCCGAAGGATGCTCTTGACAAATCCCTGAGGAAGAGATTCGGGATCTGCTGTCAACGGCCATTGTGGTGGGAACTCGCACACCTTCAGAGAAGGCAGCTGGAAGCACTGGTTCCTATATGACCAAAAAACACTGTCATTCACGTGTCGGACTCACAGGCTGACACATTCCTTCACCATATCTACAGAGCCAACGTGCATGCCAAGATGTAGACACAGCAGGGGACCAGCTGAGTCAAAAGAGGCGGGTAAGGGGCTTCCCCACGGGTCCCCTCAGCTGGGTAGCTGCCCTCCCAAGGTGCTTAGACACTAGACACAGTTGGTAGGTGTACCAAACCACACTCCTTTCTCCCAGGCCACTCAAGAGCATCCAGGAAGGGAGCCACGGCTGTTTGGTCTCTGCCTTGTTGCTGAATCCTTCCCCCAAATCCTATGACTTCACTTATCAACTTCAGCCAGAGTTCTGCTTTTCTGTCCCACCCTCCTCAAATCCTTCTCATTTCAGTACCCAGGTCAAATGTCTGGCTCTTTCCTGTGAGAGATGTAGTATTCTCCAGCATTCTTCTTCTCCCCTTAAAGACTACTCTGCCCCACCCCCACCTCGCATTCCCTAGCCTTTCAATTGTATTGTCAACAGGGTGTATGCTTCATGTTGCCGTTTGTTCTGGTGCATTGAATTAGAGTCTGTAGAATGTAGACTCTAAAAGAGGTGGCACTATCTCTTCCTGTGGCACCTGGGACCCTGGTGTACTGACCACACAGCGTCAGGATGCTCAATGATGTTTTAGAATGCATTTGATTTCTTCTCTGCCTGTAGAATGAGGACAGCCAAGTGTCAGTTCTTGACCTGGAATCTCTTTTGGATCCTTGAGATGCAAAGCAATTACCCTAGTTGGTCATTACTGTTGCTGTGATGAAACACCATGACCAAAAGCAAGTTGGGGAGGAAAGGCTTTGTTTGGCTTACACTTCCAGATCATAGTCCATCACCAAAGGAAGTCAGGACAGGAACTCAAACAGGGCTGGACCCTGGAGGCAGGAGCTGACGCAGAAGCCACGGAGAGGTTCTGCTTACCAGCTTGCTCATTATGGCTTGTTCAGCCTGCTTTCTTATAGAACCCAGGATCGCCAGCCCAGGAACAGCACTGCCCATAATAGGCTGGGCCATCCAAAATCAATCACCAATTAAGAAATGCCTTACAGCTGGACCTTATGAAAACATTTTCTCAATTGAGGCTCCCTCCTCTCTGATGGCTCTAGCTTGTGTCTACTTGACATAAACCAGCCAGCACAGCAGTTAAGTTCATACGTATTGGAGGCTGGAGCGAAGCTTCAGCCTTCTGGAGGGCTGAATTTGATGTCTTGGCTTCTTACAAAAATGTCCCAGCAGCTTAGACAATTCTGTGCTCATTCTAAAGGCTTACCAGAGCCTGGCTTAACTTAATTTTCCTCTGACAATATAATCATCACACAAAATTCTTCAATGTTTCACACTTGCCAATGTTTGAATGTGGATTTCTTTCATACTTTTGGTTATATTTTCTTCTAGAAGCTTAGTTTGGCAAATCCTGCTATCTCATTCACAAGTACTATTTTTGCCAATTTAACAAAAAATTAATCCAGAATTTTTTCCTAACACACACACAAGAGAGAGAAAGACAGACAGACAGACAGACAGACAGACAGAACAAACTGCTTGCATTACTCAATTCAGTCTCACTATTCACAGAACATGGAGGCAGGGTGAGCCCTCATCTTCTTTAGAACAATCACTCAAGGAATACAGGATGTACAAACCGGTTTCCCTGTGCCTACCAAGATCTGGTAGCCCCTTGCAAGAAGCCAGTCCTGTGGTTGGAGTGTGGAAAGTCCCCCATTTGTATGTGAATACTTGGTTCACAGCTGATAACACCTGCAAGGCTGTGAAACCTTTGGGAGGTAGAGCCTAACTGAAGCATGAGCCTTGAGGATGTAGAACTGAGCTTCACTTTCTGTCTGCTCTCTGCTTCTTGACTGTAGACGTCATGCATCCACCCTCCTGCCATTCCACTGCTATTTTTCCCCTCCCCCTATCTAACTGTGAGTCAATAAGTTCTCCATCCCAAGCCGGGCGTGGTGGCGCACGCCTTTAATCCCAGCACTCGGGAGGCAGAGGCAGGCGGATCGCTGTGAGTTCGAGGCCAGCCTGGTCTACAAAGTGAGTCCAGGATGGCCAAGGCTACACAGAGAAACCCTGTCTCGAAAAAAACCAAAAAAAAAAAAAAAAAAAAAAAAAAAAGAGTTCTCCATCCCTTAAGTTGCCTCTTACCCAGGATTTAGTTCACAGCAAGAACAAAAGTGGCACACTAACACAGGCAGATTGTAAGAAGGAAGCAAGTGGGGAGAGGTGTTCTTTAGGGATCTTGTCATTCTGCTCCTATTTTTTTTTCATTAATTCTTTCATATTACATCTCAGTAGTTATCCCATACCTTGTATCCTCCCATTCCTCCCTCCCTCCCACTTTCCCCTTACTCCCCTCCCCTATGACTGTGACTGAGGGGGACCTCCTCCCCCTGTATATGCTCGTAGGGTATCAAGGTCTCTTCTTGGTAACCTGCTATCCTTCCTCTGAGTGCCACCAGGCCTCCCCATCCAGGGGACGTGGTCAAATATGGGGCACCAGAGTTCATGTGGAAGTCAGTCATTCTACTCCTAACCAATACCACACAAACACACACACACACACACACACACACACACACACACACACACACCAGTATCTGTACCAACCATAGAGCAAGAAAATGATCGCTAACCACAGAGCAGCCTATAGCGCAGCTACAGCAACAGCCAGGATAATCTAGAAGAAGAGGGCAGAAGATGGCTTTCTTCTGGACCAGAAATGCTCATCCTGACCACTGTCTTCAACCTCACGGGCTGTGGCAACACCAGGTACAGGTAGGAACAAAAACGTGCATGCATAATGAATAAAGAAACACTGGGGCAGGAATCAAATAAACAGACCCCCCTCATCTCCTGAAAACTATTCATTACCAGGGGGCAAGAGGTAATTTACCACCCAGTGAGTGCTCCCCACATGCGGAGGTCCAGGACAGAGGCCACAGGACCACTGAACAGCAGCTGTTGTTGGTATGTCACAGTTCAGGAGCTGCATCGACAAAAATCAAAACTCTGTTGTTCGCTGACATCTCAAAGGATAAGCATATAGGCAATGACAAGCACAACACACAGCATTCCATACAGCTAAAAATGACGTCATGTACATTAGATTAAAAGGAGAGGAAGCAGGGCATGGTGGCGCACACCTTTAATCTCAGCACTCGGGAGGCAGAGGCAGGCGGATCGCTGTGAGTTCGAGGCCAGCCTGGTCTACAAAGTGAGTCCAGGACAGCCAAGGCTACATAGAGAAACCCTGTCTCGAAAAACAAAAACAAAAAAACAAAAAAAACAAAAAAAAAAGGAGAGGAAAAAGCCGGGCATGGTGGCGCACGCCTTTGAGGCCAGACTGGTCTACAAAGCAAGTCCAGGACAACCAAGGCTACACAGAGAAACCTTGTCTCAAAAAACCAAAAAAGAAGAAGAAGAAGAAGAAGAAGAAGAAGAAGAAGGAGAAAGGAGAGGGGGAAAGGTGGGAGGAAACAGTTGAAAACTGGCTTCCATGTAGGCGGGAACACCCTGGTTGATGACAGCATCTCTCTCCCAGGAGCAAGACTGGCTGTGGAGTCCCCCAGAGTGACATCAGATAGAAGCCCCACTGTCAGCTCTGCAGAAAGACCCCACAGTTCTTCAGCACTCCGTCATCTCCTGACTCCCCAGGGAAGGGAGATGAGACAGTTGTAGGTCAGGAAACAAAATGCTAAGGTGTTGAGTGCTTGTCCTTTTCTCCTTATTTTCAGATCAAGAGTGATCCCCTTCACGGGGCAGTCCAGGGTCATGTAACTGCGGCCCAGCAGCCATGGGAAGTGTGACTGGAAGGGGGCGCCGTGTACCCCTGGGCAAAGAGTTTAGTTTAAGTAAAATGATTATGCTCTGGAAGGCTATTTTGTGACTGTATGTAGAGTAAACAATACTGTTTTATAGTATGAAAAAGTTGTAAACAGTACAGATCTCAGCCGGGCGTGGTGGCGCACGCCTTTAATCCTAGCACTCGGGAGGCAGAGGCAGGCGGATCGCTGTGAGTTCGAGGCCAGCCTGGTCTACAAAGCAAGCCCAGGACAGCCAAGGCTACATAGAGAAACCTTGTCTCAAAAAACCAAAAAAAAAAAAAAAGTTGTGGGAGGCAGAGGCAGGCGGATCGCTGTGAGTTCGAGGCCAGCCTGGTCTACAAAGCAAGCCCAGGACAGCCAAGGCTACATAGAGAAACCTTGTCTCAAAAAACCAAAAAAAAAAAAAAAAAAAAAGTTGTGGCAGGGCATCGTAGCACACACCTTTAATCCCAGCACTCAGAAGGCAGAGGCAGGTAGATCTCTGCGAGTTCGAGACAGGCCTGGTCTACAAAGTGAGCCCAGGACAGCCAAGGCTACATAGAGAAACCCTGTCTCAAAAAACAAACAAAAAAAACCAAACAAACAAACAAAAAAAAAAAAGAGTATAGATCTCAAATTAAGGGAGTTGGGGGTTTTGTTGGTTTGGTGGGTTGTTTGGTTTTTTTTGGTTTTGTTTTGTTTTGTTGAGATAGGGTCTTTCTATTATATGTCACTGGGTGTTCTGGAACTCTCTAATGTAGACCAGGCTGACCTCAAACGCACAAAGATCCACCAGCCTCTGTCTTCCATGTGTTCGTGTAAAAGGTATGTGCTACCATGCCTAGCCATGTTAAGGGTCTACTAAAATATCCAATTAAACATAATAAATCATCCAGTTCTATATAACAACAACAAAGTCATGAATCTGAATGGATTAGTTTGTCAAGCACAGGACACCCCAGCTTCCCTTCTGTAGTCATTACACCTGTCCAGTGGATGCTTGCTTCCTTGATTCCCCAGTGTGAGGATGTAGGCTGCACACTGAAGGATCAGGCCCACATCTGTTGTAGTAGTCGTGACAACCAAGCCAAGCTTGAAAAGGTCACTTGCCCATACCCCAGGAAGCCTGCATTTTCTGGAAAAAGATTTGCTCAGCAGTAACCGAGAGGACTCCAAAGACCCCTGTCAAATTGACTTGACAAGGTAGGCAGAGTCCTGCTACGTTTTAATTTTAGTCTGAGTAATTTATTGGACTTAGTTTTTGTTCTAGTTTACTTTATTGGCACTGTTGTAAATGCTGTACCCAAAAGCAGCTTGGGGAGGAAAGCATTTATGTCCTTTATACTTTGTAGTCCAGGACAGGGACTCAAGGCAGGCACTGCAGCAGAGACCATGGAGGAATGCTGCTTACTGGCTGGTTTTCCGCAGCCTGCTCACCTTGCTTTTTTGCACAATTCTCTCTAAGGGTGGCACTGTCCAGAGTGGGCTGGGCCCTCGAACATCAGTCATTAATCAAGGAAACGCCCCACAAGACACAGCTACCGGCCAATCTGATGAAGGCAAGTCCTCAACAGAGCCTCTCTTTTTGAGTGTTTTTGAGTGGAGTGTCTATTAAAAATCTTTGGGTCATTTTGAATGATGAGTTCTTTATATGTTGCTGACACAGATCCTTTATCAAATGTAATGCTTTGAGACCAGGAGGTGGTGGTGCACGCCTTTAATCCCAGCACTTCGGAGGCAGAGGCAGGTGGAGCTCTGAGTTTGAGGCCAGCCTGGCCCACAGAATGAGTTTCAGGGCAGCCGAAGCTTCACAGAAAAACCCTATCTCAAAAGCAAACAAACGGGCCCTGGAGAGATGGCTCAGAGGTTAAGAGCACTGTCTGCTCTTCCAAAGGTCCTGAGTTCAATTCCCAGCAACCATGTGGTGCCTCACAACCACCTATAGTGAGATCTGGTGCCCTCTTCTGGCTGCAGGTGTGCATGGGGGCAGAATACTGTATAAGTACCAAATAAATAAAATCTTTTTTTAAAAACAAAATAAATAAATAAATTCTTCGTAAATATAGTCTTCTAGCCTGTGGCCTGCCCTTTCATTCTCTAAACATTGATTTTTAAAAGAAAAGCCATTTTCTTGGATTACATTTCAAGGTAAAAGCTTTCTAAAGCTCTGCCTATTGCCTTAAATGGTGTGAGACTCTCCTCCAGCCTGGTTGAGAGAACCAGTGCCCCGTCCCCTCCCAAACACACACACACACACACACACACACACACGCACGCACGCACGCACGCACGCACGCACGCACGCACGCATGCACGCACATGCACACACATCGCTGGCACCGCAATGAGCCCTGTCCCCTCTGATTATTTCGTGTTGTTGTTCCTTTTGATTATTTCATATTGTTCTTTTTGTTTTGTTTTTTTGTTTTTCGAGACAGGGTTTCTCTGTGTAGCCTTGGTTGTCCTGGACTCACTTTGTAGACCAGGCTGCCCTCGAACTCATAGTGATTGGCCTGCCTCTACCTCCCAAGTGCTGGGATTAAAGGTGTGCGCCACCACGGCCGGCTCATATTGTTCTTTTGCAGGATCCCTCACATATTTGTGATGAGTGGCACTCTTGCCACATCCAAGAGAGCTCTTGTAAGCCTACACCAAGGCTCCCTGTCTTTGCGGCCCTCTTCTTCCTCCAGCCTTCCAGCCTGTGCACCATAGCTCCAGAGCTTCATTCTTCAGGGACACTTAGTTTCCTTTCCTTACCTCAGGGAAGGCACTAGCTGAGTTCTCTGTCCCACGCTGTAGTCTTATAACTCTACACCAAGCCAGGACACCCATGAGTCTGAACTCCTTTGTTTCCTGTCTCGTAGGGAGCTCTGTTGTTCACAGCCCAGTGTCCAGGGTCTTGTGGCTCTCTCTTACCCAGTATTTTAGTGGTTTTAGATAAAACAGTAAATGGGACTTGGTTTCTTCATCTTAAGAGAAAGCATCATTCTTCCCTGGCATATCTTTTTCTGTTTGCTTGTTTGTTTGTTTGTTTGTTTGTTTGTGACAGGGTTTCTCTGTGTAGCCTTGGCTGTCCTGGACTCACTTTGTAGACCAGGCTGGTCTCGAACTCACAGCGATCCACCTGCCTCTGCCTCCTGAGTGCTGGGACTAAAGGTATGCGCCACCACGCCGGGCCTCCCCTGGCGTATCTTGATGCAGGCCTACCTACCACATGAATGCCCTCTTGCGGGCAGAAGGGGCAGGGCCAGGCGTCTTCTCGAGGTAGAGTTACAAGGACAGAGAATACCCTCAACACTGCCAAATGATTTCCACGCCCAGAATGTGCTATGTTTGGAGAGGTTATTTTAATGAAAAACACAAGAATATAAACCACCCTATCATCTCCTAAAGGCGAAGTATCAGCCATCCGTGGTCTCTCTGAGAGTTCACTTCAGAATGGGGGGGAAAAAAAAAAAGTCCAAGAAACAGGTGAGGAAGCTCAGGTTATTAAACTTTGAGGGCTACTATCCCAGTGGCAGTTTGTGATGGCCGTCACCAGTCTCACCCTGCTGGAGGGGCGTGTGGGTCCCAGCCTCAGTCCACCTTCACTGTAGGTGCCTTTTTGCTAAGGGTCCCCATGGTTTCCAGGGGGCTCAGAAAATCAAGTGACACTTTGCACTACAGGAAAATGAGCAGGGCTTAGAAGGAGTCTGAAGCCCTAGACGGGGACGACCCCACCCCTGCCTCCACCCCCGCTCCCGCCCTCACCCCCACCCTGGCTTCCACCCCTAAGAACCCATTCTCTTATTGGAAGGTCTCCCAGAGGGAACCCAGCTGCCATACATCTCTCCCCTGATGTCTCACTAGCCAGGGAAAGCCAAATTGACCCCAGAGGAAGGAAGGTGGGAACGTCATCAAATCAAGACAGACCTGGCCACAAACCATTGTGTTTCTAGATCCCAATTCAGTCTCCAGAGAGAATCATTTTTATAAGCCATTGTCGGCTCTGTCCTCGGGTCTACTCATTTCCCCTCCAGTAATAACTGCAGCTCCTTCTCCCCAGCGCTGAGCACTGAGACTCATGTTGGGCTGGCTCTTCTGCACATGCGCACAGTAAACGGCCTTATATGGTTATTCTGCTACTAATTGTTCTACGGCTAGTTTCGTTTGGATGTTGAACCCTTTTGGATAGTACGGAAGAGATTTGCCGTTTATCTTTAAACTCTCCAAAACTGGGGGCTCACCACACACAGCAAGAAGCCAGAAATCCTTCAGAGAGACATCTTGCAGAGAGCTCAGCATCCCCTCCAAGAACCAGAGCTCACCTGCCTGCATGTTCCCAGCGATCGGCAGGAGCACGAGGTAAGGCCGCTGGTAGTCGGCTGCCTCCAGAAGGTGAATTCCTCAGGAGGCCTCCGCCCACGCCTGCCTGCCCGTCTCTGGAAGCAGGAACTGGCTTCTCCGGCTGTCATTCACTTCCGCCGTAGACGTCAGGAGGATAGAATCTCTGCCTGGCTGGGAACCTAGCATTCCAGTTGGGTAGGGTCACGCACTTAGGCAAGGAAGGCAGGCTCACCTTAAGCCTAAAGAGATGGGCAAAATACTTAGTCCTTTAACGGAATACCGTACTTTTCCTTCCCAGAATTCCCACACCCTAGCACAATGCGTAGGAGCAGAGCAGCTGTGAGGTCCAGCTGGGTCTGCATACTTTTCTAAGTCAGAACGAGTGCTGCTTTTCCTTACACATTCCTGAGCCTGGAACCAAATGGCACGGCTTTTTTTTTTTCCCCTCCTTTTCTTCTTCTTCTTCTTCTTCTTCTTCTTCTTCTTCTTCTTCTTCTTCTTCTTCCTTTCTTTCTTTCTTTTTCTTTTTTTGTTTTTGTCTGTTTGTTTGTTTTGTTTTAGGAGTTTTTTGGTTTTATTTTGTTTTTCCAAGTCAGGTTTCTCTGTGCAGCCTTGGCTGTTCTGGACTCACTCTGTAGACCAGGCTGGCCTTGAACTCACAGAGGTCCCCTGCCTCTGCCTCCAGAGTGCTAGGATTACAAGTGTTGCCACCACCCGCCCTTCCCTCCATTCTTTTTCTCTGGCCAGCTGCTGATTTACAGATTTCCTGCCGTGGGGTTTTTACTTTTAAACTCGAATAAAAATGTTCTTAGCACCGGGCATGGTGGCCCACGCCTTTAATCGCAACACTCGGGTGGCAGAGGCAGGCGGATAGCTGTGAGTTCGAGGTCAGCCTGGTCTACAAAGCTAGCCCAGGATAGCCAAGGCTAACACAGAGAGACTCTGTCTTGAAAAACCAAAAAAAAACAAAACAAAACAAAACAAAACAAAAAACATGTTCTTAGCTTCTGATGAGTATCTTATTCAAATTTTTTTTTTTTAAAGATTTCTTTATTTCATGTATGAGTGCTCTATCTGCATTTACACCTGCATGCCGGGAGAGGGCATCAGATCCCATTATAGATGGTTGTGAGCCACCATGTGGTTGCTGGGAATTGAACTCAGGCCTTCTGGAAGAGCAAACAATGCTCTTAACCTCTGAGCCATCTCTCTAGCCCCTTAAATTCTTTTATTAGTAAGAATCTTTACTTAAGGGCTCCCTTAAGAGGGAGCAGTTTAGTGAGGCTCCAGGTCTCTCCTGAAGTAGTTTAAATACCATTTCCTCATAGGTTCCAACCAAGCGTCTGCTGGGTCTTGTCACCATCCGCAGCTCTGTAGACTTTAACGTGAATAACCAGGGTGGTAAGGTTAGTTATTTCCTGGGTATGGAGTTTGGGGACTTTGCTTTTTGGTTTGGTTTGGGGTTTTTTTGTTTTGTTTTGTTTTTTGTTTTGTTTTCTTTTGTTGGTCTTTTGAGACAGGGCTTCTCTGTGTGGTCCTGGCTGTCCTGGACTCACTTTGTAGAGCAGGCTGGCCTCAAACTCACAGCAATTCGCCTGCGTCTGCCTCCCGAGTGCTGGGATTGAAGGCGTGCGCCACCACACCTGGCTGAGTTTGGGAACCCTGGAGACTAGCCTTGGAGCTGTTTTCTTGCCCTTTTAAGGAAAAAGCAGATGCTAATATTCTCATTTTCAAACACCCCTTCCCTAAAGAGAGTACAACTGACAGTCTTGTACATTTGTACCCTGTGCTAGGACACACTCACAAGCAAACACACCAACCAATGTGCATGCATGCACACATATGCCTACATTTTTGTTCTTTTTTTCTTTTCTTTCTTTCTTTTTTTTTTTTTTTTTTTTGTGTGTGTGTAATTAATTTATTATGTATACAGTACTCTGCCTGCGGGTACACCTGCCAGCCAGAAGAGGGCATCAGATCTCATCATAAATGGTTGTGAGCCACCATGTGGTTGTGGGAATCGAACTCAGGACCTTTGGAAGAGCAAACAGTGCTCTTAATCTCTGAGCCATCTCTCCAGCCCCTTTTTTCTTCTTGAGACAGGGTTTCCCTGTGTAGCTTTGGTTGTCCTGGACTCTTTGTAAACCCAGGCTGGCCTCAAAGTCAAAGAGATCCACTTGCCTCTGCCTCCCCAAATGATACATTTTAATCGTAATACACCCATGAATACATGCATGCATATGTACGTGCACACACATGTACTCATGCACAAATGTATAGATATACGTGGGTGTGCACTTCGAGAGGCTAAGGTCTTCTGTCTATCCTAGCTTGTGTGAGCCTTAGGACACAGAAATAAGAAATAAGTGGAGTACAGGTTAGGAGTTGGAGCAAAAGCCAGAGGGGCTGGTGTTCTGGCCATGCCTCCCTCTGAGAACACCCACTGCTCTGGAAGCTTGCTGTGCAGTTAAGAAGATAAGACAGTGGAGGAAGTTAGTCTGAAATGCTAAGAGTTAGGCTGCTCCTATCTTCCATCTAGAGCAGCCAGCCTCCTGCCAAAATGTTAGCCTTTCAAAAGCAGATTATGCCTTTGGATTGCAAATTCACATTCCAGAGCTTCTCCCTCCCTCCTTTCCATAGGGCCGCTCCCTCCCCACCTCCACCCCCTACAGCCCTCCATCTAGCATGCTTCCCCTCTCCTGTGCTAATCCATATTCTCCCCCCCCCCATCTCTCCCCTTTCTTGTTTTTTCCATCCCAAGTAGTGCTTCCAGCACCCTCCGTGAGAACACATTGCTTACGAGGTCAGTAATGGGTCTTAGGTGAACACACCAAGGGAGGCAGATGACTGAAATCAGGTCCAAGCTGACCAAACAGAAGCCAGGTTGAGAAGACCAGGGGCTGGTCATTTACATGACCTTGTGCAGGCCGCATCACCTCACCAGATTCTTTTTTCTTTTTTTTAGACAGGGTCTCTCTGTGTAGTCTTGGCTGTCCTGGACTCACTTTGTACACCAGGCTGGCCTCGAACTCACAGCAATTCGCCTGCCTCTGCCTCCGGAGTGCTGGTATTAAAGGCGAGCGCCACCACTGCCCAGTCCAGGTTCCATTTTTATCTCCACCTCTCAAAGAAACGTTAAGTACTGAGCTGATGTCATGGGAGCAACTTCCTGAAGGGCTGCGTCGCAATGAAACCCAGCCAGGAAGGAGGTCAGTCCACTCTGAACCAAAGGCTGGCTTTAACATCCGAAGTAAGGACTGGATCTTTTCCCATATGAAACAAAATCACTGGCATTAAATGGGCTGGTGGCGCACGCCTTTAATCCCAAGACTTGGGAGACAGAGGCAGGTGGATCACTGAGAGTTCAAAGCCAGCCTGGTCCACAACGCGAGTCCAGGACAGCCAAGGCTACACAGAGAAACCCTGTCTCGAGAAACCAAAAAACAAAATAAAATAAAAACTTTCTCAGCCGGGCGTGGTGGCGCATGCCTTTAATCCCAGCACTCGGGAGGCAGAGGCAGGCGGATCGCTGTGAGTTCGAGGCCAGCCTGGTCTACAAAGTGAGTCCAGGATGGCCAAGGCTACACAGAGAAACCCTGTCTCAAAAAAACCAAAAAAAAAAAAAAAAAAAAAAAAAACTTTCTCACTTTGGGCTCAAGGAGAGAGCTGATCCCGAGACCGCATCTGTCTTACAAAACCTTTTCCCACCAACAGCACAAAGGCTACATGTAGATTCACCAAGGAGAAAAACATCCTTTACAAAACGGCATATTTGAAAATTTTGGGAAATCTCAACTCAGTTCTGAGCTAAGCAGAAGCTCTGAGAACTAGGACGCAAAAGAGTGCGGGAAGAGACTAGGGCAACCTGCGCATGCGTGCTCACCCACACTGATGTCTGTCAGCTCAGGGGTGATAAAAGGAGAGAGCGAGAAGATGGGAAGCAACTCCAACGGCTCACAGCGGCCTGAGCGACCTCTTCACAGAGAACAGAGGAAGGCCGTAGTACAAAGTCTGCACGGTGAAAGGAGGCAGCACCTTCCTTCAGGCGTACGGCCTCAAAGCGTGTTTTACAGAGCTCGATTTTGAGGCTCAGTAAGTTTTAGTGACTATATTTTCATTGCTTTTTTCAGAAAGGCATGTCAAATACCTGCAGCCCTCCTGGGTATGCTGACACACACCTGTCATCCCAGTTTAGTAGCAAGAGGTTTATGCTAAGTTTGAGTTTACCCTTGTCTACATATCACCTTCTAGGCCACCCATGGCTACAGAGCCACAAACACACACACACACACACACACACACACACACACACACACACACACACACACACACACACACCCTTGCTTTAAAACAGACAAAAACTAAAGGAAACAAAACAACATTATTTATTTTTATTTTATTTATTGGTTTTATTTGAGACAAGGTTTCTCTATGTAGCCTTAGCTGTTCTGGGCTCACTTTGTAGATCTGGATAGCCTTGAACTCACAGAAATCTGCCTCCCTCTACTCCTGCCTCTACCTCTGCCTCCCGAGTGCTGGGATTAAAGGTATGCCCCACCATGGCAGGCTAACCTCCCACTCTTAAGACTAGGGTTTGTTTAGAATGGCATCTCAGTTCTGCCACACCAGATACCAGAGGGAAATAAGGAGAAAGAGAACTGGGCAAATCGATACCACGTGGCACACTCTCCACCCTGTGCCGCCAGCCAAGAAGCATGCCCGTGCCCCACAGTTACCTGCCCCCAGGTAACTGTGCTCAGTGCTGCACATGCTTTCTTTCTTTCTTTCTTTAGATTTATTATTATGTATACAGTGTTCTGCCTGCACGTACACCTGCATGCCAGAAGAGGGCATCAGATCATATTATAGATGGTTGTGAGCTCCCATGTGGTTGCTGGGAATTGAACTCAGGACCTTTGGAAGAGCAGGTGGCGCTCTTAACCTCTGAGCCATTTCTCCAGCCCAAACTATATTTCTTTTAGCCCTAATTCACTCAGTCAGTGGACTGTGTTAGTCCCACTTCACCTTTGAAGCATCAGCCGGGATGGATTTAATATTTCAGCGGGATCCACCTAAGTAGTATAGGAGGTCTCCTGGTTCCAGAGTCCTTAGAGCAAGCTCAGTCCCCATCAATCCACCACCACCATGCAGCAATATGAATCTCCTTAAGCTTTAGCATTTGTGGAGAACACTCCAGCGGATGACGGCATTGCACGCCCACTGGTGGGCAGGTTGGATCAGGCCGAGTCATATCCATTCTGAGTTGCCATGTGTGATGCCATGGGACCCAGAACTGCCCGCAGTCACAGTGAGAAGCAATTGTGCCATCAAACTCTTCACAGCTGTCATCTTGGGAGACCTGGAGATCAAGATGGCGCCAGGCCACGCAGATATCTGCTGAAGCCATTAAACCTTTCCTAGCCTGAACCTCCAGGTTCTAAGATGAGTGTCAATCGTAAAATTGTGGCCAGTGAGCCTAAAGATGCCTGGGAAAAAGGCGGGCGTTGTGGTGCGTGCCTTTAATCCCAGCGTGGGAGGCAGAGGCAGGTGGATCGCTGTGAGTTTGAGGCCAGCCTGGTCTACAAAGTGAGTCCAGGACAGCCGAGGCTACCCAGAGAAACCCTGTCTCAAAAAAAAAAAAAAGAAAAAAAAAATATATATATATATATTCTGTGATGACGTAAATAAATGTGAGGACTTTGGTCTTTAAAGCTCCCCACTGCTAGCACCTGGAGGCCATAGTGCCCAACACTCCACACTGTGTGAAAATGGCTGTTGATAGGTATGGAGCATATTCAGTCAGCACTATTCTAGAACCTTATAGGGTTACAAACACCCTGTAAATTCTCCCCTCACCTCAGTTTTTCCGAATGAGAAAACAGAGACCCGTCAAGGTTAAGTGAATCACCCAGGGCCACTTAACACATGACAGGCCCTTAAAAACTGCTTTTGCTAAAAAGGCCCTGACTGCTCACTTGGGAGGACAAAACCCCCACAGGTATCTAGATCTGGAGTCGCCTTAAATTCCAGGAACTGCCAGAACTGATACATATCTTTATAACAAAGGATCGACATTACCCCTCAAGCACTGATGGCCAGACAGACCAGCCCCTGAAATGAGGACAGTTATCTACGACCGGCCAGGCTGTAACTATAATTATCTTACAGAAAGCATACTGTTATCTCAAGCCATCGGGATTTCTTTGAGCCACCTTGTAGCCCAAGAACTGAAACAATGCTCAGCCAGAACGCACTTCGGCCAGGAATGCTTAATTATAATTCCTCTCAGCTGAATCCCAATTGTTCTCCGTTTAAATCTAAAGCCCATATCAGCTCTCAGAGACAGACTTGGCTCTCTGTTCCACACTGACTGACACGATCTCCTCTCCCTGCTGTTTACCATTGCTCCTCTCATCAAAGCAGCAGCTGACTGTTTCTGGTTTCTCAGGAAACCCAGATAGATGGGCGTCTCCCCCGAACTCCAGAAGCATCCCCATACGCAGCATTCTGATGATTCTCAAGGCACCACACCTGCCTCATCAGTCTGTCCTGCCATTGGTTGTTAAGGAGTACTCTGTTTAGGGGGATCTATATCCTGGTCCACCCTTCGTCAATCCAGTCGAGCATTTTCCAGGGTACTTTTTCAGCATTAACCATGGCACTACATCCCAAGCAGGACATAAAGCAATCAGATGGGACAGCCTAGACTATCCCTGAGGTCCTGGCAAAATCCCAGTGGGCTCAGAACATTCCAGAAACAAACCCAAAGAGTATACATATGGAAAAAGATGAGCAAACAACTGATTAATACACTCTCAGCGTGGGATACAGCACCGATAGCAGGCTTTTCTATGGCAAAATTGACCTTCCCCGTCCTCTCCCATCTTCCTAGGCTGCTGTTCCTTTGGGGGACTGTTACAGCTCTCTAAGGTAGATACTGTTCAGTGACACTTTTTTTTTTAAGATTTATTTATTTATTTATTATGCATACAGTGCTCTGCGTGCATGTACATCTTCAGGCAGAGGAGGACATCAGATCTCATGATAGATGGTTGTGAGCCACCATGTGGTTGCTGGGAATTGAACTCATGACCTCTGGAAGAGCAGACAGTGCTCTTAACCACTGAGCCATCTCTCCAGCCCCTTGTTTTTATTTTCGTTTTTTTCCGAGACAAGGTTTCTCTGTGTAGCCTTGACTGTCCTGGACTCACTTTGTAGACCAGGCTGGCCTCGAACTCACAGCAATCCACCTAAGTCTGCCTCCCAAGTGCTGGGATTAAAGGCGTGCACCAGCACAGCCTGGCCAGTGACACTTTTTAAAGCTTAAAAAGGACAAACCTTTACTCTGAGTGACCATAGTGGGGTCTTGATGTGTAAGAGAGAGACTGGACTTAATTCCAATAGAGTATAAACCATTGGAAGCAAATGGCCAAAGAGCAGGGTGCGGGTCAGCAGATAGAAAATTACCGGCGGGGGGGGGGGGGGGGGGTTGGAGAGATGGCTCAGTGGTTAAGAGCACTGTCTGCTCTTCCAAAGGACCTGGGTTCAATTCCCAGCCACCACGTGGCAGCTCACAACTGTCTGTAATTCCAGTTCCGATGGCTCTGACACCCTCACACTAAAAATAAAATTAAATAAATTATTTTTTTAAAAAAGGAAAGAAAATTACTGAGGGGAATCATGGGTGAAAGGAATTCTGGATAAACTGACACAACAGGCCCGAGTGGTCACACGTTGCCTGGGGGTGTGGATGACAAGGGACCTGGCCAGATATCAAGGATGATTAGGACAATTGCTATACCGACTTGGCAGGGATCTTGCTAGAACTGGATTGTACCAGGAAGCAAGGAGGTGCATCTAGGAAGTGTCAGCCTGGTTAATGTCAGACTAAGCACAGAATCTTGGTCACCACCTACACCAAGGATTTTCATTATCTTGCCCCATCCTTATACCTTTTTTTTTTCTCTTCAGTTTTTCAAGACACAGGGTTTTTCTGTGTAGCCCTAGCTGTCCTAGACTTGCTTTGTAGACAAGACTAGCCTCAAACTCACAGAGACCCTCCTGCCTCTGCCTTCCCAAGTGCTGGGATTACAGGCATGCGCCACCGACACCCTCTCCCTCCCTACCCCCAGCCCCTCCCCCACCCTTGCATGATCAGGTATCTTTACCCAAAGAAAATATCACTAGGACCATTTCGTATTTGAATACAGCTAACATTGGCTGGACACCATCTTTCAGCGTGTTATTTCACTTAAAAGCACACAATATTCTGAGGTCTACATCTTGCTTGCTTACCACCTGCCTCAGCTCAGGTGAAGCTCTGTCCTTTTAAAAGTCCTGCTGCCCTCGCTTCTCTCATACTTTCTTGCTTTGCTTTCCTGCCCACCCAGCTGGTTGCTCTTTTCCCAGCTTCTCCTCAGCTTCCCTGGCCTGTCCGTTTCAGAGTGTTTTGGTCCATGTCTCTACTCCCTTCTGCCTACAGTCGTTCCATGCAGGACTATCCCCAGAGTTATAGTTGCATAATCTATATTTACATCCTCCCACCCGCCACGACTTCATCCCTGAATCCCAACCTTCTATTTCCAAGTGTTTTTTTTTTAATTAATCTATTTATTTATTTATTTATTTTAAAAGACTTATTTACTTATTACATATACATGTCTGCCTCGACACCAGAAGAGGGCACCAGATCTCATTATAGACGGTTGTGAGCCACCATGTGGTTGCTGGGAACTGAACTCAGGACCCCGGGAAGAGCAGACAGTGCTCTTAACCACTGAGCCATCTGTCCAGCTCCTATTTCCAAGTGTTAACTCAAGCTTTCTATTATATCTAACAGGTGTTTTACATGGCTATTACAGAGCTGTGGACCCTTCCGTGTGCTGCATCAAAACACTTCTATGCCTGTATATCATATAGCTCTACTCAGGCCAGAGAACTCAATGACATCCTGACTTTTTTTTTCTCCCATCCCACATCCGACTCATCAGAAACCTTATTTTTTTGGGGGCGAGGAACGGTGGTTTTTTTGAGACAGGGTTTCTCTGTGTAGCCTTGACTGTCCTGGACTCACTTTGTAGACCAGGCCGGCCTGGAACTCACAGAGATCCACCTGCCTCTGCCTCCCGAGTGCTGGGATTAAAGGCGTGCGCCACTATGCGCAGTGACATCAGAAATTGTCTTTTCAATAGATCCGGAGTCCACGACCACCCTCCCCACCTCTCCCTCCTGGTCCAGGAATCCATCACCTCTGCTAACTAGCTCCCCTGCCACTTCCCCTACTCCATATACAGTCCTTCTGTTCTCAATTCAGACTCCAGAATACTCCAAATTCTTCTTGAGACAAGGTCATTGCGTGGCCCAGGCTAGCTCAGAGTTTGTGATCCCCATGCCCCACCTCTCACCTATGCTGAGCACCACCACTCTCAGCAGAAGAATCCTTCCTTAAGAGAAAGCAGAGGCACCAGTGCTCAGCTCAGTATCCTCCCATGACGTCTGAGCTTACTGCAGGCAGAGTCCGAAGTCCTTATTTTTAACTAGCCTAGCCTAGGACATCTCATAGAAAGCAGCTCTGGGATCCTAAGCAGCTTACTGCATTATAGCCTCTTGTCTGCCACTGTGGTCTTTGCCCTCTCCCACCCCTCTGCAGGGAGGAGGTCTTTTCCTTGTCTCCATGTAGCTCCTATGGTTCATCCAGGCAGTCTTTCCTTCATCCTGTCAAAAACAGCAACTGTAACACACAAGTGCACATGACATGCACACACACACACACACACACACACACACACACACACACACACACACACACCATGGCCCTAGCTCTCCATTGTGCTGGGCCTTTTTTCATCACCTATTCCACTTGATACATTATAACTTTAATATTTTCTGATTTCTGCGGCTATTTATTTTCTATCATGTTCCACAAGAATACAATTTTTAAAGATTTCGTTTCCAAAAAGAAAGGCCCAGAACTGGTTCTCACACAGTAGGCGTGCAAGAAATGATTGGCTCCTACCAACAACTGCATGAACAAGCAATGAGCCTGTGGTACAAATGAGACAACAGGGTCATCTTCCCAAAGGCTATGCCGTCAGCGCTTAGAAGAACTGGCATTCTAACCCGGGGTTTCCTGACTCCAGTCCTCAGTGGGCATGGCACGTAAGGAAAATCCTGATATGTCGAGCCCTGGCCTGTTAAATACAAATGGTTGGCAATGTCAAAAGCCCACTCAGAGCCCAAAATAGTTTCCAGAATGGCCTCGCAAGCTCCTCCAGTGGTCACTCTGCTTAGTGACAGCAGACAGCAAGTGCTTGCAGCCACCGGCTTTCTGTCACGCCCGGCAGACAGCGTGTCCTCACAAAGATCCTTCTTTGCGATGCCTGGAATTAGACAAAGCATCCCCAGGCCCTGCCCTGTGGAAGCTCAATCATCCAGAAGAAACCCCGAGGCACACAGGGCTGGTCTCATGAGCTGGCAACCACAGGCTCTGATTTTAGAGACTGGGAAAGCTCCGGTCCAAAAATATCTCCCCCTCCCAAATGCCACAGTGCCTGGAATTCCACTATTAGAGAGATATTTCTGGGCCTTTAAGCACTATCTCTGATTCTGAGTCACTTTTGAAGATGTATTTTTAAGACAGTACATGCTTGTATTTAGCAGTTTAAAAAAAAAACAATGTCGAGTTTATTTCTTTTAATAAATGACATTGCTTACATTTATTGCTATAATACATTCCTTATAATTTTATTATTTTAACATTATGTTCATTTCTAAGGCTTGATTTACATTTCACTTCGCTATATAATTTGAATTTTCATTCTAATCATTGTGACTTCCTAAATTTTGATGAAACTCAGCATCCTATTTCTCAAATTAATTCTAAAACTCCAATAGTGTCTATTTACCTCTGAGCCAAGAAAGATGACATAGTAACGAGCTTGTCCTTACTATCATCTCCTTCCACCCACTCCTGCCCCATCAACAGGCTCTTTTTGTTATTTTGTCAGTGCATCCTTCCTCCTTCGTGGCTATATTATTATCATCGTCATTATTCTTTCCATTTGCTAAGGGTTTTTGTCATTGTTGCTTGACTTCACGGGTGTTTTTAAAATGAGAAATAAATGTAAAACTAGACATGTTGGCACATTCTTTTAATCTCTGCATTTGGGGAGGTGTAAAACCAGGAGCCAAGGTCTTCTTCAGACCCATAGCAAGTTCCAAGCCAGCCTGAGTTACATGATACCCTGTCTCAGAAGCTAAGACAAAATAAAATGAAATTTTAAAAACTAAAATCATTCGGCATGGCAGCTCACTCCTTTAACCCTAGCACTCTAGGTGGATCTCTTGAGTTCAGCCTGGCCTACAGAAGTGAGTTCCAGGACAACCAGGGTACTCAGAGAAACCATGTCTTGGGGGAGGGTGGGGAGGAACAAAAAAAAAAAAAAATCAAAAAAATACCCCAAAGCAAAACCAAAATGCAGCCAGGCATGATGGCTCACACCTGTAATCCCAGAACTTCAGAGGCAGGGAGCAGGGAGATCTCTGTGAGTTCAAGACAAAGCTAGTCCAGGACAGCCAAGGCTACACAGAGAAGCCCTGTCTCAAAAAACAAAACGGGGGGAGGGGGGGGACTGATGGAACATATATGATGTGAAATTGGACCAGGGAACACCGAGAGCAGAAGGGAAACAAAAGGGTAACAAAAAGAACATTGAAGCCGCTGGCAGAAGAGAAGGGATTAGGCAAAGTATAATAGCACATAAGAATGAAAATAGCAGCGGGGCACTGGTGGCGCACACCACCCAGGGAGGCAGAGGCAGGTGGATCGCTGTGAGTTCAAAGCCAGCCTGATCTACAAAGCAAGTCCAGGACAGCCAAGGGTACACAGAGAAACCCTGTCTCAGAAAAAAAAAAAAAGAGAGAGAGAAAAGAAAGTAGCAAAAAGCTAATATTTTATATTGACATTTTGCATGCTAACTTAAACACGTATTAATTTTAAGAAAGAAGGAAAGAAAAAAAGAAAGAAAAGCTATGTAAAGGGAAACTGAATGAAAACTGACCTGAAGACAACCGCACGTCTCTGCTTTGCTTTTTGCAGAACCCAAAAACAAGGTGGAAATGCTACCTAGAGGGAACCGAAGTTCCTGATGCTCTTTTCGGGAGAAAGAGGACAAGAGTAAACACAACTGCTGTGTGATCAAAGCACGTAACAGTGGGGGTTGGCGCAGGAGATGGGTGGGGGAAGGAAGTCAGTCCTGCCCTGGATATCAGCTTGCAGAGAACTGTCCAGGCACAATCTTGACCTTATTTCCTCCCATGCCCTGCCGCAGCCCCCAGGCTAGGCAGGCCACTCCCTGGAGGAGAGAGTTACACACAAAAGCACGCCTGCTTAGGCCAGGCCGAATTCTTTCTGAAATTGCCCTGGCTTTCTTTCTTTCTTTTTTTTTTTTTTTTCAACCCCTTGTGAGAACACAGGAAACCCTGCTTCCCCAATCCTGAAATGTCTGCCTGAGGAAGGAAAGGACATTGTCTTCCCAGGGACGCTTGCTTGTGAACCAACCCCAAGGCCTTCTTTGTAAATACACCACAGAGGCAAACCAATTTGGACATTCCTTGCAAATAGCGAGTTTGAAATATAATGAGCAAATCAACTTAAGGGCAGGGCAAAAGAAACACAAAGCCAATACAAAACGCATAGACTCTGGACGGCATAGCCCCAAAGAGGTGTTTTGTTCTTTTTCCGGTTTGAGTAGAGGTGCTTGCTCAAGAGAGTAATCATTCAATATTCTTTCCCTATTCGGTAAATAATGTGTTAATTCGCCCTTTACAAGATCAAGATAAAGCTCATTTTTATGCTTTCTAGAAAGCACTCGAGGGTCTGCGGCATTGGCTCAGGTGGTACGAGCATTTGTTGCAGAGGACCTGAGTTCAGTTCCCACATGGTGACTCACAACCACCTATATCTTCAGTTCCAGAGTATGTGACACCCTCTCCTGACTGCATGTATGCACAAGCTCCACAGGCATTCATGCACTCATACACATAAAAGTAAAGTAAATAAACCTCTTCAATTAAAAAAAATTTTTAATTCGGCCAGGCAGTGGTGGAGCACACCTTTAGTCCCAGCATTCAGAAGGCAGAGGCAGGTGGATTGCTGTGAGTTCAAGGCCAGCCTGGTCTACAAAGCAAGTCCAAGACAGCCAAGGCTACACAGGAAAACCCTGTCTTGAAAAACCAATAAATAAATAAATAAATTATTTTTATGCTGTATAGAAAGCATAAAACTGGGCTGGAGAAATGACTCAGAGGTTAAGAGCAATGGCTGCTCATCCAGCGGTTCTGAGTTCACTTCCCAGCAACCACATGGTGGCTCATAACCATCTATCTGTAATGAGATCTAGTGCCCTCTTGCGGAGTGTAAGCACACATGCAGACAGAACATTGTATACATAATAAATAAATAAATCTTTAGAAAGAAAGAAAGAAAGAAAGAATAAAACTGACTTGAGGCCAAGCGTGATGGCGCACCCCTTTAATCCCAGCACTCAGGAGGCAGAGGCAGGTGGATCTGATGCCTGCACCAAGCATACATGTTGAATGCACAGACATACATACAGGCAAAACACTCATACACATAAAACAATTTTTTTAATTTAAAGAAAGTATACAAACCTTGAGTTAGTTCAATTATACTTTATGCTCACCTTTTATAAATAAATAGGCATGGTGGCTCATGCCTTTAATCCCAGCACTCAGAAGGCAGAGGCAAGTGGATCTCTGTGAGCTCGAGGCCAGCCTGGTCTACAAAGCAAGTTCAGGACAGCCAGGACCACAAGAGAAATCCTGCCTCAAAAAATCAAAATAAGTAAATCAATAAATAATGTTTGACAGTGGGTTAGGGTGAGAATAGGGCTTGGTTAATAAGATACAGGAAGCTGCATTTGGACCATAGTTTGTTGGGGACAGGTAGGTAAAGAAAATAGTCACTATTCTTTTCTGAAACAAATCAAACTTGGAGGGGGAAAAATGTGGTTTTTGTTCAGTAAAACCAGAAGAAAGTCCTAAAACCCTAGCCACAAAGGACCAGTGCCAAAGTAAACCACGGGAACTGGATTTGCCAGGACACATTGTGTTGCATGTAGATCTACTGAGACAGCGTGACAGGGCCACAGTGTAGAAGTTTCTCCATCTCATATTCTTCCTGAGGCCATTTTAGGTTTGAATAGATTTGATCACCTTGGTGGAGAATCCCATGAAAAATTATCTGACTCTATCCTAGGAACTTGAGGTCAAGATCGCCCAGATAATTTATCCTAGCTTCTGTTAAACTGCTTGCTTGTGCAAAACCTCCCCTGCAGCTGTGAGACAGATACTATGACCTAGTTTTTGCCTTTAAGAACCTAAACACTTGATGCTATACTTGGGCCCTGAGTAACTAAGTATAGTCCCAGCTGGACTTTCAATTCATTATAGATTGTCTGAGTAGTCTTCCTGTAACAAGAGAATACACAGAACAGATCCTTGGTAGAAATCTTTTCGGGGGGGGGGGGGGTGGAGGGGTTTCGAGACAGGGTTTCTCTGTGTAGCCCTGGCTATCCTGGACTCGCTTTGTAGACCAGGCTAGCCTGGAACTCACAGTGATCCACCTGTCTCTGCCTCCCAAGTGCTGGGTTACAGGCCTGTGCCAACACACCCAGCATCCTTGGTAGAAATCTTAAAGTCCACTGGAACTTAAAATAAAAAATAAAAATAAAAATGCCAGAGACAAGGAATGGCCGTTTTCTCTGTCACTGCGTCACCATGGGGTTGGGGTTGGCTGTCACCACACTACTATAGAGCTGGCTCTCTGCCATTGCATGGCCACACCAGCCCAAATGCTGTGTTTCCAAAAGCAGAAATGGCATTTGTGACTGGCAACCCTAGCTGGGCTATCACCTCTGGTGTCTGGGTGGCCTGTAATCAGGTTCACATAAGCCTCAAATGGGGTCTTCTTTGTTTTTATTTATGTTTTGATTTTTCAAGACAGGGTTCTCACTATGTAGCTCTGGCTGTCCTGGACTCGCACTGTGGACCAGGCTGGCCTAGAACCCAGAGATCCCTGGCCCTGCCTCCCTGAGTGCTGGGATTAAAGGAGGGACACCCTACCGGGCGTTTTAAAGCTCTGTGAATGACTGTCGGTAAAGTCTCAGAAATGAAACTTTAGAAAAAACGTTTTGAGGTCACTAAATTCCAAGGCCATCTTCCTTTTTCTGTCTGGTCCTATGGACTCGTTTCTATGGTCTGAAACATTTGTGACTTTTACACCAAACAAGATAACTAAAACAAAACAGAAATAGAAGAAGTTTAAGTACTCTGCCTACAGCTTATACAAGTAACTATTAGGCAGTGCTCCAACACCATTCCCGACGAGCGTGCGCGTTTTCCAGCACCTCCCATGCCCGTCCTGGCGTTCTGCTCCTCCCAAGCCACCTGGCCCCTGTTCCTGACGCCCACCCAAGAGGTCCGGCCTCAAGTGTCATCCAGATGAACTCCCACTGTGCCTCTGTGAGCCGCTTCCAGGCATGTCCCCACTGAGGCGTGTGAACAAATGCCTTCCTTGCACAGACTCCCAGGCACAGGCAAAGCAAAGCGAGACGGCTTTTGAGGCGTCTGCCAAGGAGGGCGAAGGGCGGCTTTGAAAGCGCTTCTCCAGTTTGCCAACTCGTGGGACTTGGCAAGCCTAGACAAGAGCGCTGAGGGAGAGAAAGCCCCTAGGTCGGCCTCCCAGGAGGGTACCCCCCTGCTCTTTTCACCAGACCCAGGAGATGCTAAGCGAGGGAGCTGGTGGACTGGGGCTGGGGTGAATGGAGGCGAACCTCTCGGCGGCTCCGCCCCCGCTCCCGTCGCGGCTGCAGCCCTCCGTGGGGAAGCACGCCTCTCGCCTGCTAGCTACTGGCTGAGAAAAGGGCAGCGGTTTTCCGTGCTTGTGGGGCATGCAGGAGTGGCCAGGCAAGGATTGAGATCTGACAGAGGTGAATAAGTATGAAAAGGAAGCAGTAAAAATCCGCCAGCCACAGGAGACGCCCTCTCTGCTCGGGGCGACAGTCAGGCCCGTGATTCAGCGCGAATTAGGAGCCCAGAGGGGGGAGTCTGGTTGGGAGTTGAGTGCGCCAATCTTTGTCATAACTCAGATTCTTCCTCTGTAAAAGAGGCATAAAAGACTTGGGCCCAAGGGAGCAGTTCAGTAAAGTCATGTTGTTTAATCAATTCACAAATTGCAAATCCAAATCCAAAATGCCTAATCCACAGGCTACCAGTAATGGGTGAATAAGGAAAGGCTGTTTGGTTTTCCTGTCCAGCGCTAAAAGGCCCCAGACTCACAACAGGCAGGACTTTCTTCCTGTGGCGGCCCGGGAGCGAGTGCACCGGGCAGTGTTATTCAAGGTCATTTGCAGGAGGCGAGGACCTACCTGCCACAAAAGGGTCCTTGAGAAAATGCAAATGCCTAGGACTTAGGGCAAGACTCCCACTGGGAAGAGCAACCCAGGGCACCTGGAAAATTTAAAAGTAAAAAGAAAGCCTGCTGCCCGCAGAGGTAGCTCAGTGGCGGAACCTTAAAGCCCTGGGTTACTTCCCGCAACACAGTAAAAAATAAAATAAAATAAAATAAAATCTGAAAATTAAACACCAGGTCACTCCAGAGGGCTGAGTGAGAATCCAAAATGCTTCTGTTGCTTAGAGGAAGACACATCCTCCGGGTGGAGGAACTACCACAGACCCTCAGGGCAGAGTTAAGAGAGGGGGGGCCTAGGATAGGGGTGGGGGCGTGGAGGTAGGGTGCGAAGAACCATTTCAGTTAGGACCGCTGCCCTTCCCTCCCAAGAGGGGCTGCAGACTGAGGTCAGCTCTCTCCTCCCCCTCTCTGGGCACCCTCACCTCTGTTGCTGGGGCTCTGCGTGCGACGGCCGGTTTGTTCAATAGTGAAGTGTCAGAAGCTGGCTGGAGGCCTTGCACAGGTGCAAGGGGACAGGAAAGCATCCTCCAAAGGAAGCGACAGTGCCTGATTTAGCTAGAATTTTTTTTTCCTTTGTGGCTTTGAAGTGGCAGTTTCTAGGGAAATCCTCGACACCCTATGGGAGGGGGGCGGTGGGAGTGGGGGATGGGGGTGGAGGGTGGGTTAGGGGAGGGTCAAGGACTGCCATCAGCCCTGGTCTAGGGCAAGTTAGAGACAATCTGTCGGCACTGGTGGCAGCCAGCACCACTCTTTCCCTCTGTCAATCGGCAGCCAGCCAGACCAACAGTCACATACAGCAGACTGAAGACACCGCGGGAGTGCTGAGGGACACAGAAAACACCAAGCTATTAATCTATTAATTTATCTCAGGAGAATGCAAGAGGGCTTCCCAGAAGAGGTGACTCATAAATTCGTTATTGAACGAAAGGTAGGGGTTTTGTTGTTGTTGTTTGTTTTTTTGAGCCTTGGCTGTCTTGGACTCACCATGTAGACGAGGCTGGCCTTGAACTCACAGAGATCCGCTTGCCTCTCCCTCCCTGAGTGCTGGGATTACAGGCTAGAGAAGCCAGGTAGCGGGGAAAGCAGAAGCCCAAATCAACAATAATAACAATAAACCTGTGGCTAGATCATAGGGAGAAATGGGTAGGAGGGTTGGAATAACAACCCAGCCAGAGCCCCATGGTGGCGCACGCCTTAATCCCAGCAGCACTCGGGAGGCAGAGGCAGGCAGATCACTGTGAGTTCAAGGCCAGCCTGGCCTACAAAGCCAGCCCAGGAGAGTCAAGGCTACACAGAGAAACCCTGTCTCAAAAACAAGCAAGCAAACAAACAATAACAAAAACCCAACCCCAGACAGCTTCAAGGTGTTAAAAGTGAGGAATGTGGACACTGTTGAGGAGGAGGAGAACATTCGTGATTCCATTTGTACTTTAACTAACCCAGGTCAAACTGCAGAGACTGACACCATTTGGAATCTTCTAGAAGGCTTAACTGAGCAAGGGAAGGAGCTGAAGCATGGTGTCTGAGCCAATGGGATGAGGGTAGGGAAAAGGTGACCCAGGTTGTAGACGCCCATAGGGTGGGGACAAAGAGTAAGGCCTCACACCTGCAACAACAGACCCTGAAGTGGCAGCAGGCAAAAGGGGAATGTTGAATTTGGTGATGGAGAAGCCAACCTTGAGCTCCAGCCTCAGTTCTGGAGAATGACGAATGAATGAATATTTGGTAGTGGCAAAGCTACCTGCTAGCCACTCAGGTAGCTAAGAAACTCCGCCTTGACTGGTGGTTACAGCAGTCATTGGGTCAGTTCTCAGACACTGGGGTATGTCATATTAACAGCACAGGGGCCTCGAACCATGCTGACTGACATCAGCACCTCCAGATTGACAATGACTGAAGTTGCCCAGTAACCAAAAGCGAAAGTCAAGATGAGTCCTTTAACTTCTTTCTCATTAATTAACTAGAGATAGCTCTACCTGTTACCTTCTAGGCAAACAAATCTCTTTAACTGATTAACCAGTATTAATTCCCAGCTGCCAACAGAAAGATCAGTAAAATTAGCCTTTGGGGGTGGGAGCGGGGCTGGAGGAGCAGAGCACACAGAGAAATAAAGTGCAAAGAGGGAAGGGTTGAAAGGGATGTGCGTGGTTGGAGCAGATGGCAAATGGTTTAGCTGTTCAGGCGGCTATGGGAAAAATGTTATAAGGAGTGGACACAGAGGAGCCCTAGCTCCTCCAGCTGGAAGCAGTAACCCTCGGGGTTTAGAGTTTAACGTCTTTCTCCTCAGAGGAGGGCACATGGACTCCTCTGGTTGTCCTGCTATAACCGTTGCCCCCATAAGCCTGCATGACCTACATAATCATTTCAAAATGAGCTGACACTTGCTAAATTATCTGAGGAAGAACAACACAGGTATGGGCCAAAAAGCAGGACAGGGTGTGTGCTAAGAGCACCCAAGACCTCTTCCTGCCAGTGGAGAATAACATCTCACCCCACAGGACAGCTATGTTCCAAAGGAAGCCATGTTCCCCTTAACACGTGAGGTCTAGACCCGGCCTGAACCCAGCTAGCCCGGTGGTGACAACCTCCCTGCCTGCTCACACAGGGAAAGCCACCAAGCCTCACAGGTGCTCTGGGAAACCCGACAACTCAGGAAAGTTGATCTCCAGGGGCCTAGGTTTTAGGACCCTGAGAATATGCGTTTTAGGGTGGGGTAGACTCAATGGGCTCCCCAACTGCTTCTAGGGACTCATTCAACCTGAGGGCTTCCCTTAGACCCTTCACTCAAAAAGCAGTTTCAAATGCCTATATCATAGCATCGTCTGCAAGGATGAAACTACAAGACAGCAGAAAGCCCGCAGCCCCAGTTGCTTGATTGACCTGCTGTCACAGCCAAAGCAGGCTTCTGGCAGGTAAGCTCACAGCAATGTGAGTGGTCATTGTGGTGGCCGCCATCCTTGTCACACACATACTGCGCTGTCCTTGGGAGGAGGCTGGAGCTCTCTCTTTGGCTCAGAGGAGTGTGTCCTCTCTTCTCCCCTCTATAGAGGAGCACAAAGCTGACTGCCCTGCCCCACCCCTGCAGTTTGGTAAGGGAGGGATGGGACAGTCTCTCTTCAGAGCTCTTGTGTCTTTGAACTCCTCGAAGAGCATTTTCAGTGGCTGTTTTGCATTTACAGGCAAGCAGTAGAAGGAAAGATGGTGTTTTGAATATGGAAATATACTAGCAGGGCGGTGGTGGTGCACGCCTTTAATCCCAGCACTCCAGAGGCAGAGGCAGGGGGATCTCTGTGAGTTTCAAGCCAGCCTGGTCCAGGACAGCCAAGGCTACACAAAGAAACCCTGTTTCGGAATACAAAAAAAAAAAGAATATGGAAATATACTGACCAGGCTCCTACTGTGTGCCAGACTCAAGTTTTTTTGAGCCCTACAGGATCTTCAAGTGTGAGAAGATAGATGGAAAACACATAAAGAAAAGGGACTGGGCTGGAGAGATGGCTCAGAGGTTAGGAGCACTGACTGCTCTTCCAAAGGTCCTGAGTTCAATTCCCAGCAACCACATAGTGGCTCACAACCATCTATAATGAGAGCTGGTGCCCTTTCTGGCACATGCAGGTGTACATGCAGGCAGAACATTGTATAAATAATAAATAAATAAATCTTAAAAAAGAAAGAAAGAAACAAACAAACAAAAAAAAAGGACTATATTGGATGGTGGTCCATGTCCTAAAAACAAAACCAAAAAAGGGGTGTGTGGTGGGTGAGTTTAGGAGCTAGGGAAATTTTCTCTTTTTTTGTTTTTTGTTTTTTTGTTTTTTTCGAGATAGGGTTTCTCTATGTAGCCTTGGCTATCCTGGACTCGCTTTGTAAACCAGGCTGGCCTCAAACTCACAGAGATCTGCCTGCCTCTGCCTCCCGAGTGCTGGGATTAAAGGCATGCACCACCACACCTGGCAGTGAAGCACTTTTGTGAGGAGTTAAGTCAGAGATGGGGCCAGGCCTACTAGAAGATGCCAGCCCTGGCCAAAATGGAGGGCGTGCACCTAAAGCAGGACAGGGTAGGACAAGGACCCTAAAGTGGGTCCTTAGGTAGGCACAGAAGGCAGCAAGGTCAGCCAGGCTGGAGATTTGAGGGAGGGAGGGCGAGGTGAGGAGGAGCTATGTGTATTTGGAGTGTGTGCTTTAATGTGCAGTCACAAGACTGGCTGATGGACTGGAATTGGAGCTGTAGACTTAAAGTTAGGGTAAATAGAGGAACTAGTCCCCCCTGCACCCCAACCAAAGGCAGAAGACCACCTGGAAGCCCTGGCCCTTTTCAGCTGAGCGAGCAGCCGACTGTGGCAGTAACTCTATCAAGTGGGCATTAAAGCAAAAGGTTGAGAGGTAGGCCAGGGCTGAGACAGAAATTAAAGGCAGAAGCTCACATGAAGAACTGAGAAAGGCGGGCTGTTTCTTGCGGCAGTATCTTTATTGCCTAGCTTGCAAAGGTCCTCAGCCACCCACACCCTCTCTAGCCGGAAACCCTAAGCAGCCAAGCTGTGGGCCCCTCTGCAGCCTCCACATACAAATTCATTGAGAAAGCTAGGCCAGCTCTTGCTCTACTTTTTGTCTTTCTTTTCTTTTTCTTTTTTCTTTCTTTTTTTTTTTTTTTTTTTTTTTTTTTTTTTTTTTTTTTTTTTTTGGCGGGGGGAGGGGGAGGGTGGGGTTTTGAGACAGGGTTTCTCTGTGTAGCCTTGGCTGTCCTGGACTCAACTTTATAGACCAGGCTGGCCTCAAACCCATAGCGATCCACCTGCCTCTGCCTCCCTGAGTACTGGGACTAAATGCATGTGCCATCATGCAATGCTTCCTGCTCTACTTTCATTTGTGCTCCCAGATAGTCTCTCTAGAACTTTTTCTGTGCCCCATGCTGGGCCAGATCCGTGTTTTGGGAAGCAGAAGGTAAGTGCCTGTGAAAAGAAAGACGGGCAACTTAGGTCAGCTGGTAGATCTTCTTCCCAGGATGTGTGGAGCTCAATCCCCTACCTCACGAACACTGTGGTGGTGCATACCTAGCACTTTCGGGACGGGATGGAAGCCAGACGGTCAAGTTCAAGACCATCCTCAACTATATAGCAAGTTTAAGGCACATAGGAGACCCTGTGTTAAAAAAAAAAAAAAAAATGCCAGGTGTGTTGGTGCACACCTTTAATCCCAGTACTCCAGAGGCAGAGGCAGGTGGATTGCTGTGAGTTTGAGGCCAGCCTGGTCTACAAAGCGAGTCCAGGACAGCCAAGGCTCTACAGAGAAACCCTGTCTCAAAAAACAAAACAAAACAAAAACACCAAAAATAAATAAATTTTAAAAATACAAATAAAAAAGAGGGCGGTAGGGGTTGGGACAGGCAGGATGTGGCCAAGCTTCGAGCTCCCAGATGCTGCCATATCTGGAGATGATCCTCCAAGGAGATACACTATTTCGGCAAAAACAATGTGAAAGTTTGTTTTTCCTCACTTCTGCTCCCTGCTGCCTAAGCAGCTCCTCCCCAGACAAGGAGCCTTTCACAGCAGTTCTGTGCTTTGTGCCAGCAGCAAGGAGGCTTGAAGAGTCAGCTCCAGTGTCTTACCCTGCCCCCAGCCTCTACCTCAGAGGGAACCACAGAGCTGGAGATGCAGCGGATGTTCTTCGGTACTAAGTACAGTTATTATGAGGTGTGGCCCCCAGCTAGACACTACCTCCTCTATTATTTTGACAGCGTGACTTCCTGTGATGTTACCAAGTATCTCTTGCCATGTCAGTAACAAAAGCTCACACCTGGGCGTCTTCTTCTCCCCTCAACAATACACATGACATTTACTGCACCATCAAAAGTTCTTGAGGTTTGGAGGCTAAAGGCTCTGAAAATATCACTTCCTGTCTCGGCATCAACACAGGTGCTTGTAGCGGTCCAGAGGCTCCCAGGAGGAGGTTAAGAATTTCAAGGGCTGCCTGCCCCCGGTGAGCCTCCCGAAGGGTTGTCATATGGGCTCCAGGCCCGCCCCAAACCACTAGCTGCCGTTTCCAATCCCGACCTCTGTCTGCTCCTTACTTCTATGGGTCCTTGAGCAGACTGGTTCAGGCTCCCTCTCACATGAGTAGATGAAAGGGGACTGCAGAGCATGGTCTTGCACCCAGCTCTTTGAGATTGACATGTGGATTTACACTATCCTTATGATGAAGCGGAGAGCCTTTGTAGACTTTTCCAGTGGAACCATATTTCCCCCACAGCTGGGGAGATCATTACATTGCATTCACTCTAAAGCTCCTCAGTAGCCCGGCATCACCGGAAGTTGCTGGATCTGTGCTGAGAGAAGATGGGATTTACAGCCAGGAAAGCAGAAAAGGGCTCGCTCTTTCTCTAACGCTCGGTTTCTTCAGCTTTGTTCATGGTGTGTGCTCTTCAACAGAGACCACACAGGAACCGGTGGAAAAGGCTGAGGTAGGCTAAAAAGGCAAGGGGAGTGTGTCCTGGGTAGATCTATGTCCACTTGACCTAAACTACAGTCATCTGAGGAGAGGAAGGAAAAATCCATTGAGAAAATGCCTCTGTAAGATCAGGCTGTGGGCACGCCCATAGAGCATTTTCTTAATTAGTGATCAATGGGGGAGGGCCCAGCCCATTGTGGGTGGGGCCACCCCTGGAGCAAGCCAGCAAGCAGCATCTCTCCACAGCATCTGCATCAGCTCCTACCTCCAGGTTCCAGCCCTGTTTGAGTTTCTGTCTTGACTTCTTTCGATGAAGCATACATCCAATAAACTCTTTCCTCCCCGCTTGCTTTTTGGTCATGGCGTTTCATCACAGCCACAGCAGCCCTAAGAACTAAGACAGGGAGGGAGTCCCTAATTATCCCTGAGTGATTGGGAAGGGAGGACGAGTTCCCCAGAGCAACCAAGAACTGAACTGATTCAAAAGCTTAATAATAGTTAGGCAGTTTGACATTCCAGGCAGGGGCGTCAGGAATTGCCACCCACGATCCAGCCCCAGGCAAGGAAAGGATGCTGAGGCCAGTGTACCAGGTCAGGCACAGCACACACTGGACAGTGAGGTGTCCGGCTCATGTCAGTGCAGGTTTTTAATTAGAAGAGCACAGGAAAAGCTAAGCTAAGAGTGATCCAGCAGCTCAACTGACAAGGTTTCAAACTGTGAAAAGCTAAGCTAACTTCTTTCTTTCTTTCTTTCTTTTTTATCCTGAGACAGGGTTTCTCAGTGTATCCTTGGCTGTCCTGGACTCGCTTTGTAGACCAGGCTGGCCTCGAACTCACAGCAATTCTGACCTCCCTCGCCTGAGTGCTGTAAATAAGAGTATTTAATGAGCTGGTCACAGTGGCGCAGTCCTATAGTCCCAGCACTTGGGAGGCAGAGGCAGGCAGATCGCTGGGAGTTCGAGGTCTACAAGTGCAGTCCAGGACAACCAAGGCAACACAGAGAAACCCTGTCTCAAACAAAGCAAAACAAAAACAAAATTAATGAAAGCTTATTGTTGTTTGTTTGTTTGTTTAAGTTTTCAAGACAAGGTTTCTCTGTGTGTGGCCCTGACTGTCCTGGAATCACTCTGTAGAAGAGACTGGCCTCAAACTCACAGAGATCTGCCTTTGCCTCTGCCTCCCGAGTGCTGGGATTAAAGGCATGTGCCACCACCGCCCGGCTAAAATATGGCACATTTAAAAGTAAAAGGCACTTAGAAATAATAAATGTGCATTTCTGCTTTTATCTTCCACAATCTCAAGTGCAGTCATAGTTCCCACAGGACTAGCTATGCAGCTGGGGTTTGAGATGAGCTACAGGACAGCTCTGTCAAGATAATCAAAGTTGTCTTGGGGCTCCTAGTCACTGGAGTCAGTTCCAAGCTGACGATTCTAAATCCATTTGCATCTGCTTAGCTTTCTAGAGTTTGAGCTACAGCACACAGTGGCCTGCCCAGGTATGCAGCCCCACGTAAGGAGCCCAGGATGGAAAAGGGCTTGGAACATCTCTGGGATGGCTGGTGACCTGCCTTGAAAAACCAAAACAAATCTTATTCTTTCTAGACTCTGCTTGTATTCCTCATCACTATAAAAACAGTCAAACCCTGGAGCTCTGTAACTGCAGTAAATGCATACAAACAGATTTTCTGGAGCTAGAGATGTGGCTCAGTGGCTCAGAGCACTGGCTACTCTTCCAGAGAACTGGGTTCAATTCCCAGCACGCACATGGTGGCTCACAATCACCTGTAACTCCAGTCCCAGTGGATCTAATGCCCTTGTCTGGCCTCGGCAGGCAGCAGGCATGCCAATAGCAGGCAAGACACACATGCATACATAAATAAAAGTTGTTAAAAGTTAAACATTTCCAGTGGGCTTTCTGCAAGGGGGAGGGGACAGAATAGTGTTCTAGCACTCTACTTGTGAGCAATGGGCATCAGATAGCAGGGCATCTGCATTCAAAAACCAACTTTACCTCCACTAAGCAAATAACGTTAATTAGGATATGTTTGGCCAAAACTTTCCTTATGAGAGTATTCATATCCAGGCCCTTCATAAGGAATGAACATTTTTAATTATGCAGTTTGCTGTGACTGGTAGGATGGCACCCCTCTGCCAGCTGTCCCTGGCACTCTAACACAAGGCATAGATTTCATCCACACACACAGACACCATGTTAGAAGCATGGCTAGGGTCATCAACCTGAGTAGCTAATGTAGCCCATTGGGGTTTGCTGTTGTTTTTTTTGGGGGGGGGGTATTTTGTTTTGTTGTTTTTGGTTTTTCAAAACAGGGTTTCTCTGTGTGGCCCTGGATGTTCTGGAACTCGCTCTGTAGGCCAGGTTGGCCTAGAACTCACCAAGATCTGCCTCCTTAGTGCTGGGATTAAAGGCACGAGCCACCACCACTGCTGGGCTAAAATAGCACTTCATGTCCACTCTCAAAAGAGCTTCTGTGGCCTGAGAGTCATCAGGAGAAATAGTATTTCTTGGGGGAAGTGAGTTCTGATGTCATGGCTGCCTTAGGGTCTGGAATGTGAGCCCTTTGTAAAAAGGAAATTACCATGAATTACTACCCCTTTGCCCCCATTATTTCAAAGGTGTGGAATGTAGTTATCTGACCTTCCTCTGGAGAGATGGTTTCCTCTACCCCTCCTCTCTCTCTTCCCTTTCCTTCCACCAGGACGTTTTTCTAGCCAGTAGGTCACTGGCTAATGTGGATTTACAAGAGGAAGTCAAGAATGTGCTTCTGCAGACGGGGGCTGAGTTACTCTGAGGTAGGTGATGGACACCGGTTCTGAAGCGCACTTCTTCATACATGAGCGTAATATGGAAACAGAGCCATGCGTGGAGGTGCACACACCTTTAATCCCAGCACTTGGGAGGCAGAGGCAGGCAGATCTCTGTGAGTTCAAGGCTATCCTGGTCTATAAAACAAGTCCAGGTCAGCCAGGGCTAGCTACACAGAGAAAGCCTGTCTCGAAAAAACAAAAACAACAACAACAAAAAGGAAACGGAAAAGTGGGAAAGAGAGTAAGGGAAGGTTTCAGAACTGAGCCTTGTGGCAGGGCCAGTAAACCAGTAATTCCAGCTATGCAGGAAGCTGAGGCAGGAAGGGCACAAATTCAAGACCAGCTGTGTATTCTGCGCTACTATGTATTGTGTTACTGTGGTGAGTTGAATGAGAAGGCCCCCATAGGCTCACATATTTTCTGTTTTGTTTTGTTTTTGTTTTTCGAGGCAAGGTTTCTCTGTGTAGCCTGCGCTGTCCTGAACGCACTTTGTAGATCAGGCTGGCCTCGAACTCACAGGGATCTAAAGGCGTGCGCCACCACAGGCCAGGCCCAGGCTCACATATTTTCATGCTTAGTCCCTAGTTAATGTACTGTTTGGAAGGATTAGGAGGTGTGGCCTTGTTGGAGGGGGTGTGGCCTTGATGGAGCATGTGTGTCCCTGGAGGTGGGCTTTAAGGTTTCAAAAGTCCACGCTCTGCTGCTTCCTGTGCAGCAGGATGCCGTCGCTACTGCTCCAGCTCCTTTCCTGTGTGCTTCCTGCCGCGATGATACTGGACTGGACCTCTGACACTGTTAGCAAGCCCTCAATTAAACGCTTTCTTTTGTAGACCTGGTCATGGTGTCTCTTCACAGCAATAGGACTGAGACAGTTACTTTTATTGTTGTTCTTGCTGCTCTGACAGAAATAACTGGAGAAAGATTTATTTTGTCTTAAAGTGACCAGGTCCATCCTGTGGGGAGGCATGGTGCCAGATGGTGCCAGTGTGCAGCTACGACTACTTCGCTCCTATTTTGGTGGGACAGGAAGCAGCAAACTAGGTTATACCCTTCAAGTCCCGCCCCCCAGTGACTCACTTCCTCCAGTTCCTAAAGGTTCCACAACCTTCCAAAAGGGTCCCAACCCCATGGAGACGGACATAATGTGTCTGCAGAAAGAGTTCACATTCGTACCATAATACTGGGCTACAGAGAGAGTTTAAGGCCAGCCAGAGCAATGTTTGTTTTGTTTTGTTTTGTTTTGTTTTGTTTTTCGAGACAGGGTTTCTCTGTGTAGCCTGGCTGGCCTGGAACTTGCTCTGTAGACCAGGCTAGCCTCAAACTTCACAGCGATCCTTGCCTGCCTCCACCTCCCAAGTCCTGGGATTAAAGGCGTGTGCCACCAGCTCTGGGCAAGCCAGGACAACTTAACGAGACACCCCCCCCCCCCGCCCCCGCGCGCCCTTTTTTTTTTTTTTTCCTTTAAATTAAGTTTAAAAAGTAAGAGGTTTGTGGGAAAGCCACCTTTCCTGGGGTAAGTGTAGCTACCACTCATCAAAGAAGCTGCTGCCCACAGCAAATGGAGACAATCACAGAGAACCACCACGAGACAAAACTCGGAGATGAGCAGAGACTGGGTAGCCTACCCTAAAACAGGCTCCTCCTCAGCGTAGCTCCGGCACCCGTGGCTCAGGGGACATGGTGGAAGGAGCGGGCCAGAAAGGTTGTAAGCGCCGCAACAGCAGGAAGCATGCTTCCGTGAAACAGCCTCTCCTATAATCGGCTGCTGCGAAAACAAGACAATATCAACACCTGTTAACGTGCAAGTGGGCATTTCAGAGTCCCACCCCTAGACAAAGAACTGCAGCCAATGAACGAGGAGGAGAATTAGGCTCTCCCTGGGATGAGCCACCTGATTGGCTGTCCAGTGCAGACCAGTCAGCCTTCAAACCATGTATGCACAAACAACAAACACAGACTCCCCAAGTTGTATTTTATTATCTGTACACACACGTTTGTCTACCAAGAATAATCAGCCGGGCGTGGTTGGCGCAGGCATTTAATCCCAGCACTCGGGAGGCAGAGGCAGGTGGATCGCTGTGAGTTCGAGGCCAGCCTAGTCTACAAAGTGAGTCCAGGATGGCCAAGGCTACACAGAGAAACCCTGTCTCGAAAAACCAAAAAAAAAAAAAAAAAAAAAAAAAAAAAAAAAAAAAAGAAGAAGAAGAAGAAGAAGAAGAAGAAGAAGAAGAAGAAGAAGACTGACAGAAAAGTCGCCGGCGAGCCAGACTAGCAGAGACAGGAGACTGTAGAAAGGACAGGACCACAGGGGTGCAGCTGGCATTCCACAGGTGAAGAACCATAGTGGTGGGTTCAACCATGCGCAGATCGAGAATATTCAGGGGAAAAACCAATTGTGTCTGTACTGAATATGCACACACTTGATTTTTCTCATCATTGTTCCGGGAACAATAGAGCATATAACTATTTATAGCCCGTTTGCATTGCATTAAGTATTACCTAGTTACCTAGAGATATGCAAATACTGACCTATTTTATATAACAGATGTGAGCACCTGCACACTTTGGTATCCAGCACAGCTGGGGAGGCCCCAGGTGTCTGGAGGGCTCCATGTGACTTCCAGCAGAGCCCTAACCCTACCCATGGTGTCTGCATTCCCGGGGGATGCTAAAGGGCAGATCGGGAAAGGAGGGTCTGGAATATCTGTCCTCCGTTCTAGTGAGCTGTGCATGTGGCTGGTGCTGAAAACACTCATCAGTCCAACAGCATAGTCACTGGGCAATGCAATCTGGACCTCTTCATAGCCATCAGGCAGACTTTCTTCTTTAAAAAAAAAGAAAGAAAGAAAAGAAAAATTAAAGCCTGCCATGGTGGTGCACATCTCTTTTTGTCTGTTTGTTTGTTCGAGACAGGGTTTCTTTGTGTAGCCTTGGCTGTCCTGGACTCGCTTTTGTAGCCCAGGCTGGCCTCGAACTCACAGCAATCCTCCTGCCTCTGCCTCCTGAGTGCTGGGATTAAAGGCGTGGGCCACCACGCCTGGCAGTGGCATACATCTTTAAATCCCAGCATTCGAGAGACAGAGGCAAGCAGAGCTCTGAGTTCAAGGCCAGCCTGGTATGCAGAATGAGTTTCATAACAGCCAGGGCTATACAGAGAAACCGTGTCTCTAAATAAATAAATAAATAAATAAATAAATAAAATAAAAAAATAAACCACCCAAATCCCCAAATCCCAAAACCAAGCAAAAGCAACAAAATGTATTATGTAAAAGATCTACATTGCTTCTTACAGAGCTTTAAGAATTTACTAGAATAACGTTAGAATAATATTATTATCATCATCGTGTGTGTGTGTGTGTGTGTGTGTGTGTGTGTGTGTGTGTGTGTGTAATGTATGTGCATGAGTACACGGCCAGAATGTGGGTTAGGGCAAGTTAATTCTCCCTACTACCACGGTCTACATGGATGGGACTCAGGTCATTAAGCTTGGCAGCAAGGGCTCTTAGCCACAGAGCCACCTCTGTGCTCTGTGCTCAAGGCTTTGCTTTGGGTCATTATTACAATCATGCAGGGTGGGCTTCCTGGGCACGATGCCAGTATAGCCTAGGACCCCACACTTAAACACTCCACAACTGTAACAAGAATAAATTAATAAAAAAAAAAAAAAAAGAAAGAAAAGAAAAAAAAAACCCAGATTACAATGTAAAATGTAAGAGTATATCTTACAATAATTTACTGCATCTCTGATAGTAAGAACTCTCCATTTTTTATTTTATTTTGGCTAGATCCTTGGAATAACTTTTGTGAAAACCTGAGCTTTTTCATGAGGTTTCTGAGGTAAAGTAAGATTTGATTCAGGAAGGTCGTGTTTTCTGGGTGTACTCTATACTACCGGAAGAGAAGTCGTATTTCTTTTGTTTCCCCCCACTGCCCCTCATCTGTTCCAGGATCCCATCCAGGGCACCACCATGCTTAGTCATTTTGTCTTCTTTTCAATGCCGTCTTGTTGCTTAACATAAATTTTTTTTCTGTTGCTTAAAAAAAAAAAAAAAAACATTCCACAACTGCTTCAGTGCTTTCCTGTTACTCTCCTGTGACAGTTTCATTTCAGACTGGAACCCAGATGCTACGTAGCTTGTCCTGCTCTGATGAGCGAAGAAGCACAACATCTCCACTCATAAAACAAACAAACAAAAACAAAGGCTAAACAAGTTAAAGGTCTCCCCAACCGACCAGTAAGTAGCTCCTGGACTCACACATCCAGAGCTAGTGTTTGCTCTGGCTCATCACTTCTGTGTGCAAACATAACTCCCATCAGGAACTGCTCCATCCTTTCCATCATGAGTCCCTTTGCCCTGTGGGTGTCACGTGATTCTCCGGCTGGCAAGAGCTGACCCTTGGGCTGGCCAGTGTTTCCTGAGAATCTGGAATTGGCACCTAAAGTGACAATAGCAGACAAGACCGAAATGACCCAAGGAGAAGCAGCTAGATCACAGCAACCCTGGCTCCAGAGTGATCAGATAATACAGACCCAGATGCATCTCCCCAGGCTTCCCCATCATGTTCCCAGAGAGACACAGCTTACAGGAAAAGCTACCACGTGGCCAAGAGATAAGAATCCAGAAAGACTAGGGACTGTGCCTCACCTGACCTCACCTCTGGCTAAAACCTGTCAGACCTGCTGACCTGAGACCAGAGAGAACTGACCTACATTATTTCTACATTGCTGCCCCTGAGTGACCTCCGGAACCACAGGGAGAGCTTCCCACAGGCCATGTGCTCTTCTCAGTGCCTCACTGTATTTAAGGACACTGAGTCCTCCAACAATACCCAGCCAGGCGCCATCGTCTACACCGTGTAGTGAAGAAGCCGAAGCACAGGGCAGTCGTGTAACACTCCCAAAGTCACACAGCTAATATGTCCTAGAGCTTGGATTTGAACCCAGATGACACTGGCTGCCAAGTCTAAGTTCGTTCTTTTTCTTTCTTTCTTTCTTTGTTTTGTTTTGTTTTGTTTTTCGAGACAGGGTTTCTCTGTGTAGCTCTGGCTGCCCTGGCCTCGCTTTGTAGACCAGGCTGGCCTCGAACTCACAGAGATCCACTGCCTCTGCCTCCCGAGTGCTGGGACTAAAGGCGTGCACCACCACGCCCAGCAGAATTTCTCACAAAGTGAAGTACCTTGGAAAGGTACTTGGAAAGGCATTAACTTCCATTCTTCACAAGTCTTGCCTGCTTGGAGTCACTTTTGAACAGTCGTGTGGGTGTTACAAGGGCCACACAAAGTCTTAGGGCCAAGTTCTGATCTCACTCACTGCGCATTGGTCTTCCCTCCTCCCTTTCCCCCTGGGATCCCAGAAATAGCTAAATGACATTCCAAATCACAGACTCCTTGAGGGTCAGTTACAGTATCTATAGAACCATGGCAGTGGACCAAAGGAACCATCCAGAACATGTAGGAAGACCAGTGTAGAAGTCTTTGAAGGTCAGCCTTGTGCTTGGGTCTGGGCAGCTCTGCTTGTGAGCACAGGCAAGAAGGAGTTAAATCCATTCAGAGCTATCCATGGCTTCTTGCAGCTCTCCTGCCTCACATGGGGTTCAGGCTCAAACATTAATGCTCACACAATACATTCACCAACTGACCCTTCCTTGGCTCTAAGTGTTCTTTAGGTTACACACACACACACACACACACACACACACACACACACACACACACACACACACACACGTTCTCTGTGTATCCTTGGCTGTCCTGGACTTACTTTGTAGACCAGGCTGTCCTTGAACTCACATCGATCCGTCTGCCTCTGCCTCCCAAGTGCTAGGATTAAAGGCGTGCACCACCACTGCCTGGCTCTAAGTGATCTTTAAACATCTATAAAGGGATTTATTTTGTTTTGGTTTTTGGTACACTTTTGTAATAGAATATATTTATTGTACAAAATAGTGGATTTCATTATGACATTTTATACTCATAGGTAACATACTTTGATCATATTTGTCTCCATCCCCATTGCTGCTTCTCCTCCTGCTGGTTCCCTTCCTCTTCCAGAATTCTAAACAGTTGCTATTGTTTTAAATACGCGGGCGCGCGCACACACACACACAGTATATACACACGTGCACTCATGCATGTGAACACACATAATGCAAAGGAAATAGAGTACACTAAATCCATTAACAAGAACAAATTACACATTTGTAAGATTTTATAACCCAATTCTTTTTTGTTTGTTTGTCTGTTTGTTGCTGTTATTGTTTATTTGTTTGTTTTTGAGACAGGGTTTCTTTATGTAGTCCTGCCTGTTCTAGAACTAGTTCTGTAGCCTGGCCTACAACACACAGAGATCCGCCTGCCTCTTCCTCCCTAGTACTGGGATTTAAGGCATGTGCCATCAGGCCTGGTCAACCAATTTCATTTTTAATCACTCATTGTTAAAACTGTCCTTCTCGGTAATCCTTAGAAACTAGTGTTTTGGGGCTAGAGAGATGGCTCAGGGGTTAAGAGAACTGGCTGCTCTTCCTGAGGTCCTGAGTTCGATTCCCAGCAACCACATGGCAGCTAACAACTGTATGTAACTCCAAGATTTGACACTCACAGACATACATGCAGTTAAGACACCAATGCACATAAAATAAAAACAAATTTAAAAAAAGAAAAAGAAAAGAAAAGAAACTAGTGTTTTGTCCAGCCATGGTGGAGCACACCTGTAATCGAGGAGGCAGAGGTGGATGGATTGCTGTGAGTTCAAGAGCACCCTGGTCTACAAAGCAAGTCCAGGACAACCAGGGCTACACAGAGAAACCCTGTCTCAAACAAACAAACAAACAAAAAACAACAACAAAAAAGAAAAGAAAAGAAAAAGGAAAAAAACAAAAAACAAAAAAAGACAGAAAGAAAGGAAAAGTAAAGAAACTAGTGTTTCAGAAAAATCATGTTCATCAGGGCACGTGTGTAACATTAGAGCCGTGGACACGCACGTGCCACAGAGCAATTTCATCACAGAGGGATCAAGTCTAGATCCATCCGACAAACTAAGTGCAAACTGAACTCTCTGAACCTACAAACCTGAAGGCTGTCTGTGTCACCCACACCCACCGCAAATGTCCAGGAAGTGGAAAAGATGAGGCAACATATGCACACTTGCTTTAAAAGGTAAAAGAATAAGCCAGGTGTGGTATCGCAGGCTTGAAACCCCAGTTCCCAGGGCTGAGCGAGCAGTGTGTGCATACAGAGCAAAAACCAGTAGTAAGAGAGCTATGGTCGCTGGGCAGTGGTGGCGCACACCTTTACTCCCAGCACTCGGGAGGCAGAGGCAAGCGGATCCCTGTGAGTTCAAGGCCAGCCTGGTCTACAAAGAGAGTCCAGGACAACAAGGATTACACAGAGAAACCCTGTCTCAAAAAACCAAAAACCAAAACAAAACAAAACAAAAGCTATGGTCACCAGCAACTTTCCAACTGTGGTCAGTCCTGTGGCCTTTGCAGATCCTGCCCAGTCCTCTTGAGGATCAGCTGGCTCTGGGTGCTCTGTGCAGATTCTGTGACTTGCTCTGGAGCCCGCCCACAGAGGCTGCTCTCTGTTCTTACCAGGCGCTTGAGCTTAGCATCTCTCTCACTAGGAGCCATCTCCCTTCCTCCCAAGGCAGCAAAGACTGCTGAGGGACTACCTACAACAGGGCACCTCTGTCCACACGTGCGTGTTTCCATTCATCTCTTTTTGTTTGTTTGTTTTTGGTTTTTGGTTTTTCGAGACAGGGTTTCTCTGTGTAGCCTTGGCTGTCCTGGACTCAAAGTGTAGACCAGGCTGGCCTCAAACTCACAGCGATCTGCCTGCCTCTGCCTCCCAGGTGCTGGCATTAAAGGCGTGCGCCACCACGCCCAGCATCCACTCATCGCTTTAGGGAGGAACTTTTTAAATTAGTTTAAAGAAGGGTGTCCTTTCCCACAGCTGCTGAGCTCTCTAGCCTAAAGGCTTCCTTTGAAACTAACCCAACTGTCTATGAGCTTTACTAAAAGTGTCTATGTTCTCAATCAGGAGAATTCATTTCTTACTATATTTTAGGGTACACGGAGTCACATACACACTGGCTTAGAGCTGCCGACTAGCAGATTAAAATCACTTCCACCTGCAATAACCCCTGCTCCATCTGTGCCAAGCAGGGGACAGAGTCCACTCTCGGGGCTCTTCCAGACAACGCCTTGTCAGGTTTCGAGTCAGGGTGCTCAGGCGAGAAGAAAGTCACCTTCTTCAGACTTATTCTGCTCACTGGACTGGGTTTCCAGTCTTTTTTTTTTTTTTTTTCTTTCAGTAGATGGAAAGGGAAGTGGGTGTCTATGAAAGGCAGCATGAGAAGAATCTTTAAGATATTCTCCGGAACCCGACAGCAAATGAAGTCACTAATCTAATTGCTAAAAGGATCCGATTCCCAATTTGCCTCTTGTTTCACCTAATCTCTGAGTTGTATCTCTTAAGGCAACAGTAGCATCTGCAGTTTATTTACATGGCTTGGTATGTATCCGGTTGAAAACAGGAGTCAAAGAGTTATCGCAGTTCATCAATACCGTGAACTCTTTATATCGAAGCAATTAAAGACCTTGGGCTCCAGATTCTGAGGCACTCGAGTCACTTCCTTACCTTGGCCGCTTACGCACCGCATAGGCACAGACTGGTGCGTTATTCCCTCAGTGCTTCCGCATCCCCATCTATAAAATCCACCCGAGACATTTGGTTTATCAAACGAGTGATTAAATGAGTTCATGCGTGCAGAAAGCAGAATAAAGAGCCTGACACAAAAATAAAGAGCACACGAGGCACTCAAAAGAGGATCACTTCCTGTCACCGTTGCTAGCAAGCACCCACCCCATCAGTACCAGCACTATCACCACCAGCAGTTTCATTGTTTTCATAAATCTTCAGTATCACCATCATCACCATCACAATCACCATCCCTCCCCCACCGTTACCACCACCACCACCATCAGCAGCAGCAGCAGCAGCAAGCGGCCCGCCAAAGACACTGCAGGAGTGTGTCCTTCCCTTGGAAGACTCAGATTTGAGACACTATCAAGTATAGCAATAAATTTGAATATAGCCAAGAAATAACTAACATTATCCTTCCTCTTATGATTCAAAGTATACCCCATAGTCACTCATTTTAATCACATGACAATCAATACTACCAGCCGGGCGTGGTGGCGCACGCCTATAATCCCAGCACTCGGGAGGCAGAGGCAGGAGGATCTCTGGGTATTCAAGACTAGACTGGTCTACAAAGCAAGTTCAGGAAAGCCAAGGCTACACAGAGAAACCCTGTCTGGGGAGCTGTTTTACAAAGGGAAAAGAAGCTGGGTGTGGTGGCGTATGCCTTTAATCCCAGCACCCAGGAGGCAGAAGCTGGCAGATCTCTGTGAGTTCGAAGCCAGCCTGGTCTACAAAGCAAGTCCAGGATGGCCAAGGCTACACAGAGAAACTCTGTCTCAGAGAGAGAGAGAGAGAGAGAATCCATAGTGTTGTTGTTGTTGTTCTCCAAGATAGGGTCTCTCTGTGTAGCCTTGTCTGTCCTAGACTTGCTTTGTAGACCAGGCTGGCTTCAAACTCACAGAAATCTGCTGGCTTCTGTCTCCCAAGTGCTGGGATTACAGGTGTACACCACCACGCCCAGCCATACTTCCTATTTTTAAAGGAAAGAAATGTCCATTTGCCTCGTACTTGTTAGGGGTGTGTGTGTGTGTGTGTGTGTGTGTGTGTGTGAGAGAGAGAGAGAGAGAGAGAGAGAGAGAGAGAGAGAGAGAGAGAGAGAGAGAGAGAGAGAGAGAGAGAGAGAGAGACCTGTGTTTTAGGGACTGGCTCACAAGCACATGGAATGAATAGGTTGGGGATTGCATACTTTCTTTTAGATTTTTTTGTTTGTTTTTTGTTTCTTTGATTTTTCAAGACAGAGTTTCCTTGTGTAGCCTTGGCTGTCAGGGGCTCACCTTGTAGACCAGGCTGGCCTTGAACTCACAGCGATCTGCCTGCCTCTGCCTCCTGAGTGCTGAGATAACAGGGGTATGCCACTGTGCCCGGAGGGAACTGTTTACTTTCACTTGTGCCCCTTAATTTAGAGTTGCCAGGCGCAACCCTGTAACGAAATGTGGTCCTTGCTGTCATTTACAGTACCTGCTATGGCACTTATCCACTTTCTCCCTGGTTCACACACTGGCTCTACTCCCCGCACAGATGGAGTCTTGTCAGTTGGTCTTGCTGGCTCTGCTTGCGCTTCGTGTTGTAAAATGTCCTACGCTTTTGTTACGAACCAGGAAACTGTAAAGTGCAGAACAGCCTCCACATGTCCAGCTTTGGAGGAATGTAACGTACTTATCTCGTTGCTATTAGTTTCAGAATTGATTCACATTACAGCTCTGGAACCCTTCCACTGCTTTGCACCAGTGAGAGAGGAGCATGTGTCGGAACAGCAGGGGCATGACTGATGCTTGGGTTCATCCAAACACACTCTGGCTTTGGCACCATTGCCAACAGCTGGTGCCTTGGCCCCAGATGAAGGGTCACTGTAGTGTAGACCTCCCCACCACTGGCGCAGCAGCAGCAGCCGCTGTGGGCAATTTGGAAGGAGCTACTGGAGGGCTTTGTCCCCTGCAGACAGTTTACAAGATTAGCAACAGAGGGTCGTGACCTTTCCTGACCCTGGAGCAGCAAGGCTTGTGCTGAAAGTAGCGTAAAATGGAAACAGATTTGTAATGAGACAGAAGGTCTTGGAACCTGAAATTAACTCACTCTAAATATCCATTCTTTTTTTTAAAAAAATTAATTAAGAAATTTGTTTTGTTTTGTTTTGTTTTTGTTTGTTTTTTGAAACAGGGTTTCTCTGTGTATAGCCTTGGCTGTCCTAAACTCACTCTGTAGACCAGGCTGGCCTCAAACTCACAGTGAATTGCCTGCATCCGCTTCCCAAGTGGTGGGCTTAAAGCATGTGCCACCACGACCGGCTTAAAAAATATTTTATTTACTTTTAATTTATGTGCATTGGTGTGAGGGTGTCAGATCTTGGAGTTACAGACAGTTGTGAGCTGTCATGTGGGTGCTGAGAGTTGAACCCTGGTCCTTTGGAAGAACAGGCAGTGCTCTTAACCACTGAGCCATCTCTCCAGCCTTAAACATCCATTTTTATTTCCAGTTGACATTCATTCAGCTGCTGCCAACTTCCTGAGAATGACTAAAAAGCTTCCAGCTCCGGCCAGGTCATCCTTTTTCAAAACAAAATTTGGAAGCACCCCCATTGAATGTATAGGACCCTAAGCGGGACACCTTGCATATTGTGACTTTGGGTTCACTTCCTGAGAGAATGCCTGTCTGGTGCAGAGAAACCCACCGAGACATCTGTGAAGCAAAGGAGAGAGAGAGAGAGAGGAGAGAGAGAGAGAGAGGAGAGAGAGAGAGAGAGAGAGAGAGAGAGAGAGAGAGAGAGAGAGAGAGAGAGAGAGAGAGATGCCATTGTCTGGGACTGTCTTCTAAGGAATTCCCAAGCTTTTGAGGAATGGCAGTGTGGCAGTGCAGTCTCGTAGTGTCTGCAGATGAGTATTTGGCTCCAGAAACCAGCACGCCCTCTGCTCTTAACACCCCATTGTTTCTCTGCAGTAGGCGCCAAGGTTTTTCTGAACCACACCGCCCTGAATTTCCAGCATCCAGTTGATTCTGTGAGTAACTATCAGAGGTCAGCTTCCACTATCTGTCATCAATCAGATAATAACCCTTTCCTCTCACAAGCCAACTGGAATTTGAACCTGAAATACCCTTAGAAGGATATTTTCATTTTTACTCATAGTCTGGCTGCAGCATGCGCCTGCCAGGCAGGATATAGGGTCAGCACACACTCCCAGGGAGAGGAAGAGGCCAGGCCTGTGTCCTGTGGGCCTTGCTGGGCAGCATCCACGATGCCACCAAAAGGCTTTGCTCAACCTCAACATGAGGAGCTGCAGTAAAGGGTCACAGTATTGGGAAGGTTGAGGATACTGCTCTAGAAAATCTGGTTTGCCACTCTCTCCCAGGATGGGAAGTGGTACAGCAGGTATACATCTTTTTTTTTTTTTTTTAATATAAAAATATCACAGCAGTTTACTCTACTGAGAGGCACTGTCTCCTGGATTCTTTGAAAGTGGAACAGAAAACTGTCACAGAGTCCACTAGAAGAGGCCTCAAACTTCTTCCACTTTGACCCTCTTTCCTCTGAAATAATTTCATGAGATTCTGAGTATACAGGTATATAAAGCAGACTAACAAATCAAACCTTGACTGACAAGAAATCATAAAGAGATGTAATTAAGACCAAGCATGCTGGTGCACACCTGTAATTTTAGCACTTGGGAGGTGGAGTCTAAAGGTCATCTTTCAGCAAGGTTTGGGCCAGCTTGGGCTCTACATAAGACCCTGCTCAGACAGAGATAGAGAGAGACAGAGGGAGGGAGGAAGAAGCAGGAAGAAAAATAAGTCTTTGATTCCTATAAATTACCAACTATTAAAGACAAAAGCAAATCTGCACACCAATGAGGTGATTGTACAGGCACTTGTAGTCTGTATTGTGTTTAATACCACACGACCCAAAGGTAAATAAATTTAAAGGGATAACAGTAGAAAAATATACAAATGTCTTAGGTTTGTTTTTTAACTTTTTATAGTACTTTTTGAATTTCACATCATACACCCCAATCCCACTCATCTCTCCCTCCCTTCATAACTACCTTTGCAACCTTCCCTCAACAGAGAGAAAAAAAATCTCATTGTGGAAGCTGTAGTGTGTCACCGTGAGCCTCACAGTATACCCTTTGTCTACACTTCTTTGTTTGCAAATATTTATGGCAATGAGAGTCTTGGCTTTTCTGTATGTTGTGTTTCTATTCAAGCAGGAAACAGTAAGTTCAGTAAAAACACTGCAGTTCGTAAAACTGAGCACACGTGCCTGAGGGGATTGCTGGTATCGTGTGGGCAACGGCATGTGCAGTGCCAAGTTCACGCATGCTCAGAGCCATGGCTGTAGTAAGGCTACAAGTTTCCTATTGAAATATATGAAAAAAGTTGTTTATAATAAAAAAGATATTTTTAATGGATAGGCTGTATTACAGAGCATATGCACAGATTAAAATTTCTATATGGACAAGGCATCAACAACAGAAATTGAGTCCTTAGCTTAAAATTTTCTTTTCTTTTTTCTTTTTTTGGTTGTTTGAGACAGGGTTTCTCTGTGTAGCCTTGAATATCTTGGACTCGCTTTGTAGACCAGGCTGGCCTTGAACTCACAGTGATCCGCCTGCCTCTGCCTCCCAAATGCTGGGATTAAAGGTGTGTGCCACCACTGCCCGGCTAGTTTCAAACTTTCCTGTGGGTTTCAGGTTCAGTGGGAGACCTTGTATCAATCAATCAATCAGTCAATTGATCGATCAAGTGGAGAGTGATACAGGACTATCCAATGTCAACCCCTGGCCTCCACATGTACCCTCATAAGCAGGCACACCCACACGCACACACGCACACACACACACACACACACACACACACACACACACACACACACACACTCCTGTCGTGGTCCTTCATGCCTGTGATCCCAGCACTAAGGAGGCCATAAGGCAATCTCTGCAGTGGTTTTCAGAGTGAGACTCGGCCTTAGAAAATGAAACTTAGTATGCTCCGTATAAAAGGGATTAATAAAGATAGGGTTTTAGAACACATTAAATTCCAAAAAGGAGATGACCATGATTAGAATTAGAAAATAAATCATCATCAAATGAAAGCAGATATTAAACAATAATTTGGTCACCCAACCTAAGTTGTAAAACCCCAGGAGGCATTCTCCCACCCTTTGGTTGTGTCAGGAGTCAGATATAAACATATATTGGTTTCTCACTCTTTAAGTGACTGATTTTCTCACTGTACAAGGTCACACACATATTTCTGGTTCATTTTTTTTCTTCCTCAAATTACATTTGCCTATGGTTATTTTCTCTGTTTTCTTGATTCTTTGACCCAAACACAAATCAAGGACTTAGGAAAACTGATGCTAGAAGAAAAGGAAGGAACCCCTTCTATTCTGTCGGCCACAATAACATCTGAAACTCCATCACTATGTTGCCTGGCAACTGAGGAAATATTGTTGTGGTTAAACAAAAATTATATGGGGTAAATTCACAGTAAAGCAGCTAGGAAGCTTTATATCATCCTACATTCCACTATTAAGATATGAACAGCAGCTGGGTGGTGGTGGCTCACGCCTTCAAATTAATCCCAGTACTCAGGAGGGAGGCAGAGGCAGGTGGATCGCTCTGAGTTCGAGGCCAGCCTGGTCTACAAAGCAAGTCCAGGACAGCCAGGGCTACACAGGGAAACCCTGTCTTGGAAAAAAAAAAAAAAAAAAAGAACAGCAGACACTTTGGGCCAGATAACCCCAAAGACTGGACCTGCTGTCTGAACTACAGCCAGCGTCACAGGCCTATGGGGTTAAAGCCGTCCACGCTCCTCAGATGAAGTCTCCACTGCAGCCAGCTGGTGGTTAAAAGCCACAGGTGCCAATGCTTTCATACACACTTCAGAAAAGCTCAGCATCACGAAAGCTGCACATCCTGTTAAGCCAAAGTGTGTTCTCCTAGAAACTTCTTTGTGGGTCTCCTCTTCCCTGGGGGGTTGTTGGCCACCAGCCCATGAGGACAGGAGAAGCAGAGGCAGGGCACAGGCCTCAGAAGGCGGCAAGCCCGCTAGAATTAGCCTCCAGGAAGTGCTTCAGTGAGATAGCTCAGCTTTATTTGGGGTGGGGGTGGGGTGTTATGGGTAGGATGCTCCCAGGATAGATGTACATAGTTGGCTGGAGCTAGGCATTCCAAGGATGCTTGATTTGCACTTAGCAGCACACTCCTGGCTTATGAACAGGAACACAGTGCCTAATTATCCTGTAGGCGCAAGGAGGGCAGAGCTCGCAGGGAACTGTGCCGAAGGCCATAGATCAAATATGGTTAGAGGCATCTATGTCTAAAGACACTCTGCAGATGAGGTCAGGCAGGGAGAGGAAGCCCCCTGGGGAGAGAGAGTTCTTCATCTAGCACCAAGGTCAGAAAGGCTATCCAGACTGAGGACTGCAACCTCAAACAGCAGGGTCTTTTTTTTTTTTTTTTAAGATCCATTTATTTATTATGCATACAGTGCACATCAGATCACACTATAGATGGTTGTGAGCCGCCATGTGGTTGCTGGGATTTGCACTCAGGACCTCTGGAACAACAGACAGTGCTCTTAACCGTTGAGCCATCTCTCCAGCCCAGCAGGGTCTTCAAACACTTCCTCAAGGCCGTTAATAATGAGCAACTCTAGAGTTGAGGAGTTCTGGAAAAAGTAAAGCAACTCGAGACAGAAATTGCAAACAAGTAAGACGGTACTAACTGTCAAAGAGGAAGCTGTCATTGAAACTGAAAACTGCCACAAAATGTGGGAGAGCATACTGCGGTGATTAAATATTGAAGATGCTAGCCTGGCATGGTGGCTCATGCCTTTAATCCCAGCACTCGGGAGGCAGAGGCAGGTGGATCTCTGTGAGTTCGAGGCCAGCCTGGTCTACAAAGGGAGTCCAGGACAACAGCCAGGGCTACACAGAGAAACCTTGTCTCGGGGGTAGAAATTGAAGATGCTGAGTTTAGGCTGAGAGACTGAGTGCTCAGTTCTAAGCAGCATAGCCGTATTAACCCTCACCATAATCAAGGCTCAGGGGACCATGGAAGAGGAGGCAGAAAGAATGTAGGAGCGGAGGGCTGGAGAGATGGCTCAGTGGTGGTGGTGATGAGCACTGGCTGCTCTCCCAGAGGATTTGGGTTCTGTTCCCAGTACCCACGGCAGCTCCCAGTTCCAGGTGATCTGACGCTGTCTATTAATCTTCTAAAAAAGGAAGAAGAATCTGAGAGCTGAGGGAGGAACGCCGTGAACTACTATCTTCTAGACATAGCATGGTATCTCAAGCATAGTCTCACAGTGACCCCCATACCCGTGCACTTATGGACAGCTCCAACTGGACTTAATGGGTTGCCAATAAATCAATCAGTTGGAAGGGGCACATGTTGGGGGTACATGTGAGTAGGATGGGAAAATGGGAGGAAACGTATGTTTCATTGTTTACAAATATGAAGAAAATTTTAAAGTAAGGATATTTTTAAAAAGATACTGAGTTCAAATCATGGCTCTACCACTTACGACTGGGCTGGTTTTTCAACTCTCTGTGTCTTGGCCTAGGCATCTGAGAGCCATACACACACCTTAGCAGGTACTGTAGGAGTGAGCAAGTGCTTACACCAGTAGTAGACACCTGCTTAGCTACTATTGTGATCTCCACAGGGGCCAATAACAGCTTCTTTGTTATTGCTACTTTACACCCTTTTCTTTTGTCCTCCAGGAGACAGGGTCTCACTGTATAGTACAGGCTGGCTAGTACCTTGTGGGTTAAGGCACCTGCTGTTAAGCCTGAGGATCTGATTCAACCTCCCAGACCCACAAATTGTCTTCTGATTCCCACAGATGCGCCATGCCACACAAGTACAAGACACATATGCACTCCCTAAATATGTAAATATGCTTATTTTGTTTAAAAAAATGATAAAAAAATATTGTCAAGTCGTATATCAGATAAGGTACAGCAATACATAAAAAAATTACAATGTGATAACAAAAGACAAATAGCTTAATTAATAAGCAGGGGGAAATGTGAATACACATTTCTGCCAATTCTCAGTATCGTTAGACGTAGGGCAATGAGAATGAGAAGACACGTTAACACTTCAGTGTTGGCAGGAGTGAGAGGGTTGGAGTTTTCATTCACGTTAATAGCGGGACTGTGAACCAGAGCAAATATTTGTTTAGAAAAAAAAAATCTGTTCTTCAAAAGGTTAAGCAAAAATAGCATATGATCTGGCAATATAAAGCCTAGGTATGTAAAACATGTACCTACAAAAACTTGTTCATACTTCATAGCAGCATTGTTAATAAACAAAGAGTAAAAATGACTAAGTGTCAACTGGTAAGCAGATAAACGTATTAGATGCATAAAATAAAACCATATCCAAGAATGAGAAGGAACTTCTACATGCTATGACAATTTTAAAACCTAGAAAGACAGCAGTTACAAAAGGCCAAAGTTTGTATGATTCCATATTCATAAAGAACAGGACTGGAAAACCATTAGCTATAGACAGATCTTCAGCGGTTTCCTATAGGTACAGTATAGGGGACTTGAGAAATGACTGCTAATGCGCACAGTTTGGAGAACCCAGATACAGACCTCTAGATAGGCCACATCGTCCTCTCTCAGCACTACGGCGGAGGCTGGCAATGATGCTTCTGGAGATAAAGAGCGCCTGGAAGATTCCAGATCAACTGCTGAACACATTAGCGTTTCTCCACCCTCTTTTCAAGCTCACCGCTGAAAGGTTCTGTAGAGATAAAGAGAGCCTCTCTAGCCTTCCCCCTTCATGCCACACTCGGCAAGCCCAATCACGTGACCCCTGACTACCTGTGAGAATCCATAGGGAACCCTCAGCCATCAACCACACACCTCCTGCTGAAATGAGAAGAGCAAGGCACCCTCGCCAACCCGCACCCCCTCCACCCAAACACACTGGCTTGTTCTCTGTAGCTGTGTAGGCTTGCCAACAAGTCGGCGGCAGGGCTCCGAAAGGGTATCATTGGTTCCTTCAAGTGAATACTGTGGACTAGGGACTGTCTCATCAGAAAAGCGAAAGAACAAAAACTAAAATTTGTTTGTCGTCTCAGAAGTGTCTCAGCCTCCTGAGGCCTCTTGCTCCCTGCAATAGCAATGGTGTGTCGGCGTTTAAGACAGATTGCCGAACGCCATACTTCCGTTTCACCAGCAGTGTGTCGACACTCTTGTTTTTCGGACGAGCGAGCATAAAGGGCAGAGTAGCTCGTGGGTACAATCCCAGCCTCCTCTTTCCATACCGTTAAGTTCCAAAGACCAGACAAGTGGCCGAGAAACCTATTTAGTCTATCAGAGCGGACCTGAGCTCCAGGTTGTCCCAGCATGCCTCAGTCCCCACCTTTACAGGGTATGGCTGGCACACTCAGCCTCCGGTACCCATTCCCAGCTCTTCAGCCCAGAGTCTGGGCTGCCCTTCCGCCTGAGGCTCTTCCGTATATAATTCAGACATTTTGGTTACCTGTTCCTTTTGTACCTTTGGCCTCCTGGCTGCTGCACCTGGTCTCCCTCCTCACCCTCGCCCCGCCCCCCCCCCCAGCCCCCATATGGCTCAGGGTGATGACCACTCTGGACTCTCCCAAATGTGTCTGCCTCGCGGGCTCTGCTTGCTCATATATCTATTGTAAAATCTCTCCTCCACCTCATCTTTCCTTTTTCTTTCTTTCTTTCTCCATTTACGTACTGCAGTCCCCACAGCCTCAGTTGTGCTGTCTGAAAACCGAAAGACAGTAATACCCACTTACCAGCTCTTGACTTTTCTTTTTGGGGTTTTGGAAATAACGTCTCTCACTCGGCAGCCCAGGCTGTCCTGGAACTCACTATGTAGTCCGGCCTGGACTCACGGAAATCCCTCCGCAGCTCCTCACGTGCCGGAATCCCAGGCGGGACCCACCTGCCTGGCATTAAGTGCGGGCGATGCCAAAGGCAACCTGGCTTCCTCCTGCTCCTTGCCGTGATTCAGTCAGTTAAACTTAGTGACTGTCAGTATAAGCCTCAGGCAGCGTTATTCACAATCCCCGGGGCTGGGGTGGGGGTCTGTACAACTGCTGACCGGCTGGTTACCTGGTTCAGCACATGATAGAAAATTCAGTAAGTGGTAGGTCTTCTCCGCATCCAGATCAAACCAGTGAAAACCAGTAAGAGCCAACAAAAGGGTTTCCAGAGACGGATGATCTAGAAACCGAGTAGACTCCACAGTGAGGAACAAGTGTTGCTGTTAAAAGAGCTCGGGCGTTGAGAGCACTCAAAGAGAGTGCTGGGACATGAGTCCCTTCACCCCACTTCTCCCTCACAACCCTCACAGGACCTGTCTGTTGTTGTTTTGTTTTTTTGAGACAGGGTTTCTCTGTGTAGCCCTGGCTGTCCTGGATTTGCTTTGTAGACCAGGCTGGCCTCAAACTCACAATGATCCACCTGCCTTTGCCTCCCTAGTGCTAGGATTAAAAGCGTGCACCACCATCCCTACCCCCACCCCGCCCCGGCCTGGATCTGTGAGTCTTAATGAATAAGACCTGTGCAGGGGACCACAGCATCTATTTTTTGTTTTTTGTGTTGTTTTTTTTTTCAAGACAGGGTTTCTCTGTCTAGCCTTGGCTCTTCTGGACTCACTTTGTAGACCAGGCTGGCCTTGAACTCACAGAGATCAGCCTGCCTCTGCCTCCTGAGTGCTGAGATTAAAGGCGTGAGCCACCATGCCCGGTTTAAGACCTGTGCAGGGGACCACGGCATCTATGAGACACCCTAGCCTTCTCCCAAGGAGTTATTACTTTTTATTTCCTCCAAGTGTAATCAAGGTAGGTGAAGCAAAAGCAGTTGCTGTTGGAAGGCTGGGAGAGCTTGGAGCAGGCTTAGTCAGTGCTGGCCAGGGTCCCCAGGAAAACCCTCATGGGGAGGGGCGCGGGCAGCAGTGGTAAACTGGGAAATTAGCTGCAAAACCAGTGGGTGGATTGTAATCAGCCCACAGAAAAGCCGGAGTGGTTTTTGTTTGTTGGCTTTTTGGTTTTTTGAGACAGGGTTTCTCTGTGTAGCCTTGGCTGTCCTGGGCTCACTTTGTAGACCAGGCTGACCTAGAATTTATAGAGATCCACCTGCCTCTGCCTCCCAAGTGCTAGGGTTAAAGGCATGCACCACCAGGTCCGTCAAAAGCCTGGATTTAATGAGTGGATTGATAACATCCTGGGTGGAAGTGAGATCTTGCGCTTGTAAAGAAATCCTTCGCCTTGGCCTTCTTTCTCTTCAAGCAACATTCTCTTTTTCACCTGTCTAGTTCATGAAGATATGGTTCAGATCAATGAAATAAAGTGAAATCTATAATACTAATGGAAAAAGTACTTAGGGACTAGACTATATAACGAAATAATATCTTCCTTGGTTAACTTTGTCAACTTGATACAACCTAAAATCACCTGGGCGTTAAGGAGAGACCGTCTACATTGGGTGGACCGGTAAGGATGTCTGGGGTGGAGGTACCCTAGTTTAGTTAATTGATGTGGGACAGCATGGCCCACCCTGGGCAGCCCCATTCCCTGTGTGGAATGTCGGTCCTGAACTAAATAAAAAAAGGAATGGAGAGATTGGCTAGGTAGTGGTGCTTCCTTTAACCCCAGCACTGGGGAGGCAGAGCCAGGTGGATCCCTGAGTTCAAGGCCAGCCTGGTCTGCAGAACAACTTCCAGGACAGCCAAGGCTACATAAAGAAACCTTATCTTGAAAAATAAAAATAAAATAAAATAAAGGATAAATTGAACTGAGAGCAGACAATCATGCATGAATACACTCATTTTTCTCTGCTCTCAACTCTGCATATGTGTGACTGGCTGTTTTCCCTTTATTTTCCCTTGTATAACCCCTAATTTTCCTTGTATAATGAACTGTAACTTAGAATTGTGAGCTAAAACAGACCGTTTCTCTTTTAAGTTGCTTTTTGACAATGTATGTTATCACAGAAATAGAAATTAAACTAAAACATTATCTTTAAGAACTGGATAGATTTTCTTGTTGTGTTACTTTTAGAAGCAAAAAAATATTAATAAAATACCATTGGAAAAGATTAATGTAGTGACTTTTTTTTTGGTTTTTCGAGACAGGGTTTCTCTGTGTAGCCTTGGCCATCCTGGTGGCTACTCTTCCAAAGGACCCAGGTTCAATTCCCAGTACCCACATGACAGCTCACAACTGTCTGTAACTCCAGTTCCAGGTGATCTGACAATCTCACACCAATGCACATAAAACTAAGTAAATTATTAAAAAAAAAAAAAATAGAAGTTCAGAGTGACATGGACTCTACAAACAAAGTCTAGAGCTATCTTCCATGACAAGGAGCCAAAAAGCAAGACCATTTCCCAGGATGGCTTCTTATCAACAATGGCTGCTGCGGTTAGGCTTCCTCAGATACATCCTATGCATTATTTCTAATCCTCAAGTCCCTGTTTATGAATGACACAGAGAGGGTTTGAGCCAGTGAAGGGTCACAAAGCTTAGAGTTTGATGTCAAGGCTGCTTGCTGGGCCAGGCCGGGCACCCTGCCACCACGTCTGTGGTCATCCACTGTAGACCCCAAAGGATGAGCCATCAGACGGGACCAGGCAGGCTTTTCCACAGGCCAGGCTCTGCTTCAGCCCTAAGGCCACCCCCTTTTGTTGTTGTTTGGTTTTGTTTGTTGTTTCTCTTTTTTGTTGGTTTGTTTTGGTTTTTCAAGACAGGCTTTCTCTGTGTTAGCCCTGGCTGTCCTGGACTCACTTTGTAGACCGGGCTGGCCTCAAACTCACAGGGATCCACCTGCTTCTGCTCCCAAGTGCTGGGATTAAAGGTGTGTGCCACCATACCTGGCTTGTTTGTTTGTTTCTATTCAATAGGATAAAGATGTCAAAACCATACATTAAAAAATAATTTTTATTATGGATAAAGTTTAAGTACAGACAAGTCAGGAAAGTGGTAAAAAAACAAAAAACAACAACAACAAAAAAAAACCCCACAACTTCCATTTACTCAGCCAGCAATTTCCATCGGCATTTTGACGTTCTTTTTCCATCTATTTCCCTTATTTTCAGGAATATTTTCAATTATATCAAATGACTCAATGATTTGATATCATGTCATACATTTTGGTATCGGTTTTTATATATAAAGATGACATACTCACAAGTTAATCATTACTCCCAAGAAAAGCAACAATTCTCTGCTATTCCTCAGTGCTTTATTTTTCCTGTCTTCAATTTTTTCTTATTTATATATATAATATATATATATATTTTTTTTTTCCCCCCCGAAACAGGGTTTCTCTGTGTCGCCCTGGCTGTCCTGGACTCTCTATGTAGACTGGCTAGCCTCAAACTCATAGAGATCTGCCCACCTCTGCCTCCCCAAGTGCTGGGATTATAGGCGTGCACCACCATGCCTGGCTTCTTATTTATATTTAATTTATGGAATTTATAGAGAAAGATTATTCACTTTATGGGGAACCATGTGATGTTTTGTTGCATGTACATATTGCGTAATACTTAAATCAGCTTAACTATACCTAGTATACCTGGCTCTTCAAGCACTTATTATTTTGTGGATTTATTCAAAATCCTTTTTTCTTGCCTTTTTGAAAAATGAGGCTGCTTAAATTTTTTTTTTTCTACTCATAAGCCAGGTGGTGGTGTACACCTTTAATCCTAACATTTGGGAGGCACAGGCAGGCAAATCTATGAGTTCAAGGCCAACCTGATCTACAGAGAGAGAGTTCCAGGACAGCCAGGGCTCCACAGAGGAACCGTGTCTGGAACCACCCACCACTCAAAAACAGATTTTGTTCTCACAATGTTTCTTCATTGGGTCATAAAATACCCCGACAAAGGCAACCTAAAGAGGGAAGAGTCTAAGCCGGGTCTGGTGGCACAAGGCTTTAATCCCAGCACTAGGGAGGCAGAGGCAGATGGATCTCTGTGAGTTTGAGACCAGCCTAGTCTACAAAGTGAGTCCAGGACAGAGAAACCCTGTCTCAAAAAACAAACAAACAAACAAACAAACAAACAATTAAAAAAAGAGGGAAGAGTCTGACTCACAGTTGTCATGGGAGCAGGAACCTGAGGCATCTGATGTCACTGCATCTACAGACAGGAAGCAGGAAGAGATGAACATCTGTGCTCAGCTCACTTTCTCCTCATTACACAGATTGGAACCCCAGCCCAGTGCACGGTGCCACCCACAACCGCCAGGTCTTCTGACCGTCAGGCTTAGAAGCAAATCTCCCATGGGATTCCATAACTCATTAGGTTGACAACCGGGATTACACATCACACCTAGGCATACAGGTGTATAAAATAGGTATACAAGTCAAACATTTACTCATAGTAAATTATGAAAAAAAGCTTGAAAACAATTCTTTAATATACATTTTTACCACTTATTAGAAATGAAAGCAAATTCATATACAAGTGAAATGGGTGAATTTATTCATCTAATCCAATCCAATCCAAACATATATTAGTCTGATAATTACTGAAAATGATGATAGGAAACTATTAAAAGCCTTTGTTTCAGCCGAGCATGGTAGCGCATACCTTTAATCCCAACACTCAAGAATCAGAGGCAGGCGGATATCTGAGTTCGAGGCCAACCTTGGCCTCAGAGAGAGAGAGAGAGAGAGAGAGAGAGAGAGAGAGAGAGAGAGAGAGAGAGAGAGAGAGAGTTCCAGGACAGCCAGGGCTGTTACACAGAGAAACCTTGTCTGAAAAAAACCAACTATATTTCTAGAAACACCGTAATTTATACCATACAGTAGTCTGAAATCTCAACTGAAAGTCTCAGGAGACGCTTGTTAGTCTTGTGTGGAGAGAGAGGAAATGTGCAGTGCCAAGCACACGTGCTGTATGCTCGGAAACAAGGCTGCGGTGAAGTCACATGACACAACACAGGCACATTGCCGGAAACAGCTCAGAGTCGTCACGCATTTGAGTGTGAGTGAAACTTGTGTTGTCGTACACTAAGAACACGCCACTGTCCCACACATTGTTACATGGCTTCCTGTTGTGATCACATTTGAGAAGCTGTGTAATAGAACACCCAACTTCCTTTTACTATATAACTGTCTTATTTTTGGGTTGACTCCCTCTCCACAGATTACACAGTCTATTGGTTTGTTTAGTTCCAGGGAATTTATTTTCTGGAGAGAAATTATAAATAAGGGAATATTATTTCGAGGTGGAAAAATATATTTCTTGCTCAATGAACTCAGAGAGACATAAAAACCACTCAAACAAAGCAAACTCTATTAGGGCCAACAGTATCCTCCAAGTTACTTGAGATCATTTCAGGGTTATGAACTGATTCCTGTTGTTGCTGTAGGCACAAACTGGATTTTCATTGCAATGGATAGTGTGTGGACCAATGAAGGAAACTGACTGAATGGGGTGGGTGAGCAACAATCTTGCTGATTGCCTTAATATTTAAGTAGGGCATTGTTTCCAAAAGAAACTTTAAAGATTTTAGGATACGTTTCATAGCATCCTTTATAAAATGAGGAATGAGTTTAGGTCAATTTGTGTTGTTAACACATAAACCATATTTTCACCCTGTCTGGGCCTCATTTTTATTAATTTTTATGTATTTATGCACACATATATTCACTTTGTGTATGCGCGTGCATCTGTGTGTTATGTGTGCGCGTGCCACAGCACCGACGTGGAGATCAGCTGACAACCTGTGGGAGGCAGTTCTTTCTACCACGTGAGTCCTGGGATTGAACTCACAGCATCAGGTTTGGCAGCAAACACCCTCCTGCATTGTCTTGGCAGCCCTCTAGTCTCATTTTCATTAGCTTCAAAGTGGTGCTGTCAGTGTTGGGGTACTGGTACTGTTCTTGTTAGGGGCCTTCTGCCAATCATCTCTGTATACATACTGTGGCACTCAACACTCAAATACCCTCCAAGGCTGAACTGCTGCTCTCCCGGACTTCCCACAGTCTTTGTAGTTGAGAATCATAGCTAAAACCTGTCCTGGGAACAATTATTCACCACATTGATCCTCAAACCCCCCACATTTGGGGCTGAATTTCAGTGGACCGTCAGCGGTACTAGAAAGGAGGTACCTTCCCTTCAAATACAAGAGTTCTGAAGCCTATAAAAGCAAGAGAACCACACCCAAGCAAACTTGGAGCCAGCGTTTCTCGGGGGGGGGGGGGGGTGTCAGATTATTTCCACAGCGCTACTCAGCTAAAACTGCCATTCACAGCTGTGAATGCAGAGAGAAAGCACTAGCGAAACTACCCAGAAATGGTGATTCATAGTAATAACATTTCCAGGGGATAATTAATGCTGCAGCTAGTGCAAAGCCTCCTAAAATAAAAGCTGGGTAGCGATGCCCCCAATGTCAAACCCTCCAATCCAAAGTCACTCTTTTCCATCTCAGCCACAACACAATCCTGAATTCCTACCTTAGACTTTAAGACCTAGCAAACAACTAATGGCCTCTCTGACCTCATGCCCTTCCATGATCGCCCTTACTCACCAGCATTGGCCTCTTTGCTTTTCAGTAACATTCCATGTCCACTTATGTCCCAGAACCTTTGCCGTGCAGCCCCTCCTTGGTGTGCTCCTCATCACACTAAGGGTTAGTGTCCCCAAAGGCCCATGTGTTGAAAGCTTGGGACTCTGTGTGGCACTATTTTGGGAGGTATGGCAATGTGAGAGATTCCTCGGTCACTGAGGGCATGCACTGTCATTGTTGTATCTAGCGTATCCCCCTAAGGCCCAGAGCAACAGGTCTACCTGATTTTAACTGCAACTATGAGCCCAGAGAATTATTTTCTCCTTGTAAATTAATTGTCTCAGCTATTTTAAAAGATTTTTAAAATAGCATACCATCTCCCAGGTTCCTAAGATCATCCCAAGGCATAGCTAGGTGCCTGAGCAGTTATATAGGAAAGAATTTCCAGAACCCCCAGACCCACCTTCATTCTTTCCAGTGAGGGGCGAGAGTCTTACAAGCTCCCATTTCTCAAACTGCCTATAGGAAGAGGTTCCTTTCCCACTTTACAATGACATTCTCACCCTTATCACATTGTGCTGTCCATGCAAAATCTCCAGGGTGCCAGAAAAGGGTCATATGCAATGGTGAGGCGGACCCTGAGAAAGTACAATAATTCTAGAGACTGGTCAAATGCCTTTCTGAAATTTAAGCAGTTTATAACAACACTTCTTTCAGTAGAATGGAAAGTCTTTAATAGAGTTAGTTACTACCAAGACCAAAAAATGATGTTTTTGCTTTTTGTGTTATAAGAAGATGTTAATGTTTTCAAGTATAAAGTCATTTATTATTAAGATAATGTTCTTGAGGATGAATGAAATGGAAATAGGAGCGCTCAAGGAGAAAATGGAATGTTGAGTGCTCTCAGCACTTAAAGTGGTAAGCACGTGAAGTATGCATACGTTAATTAGCTCAGTTGAACCGTTTGGAGATGCAGCTGTCTCAAAACACCATGTTGAACATAATAAATACGTGCCTTTGTCAATTAAAAAATAAAGAAAATGAAATAACTTATAGATATCTTTGTTTACATAATTTCAAATAGATGAATATGTAATAATTAATATAGTATTTAGATTCTGTTAGATACATATAGTCATTTAATAGTCTACAAAAGTAATAGGTTATATAACTTGCAGGAAATTCTGTTCTTTGTAACTGCTCACAATAATATTTAGAAGTATAGTTAAAATTGTGGGGATGGTGGCTCATGCCTGGAACCCCAGCATTTAGGAGAGTTGAGGCAGGAAGACGGCCAGAAGTCAAGGCAAGTACAGGCTACAGTGTATGACTCTGTTTCAAATAAGAAGAAAATAAAATGGAAAGTTATCACTATTACCCCATAGGCATTAAATTCTTTGACTACAAATTGGATAACTTAGGTGAAAATAATCAAGTCTTTAAATGGCACACATGCTGTGTGGTGGCGCACGCCTTTAACCCCAGCACTTGGGAGTCAGAGGAGGAGGAGGAGCTCTGAGTTCTAGCCAGCCTGGTCTATATAGTGAATTCCAGGACAGCTAGGGCTACACAGAGAAACCCTGTTTCGAACAAGAAAAGAAGAAACTGAATATAAGGTTTCATAAAAACAAAGGGTCAGGCTAGATGATTTTCCTGGTGAGTTTCCAAGCATGTAATAAAAATGATATAAATTATACACACTCTTTCTTCCAGAAATGGCAGGAAAGGGCACACCTTCCAGCACTCTCTAGGAGGTCAGCATGACTTTAATTCCAGAGGAAGATAAAAGAGAGGAAAACTGGCAAGACAAAGTGGCCCATGCCTCGAATCCCAGCATTCAGAAGGCTGAAACAGGAGAATTTTTAGTTCACAACCAGTCTGGGAAACATAACAAAACCTTAGCCTCATGGTACAGTCCTTTAATACCAGCTACCTGAGAGGCAGGGAAAAATAAATAAATAAATAAAAATAAAAAAGAGTCTTGATACAAAGCAGTTCAAATCCATCCTGGGCAACTTAGCGAGACTCTAACTTAAATTTAATATTATTATTATTTTTTTTTTACAAAGGACCTGGGGAAGCAGAGCACAGTGGCACAAGCCTGTGATCCCAACACTCTGGGAGGTAGAGGCAGGCAGATCCCAATGAGTTCACTGGCAGCCTGGTCTACAAATCACATCCAGGACAGCTAGGGCTATACAGAGAAACTCTGTCCCCAAAACCCAAAAGAAAAACCAAAACAAAACAAAAAATCAAAATCAAAACCACAGAAACAGGCCAGGTGGTGGTGGCGCACAGCTTTAATCCCAGCACTCGGGAGGCAGAGGCAGGCGGATCGCTGTGAGTTCGAGGCCAGCCTGTTCTACAAAGTGAGTCCAGGACAGCCAAGGCTACACAGAGAAACCCTGTCTCAAAAAACCAAAAAAAAAAAAAAAAAAAAAAAAAAAAAAAAACCACAGAAACAAAATGAGTTTAGGGTAGAATGTAAATTTAGCGTGTCTCGGGTTATATTTCCACTATCAGTGATGTTTGTTTGTTTTGTTTGTTTTCTTTAAAAGAGGAGAAACAAAGGAAGTCGGAGGCAGAAGGAGCTCTGAGTCCCAGGCCAGCCTGCTCTCGATATGAGTTCCAGGCCGGGGCTACACAGAATGACCTTGTTACAAAACAAAACAGGAGACAAAATTATATACAATATCTCTCAAGAACACAAACGCCAAAACTCTCAAGAGAACATTAGCAAATCGATTATGACAATATAGGCAAAGAATTCTAACGCACAAATTTAAGTGGAACTACTTATGAGCTGTGATAAGCCAAATCTTTTGTGTGGGCCAGGCCCACAATGGCAAGTGTAGGACTGCTTCCTTCTGTGGACCTATGCACTCATGTCTCTACCTCAAGCAGGTTTTCAAAACAGCAGCCTTGCCTAATTTGAAATTGCTATAAAATTTGAATAACCAAGACAGTGTGATAACAATGGTAGGCATATAGATGAATGAAGAAGAATTGAACCAGGAGATTTTAAAAAATAATTATTTATTTATGTATACAAATATTTTGTCGGCATCAGCATGTAAAAGTAAGTTTTATTCATCAGATGTATTTGTTGTCTCCGACGCTTACTGCTGATTAAAGTCGCCTTTTCTAGCTCTTTCTGAACTCTGGTCAGTTGGTTCAATTCAGCTGTTCTTGCTCAAACTCCCCTCCAAGCTGACTGATTCAAATTGGCTTCTCTTAGCTTCTGACTTAATTGTTCTGCTAGAAAAAACTGTCCCTGAACTCCATGAACCGAGCTGCTCTGAACTGAACCGCTCCAGACCACATGGAGCTGAACTCCACCCAACTGCCCTCCTCTGACTCACTGAGGGCTGCTCTCTTAAGCCGCCTCTCTGCCTTGTCTGTTCTCATGAGAGCCGGGTGTATCCTAGCTCTGGCTCATTCTGTCAAATCTTTCTCCGATTTGTCACTTTGTCTGTCCCTCAATTAGATATCACTTCTCTCTCTCTCTCTCTCTCTCTCTCTCTCTCTCTCTCTCTCTCTCTCTCTCTCTCTCTCTCTCGGTTTTGGTTTCTTGAGACAGGGTTTCTCTGTGTATCCTTGGCTGTCCTAGACTTGCTTTGTTGATCAGGCTGGCCTCGAGCTCACAGTAATCTGCCTGCCCCTGCCTCCCAAGTGCTGGGACTAAAGGCATGAGCCACCATGCCTGGCTTAGATGTCTTTTTCAAACACAGCTGCTTTTTTTCTACAAACTACCATACTTTCATTGTTAGGGATTAAAGGTGTGTACTGAGGGTGTGTCTTTATTCCACCCAGATTATATTGTAATCCAGGCCATGTCTCCCTTCCAGCAGATCGTGTAGACCTAGAGGGTCTTTAGATTTGAGCCCTTGCCAGAGCAGCCATGTTGCTGGATTAAAATCCCTCTACGTGAACATCTGAGCATCAGATGACAGCATTGGATCCCTTGAGACCATAGACACTAGATAGTTATGAGATGTCATGTGGGTGCTGGGAATTGAACCCAGGACCTCTGGAAAATCAGCTGGTGCTCTTAACTACTGAGCCATCTCTCCAGCCCCATTCTAAGTCATAAGATCTTTTATGAGTACTGGGTTTGCATCTCCAGCACTAACATGTGTTTAGTGGGGAGAGTTCCTATTTAATGTAGGCTGAATTTTTCTTTAAGCAAGTGTATGCTCTATTTGTAGGCTGTATATCTAGCTCTGGTCAATAATTTTTTTATAATGTTTATTTAGTTTTTTATTTTATTGGATGTAGGTGTCAGAGCCCTTAGAATTGGAGTTATAGATAGTTGTGAGCTGTCACATGGTTGCTAGGGATTGAACTCAGGTCCTCTGGAAGAGCAGACAGTGTTCTTAACTACTGAGCCATCTCTCCAGCCTCCTGGTCAACACGTTTTTAACAAAAATACTAAGACAATTCAATATCGTGCAAGGAACAGGGATGATTCTTTTAAAAGATAGTCCTTAATTCTTTGAGGGGTAATGAAAATTTCAAAATAGGATCTTGGCAATAGTGTAAAACTCTATTAATTGGCTAAAAAATATTTAATTATATGCTTAAAGTTCTATGATATGTAAATTATACATCAGTGAAACTGTTAAACATAAGAAATTCCTAAAGATTGTAAACAAAGCTAGGCCATGGTGGTCCATGCCTTTAATCCCAGCAGAGGCAAACGTATGTCTGTGAGTTCGAGGCCAGTCTGGTCTACAAAGGGAGTCCAAGGCAGCCAGCTACACAGAGAGAAACCATGTCTGAGGTGGGGGTGGGGCGTAGGGGAAGAAAAGGAAATAAAATAAAGATAGCACTAAAATATTATTTCTTAAATGAGGAAGCACACCGACTATTTCAGGTGACTTTAAACCCAGTGATAAATTGTATATTCTCTAGTGACTTTTGAAAAGCTCCTGTCTTGAGTAAGCACATTGTTTGTGGTAAGCCTAGTCCACCTCATCTAGGACTCCTGCGGATGCTCATACAAGAAGGAAGTAGCTATGTTGTTGTGACTGGAAATAAGGTGGTCCAGGCTGGCAAGATGGCTCAGCTAGGAAAGGCACTTGTCACCAAGCCTGACAATAAATTACCTGTGTCCAATTCCCACGATCCACAAGCTGGAGGGAGAATTCTGACTGCTAGCACAACTCTCCTACTCTCTCTCTCTCTCTCTCTCTCTAAGTAGATAAATAAATAAATTTTATTTTGAAAAAAGCAAAAGATTCAAAGTAGAGGAAGGAAATAAAAAAGTAAAACCAATTAAACTAAATCAAATCCAAATGTCTTGAATTTGAAGGAAGAGCATGTACTGATCATGTATTTTATATTAACTACCTTTTTTAGAGTTGGTGAGATGGCTCAGTGGTTAAGAGCACTGGCTGCTTTTGTGGAAGATCCAGGTTCAATTCCCAGTACCTACATGTCAGCTCACAACTATTTCTAACCCCAGTTCTAGGGAATTCTTTTGTCCTCCTTGGCCACCAGGCAGGGATATGTGCACTTACATACACGCAGGCAAAATATTTATACATTTTTAACAAAAATATTAAAGTAATTAAAAATTTAAATTTAACTAAAACCTTAAAATAATTCATTTGAATTTTAAAAAACGCTTTTAAAAACTTTCATCCACAGCCTGGGCATGGGGGTGCACACCTTTAATCTCAGCACTCGGGAGGCCGAGACAGAGACAGGCAGATCGATATGAGTTCGAGGCCAGGTCTACAAAGTGAGTCTAGGACAGCCAAGGCTACACAGAAAACCCCTATCTCAAAAAACAAAAACAAAAACAAAAAACCAAAAAAATGTTTCATCCACTAACACCCCCAGGGGAATGGCTGTCTATGTTTGGTATTTCAGCTGTTACATTGTCTGAGGGGAGATGACTTAGAGTTTAAGGCCAAGCACACACATACATGTAGGAAGTAACATATACACACTAAATACATATTTATAAAATTGAGATTAGGTCTTACTTTGTAGTTCTGGTTAACCTAGATCTTGCTCTGCAAACCAGGCTGGCCTCAAACTCAGAGCTCCATCTACTTCTGCCTTCAGATAACTGGGATTAAAGGCCTGCTCTACCATGTCTAGCAGAAATAAATATATCTTTTTAAAAGAAAATCTTCCTCACAGAATAGATATAGGGACAAAATAAGAAACACACTTCAAAGAAACACTATTTCTTAATTTAATGTGTATGTGTGCTTTGCCTGCATCACATGTGTGCCTGGTGCCCAGTGAGGTCAGGAGAAGATGTTGGGTCCCCTGGAACTGAAGTTACAAACGGCTGTCAACCTCTCTCTGGGAGCTGGGGCTGGCCGTCCTCTGTGAGAGCAGCCAGCATTCTTGCTGCTGAGCCACGCTCCAGTGCCAACACAATTCTCTTCAGACCATGCCTGGAACAGAGATGTTAACTAAACACAGAGCTGTGATCTTTCTAAGGCCAGGACTCAGAAGAAGGAATCAGACATGAACCCTGTGGCCTGTTTCATTAGCAAAAGCTCAAAACAAAGCAAGGTGCTGCAGTTGAGCCAGCAGGGCACCGTGCCTAGCAAACAATTTTTTTCAGTGATGCTCCTGAGACGGCAATGGTGCTTTTAAAAACGTCACAGAACTGTGGTGACCTCTGAGCATCTATATTGCTGGGCCTGTCACCCTTCAGAACCGGAATGGCACCGTGGAAGGAAAGGGCAGTCAGACAGAAGTCAAGTGTTAGTCTAGGCCCCCGCTGGCCTGTCTGCATCCTCTCAGGTCCTGTCGTCCTAGAAACACAGCCGCGCACAGCAGCTTTGCGGAGGAAGGAACTCAGTCAGCAGCGCAGTCTTGGGAACTCCCTGACACTAGACTCAGACAGCCCGGGGTTTCCAGACACTGGGGTGTTTCATCCCTAGGGCAATCTGGAAAACAAGGTATTCTTATCCCATTTTGTCAACAAGGAAAGAAAAGTTCCGAGCGGCCGAGGCAGTTGCCCAAGGTTACATAATTGTTGGGTGACTAAGCCAAGCTTTAACACTGGGTCCATATTCAACTCTTGTAAAATCCCAGCACCAACGTGGGACACAGACTGGCCCAGAGACCACATGCAGGATGGCACAGGACCACTTAGGTCTCATCCAGTCCTTGTGATGTCATCAATCCTGACCCTGAGTTCAAAGAGGAACGTATTCCTGGATTCAGCTTCCTCCCTACTTCAGCTACCACCTTGCCATGGACTAAGCCCCTAGGCTTGCCATGGACTTAGCCCCTAGTACCAGTGTGGGGAAACCTTAGGTTCCCAAAAGGTGACTGGGGATTTATTTGGCCTGCAGCGGTCATTTTCTAGAACAACACAGCAATTCACCTGAAGTCTTTGGAAAATTAATGAACAGAAGGTCTGCTCGGAGTCAAGCTACCAGGTCCAAAAGTTCAGAAAGCTAAAGAGCCTCTTTCAGAAACTACAGGTCCCAATGGCTTAAATTCCAGGAGGCCGTAGTTCCTGTCTAAAGATCCAGGCTTAACCCAACTCCCCAAATCCTCAGGTGTCTGATATATCCCATGGCTGGTAAGCTGTTTAGTTGTTTTTCCGGTTGATTAAACAACAAGCCGAGCTAAGTGTCCTCTCCACCAGCACAGAACTGCTCCCCTGAATCCTTGTGTTATGGTTTCCATTGCACATAGACTCCCATAGAGCTTGTCAGACTTTCAAGCCGTGTGACTTCAGTTACCTAGGTCACCGTTGCCTCATGCCGAGGGTCATCATTTTCCTGCAGAAAAGGCCACAGTCACTTACTATGAGTCAGAAGTTCCCCAACTCTCCCAACACAGAAGGAAAGGGACAGCAAACAGACTCGGCGGGGACTGTCTAGCCATGACATAAGAACCAAGCACACTGTGGTAGAGGAATATTTGTCCCCTAATCGGACCCGAGCACCCGAGGACGCTCCCGAGACAGTGTTTCCATTTAGAGGGAACCTGGTTAAGCATCACACGTTCCCAAGGACACTCTTAGCATCCAAGGTCATCACAGAGGCTGGCTCAAGCCACCCAGGACCCCGTGGAGCCAACGAACCCTTTCCCAGGAAGCGGGAGTCTGAGCAGGACTGAGAAAATAGTTTCATGTTAAAAAAAGAAAAAAAAAAAAAAAAAAAAAAAAAAAAAAAAAAAAAAAAAAAGAAGAAGAAGAAGTCATCCTTCCAAAAGAGAGACCTGGGGCAGAAAGATGAGGCCAGCAGAGAACTGAGGCCAGATTTGGTTCCCCCACAGACACCGATGTCCAAGAAGAAAGTAGGCCTGTGCGATGGGAGTCTTCTGCCTCTCTGCCTCTACCACTGAGGCCTCAACAGCTACAAAAAGACTGTTTTGTTCTTGCTTTATTTTGTTTTGTTTTGAGACAGGGTTTCTCTGTGCAACAGTCCTGGCTGTCCTGGACTTCCTTTTGTAGACCAAGCTAGCCTCAAACTCACCGAGATCCGCCTGCCTCTGCCTAGGATTAAAGGAGTGAGCCACCATCGCTGCCTGCCTTCAAAAGAGTCTATTTTGTTCTTTATTTAACCTATCCAGCCCAGGCCTGAAAGTCACTAAGTAGCCCAGGCTTGCCTGGGACTTATAGCAATCCTCTTACCTCAGCCTTCGGAGTGCTGGTATTATGGGTAGGCTACCACACCAGGCTGCACAGAGGCTTCTGAATAGACTGTTTGATTTACACAGTGTATGAGCCCACAGCAATCAGTGGGTTCTCACTGAGGTTTTCTGGTCTTCTACCTCCCCTTACACCTGAGGCCCACCCAGCCTTCTCTAGTCCACCCAGGCCTTTGACCTCCAGCCAAACTTGCCCCTTCATTCTTCTTTTGGGCTTCTCTGCTTTCAGCGTGGTCCAGGTCTTTCAGATACCACCTACCTCAAATGTGGCACTTCCCTACTCCTGTCCTGTGGCAGCAAAATGCTCCAACTTTGAAGACAAGCATCAAAGAAGCCGGGACCAAAGGGTATACCTGACCCCTCTGCCATGCTCATTCCTTACAGGAGGAGCTATGAACATAGAATTCACTTCACTTTCAGACCTTTTGTAGCATTTATTTCTCACTTTGAGTTATCAAGTTGCATATATATATGATATATACATACATATATAATTAATAATATATTATGAACACTTACAGGAAATTAACATTTATAGCATATTGCTACAAAAATATAGTATTTATTTGGATTTTTCCCTGGTGTTCTTTTTGTGCACCCCTCCCCTTCCCTTCCTATTTTTCTTTTTCTTTTTCAAGATCCAATTCACATCTGGCGAGATAACACATTGCAAGAAATTGATGACTTGAGCTTGATTTCCCGAGCCCAAGTGAAAAAGCTGGGTGCAGTGGCACACATCTATAGTCAACCCCAACACTCACAAAGCAATATGGGAAGCAGAGAAAGAATTGTCTTGAAACTCACAGGTCAGCTAACTAGGAGTACATCGTGTGGCAGAAATAAGGAAGAGACCCTGCTTCAACAAGAAGAAAGGCAAAAACTGACTCCTGAAAGCCTTCTGTTCTCTACATATGGGCTACATGTGGCCTGTACATACCTGTATACACACACACACACACACACACACACACACACACACACACACACACACAAATAAATATGTAAGTGTAATAAAACATTAAAAAAAAAAAATCCAGTGTCCAGTAGTCTAGGATCCCTCCTTGCCTTAGTCATCATGTCCTCTTCATCTTCTGCAGTCAGGATGTGTCCTTATCTTTCACTTAGCGCAGGGACATTCTAGAAGCACACCAGCTGGTAATTTTGTAACCTATTCCTTCGTGTGATGTTTTCTCGCCATCAGGTTAGGGCAAGATCATCAAAGAAACTTGCTTTTCTCTGAACATCATATCAAGGGCACCGATGCCCATGCATGTTACTGCTGGTGATGGTGATATTGACCACCTAGCCAAAGTGCTATCTGCCGAGATGCTCCTTGGTTATTTCATTATTTTCCTCTGTACTAATGGAAGACATTTTGGGGTGATGACACTTTCAAGGTACACAAGCTTACTCTTTCTCCTCAAACTTGTGCCTTGACTTTACCTAGCTCACCAGCGGTCCATCCTACAGTAATCATCATGATCTTCTAAGGCTAGCCGGACATGTTTCTCTGGTTGCCTGAATCACCTCCCGGCCTTTGGCTAACATTCTAGCCTTCCTTACCCTGACAATGGCATCTTAATTTTAGCAGGAAGTAGTTACCAAAGAGAACACCCTGCCCCTTATCACAACGGAAAGCTGGAATACTATGTCAAAAGGAAACTCTCTAACAAGGAGGACAGAATAGAGATTTGTTTATTCTATAAGGATGAAACAGGAATAATTTATGAATGGACCATGTGTCTTTTGATGCATTACAAATTTTGTTTTCTCCAGATAAAAAATGTTAAGATCCTACCAAGGATTTTACAGGGACACATAACGCAAGGGTATAATGATAAATCTGGCTGCCCACATCTTGGACTTAAAAGTCATCTTATAATAATAATAGTAATAATAATAATAATTAATAATAATAATAACAACAACTAACTAGGTTCATTCCTGTTTATGACCCCTGATTAGGTTTGTTTCTCAAGGATTGGGCTATTCCCCATCTATAACTTTAACTACAAATAGTTCTGTAGTGCCTGTTCCAGGAAATGACAACCATGTCTTTGTTTCAAAAAGTTGTTATGAGCACTTTGTTATGACCACCTTGCAACCATGTCTTTGTTTCAAGAGGTTGTTATGACAACTTGGTTTATTTTTTGTTTTGTTTTAGTTTTTTTGAGACAGGGTTTCTCTGTGTAGTCTTGGCTGTCCTGGACTCACTTTATAGACCAGGCTGGCCTTGAACTCACAGCAATCCACCTGCCTCTGCCTCCCGAGTGCTGGGATTAAAGGCGTGTGCCACCATGCCCGGTTCCCAAATGATTTTTATTTTTAATCCTCAAAAGATATCTAAATTAGAAATTGTTTATCTGTCTTTCCTCATCTGATTTTGGAGTTCCTATTAGGAAAAGTACATTGCTTTTTGGTTATATCCTGGCATGTCTCTGATTAAGGCTAATTTTTCTCTCATTAGGAGAGCATGGGTTGTTTTATTTGCTTGCCAAATTAAGTAGACTTTCCCTTCCTGATCTTCCAGCCTGGACTATACATTTTGCTGTTAGGTATAATGAACAGGGAAGGGGACAACTTCCACGACTTCACAGACCCTTTGTTGTTGGACACGAGGTCTCATTATGTTCCTGAGGCCTAGAACTTACTTTGAAGCCTTCGAGAGTCTCCAGCTTGTTGAGGCCCTTGTGCCTTAGCTTCCCAAATTCTGGGGTTAGCAGTGTGTGCCACCATGCTTGGGTTGACTCTTAATGTTTTCCTTGTGGCTGGGCTAAAAGATTATAGGATGTCTTAACAGGTTATGCATTTGTAGCCTTTCTGCAGGGTAGAGACTCATATCCACAGAGATGGGCTGATATACCTATTTATTGCTAATGGGGTTTGGAACAGGTGGCACGGAGTGGCTCCAGATTTAAAAAAAAAAAAAAAAAAACAAAAAAAAAACAATGTTTCCTAGCTATCCAAAGTCGCGTGTAGACTAAGATCAGACTGCCACTCCCAATGTTGTTTTCCTATCCGAGAGGGACATCTGTGAGACATGATTAAAGTAATGCACATATTTAGAAGTGTCCAGGAAGCCACAGGTAGAAGTGAACCAATTCCACACGGAGATCAGCTCCTCTGATCTCCACAAGTATGCTGTGGTGTGTGCGCACCCGTAGATAATAAAGAAACAATTTTAAAATAAAGTACTTATTCATAATTGAAATGAGGCGAAAGCCCAGGTTGGGGCTGTCCTAGCAAACCGGGATGCAGAACCACTCCATGTTAAACGAAATCTCTAGTTGACACAACTGAGGTAGGCAAGGTTTACTAAAAATAGCAGTATCTTGATTTTCACACGAACTCTCATGCCCCATATTTGACCATGTCCCCTTAATGGGGAGGCCCGGTGGCACTCAGAAGAAGGATAGCAGATTACCAAGAAGAGACTTGATACCCTAGGATCATATTCAGGGGGAGGAGGTCCCCTGCAGTCACAGTCATAAGGGAGGGCAATAGGGTGAAAGCGGGAGGGAGGGAGGAATGGGAGGATACATGGGATGGGATAACAATTGAGATATAATATGAATGAATTAATAAAAAAATTATAATGCAAAAAAAAAGCCATCAGAAATCATCCATGGAGTTATGACTAGGCAAAAGCATAGAAATGGCTGAATGGTTAAGAGACACTCTTATGGAGGAGATTTAAGGGATACAGGCACAATCGAAGAAGCACCCCTCCCTCCCCCACTCCATCATAAAAGGACAGGACCGCCGCGCATTGGAAGCAGCTGGGTGGCACAGGTCTCGGCAGTGGGGTTGCCGTGGCGCACGCGCTCGTTACGGCTTCAGGTGCTCTGCCTTCTAAATCAACGCCAATTTTAAGGATTCTGCCTAATAATTTCCTTCAAATATCTAGGCACTTAGTTCACTTCCTCTCAACAGACCTGAAGCCATCAAGGACTTCGGATAGGAACTCTCAGCAGGCGGGGCGAGTTCTCCAGGGTGTGGCTCTCTTGTGTTCCCTGGGAAGCAGCTGGGACTCTCAGCAGCGCGTTGACTTCAGTCGGTCTGTAGAGGGAAATGCCCTTTGGGGCACAAAGTCAGGGCCCTGTATCACTTCTCTCCTGTTCTACTGAGGGGGAAATGGAGGCTTTGTGACGGCAAACGGTCTGTTGAAGCTTCTGGCTTGACTCAGCAGAGACCTGGCATTACTCATGCTCCAGCTATGGCCCTTCTCTTTCAACTTTAATGGGAATAATCAACATCCTATTATTTGAGTGTTTATCCTGGTTTCCTATTATTTCGCACAGAGAAAGGCATTTATGGTAAGGGGAAAAAAATATTTCAAATGTAAGGAGTTAAATGAGAAGGGCACTCTCCTGGCACCCAGCTGGAGACAGCAGCCTGGAAGGAAGCCACACAAAAAGACCAAAGACAGACCTTTTGCCTCGGGGCAAAAGCCGAAAAAGCCTTGCAAACACAAAGGCCACCTCTTAGGATGTGCTGAGTGGATTCAGGGAGTGTTCACGTTCGCACCTGGACAAACCTAGGTGGTGTGTATGCTACAGCCCCGTCACAGGGAAGACTGAGAAAGGCCTACAAACAACAGGAACAAAGCGGAGTAGGAGCTCTACAAACAACCGCACTCCCAGAGCTACTAAAGTTGCAGGGAGCAGTCGGGTGGGCGAGGTGGCGCATGCCTGTAATCCCAGCACTCGGGAGGCAGAGGCAGGCGGATCACTGTGAGTTCGAGGCCAGTCTGGTCTACAAAGAGTTCCAGGACAGCCAGGGCTACACAGAGAAATCCTGTCTCAAAAAAAAAACAAAAACAAAACCCAACCAACTAACCAAATAAATAAATAAATAAATAAATAAAATAAAATAAAAATAAAAAATCCAGTGAGTTCACAGGTGCCTAAATTGCGGTTTCAGAGAAGTCTGTTTCTTGAAGATTTCCATGAACGTATCTGGAAGAAGGGATAGGATTAGAATCCACTGCTTCAGAACCCACTGCTCGCCGGGCGTGGTGGCGCACGCCTTTAATCCCAGCACTCGGGAGGCAGAGGCAGGCGGATCACTGTGAGTTCGAGGCCAGCCTGGTCTACAAAGTGAGTCCAGGATGGCCAAGGCTACACAGAGAAACCCTGTCTCGAAAACCAAAACAAACAGACAAACAGAACCCACTGCTCAACAGAACAAAACAAAAGCAAACAAACAAACAAAAAACCCAAGGAGACCATCAAGAAAACACATAACATATCCAAAGAAAATATGTGCAAACCTGTATCTGAATATGTACAATATATAAACAATATATTCTACCTCTACATTTCAACATTTAACATTTAATATCTATTCTACTTTTTTTTTTGAGACAGGGTTTCTCTATGTAGCTCTGGTCGTCTTGGAACTCACTTTGTAGACCAGGCTGGCCTCGAACTCATAGAGATCCACTTGCTACTGCCTCCCGAGTGCCGGGATTACAGATGTGTGCCATCACCACCCTGCTTTATTCTTTTCTTCTTCTTCTTCTTCTTCTTCTTCTTCTTCTTCTTCTTCTTCTTCTTCTTCTTCTTCTTCTTCTTCTTCTTCTTCTTCTTCCTCAATAAAAATAACTTCAACAGGGTGAGTTTATTAGGAAGTAGCCCCATTGTAAGCTGGGAACAAGCTGTGTATTCTTTTATATCCAGGGTGTGAGAAGATCTGTGAACACTGGAGGTGATGCTAAACCATTGCTCTATAGTGGAAAGTGGTGGAAGAGACAGTGGTTATCACCATAATCTAAGTAACTTAAAACTACAGAATACAGCCAGGCGTAGTGGTGCACGCCTTTAATCCCAGCACTTGGGAGGCAGAGGCAGGTGGATCGCTGTGAGTTCGAGGCCAGCCTGGTCTACAAAGTGAGTCCAGGATGGCCAAGGCTACACAGAGAAACCCTGTCTTGAAAAACCAAAAAAAAAAAAACAAAAAAAAAAACAAAACCCAAACAAACAAACAAACAAACCAAAAAACAACAACAACAACAAAAAAACCCTACAGAATACACTAGATATTCCTTGTGGTCTGGCTTAAGAGTAAGCTGAAATATGAAGACTCATGTAGTTTAAATAGTTCTTTTTTTTTTCAGTTTGTGTTTCCTTTTTTTTTCTTACTATTACTGAATGTCTATGATTTACACATCATGCACCAAAATTCCTCTCCTCCTTGTAGTAAAATAAAACAAACAAAAAATCTTGTCACAGAAGCTGTAGTGTATCACGCAGTATAGCCTTTTGTCCACATATGTTTACTTTCAAATGTTCATTGCTATGAGTCATGGGTCTGGTTGGAGGCCTACACTATTGTTACCGAATCCTCACTGGGACTGCAGTCAGATATCCCATTGTTGCTATGTGTCAAGGAGATTCTTAGTCTTTGAATCTGCAGGTCCAGCCCCTTCACGTATTCTAGTAGGTCATGCATGGGATAGATGTTGGGGTGAGGTTCACTCAGAGCCCTGGATCAGGGCCCACTCCCTTGTCCTCAGGGCAGGGCCTGATCTCCTGCTCCCTTGTCCTCAGGGCAGGGCCCACCTCCCACTCTTGTGTCATCCTGGCAGGGCCAGCTGTTATCATGGCAGGGCTAGCCCACCTGATCCCATGTCCCCAGGGCAGGGCCTGCTCTCTCACCCCCATGCCATCAGGGCAGGGCTGGCTCACCTGTTCCTGCATGCTCAGGGCAAGGCCCACTCTCCCACCTCCATGCCATCAGGGCAGAGCCAGCTCACCCGCTCCTGTGTCCTCAAGGCAGGGCCAGCTCTCAGGCTCCCATGTCCCCAGGCCTGGCTCACCTGCTCCTGTTCAATTTGCCAGATTGTTGCTGGCCATCAAGGCCTGGATGGCCTCCTACTCCTGTGGGTACTGGATCTTGTGAGCCATCAAGCAGGTGGCAAGTGGAGGCCTCTCAAAGTCTTCATTGAGTAGCTCACAGAAACCATTGATATTGGCCCGGCTCAGCTTCTTGTCCCCGGGGAACTTGTGGCTCTGTTGATTTGCCCCTCCTGAGTCTCTGGTTCCATCATGTGCGCCATCTGCCATGGGCCCCCACCTCAGTGCTGCCCCTAGTATCCACCTCTGCACTGTATCCAGCTCTCAGCACTGAGCATGGCTCCGGCCCACGAGAGGAGGTCCCTGAGGTCTGTGGTGTGGGAGGTACAGTCCTAGCTCGGGCTCGACTGGAACAGCACCCCCTCCTCGAATGCCATCTCCTTGGCCCACACTGCTCCAGGCCACAACCCTAAAATCAGAACCCTGGGATCCTTGGGAGCTCACCTGAGCATAATCCCCTGGTCCTGCAGTGGGAGGGCATGGATGATCCACATGACAGGATTTCTTTCTTTCTGGGAAACACCAGCACTGTGTTTTGGAGTCTCAGTATGGTCCTTTGGTGGCTGTACAGTCACTGCTGTTCCGAGGATCAGACACAGTGTACGAGATTGACGCCATCTTGAATAATCTTGGCTTGGGTATTTCTAATACATTGAGCTAATTGTTTCCTCCCAATCAGGCTGCTCTTGTGTGTGTGTGTGTGTGTGTGTGTGTGTGTGTGTGTGTGTGTGTGTGTGAACATTTCTGTGTAGCTCTGGAACACAATCATCCTCCTCAGAATGCATTGAGGACTTCATCTTTCGAACTCCCAGTTCCACGCCCTCCGCGAGGCCCCGTGCCCTAATTAGTTTTTTTAAACTAATACTGTTCACTATTTGGTAGGAATACATCAAAATAGAGAAATTTGTAAAAAGAAAATTGCTCAGTTTCCCCCCATTATTCCGTTAGAGTTCATCACTCAGATCCTACCTATTCTATGAAGACCTCCTTGGTTAGGCATGGTGGTCCCAGCAGTCAGGGAGGCAGAGGCAGGCAGAGCTGGTCTACAGAGAGAGAGATCCAGGACAGCCAGGGCTACACAGAGAAACTCTGTCTAAAAAAAAAAAAAAAAAAAAAAAAAAAAAAATTAGAATAGAAAGATAACTCAATTGTAAAAAAAAAAAAAAGCAAAATATTTAAAAGTCACTTTGTAAAACAGGATATACAAATGGGAAATAAGCTGAAATCAGATCAGTGGTTGGCTCTCAGCAAATGGAACCAACTGACAGGGGAACTGGGGAGCAGAGGGAGGCCTGAGTGAAGGCCCATGTATTACCGACATGGGCAAGGACTTCAGAGCTTCCTGCCCATGGGAGTGAGACTCGGAGGGAGGGACGGCAAAGCCTTGCTCAGGCCCATGTGCAGATATTGATAGTGTGTACAGAAAGTGTTCAACTTAGTTTTCTTCCCATACTATGGCCTGAAGACTGCTCCCTACAGAGATGACCTCTTTGTTTAGCTATATACTGGCCCCACTTCCTTGAGCAGCAGTATTCAATAACCCGGCCTCCCTGTTTGACAATGTTCTAAACTTTCTGAGCTTCCGTGGTGCTGAGGCATCTCCAATTCACCCAATCCCAGCTGCCAGGCACAGCAAGCCCTGAAGGCTGTGTGAGGGCTGTAACAGAAGAATGTGAAGAAATGGGCAAGGAAAATAGAAAATAACTTGCTGGGTGGTGATGCATGGCCTTAATCTCAGCACTCAGGTCTACAGAGTGAGTCTAGGACAGCCAAGACTACCCAGAGAAACCCTGTCTCAAAAAACCAAAACTCAAAACAAAAAAATAAAATAAAATAAAAATTAAAAAAATCTCAGCACTCAGGAGAAAGAGAGAGACTCATCTCTGAGTTCATGGCCAATCTGGTCTAGAGTGGCCAGGACAGCCATGGCTACAGAACCCTGTCTCAAAAACAAACAAACAAAAATATAAAGAAACTTGATTTGCAGTTGTTTAAATGACTCAATGTTATATTTAAGCTTTTGTTTGTTTGTTTTTCAAGATTGGGTTTTTCTGTGTAGCCTTGGCTGTTTGTAGACCAGGCTGTCCTGGAACTCACAGAGATCCGCCTGCCTCTGCATCCCTGAGTGCTAGGATTAAAGGCCACCATGCCCAGCTATATTTAAAGCTTGAAGATTTGGTTGTATACAGTTTATGTGTAAACACACTTTAACATTTGAAACACTTTAATCATTTTATATTATCAAATAATTCATGCATTTGTGTATATACTTATAGGGGAAGCTACATGGTATTTTCTTCAAAATCTTCCAGCGCTAAATGTGAACAGATATAATTTTGTAGTTTGTAGTTTTAGCTACAATCTAATCATTACTCAATCTTTGTGATGAGTGTACATTACACTCTGTGTGTGTGTGTGTATGTGTGTGTGTGTAAAAGAAAGAGAAAGGGAGAGAGAGAGAGAGAGAGAGAGAGCGCGAGAGAGAGAGAGAGAGAGAGAGCGAGAGAGAGAGAGAGAGAGAGAGAGAGCGAGAGAGAGAGAGAGAGAGAGAGAGAGAGAGAGAGAGAGAGAGAGAGAGAGAGAGAGAGAGCGCACCCTTAGGGATTGGACTCAGAGCCTCTAGAATATAAGCAGATATTCTACCACTGAGCTACACCACCAACCTCTCATTATACTTTTTCTTCTCTTCACTTTTGCTTAAGTTTGAACATTTCCATAATAAACCTCACAGTGAAAGAATATGTGCAGTTAATATATATTAACAAATAGAATAAAATACATACACAATTTTTCCTGACAGAGGAAGGAGTGAGGAAGAGGAAAGAAGAGGTGGGTAAGGAGTAGAAGGAGGAGGCAGCAGAAGGGATGGCAGGAGAGGCAGACAAAGGGAGGGAGGGAGCGAGGGAGGGAGGGGAGGACAGAGGCCAAGAAAACGTTCCTCTCAGCAGCTCTGAGGGCAGGGCAGGACACACAGCGCCCCGTCACATTATGTTCCTCATAATGACCCTGAGTCATGAGAAAAGGTCAGGCTGTATCGGATATGGCTCTGACTTGACAGCAAAGATTGACTTGTATCCTACTTTGGGACACACTTTACTTCCAGTGTTCGACAATGTTCCCACAGTGCTGGGTGCGCCACCCCACCCAGATGAACTGTCACTGGTATTATCATGGTGTTTCCTCGGACAGCTTCTTACTGGGCGGGGCTACGGAGAAGTCTCCTGTCATTGGCTCAACCAGCAGCCGGAACCACAGTGCTTAGTGGGCAAAGCTCCTCCCAGCCTGTATTCCCTGGATGTTCTCACATGCCAGAGCTGCCTTGTTCATACTTGGAGGAGGGGATGGGGACAGCTTCTTCCTGGTGAGAAACAAAGCTTTGATGTTTTGGCCTGTTATGGTCCTCGGATTTGGATGTTTAGCTCAACCATGTAGCCACTTAGTTAGTGGGTTAGTGATGTCATTGCAGAGCTGGCATTTTGCCAGGCCCTGCTAAAGCTGTCCCTAAAAACCTGGAGGCTACACTGTCCACCACCCAGGGAAGAGCCCAGGGCTTACTCAATCCAAGTGGCCTCACCTTGTGCCATCTCCAGTTTCCTTAGGGTCCCTAGTAAGTCACCTTCACTCCATGGACACTCCCTCTAACGGGAGGTATTACAAATGTAAAATACCACTAAAATCAGAAAGTCTTTTGAAGAAAAAGCCTTTCCTGAGAATCGGGCACAGAATGAAGAGCTTTCCCTCCCAGAGCTTACCCATGGCAGTCACCTTTGTGACCCCAGGCTGATGTAACCCTCTTCTTTGCTGTGGAAGAGCATTACAAATTCTACTCCTCAAAGGGGGCTCACTGTCCCTAGCAGCCTGAATGTTTATTCTGAAATTCACACCAGTTACCAGGCACTCAGATCCAATACCGGGAAGATGGGTAGATTTGGAGAAACTGTGGAACAAACTAAATAACGCAGACTTTGAGAGCATTTTACAGTAGAGTATGTAGCCTGGAAACTTTCCAGAACCTTTTCACAGTTACTCACCAATGACAAAAGGAGTCCTTTGCTGAGGAAGGTGTGCAGAGTGGGGTGGCTGAGGGCTCCAAGATGGCAATTTTCTTCCTTCTCTTTACCACTGGGTAGCCGAGTGATAACAGAATTATTGATAGCTACCGATTTTTCTTTCTTTCATTTTAGTTTTTCGAGACAGGGTTTCTCTGTGTAGTCTTGGCTGACCTGGACTCGCGTTGTAGACCAGGCTGGCCTTGAATTCCCAGCAATCCGCCTGCCTCTGCCTCCACCTTTGGAGTGCTGGGATTAAAGGCGTGCGCCACCACACCCAGTGCCACCTAATTTTAAATCATGAGATCGCCTTACAAAAGCCAAGGACAATTGCTCAGGTTGCTATTTCCCCTAAAAAGTACTTTATGGTCATATGAGATACGGGACAGCTTTAAGCGCTTCTGGCAGGCTCCATGCAGGGCTTTGAAAAACGTTACCTATGCTCCTAATAGAATTTAAGAACCAGCCTTTCTTCAAAACAGATGCTGAGATGCACATTGGGCAATGTGCAGGGAACCTTGTAGAAAAGTGGGAGGACAGAGAAAAGGAGCTGGAGGGGACAGGACCAACAGACCCAACTAACCAGGGCCCAGAGGGACCTGCTGAGACAGAAGCACCAACCAAGGACCTTGCATGGACTGGACCTAACGACCCTACAAAGATGTAGTACAGGGCCAGCTCAGGATTTATGTGGGTCCCCTAGTAAGGAGAGCTGGGGCTTCCTCTAACATGGACTCTCTTGCCAGCTTTTCAATTACTTCCCTTTGGTGGGACTGTCTGGCCAGGCCACAGGGGAAGAGGACACACTCAGCCCCAATACAACTTGATGTGGGGGATGCGAAGGGAGTTTTCCTCTTCTGAGGAATGGGGGAGGTGGAGAGGGCAGACGGAGGGAGGTGGGGCTAGGAGGTGAGGAGGGATGGGACTTAGACCAGGATGTAAAGTGAATTAAAAAAAAAAAAAAAAAAAAAAAAAAAAGGCTGGGTGGTGGTGGCACACGTCTTTAATCCCAGCATTTGGGAGATAGAGGCAGGTGGATCTCTGTGAGTTTGAGGCCAACCTGGTCTACAGAGCGAGTTCCAGGACAGCCAGAGCTGTTACACAGAGAAACCCTGTCTCGAAACCACCCCGCTCTCCCCAAAAAAGGAACCAGCCTTTCACAAATGAGCCAGAAGGCACTAGCCACTTAAATATTGATTTAAACTATAACCCATAAATCTCTCAGAACTTCCGCGGAGTCAGATGTGTTTATAAGTATAAATGAAATTTCCTATCCAGGGTGTTTCACTACAGCTTCAGGGCTGCCTCCTTGTAGATGTCTTCCTGCGTAGGAATGGTGAGATTCTAAAGGCGGCAAAACCTGTGAAGGAGAGTCAGTTTCTCTACTGCGAGTAATTCATTTCAAAATATTAAGGAAAAGATCTAAAGCCGGGCAGTGGTGGTGCACGCCTTTAATCCCAGCACTTGGTAGGCAGAGCCAAGCGGAGCTTTATGAGTTCGAGGCCAGTCTGGACTGCAAAGTGAGTTCCAGGACAACAGCCAGAGCTGTTACACAGAGAAACCCTGTGTCAAAAAACCAAACCAAACCAAACAAAACAAAACAAAAAAAACAAACCAAAAAAAAAAAAAAAAAAAAGATTTGAACTTTTAAATATACATTTTAAAAATATCAGAATAGAAAAAAATCCTACATGCTCTCAAACACTTCAGTACTACAACATGGGGCAAAAATTACAAATGAGGCCAGTAAGGTAACTCAGCAACTAAGAGTAAAGCACCAGAGGATACAGCCACGGCTCACTGGCGCGTGTTCTCTCTCTCTCTCTCTCTCTCTCTCTCTCTCTCTCTCTCTCTCTCTCTCTCTCTCCCCCTCCCTCCCTCCCTCCCTCCCTCCCACACACTTCTCATATGAAAGAAATGTAAAAAGACATTAATGCTCTAAATTGATGTGTTTATGTTGTTCTCGGGTAGAATGTGGAAACAAGCCAGTTAAGGGTGGCCACCTGCCTCTTTTTACCTCAGAGGATGTGACTGTGGCAGGGATGGCACAACTTGGCCATTTCTAGAGAAATGAATTGAATCCTGAGAGACAGCAGATGAACCGCATTCCCCGCCCAGACATTGCTAGTAGCAATTTTAGAGCCGAGAGCCAAGCAAAAGACTGGGTGCCCTCAAGGCTGAGGCAAAGTTATAGGGCAAAGGAGGTGGCTATCTGCCAGGCAGGTACAGAGCCCTTCCAGCCATGGTCTTCAGTTGCCCTCTCCTTTACCTTTGTACTTTCCTTGGTGGAACAAAGTGAATTGCAGCTCCAGACTTGTCAAAATAGCCCTGGTTTCTCGTTGGGAGTTTAATTTGTTGTGATGCTGGCAGACACAGACCAGCTCCCCAAAGAGGAAGGTCTTTGGCTGTGTCCAGGGTCAAGCGCACTGGTAGCTGCTCTAGCCGCACTGGGAGTCTGGGGGTGATCCAGTCCATTGGGCCTGGTGCTGAGGCTTTAGGGGCTGCCTTGTGGCTGCCTATGAACAGTCTTTGCTACACGCCCAGATTTAAACCCAGTTATAGGCTGGCATTTGGAAAAGAGGTCCTGCACTCACTCAATTCACCTGTTTAGCTACTGGCAAGCTATGCCAAGACCAGACCTTGGCTAGGGGAGGGAGGGGGAACGTGTCCCAGATGAAGTGAGCTTCTGGCACACAGAAAGGATAGACGCATAAGAGGGAATGGCTGTGCTGCATGCACAGGGTGGAAGCCAATGCAAAGGGAAGTTGGGAGGGCCTTAGCATAGTGGCTCAGTCTAAAAGGCTGCTATAATAGAATGCTAGAGGCTGGGGGGCTTATAGACAAATTTGGGACTTCTGAGAAGACCCAGAGGGCTAAGGCACATGCTGGCGACCATGACAGCCTGAGTTTCATCCCTAGGATGTACATGGTGGAAGGAGAGAACCAACACTTAGACACACACACACACACACATTTATGTGATTTAAAAAGATACAAATTTGCTGGGCATGGCGGCACACACCTGTAATCCCAGCACTCAGGCAGAGGCAGGTAAATCTCTGTGAGTTCGAGGCCAGCATGGTCTAAGAGTTAAATCCAGGTGAGCCAGGCCTACACAGAGAAACCCTATCTCGAAGAAAGAAAGAAAGAAAGAAAGAAAGAAAGAAAGAAAGAAAGAAAGAAAGAAAGAAAGAAAGAAAAGATACAGATTTGTGACAGTTTTGAAAGCTGAGAAGTTCAAGGTCAAGCAAATTCTTTGTGTGGTAAAGGCCTGTATCTTGGCTCACACAGGGCCTTCTAACCATGACCTGCCATGGTGAAGTGTCTAACTGTGTGTGTGTGGGGTGTCTCATAAAATCAAACTAAATGCCATCTGTGAGGGCTCCATCACTGCACTACTGAGATCTGAACAGCTCTCAAAACTTCCACCTCCTAGTGTGGTGACACTGAAGGCAAGGATTCAAACCTGTGGACTTAGGAAGCCACCCATGGCTTTTAAATCATAGCATGGGCTGAGAGATCAGGCTACCGTTCCTTTCAAGTAACCCCCTGGTCCAGAGCAGTCACAGTCGGACTCCTAGGCCCTTTCACCCACCCCACGAATTGTCTGTTTGTGAGGGTTCTATGGTCAGTTAATACAAGTACTTTTTGTTTATATGATGAACAGATAGAGAATAGCCTGTCTTGGGCAAACCAGAGTATTTGACCAATTCTAATTCTGGAAGGGAGAGCTTGCTAAGTGCAGGGCATTGTGATGGGGGTTTTTAATCGGTCATTTATTAATCAGCACAGGAACATCGGCAAGCAGTGGCGTTAATCCTATTTACAGACAATCCACACCAGAACTGGCATCCTTTCGCACAGTCCAGTTCCAAAGACCTTCCCATCTGCCTTCACGGGAAAGCCATGTTTGATGTGCGCTGTGTACCTTTCCCCGTCATTCGTCTGCCACTTGACAGAGGTCTCTCCCCGAATCAAAGGGACAACGTCCACCCGTTGGGTTGGCTCAGCCAATCTTTAAGCCTCAGCATTCTCTGGCCCAGAGGTGATCAGTGCCTCAACTGTGCTCCACACCCTCCCTGCAGTTCTTTGACCTCTTCTCTACCCTCCCTTCGCACCACTCAGTGGCGTGCGGGTAGAGGCTCCACGGCCTGCTCAGTAGAACCAGGCATAGCCACACTCATGCTTCTTACAGGGCACTGACACAAGAGAACTTAGAAATAACCAGTGTTCTTCAACGTAAAAGTCCATCAAGCCAAGCGTGTTTTGCAAAAATGATTCTGGGATTTGTTGTCACTGTAGACCAGGCTGGCCCCAAACTCACCTCAGTCCTATCTCATCCGACATTACAGATGATTTGATAGTAAGTGCAGCCCGCACAACTGAAGTGCTGATAAGTTGAGTTATTTAAAATCAGCGAGGAAATTCTCATGTCTAGCCATCTGTTCTTGGGAAGGTGCAGATTCCAATAGCCCACAGCGACCCTAACACGACTTCCTCTCTTCTCCTGGTCTCCACCATATTGGAGAACTACTACTTACTGGAAGAGGCCACATAGGGATGGGCACCCCGAGTCTGCTCTAGACTGAAATGAGGCTAAGGTAGCCAGAGCTCTCCGAAGTCCACAGAACTGGCCCATGGTAAAGAGCCTTTTGGGAAACAAATACCACTGCTTTCTAATTGGGATGCCGAAGACAAGAGAAGCCTGTTAAGCTGTCCTGGGGTATGGGGCTGGCAAACTGTTTGCACAACCCCTTGCTCAAGATGGAGGCAGCAAACAAGAGCATAGAAAACACTGGACAAGAACCAACAAAGCGGTCAACTTTCTCACTTATAACGTGGGGAGATGCAGACCACCCCAAGGGCCTCCCTAAAGAAACAAATTCCCCAAAGTCTATCATGACCTAAGCTAAAAAACCCCAACTAGTATGTAGTCTTTTCTCCCTAACACAGGTAGTCTCGGGAAGACATTATCTAACCCCAGGCAGGCTACCTCTCTGCAGAAAACCACCACACAAGCATTTTTTATTTTATTTTTTTAAAACGCAGATGACCCAAGTGTTTCCAGAGTAATGGGCATCTCTGAAACCAATGGCTGAAGTGTTAGATATCTGTCTCAATTCATCAATTAGCAAACTCTGGTTTAAAATGATCCAGAACAGGTAGCTGGCTCACCTAAGGTCAACTCATTTAGGTAGACATTTCAGTCAACAAACAGGAACACAGAAACTCCGGCAGCTCTAAGAGCCAAACACTGCGCAGCGTCTATCTACACAGCAACGGTTAATCTCCATCAGCACGACTGCATTTCAAGTCACTTAGGACCGGCTATGAGTATGGTTCAGTGTAGAGCTCTTCTTGCCTGAAATGCACAAGACCCTGGTGGAGCTCTGTTCTCAGTACAGAAGAGCGGTTGCACACTTAGAACCAACTAAGAACACTGAAGGCATACCACTCCGGCTGTCTGTGAGAGCTGTTAGAGAGGAGCAACAGACATTGGCTGCCATCTCACGAGTGGCGGATCCAGAGTATATAAAAGGAGGAAGGGCACCCCAGTAGGATCAGCCATTCTTCCTCTACCTCTTACCCACCACCCTCCCCTTGTCAGGATGGGCAGGATTTTTCTGAAACTGTTGAGCTAAAACTGTGTCACTTCATTTCATCCACAAAACTTATGAGTAGCCAAAAAAACAAAACAAAACAAAACCTTATGAGTAGCCATATACGCTTTTGAGAGAATACAGAAAGCTGGTGTCTAAAGACAGGAGCTTATGGAAAGGATGTGTCAAGTGTAAGTGCTGGTGTAGAGGGTATACCTGTAACCCCATCACACAGGAGGCTGAGGCAGGAGATCCAGGGCTTCTAAGATAGCAAGTCTCTCAAATACCAGAAGGCAACAAACCCGTTGCAAAGTTGCCCCTTTTCTTCCTGGAGGCTGTCGATCTAGTGTTTTCCAGTACATCCAAGACGTTCACTTCTGGGGCATGTGACCACTATAAACATGTTAATGCCTGAAACTGTCTTTGGTGTGAGTTCTTGAACTTTTTTTTGTTTTTGTTTTTTGAGACAGCATTTCTGTGTGTTGCCTTGGCTGTCCTGGACTCCATTTGTAGACCAGGCTGGCCTTGAACTCACAGGGATCCTCCTGCCTCTGCCTCCCCAAGAGCTGGGATTAAAGGTGTGCGCCACCACGCCCGGCAAGCTCTTGAACATTTGAGGGCAGTCTGAATGTCCTCTCAGTGTGAACTTCCTTAGGTACCAACACAGACACCCACTCAGTTGACTTGAACTGAAAGCCCATCAGGGCTGAGGGCACACACCTGTAACGCTGGCCTAGCCTGGCCATAGGTCAGGAAGCTCAAGTGCTGTGAGGCCAACAAAGTAAGAACCATCTCTCTAAACTTCTAGACACACAACACAGCACTGTGGGTTAAAGAATCCTTAGGCCTACAGCTCTTATTTCGTTGGCTCTTTAATGCCTGGTTTCCTGATGTAGTTAGTATCTTCTCCCTCATTCCTTCTTCACCCATTTCCCAGGTTTTAAACTCAAAAGTGTCCTTAATCCCATACACACACATTATCACCAAAAGCCTTTTTTCCTTTTAGATTGTTGTTTCTGGCTTTTCATTATCGGGAGGGGGGGGGGGTGTGGGGGAATGGAAACCATTGACTAGAAGCTGCAGTAGTTTTACACTCATGATTTAGTGTATGCAACCCTACCTCAATGTAGTGGCCCAGCTACAGACCCACAGGCCTGTCCTGAGCACTGTCAAATGACATAAGGTTTAGTGTGTGACAATATGTACTTCAGAGACTTGTGCTTAGTATAGCTCTTTGACCTAATCCAACCATGTCACCTCCTATAAGATGTACTAGTTCCATCAGTGACAGGCCATTTCAGCTATGGAGAAACAGTAACCAAAAGTCTGTAGAATAACTGGACCCCAAATTTAGAAAACCCAGACCATACAGTCATCTAGTGCACAGCAGGAGCCAAATGCTGTTGAAAACCCTATTGTCACCTGCAGTTTATCAAGAAATGTCTACGTGGGCGTTGGTCTCAAAGTTACAAGGTGCCAACAGGTTTCTGAATTCTGCTAGGTTATACCAGTCACGGAGTTCTACATTTCAGAACTCACGTGTGCATGGGCCCCAAGGTTTAGGCAGTTGTTTGGTTTTGGGTTCTACACGCTGGGCTTTGGCTACTGCATTGTAAAAGGTTCTGTTGTGAGAGTTGAGGACACCTCTCAACTGACTGACCATTTCTTCGTTACACTGACTCACCTGTTTCCTTTTTGGTAGGGAAAACCATCATGTCTGCCACACCACCTAAGTGTCCAAGACGGTGCTCTTGCCTAACTTGTCTTCAGTTTGGGATTAGGTGAGGCCGCATATGCTTATAATTACTGTCTAGGTGAGGTCCCACATATTCCAAGAAGGAAAACCCTCTAGATTTTTTTGAGATAGTCCTGGCTATATTGGAACAAACTGGGGTTAAAGGAACATACCGCGAAGCTAGACTCTAGACCAGTGCTTCTCCATTTCCCTAATGCTGAGACCCTTTAATCAGTTCATGTTGTGGTGACCGCCGCAACCATAAAATTATTTTTGTTGTTACTTCATAACTATAATAGTTACTGTTATATCTGATATTCAGGATATCTGATGTGACCTCTGTGAATGGGTATTTGCCCCACAGATTGAGAACCACTGCTCTAGACTGTTAAATTTTTAGATTGCCCTTCTTCATGTTATGGGCCATAGTTTGACCCTATAGGGATGGTTCCTTCTTTCTTCCAAAGGAAGTGCCAGAGCTGAATACACCATTAACAGTGGTGTTGACAGAGTCTAATGGAAGTGTTTGGTAGCTAAACAAAAACATGCTTGCTCAAGAGCTTCTTTTGAACACTAAGGAAAGAAACACACCAAGTCACTTAAAGGTAATTTATGTACATTTATGGCTTTATACAATTAAGTAAAGGTTGTTCTTGTATCTGTAAGCACATCATCATCATCATCATCATCATCAGGCACTTCTCAGTATTGGAACAGGAGCAAGGAATCTGCACTGTTACTCAACTCAGGTGGTAAAGTGTGTGGGAGGGCGCGACACTGTCCTGATGGGACTTACAAGGCTGTCACTGGCGAAGTGCCAGGCTGTTCTGTTTGCATAAACCATAATGCACGTTATACTGAATAATCACCCCAACTGAAACAACAGAGAAACTTTTCACTTAAAACCAGTAACTTTTAAGAGTTGAAACTAAGAGCGTCAAGGTTTTTTTTTGGGGGGGGGGGGGGGGGGAGGGAAGGAGAAGGGGGAGTCATATATTCAGCAGCTGAAAAAGTTCAAATTGTATACCTTTGGGGAACTTTTTCCACTTTAAGTGTCTATATTTTCTTATGATCCAGGATTTACTGCTCACCAGGATATAGTATTTGCTAATGGACTTAGACTCAGTCAGTTTGTCCCAACAGAACTTTCTAAGCCATCCATCTATCACCTAATTATATTTCATACATCTATATTATGGAAACAAAACATCTTTATACTTAAAATATCCGAGTAGCTCTATAATACAATATGCATTTAATAACAATACAAACCAAAGGAAATAAATCAAACAAGGCTGCATAGATGACATCTTCTCACAAAGCAATCCCGTACAATTATACACCGGATACTCCAGACAGTGAACCTTCTTACAGAAAAGGGCTCCCAGAGGCCACGTGGTGTTTGAAGACTTCCCTGCACCTCACTCTGCCCAGACAACTAACTAGCCATGATTCATGCTATGATCTCAACATGAAAAAGAATGGGGGTTGCTGTTCAGATTTACAGTTCCTGAAGGGAGGGACACATCCAAGGCACTCACTCAGGGGTGTTCCGCAGGTCAACCCCTGGTTCCTGCTGCAGCTGCCTGCGCTGAGTGACTAGGTGCAGAGGCTCTCTCTGCAGCGGGGAAGAAACGGTGTTTGAGAGAGGAAAGGGGCCCGAGCTCTTTGATATCAGTAAGTTCCGGCCCATTTGTAGGAGGCTGCGTGGAGGAACAAAGTTCTAAAACAAGCCCTGGTTTGGAGTGCCCAAACAAAGATGACGAGAGGGGCAGTGGCTCGATGCACGTTTAAAATAGTAAATAGTGGGAAGCCTATGACAACTGTGAGAATCAGGAACATTTTATTCTTGTTAACATGCGTGAGCACGCACAAACAATACGCACACACGCATGCACAATACTACAAAGGGAGAGATAAGTAACAATAAAACCAGCAAGTGTAATTTGTGCTTGTTCGTGGAAATCAGCCTTCTCAAGAGGGCAATCCAAGAGGGATGCTGATGCACACCTATTCCTCAGATGGTGGCAGTTTCAGGCATTCAACAGGACTCAGAAGTGCTGATGGACCAAATGGGAGGCCAAAGCAATTACCCTGGTCTGTCAGCTTCAGGTAACTAGAAAGTATAAAAGCTTAATGTTTGAGATACAGGTTAGGCTGCTCGAGGCTGAAAAAAAACTGAAAAATTTAAGCTAGGGATTTCAAAATAAATGTACACTTGTGGCTGGCTGTTTTTCAAGTTTATTGTCTCAACTTTTAACTAGTTCTACTCCATGTGGTAGCCACTGTCTGTACGTAAGAATACAAAGCACTCCATAAATCACTCAAGTCCCATTTGTAAACATCTTCCTTAGATTTACACTGCTTAGGGCCAAAGAGAAGTGACATGATTCTTCAGGACAAAGCCACAAAACCACCTCCATCCAGACCAAAGAAAGAGCTCAGAGTACGAGGAAAACTCCAGTTAGACGAAAGAACATCATCTTAGGAGAAGTTCTCCTTTCCTAAGCTGCAGGAACTGTGACAACATGATACAGGGCATCATCTGGAGGGGCCTCCCCACGGGAACTGTGACAACATGACACCGGGCATCTTCTGGTGGGGCCTCCCCACGGGAACTGTGACATCATGATACAGGGCATCATCTGGAGGGGCCTCCCCACGGGAACCGTGACAACGTGACGTGGAGCATCTGTCTGGCGGGGCCTCCCCAAATGAGCTCTAAGAACATGACACAGGGTATCTATCTGAAGACTTGATGCTGTGCACTGCACAAATTCACAGGGTAATAGAAGCAGGTGAGATTTCTTTAAAATACACACATAAAAAACGTATTAAATCTTCTACATACAAAACACAAAGTGTCTGTAACTATACATCGCTTTCCTGCCCAAATGGCCAGAAACGTTGAGTATGCGAGTACTAATTTAATTACAATGATTTAAGATTAGTCAGAAACATCATCAGGTAGCATCCCAAAGTGTACAAATCAGGTAAGCACGTATAAAATTAGTACTAATCCAGTTAGAAATACAAAATGAAAATTATGAGTGCTGCCCCCAAATACCTCAGATTCCACAAATTTACAAGCAGACAATGTAACAAAGTAGACTCTAGTTTTAAGAAAACATCATAGTTCAGTATCTATTCCAAACATGATCGAGTCCTAACAATAACATCAAAAGTCTTTTATCTGGAAATTAGAACCATTTTAAGGTGTTTGTACAAATTTGCAAATAACAAAATAAACAACAACAACAACAAAAATAATAGAAAAGAACTGTACAAAGCTGGCACTTAATCTTACTCCACCCAAAATTTGACAAGTCCATTATTTCAGCAGATTGATCACAGGCTGCTTGGTTTCATACAAATCCTGTGGCAAGATGAACAGGTTCAAAGCCACTCAGCAGAGGAGCAGAATGGAGCTCTTAGGTCATGAGCGTCACTTCTGCAGAACACAGGAAGTACAGAGCCGGGACCATCACAGTATTACAAAAGGGTATCAACTTTCCTTGGACCAAGTAGATATTAAAAAACACAACACACAAACACAATTCTGTATCTAATGCATATGTACAAAACTTGAAAGCACACCAGGATCTGCAATTACACGGTGTAGTGAGTTTGGCACTTCATTGTAATGATTCCCAATGGCACAGTCCTTATCTACAGGAGCACAGAACCTGCGAATGCCAGGCAAACATCCTGTACAGGTAAGTGCCAAGTCTGACGAGAGGAGAAAAGGATTTTTTTTTTTTTAAATGAAGAAAACTAAAAGGAGGGGTGAAGGGCATCTTTGGACTGCTTCTCAGTTCCTGCTGTCAGACATTCTGAAGAACTTTTAAATGTAGCCTAAGAGGAAAAACACACACAATGAAAATACAGTTCAACTCAATTGTACTTGACCAATTTGGGGCAGGGAAGCTACAGCTTTCTCAGCTTCAGACTCATTCAACTCTTCTTCATTAAAAAAATGGTGGTGGTGGGGGGCTGCTTTGGCATCTGATTTGTATCAAACGTGTTCATTTACTCAAGAGCTGGTAGAAAGGATGCAGCCATCCAACAGTGAAAAGAAGTCTTAAAAACTGTTAAAGGAATCTGCACTCTATTTTAATCTCAACAGGCCAACTGATGAGCAGGAGGTGCAGAGTGAATGGTAACAGGTGCTTTCCTGCAGCACAATTAGGTGACGGCACAACAAAGCCTAGCACAGCCCTGGGCGTAGCTCTGCCAGAGTGCTGCCTTGGGTTCCATCCAGGCACCGCATGAGCCACGGTGGTGGGGAGGCTGCCTATAAGACCCTGTCTAAGCATGGAAGACGCACGGCACTACGTTCCCTTTCAAGAGGCCTTTTGATACAGAAGTGAAGAAACTTACCTGCTCACTAACTCTTAGCCTGACACCCAGCTGTGTGTCGTCGTCTTGACACTGTGTGGGAAGCTTTGGTTGGGCAACACATTATCAAAGTTAAAATCCAAGGTATCTCCATCCATGAGGTCATTCCGAATGATGGATTCCATGTCACAGTCCAAGCGCTCAATAAGCATGCCATCCAAGTCACTGGGGAGCTTCTCCTGATGGAGGGCACCCATCCTACCGTAGCCATTGCAGCTGCTCACAGAGGAATAGCTGCCCAGGGCACTCATCTGCATGGGGTGGGGCAGAGGCACTTGTACGGGTGTCTTCACCGGGGTCAAGCGGTTCATGGCAGGTGTGTGAGGCATGGTGTTCACCACATGCGGCAGAGCACGTCCATTGACTGAAGATGCTTGCTGTGCATGTCCAGGGTGGGTGTGGGAACTGGGATTCATCATTTTGTTGTGAGATGCCTGGCTGCCATAGGCTGCCATCATTACATTCTGGCCCAGGACCCGACTGTTAGGTTGGGCCACTCCAGGATCAACTGGTGACATAATGTCACTGTGGGGAGGAGAGTCAGAAGTCAGCAACTCTTTCAAGAGTCCTGGGGCACAGTTGTACTGGTTCAATCCTCCATAACTGGATTTGCTGTCCTGAAGTGTCTGCATAGGCATCTGGGGCAAAGGGCTCATGCTGGATTGGCCATATGTGTACTTGGAATAGTTTGGACTGGGTGAATTCAGACTGGTGTTTGGCGGTGCAAATGAATAGCAAGGTGTCTGCTGCATCATGCTGCCAGGTGAGGACTGGGTTGATACAGTTAAAGATGTTGGGGATGAGAGAAGATTGAGATTATCCAAAAGGTTTTCCATGTTTTCTGGATTGCTGATTTCAGACAGACTGGGCAGCGTGGACGCCATCTTTGCAGCAGAAGGAGGGTACACCAGAGAGTGAACATCCCCATCTCCCAGGTCATCCTGCTCAGTCATGATGGGAGAAAGTCTCCCGCTGATGGTACTAGCGTTTGAGCTGGTTCGAGGACGGAAGGTACTCCAGTTATCAAAGTCATCATTGCTGTGGGACCCAGGGCTTGCAGGCCACTTAGAAAACTGAGACCCAGGGCTGTCCCCAGGACCCTCCTGCCCAGACTGGAGAGATGCTTTTTTCTTGGCGGCTCGCCCTCTGCTCTTAGCAAACTTACTGTTGTTGTCCATGGACGCAGCTCTTCTCCGAGGGGACTTCCCACTCTTGCCTCCCTCTGGATTGAGCATCCACCAAGAACTTTTCCCAGTCCCTTCATTCTGTACTCGGATAAACTTGCTGTGTAGGGACAGATTGTGGCGAATTGAGTTCTGTAAAGCAAAACAGTCTGTTAGAAGCATGGCACTTCCCACTGGGAAAACCTACTGTTCAACACAGATCACACAGGGACTGCTACCAGGACAGCCGGACAGTTCCCTATCTGTGTGGAGGGCAACGTAGTACAGGATGTAAGTCACAGCATAGTGTGGAGGTCAGCAGACAACCTGGTGCAGCCTCTTCTACCTTTACATGGGTTCTGAGGAACAAACTTGTACAGTAAAGTCATCCCATTGGCTCTGAACATGAGTAATAAACTCACTATAAAAGACCTCAAACTCGTGTAGGAAAAATAGCATTAAAAAAAGTATCTACTTCTTATTAAATAAGCACAGCTTTGTAAGCATTTCCTTTTATACATGCATACACATTTTTTCAAACAGCTAATATTTCTTTTGTATATTTTTTAACCCTGTCTCAGAAACAAAAGCCCTTCCCACTTTTCCCCCCCAGGTGAAAAAAACCCACTATTTCCACAAAGTCAGCCATTCTATGTCACTGGCCCACAGGGTTACAGAAAAGGGAGATGAAGCAGAATCTAAAACCACCCAAAACAGCATGCAGCGTCCACCTGTAATCTCAGCACGTGGGAGGGAAAGGCAGGAGGACTGTTAGCCTGAGGCAAGTCTGAGCTGCCTAGCAAGGCCTATTCAACAAACAAATGACTAGAACCCTCAAATAGCTAAGACCTAAATTCATTTATACTATGTGAGTCTTTGTATCAGGCAAAAACCAACAACCAACCAAATAAATAGAAACCCCCAAAGAGTTAAGACCTAAACTCAAGAACTTCTCTGCTCTCAAAGAGTAGAACCCCACTTCAGCACACTGTGAAAGAACATGCACTTTGTCCAGAGATAAGTAGAAGGGAAGCACCCCTACTAAATGCTCTTCTGGTCCTTTCCAGTGGGGGTGTACAGAGCGTATTAAAACAGACCCACAGCAAATGTGTGCGAGCTACAAGTACATGAGAGAACAGGCCAATTTCTTATGCCTTAGAAATCCCCAGTGTGACTTCTGACATTTGGGGGAGCCTGTGGCACAAATCTGGGAATGTGAAAAACACTTAGGCCGAGGAGGCACCTTGTTTTAAGCTCTCTGTCCCAGCACAGTTGCTACCATTCATGTGGCAGCTCCAAAGACACCTAATCCAAATCCAGAACAGTACTCTGGCTGCCTCACGATCCTCAGAGCAGCACTGTGCACATGTAGGCGTCTCTGCCAACTGAGTGCAAGGCTTAGCTGCCCAAATACCCTGTGGCCCCTCTTGGACCACAGAAAGACTCTAACTAGATTTGTGGTCACCCAAGGAGGCAGCCACAATGCCCACATCCTCAAGTTGTTGACAGGGAATGAAGGTGCTCAAAGTGCCAACCACTGTACCAGAGCAGAACAGCACAGGGTCAAACTTTCACATGACCCCAAGCATATTCATGTTCTTTTTCTCAACAAGAGATGGAAAACAAAACAAGTGTAGTAGTAATCTCACTTTCTAAAAAGAGACAAAAGTCAGAGATAGGCAGAGAGAGCTTAGAAACCCACATTTCAAAACGCATTCTGTGCTACATTCCGCCCAAGGGTTGCAACACAAGAGCTATGGATGTGTCAAGTCCTTTGCCAGGGTGCATGGTGAGGGTAGATTAGACATGGCCCAACAGGAGCTCTCTGGTTGGATGCCAAGCAGGTATGTGGGTATGTGGCAGTGGTAGTCTCTCTGAGTCAATCTCTACCCCTCTCCCTGAGACTTTGTTCTACACTCCTACTTATGATCTATCTCAACTCTAGGCATGTTATGAAGGGGCAGGTCCTCAACTCCAAACATCTCCCAAAGCGGTTAAGAAATACATTTTCCACTTGGGAGGCAGAGGCAGGCAGATTGCTGTGAGTTTGAGGTCAGCTTGGTCTACAAAGCAAGTCTAGGACAGCCAGGGCTACACAAAGAAACCCTATCTTGAAAAAGCAACCAACCAACCAACCAACAAAAACAAAACAAAACAAAACAACAACAAACATTTCCTTCATGTTGTATCTCAATCCCATGTATTTTCAAAAAGTTGCTGTCCCCATTTTCCTGTCGCCTTCTCCCCTCCTCCCCCAGAACCCAGAGCTACAGCTTTGGTCACTATGTCCACCAACACCAGTGACCAAAATTCCCAGTTCCTCCTTCAGAGACGCAGCCTGCCTGGCCAGCAGCCAGCCCTGTTGCTGCCTTCTGCAATGTAGTCCACATGTGGAAGTCTGGGCATTTGCACAATATTCCACCATGGCAATTTTGTTCTTTGAACACAATAGACACACAGATAAGCTCTGATAAAACCTCTAGAAGAGAGGAAGCTTGACTCCTGCCCTGTCACAGTTAGTTAATAATAGAGGGAGCATGGGGGAGGAGATCTTCCCAGAGATCAGCTTCCTGCCGGCCTGAAACTAACAGGGTAAGGGGTACAGCTCTAAAAGCCCATGAGGACTCTGCCAGACCATGGCAAGTGTACACAGAGGGTGGGCGAGATTCTCAACAGGACCAAAAAAGACGTAATGAAGCCTTCAAAGAGGTTTAAAAACAGTTTACTAACGTCAGGGCTAGGGTCTACCAACTCCTCGGACTTCTTTTGTTTGGTGGCTTTTTATTTTTGCCATAGCAATCCTTTACTTATCAAAATATCACAGTACATATTTTTCTGAGGACATTTCAGGTCACTCTGAGTAATAGTGCTGCATACTAACTTTGCCAACAATTACCCACCCCCCCCCCCCAGGAAAACGTTTGCTGTGCAGGGCTTGTTACATAAATTCCTGTTTTTCAGGCAGCCAGTGGGACACTAAAGAAGGGGCAGGGTTGGGAGGTGCTGTGTCCACAATTCTCTGCCTAGAGCTGCAGAAACTGTTAGAGGTCTGGGGCACTGTGCTCTCAGCATGCTTTCCCAACAGCGTTATGTAGGAAAGAGATGGAGGATGAGGACCAAGGCCTGCACACTTACCCAAATCCTGTTTCTGAGGTAGTAAGGCAAGCCACATTCCCCTGCAGTCTGCTGGCTTTCTGGGCCCAGTCAAGCCTTAGACACATTCCTGATGCTACCCGCACGGCCAAACACTGCACACAGTACAGAACACACTAAGGAGGCCTGACACAACAAGCTCTGCAAGTTAGGTGGACACAAGCCTGTGTACTCTGATGTTCAACCTGTTCTGAGTACTCCTCTCTATGCCCTCCACAAAGCAGATTTTGAGTTCCTTAAACGTAAGAACGCTAAACTTCAGTTTCTAATCTCAAAGCCTCTAATGGATGTTCTGCACAGAACAATTCAGCACACCTTTGTTGACAGACACTCTCAAACATTACAGGGAAGATGTGATGTCTTACTGTGCATCTCTTAGGCACCCGTTCACGGTCCAAATTGTGACAGCTCATGACACAGGAATTCATCTTTTGCTAGAGGCAGGAAAGGATGTAGGAGGGAATGAAGACACAGGCTTCCCTCAGGGGGGTTGTGAAAGGAAGGGAACAAGTGAGTAGCCATTTGACAGGTCAGTAGATGGCCCACACAGTACCGTCTATGAGCAGTGAACTTTCTCCCTCAGCTTCTACCTCAAGGGCATTCCAACATATTCAATTAGTTAGATTATGTAAAAATGCTTGTCTCCATCAATATGAAGTTAACAACACCACTAGGATAAAACACACACACACACACACACACACACACCCCACAACCAGATTCCATAGTAGAACTCATGTTATTTACTGGAATTGATGGTTTCTCAACACATGCATTGTCTCAGGATGAAATTCAAACACTATTTGCAGTTTCTCTCAGTAATTGCTGGCCAGCACAGAGTGGCAGCTAGGCCTCTCCATTGGACCATTCTGACGGAGAGGAAGGGCAAGAACCCTGGAGACACAGCATGGGGTCATTTTGTTTTTTGTTCTCCCAACCAAATGCTCTTATCTTCCCAGTCTAAAGCAACCATCAGCCAGTCACTGAAGTGCAGAAAGAAATCTTTAAAACTTGTATTAACTTTGAAGTTTTAAACCTCACAAAAGCCTATGGCCAACAATGTGCTTATAGAATGCACACAACCTATCTGAACTGCATGAAGAACTTGAAGCCCTACCATAACAAGCGCTGAGAGGCCACCCACATGTCACAGCAGACTTCTAGGAATGCTCAATCTCCAATAAACCCAGAGGTGAGGAACTAGCTGGAGGTAGGCATGCCTAGAAAGACTCTGCCTCTCACCAGCCTGAGTCTGTGTTGAGAAAACTGGCCTGCCCTCTGCGTACTAGTCCTAGATCCTGTCACTACTTGATCTGGTGTCTTCTAGGCACCTCTTTTCACCCAGATCTCCAGGCCTCTGGTTCCCAGGATCCTGAGTTCCAACCTGAGCCACACTAGTCAGGGTCTTTTTACATTTCTTATTTCTACTTTCCTATCCTATGTATACCCTTGGTCTTGCTTCTCAACCAAGCATAACCATCAGGTAGTTTTGTGTGCTGAATGTATCTTGCTCATGAAAACCTGGCCTCTGTGTCTTACACACAGCTCATTCTTTATAGTTGACTGCTGTAGCGACATCTCAGTCCACTTCCTAACAACCCTACAGAAAGTTCTACATAGAGTCAGAGGTTACTGGCCCCACTTTAGAAATGGGGAAATAAACGAGAGCAGAAAAGGCTCCTCCGAATGTCCAACCAATGCCTGGCCCAACCCAAGACCCACCCCATCCGAGAGAACCAACCGGGCAATACTAGCAGACAATACTAGTGACACTCTGCGATGCTTGCAGCCTAGCAGAGCCGTCTTCAGAGAGGCCCCACCCAGCACCGCCTCCAGACAGAGGCTGACACTCAGCCAAAGACTGGACGATACATAGGGAGCCTCAGGGTAGGGGTGTCCTGGAGGTGACAGGAGCTTCACAAGACCACCAACAGTCAACTAACCAGGTCCCAGGGGGGTCTGCTGAGACAGAAACACCAACCAAGGACCTTGCAGGGACTGGACCCCCTTCAAAGATACAGCTGATGGGCAGCTCAGGCTTCATATGGGTCCTCTAGTAAGGGGAGTGGGAGCTGTCTCTGACATGGACTCTTTTTGCCAAGTTTTTGATCACTTCCCCCGGTGGGACTGCCTTGCCAGCTCACAGGGGAAGAGGACGAACTCAGTGATGATGAGACTTGATGAGCTAGGATGGGTGGGTAGGGGGCTCCCCGGCTCCCCTTTTCTGACGAATAGGGGAGGGGGAGGGAGGATGGGACTGGGAGGTGAGGAGGGATGAGGCTACAACCTAAAAATAAGTTTTAAAAAAGCCACATTGTATGCATGTGTGAAATTCTCAAATCATTAATGTAAATATATATTTAGAAAAAGAAAAAGGCCCCTCCTACTAGATAGAACTCAAATCAAAGCACTGTGATTTATGACTACCTACAATGCTGTAAGTTGACAAAAATTACCTCTTTGTATTCATGTGTATCAAGAATCAAAGCAATGCACTGAAGTTCTATGAATGTACGCAGGGGAGCAGAAATGATTCCATTTGCTACTTACAAAATCCATGCTCCACCGTAATGGCTAATATACTTACACAATGTGACTCCCTTCCCAGTGGACTCTTGTGAGAGAAAACCACAGCAGCTGTACTGAGGTTCAGGTGTGCACTGGCCCAGGGAAAGCCTATGTAGAGGTTATGGGATGCACAGGAAAATGAAATGGCCCCCAGAGATGCCCCACTCCCACCTCCTGCAAATGCATGGAGGTGTGGATAACCAACATCAAGAACCTTGTGTTTAGAGACCAGAACGTATGACTAAAGCTCCCAGCTGTAGAGATTCCGGAAATTCTTTAGAAAGTGCTAGACAAGCTACATTTTTTTTCAAAGTCGTTCCTTAATTTCTGCACTTTCTCATTTACACAATGGTTACAGATACCCAGCGAGCATCAGTTCTGTCCTCCTGCTTCCTTTCTTACACTGTCTCTTCCTACACTCCCAAGTGAAAACAAACTAAGATTGAAAGTAGCAAAAGTCACCATTCAATAGTTCCCATTTGGGCTACTAATAAAATGACAAAATAGTCCTGTGCTTGTAAACAAAGTCATGTGACATTTATCCAACAGTGTGTGTGAGTGTGTGTGTGTGTGTGTGTGTGAGTGTGTGCGCATGCACATTTAGAGAAATAAATTGCTGATAGTGTGCATATAATTTGACTCAAAACTATGCTGTAACGGAAGATTTGCTATGGACAGTTAATGCATGCCTTTCCACGAAGATGATTTCATCTTCTAGAGCTTTCCCTCACCTCATCTGAATACTCCTTAAACCACTGTCCATCTACACTAAAGTCTTGGCACTTCTCTGGTGATCCGAAAAACGTCAGACTCTACAGTATGCCATCTGTGTACAAGCTCAGACGTGACCCTCTCGGCCATCCAACATGTTACCACTGTAGATTACCAAGCTGCAGTGGGTTCACATTTTGCTGTAAAGTGTTTTATCCTACTCAAATCATTCCTGAGTAAAGAAAACTAAAGTGGTCTCCCACTGAGCATGGGACGTGGGCGACTCAGATGCCACGGGAAGCCTCCTGCATTTGGGAGATGCCTGAAGAGGTGGACCCAAAGGTGGTGGTCCTGGAATGCATCAGTCAGTAGTCTCAGTGAACACTGGCTCTTAACATCTGTCAACAGCCAAGGCCACCAGAGGACTACACAGAGCAGAATGGTGTCGTATGCATGGAAGGGTTGGGTATCACCTGACACGAAGTGAAGGAAATAAAACTGGCTACTTTGTTAGAGGAAGCAAAGGACTATATAAACAGGAATTTTAAAGCCATCATGAATGGTTCCAACTTGATTAAGTCATTCATCACAGATTTCCTGTTTAACAGGCTTCCTCAGGCTTGTTTCCATGTCCTCATAGCTGAACTACCATCCTTGTGTTTTTCTCTCCCTTACAAAGTTACAGATTGACTTGTGCAAGTGTTTATAGTGTATTTCTTGGTCTTTGGTAGCCTGTACCAGCATGTCCACAGGACTGCGCAGGTGAGGAAGGACATGTTAGTGGACAAACGAAAGAGCATATTTGAGAGAGCAACTACAAAAATGCCTTTTCCAAGGACTAATCATGCGATTACTCTAGGGGCATTACAGTTGTGGAAACTAACTGTACTGCACAGGTATGTCTGGAGTGGAGGAATGCCTCCACGAGTAACATCCTGGGTGGATGTGTGTTTTGATATGGGCATGGTATATTGAGGACTTCAAGACCAGCTGACCCATGGGAAACTGGCAAAGTCATTACCCACACATGCCAGGCTCCAGAGGGGTAGCAAAGCCTTTCTCTGGAAAAAACTCTTTAAACAAGGCCTTGATTAGATTAAAAGATTCAAATTGTACAGAAGATGGCCTCACTGGCATAGAACATGGGACTAAGGTGCTAATGGAAAGCTGTGACAGAAAATGGCTTGACCCTCCCATGCTAACATGGAAAAAGGGATATGCTTGCATCTTCCCGAAGATGTAAAATAACCACTTGGGGCCAATCTAGAGCCTGATGTCAGGTATGAGGAGACCTGGGCTGGAACGACTCAGCGGTCCTACCTCTGAGATGGCTGGCAATCATATCCATACAGGTAAACCTGGGCATGGAAAAAGCTTACTGGACTTAGCATCCTCAGACCACAACTTCTTGCTGTTGTTGCTATTCCTAGACATTGTGTAGTAGAGATGGCTGTCCTGGACTCACTCTGTAGACCAGGCTGGCCTCCAACTCTCAGCGATCCACCTGCCTCTGCCTCCCAAGTGCTGGAACTAAAGGTGTGCACCACCACATCCGGCGAGCAGTTTTTTAATGCAGCAGCTTGGTCACATTTCTCCATACCTACATACATCTTTGTTCTGAGGGGTACTGTCCCAATCACCCGGAGTTCCAATGGGCTCATTCAGGTTGGGCTACAGTCCTGCAATTTAAGTATGATTTAATACATCATATGGCCCAGCACTTGGGAGGTAGAAGCAGTTGGATCTCTGTGAGTTCGAGGCCAGCCTGGCCTATAAAGCGAGTTCAGGACAGCCAAGGCTACGCGGAGAAACCTTGTCTTGATTATCAATACATGGGTGTGACAAGCTTCTTCAGATAAAAACATATATAATTGGAAATTGGTTTGGAGTCATCTCCTAGTTGACTGGACTCAATAATGGTAGCAAACATATGGTCTAATTCTATCAATACTTCCTAAGAACATGAAAGGCTTATGATCAGACTGTTTCAATTGCTAATTCTACTAAGCAATCTTTGATGAGCTTTGGGGTTTCAATCCCTCTAACCTTTTGTTTTTGTCGGTACATAATGGCTGTCATGTTCCTTTTTACCATGGTTAGTGTGGGGCACTGAGGTGAACCTGCCCTTGACTGAGTGTGAAGATTCATCCTGAAATATAAGAAACAGGAAATGGGGTGGTGGGGGACGTAGGGAGCAGAGGAAGCCCTGAGTTAGTGAGACCCTGAGCAATGTGCATTTTGAAATGGGTACTGCCTGTCAAGGACTCCAAACCAATTGGCAAAGCCATTACCCATAGGGGCCAGGCAGCAGAGAAATGGCAAAGCTTTTCTTGGAAGTCTAAGTCTGAGTTTTTATGAACTAACAATGGTCAGTGTGTGCAAAGACTAGGGACTGTGCTTCCTGCTCCGAGGGAGGGGGAAAAGAGGAAGGGGAGAGAGAAGGGAAGAGGGGGAAGGGAGAAGAGAGAGAGAGAGAGAGAAAGCAAGAGAGCACAAGCTTGCATGTAAGCGAACACAGGGTATTGCAGCCTGACAGAGACCTCCTATGTAGACTAGCTGGCAACACCTCCCTCCCCCAGTGCTATACCTACTCAACATGCCTAAGCTCCAGGCCTGGTAGTGGTCGACTTAGAGAACCCTATCTGGTGGGGTTATGTGCGTGCGTACCTGCGCGCGCGCGTGTGGGCGTGCATGCATATCCTTTTTTATTCCCTTGCTGGCCCTAGCCAGGGTTCCGGGACCCAAGCTGTGCAGGGCCCGGCAAAGGTCATCTACTTTTAACTTTATGAAGAACAAACCTTAAGAGCAAGGACAAAGAATTGCAGGACAAACATGTTTGGTGAGGAGGCAAATTACAAACGAGCAGGTCTGTACTATTAGAAAACGAAGATGGAAAGTGGGGCTGCCACAACCTTAAGATGCAGGGATAAGAAAGCTCTGAGAATAAAGATGCCCATGGCTTGTTGTTAGCTCTTTAGTCAACAAGCTGATTTCAGACTAACATCTCATTTAGTATTTAAGAAAAAGTGCTCAGGATGGCATTTTCTGAAAAAATGTGCTAAATGACATTAATTATGACAAGTTTTTTAAAAAAGACATTTATTTTATGTATATGAGTGCTATATTCATATGTACACCTACATGTCAGAAGAGGGCATCAGATCACATTGTAGATGGTTGTGAGCCACCATGTGGGTGCTGGGAATTGAACTCAGGACCTTAGGAAGAGCAGCCAGCGCTCTTAATCTCTGAGCCATCTCTTGGGCCCTTGACAAGTTTTTACTTCTTAGAAGGTAGTAATTTTTAACAAGTGGTGTTTCCTGTGTCTCCCAGGGAAGTCTCATATCTGAGGAAACTAGTTTTGTGAAAGAAGGAAACTTTCAGTATCTGAATGTGAAGTGGACCCCCACGTGTGCTTCGTCCACTAGCAGAAGGGAATACTTGGCTGGGGAAATGCTTGTGGGGAAAGGGCTTAATGTAAGCATGAGGACCTGACTTCGAATCCCCAGAGCCCACATGCCTAGACACAGCTGCACATGCAAACCCAGTGCTCCTATAGGAAGAGGGGAAACAGAGGCAAAAGAGCCCCCTAGGCTTTGGACCCACTGGCCTGGCCAAGTGCTGCTGAACACAAAAGGAGATCCTGTCTCATACAAGAGCCAACAGGCACCGTGCTTGTCCTCTTGATAGGTTCATATCACACCCACACAGAGATTTAAAAGAGGAGAGGAAATGAAGTACCCCCCCCCAAAAAAAAGGTCTCACAATTCAACAGGGCTGAATAAACAGCTCTGCCAGCCACCAGAGAGTGGGGAACAAACTGCGACATTCGGTAGGCTGTGGCCCAAACACCAGAAAGCCCAACAGGGCCAACTTTAACCCTAGTTGACAGGGTCCCCGTGGTAGATATAGCTGAAGTCTTGGTCTCTCCTAGCCTACCACTGTTATTAAAGAGACATATGGGCTTAAAGTGGTTCAAAAGGAAACTTGCTCTCCTGGGATCAACTCCATTTCCTTCCACCATGCAGGTGTCCCCTAGAGCCCTTAAACCTCAGGGAGGCACAGACACCAAACACTGCCACGTCCACAGCAGCCAGCCATGATCCCCTACTCTGGTGACTGAAGGTGTCATCCTGTTCAAACCGTCTATTACATTTTCTCATGCATGCGGGTGCCCTGCCTGTAGTACATCCGTGTAGATTTCCGTGCCTGGTGTCCAGAGGCCAGAGGAGGGTGGTCGACTGCTGGAACCAACTGATGGCTATGAAGATGCCGTGTGTGCTGGGAACTGAACCCAGGTCCTTGGTCAGAGCAGCAAGTGCCCCCAACCACAGAACCATATCTCTAGCACACAAACATCAATTAATCGACTGCTTACAACACAAAATCTTTTTTGCTGCTCTTGGCAAAGAGCTGTTTTAAACACACAGGGCCCACCACAAGCGGATATTAAGAGGAATCTCATTTGCCGCTGAAGTGATTTTGTTGTTTCCTAATGAAAATCTTGGCTATTTTACAGGCCATACCATTTTTCCCCCTAATCTAAAATGGTTGTATAAAACACAGCATTAAAAGGTAATTAATTACTTTATCTACTTGGCTACAAGAATTGAAAAACCAAAAACAAAATAAAAATCTAAACCAAGTAGCACATTAGGACCTGTTTTGTTTCGATAAAGAACTTGAATTGGGCATAAAAGTAAGCACAGCGTAAAGCTTGTATCAATTTTAAGGTTTTTAGAGAGTTTAAAAGCCTAAAGTAAACTTCGTCAGTTATAGCTACAGTCTCATTTATGCTGCTCACACATTATGTCAGGTGTGCACCCAAACTATTTACAAAGCCAGCAAGAACTTGGTAAGTATAAATTTAGAGTATGCTGATAATAACGATTACATATTTTATAAAAAGCTAGGGGAGAAGTTTAGGGGTTCCCAACACAGACCCAATAAATACTTAAGGTGATGACAGAAAAAGCTCTGACAGATGAACGCAATACCTCCCTCATAGAACGTCCTGTAGAGAGTCACCCTCAATATGCTTCTATCTGGAACTGCTGAGGAAGGGCTGGTGCTTTACTTACACACACACACACACACACACACACACACACGGTCACACACACGGTGGCTTACCAACTAGCCAAGTGCTAACACCCTTTTGTTTTTCCTTTTTCCTTTCAGTTTTGGGACCCTAATACCACAAAAATCCATTACAAAAAAGCACAACAAACTGCAAGTATAATGCTGAATTGTGAATTCTTTGTAAGAGAATGTTTTCCTGCATAGGGTATAGAGAACCTTGCCATTAGCTTGTCTGCTCTGGCAACAATGCCTCATGCTTGCTAAGTGGTTACTGCTGGGGACTACCTTTATTCAGAATTCCTAGGGTTTTGTCTCCGATCAATTAAATACCAAAATAACTCATTGGCTGACCTAATATTAATGGAACTATTTGGGCACAGGTCTGTCTGTCCCAAAGACCCTACCTACCACCCCCATGTGCCTAACCCAGGAAGTTCCCAGACTCCCCACTGACGTGAAGGCTGGTAGGCCTCCGGCATAACAACCACATCCTTCACACCTCTTTCCAGACCATCTCCCTGGAGCTGCTGCTCTCTTAGTACCGCCATATGCAAACAAGTGTTTCCACAATGCCGGTTCTATTAGGGTTCTCAAAGGCTGGCGACACCCATGACTGTCTTAGGTTCTCTGGTGCCCGCACCCATGACTGTCTTAGGTTCTCTGGTGCCCACCTGAAAGCCATGCTTCCCAGTCAGTTTTGCTTTCTTAGACCTAGTCTCTGCCCCACAGTGAACAACCATGCTGTGAGCAGAAAAATGAAATTAGAAAGCATAGAAGGAACAAGGGCAGGCATGCAGCCTCAAGCTGTTCTCAGGTCAGGCACACCAGCTCCGGAGGAGGCAGGAAGGTGCTTACTTACCCAGGGCTGCAGAGGTAGGCAGAGCAGAAAGAAACAGGAAACAGTATGCCCTAGGCCAGATCCAGATGCCCCAGGGCTATAAATAAACTCTTTGGGTTCTAAGGAAAGGGGGAAAGTGAAAGAGAAAAAAGGATCTCTGACCCACCTGAGGTACTGCATGGAGGCCCATGAGCCTTACCCCTGGGGCAGCTTTTCTTTGACTTTAACATTAAAGTTTGAAATGTGTCTTCCTTAAGAAAGTAAGTATTACTGAGCAGCGTTGGTGCACGCATTTACTTTCAGCGCTAGGGAGGCAGAGACAGACAGATCTCTATGAGTTCTGGGCCAGCCTGGTCAACAAAGCCAATTCCAGGACAGCCAAGGCTACACAGAGAAACTGTCTCAAAAAACAATAAAGAAAACTTAAGAGGAAAAATAAGGGGAAAAAAGTATTATAATCATGAAATAAGAATACAAGATGAGGGCTGGAGAGATGGCTCAGAGGTTAAGATCACTGACTGCTCTTCCAGAGGTCTTGAGTTCAACTCCCCGCAACCACATGGTGGATTATAACCATCTACAATGTGATCTGATGCCCTCTTCTAGAGTGCAGGTGTACATGCAGACAGCTATTGTATACATAATAATAAATAAAAGTCTTAAAAAAAAAAAAAAAAAAAAAAAAAGAGTACTAGATGAGGCCAGACATGGTGGCACATGCCTTTAATTCCTCCACACACACACCCACCCCTAGAAAGGTATTATCTCTGAAGACACACTGGTTATATGTTCAGCCATTTGGGGTGTGTGTGTGTATGGCTCTGTATAGTTTGCTTCATCTTTAAAACTCACAGAATAACCTGCAAAGGAAAAATGACCAAAGGCTCAGACGAAGCATTTCCCAGGATGCCAGTGGCAAATCAGAAAGCTTCACAGTCTGATAATTAGTGGTGTATACTTTAAAGTTTAACTCACTATTTTACTCTATATTGTTCAAGGCTACTGCTTTGATTTAAACTGAATAATTGCTACTGTGGCTAGCATCTAGCAAACAGTACAGTTTTTGGAAAACTATTAAAAAATATCTTTCCCAAGCTACACTCAAGGATACTTTGAACTTTCTTTTTGTTTGCTTTTCCAGACAGAGTTTTTCTCTGTGTGATAGCCCTGGCTGTCCTCGAACTCACAGAGATCCCTCCTCCCCTATCCCCAGCCGGGATTAGCGCCGTGCACCACCACACCCGGCTTACTCTGAGCTTCTTAGAATTCTTGATTCTCATTCTCTCCCCCTCTAATATGTGCACATATGCTCAAGGGTGCATTGTAATACAACAACTTGACAATGTGCTTCAACACACATGGTAGCTGCAGAAAGATTGTTAGTCTCTTCCAGCTAGCTCCTTATCTGCTTATGTGAGTCTGGGCTGGCCACATGAACTATAGCTATGTCACGAAGGTCCATTGAGCCTATGTTTGGAAAACACAAAGCAAACCACAAATATAAAAGTGCTAACAATTCCAAGCATATTAAGAGACTGCATCAAGATATTCATGGTAACCTAGAGTAAATCACCAGAGTTTTCTCCAATTGTTGACTATACCACCAGTCAGCCTAACAGTTACGTCAGCATTTCAATTCCTTCCAAAGACCACCAGTCTCTAAACCAGTGGTTCTTAGCCTGTGGGTTGTGACTCCTTTGACAAACCTCTTTCTCCAAAATATATTTACATTACTATTCAAAACAGTAGCAAAACTGAAGTTATGAAAATAGTTTTATGTTTGGGGGTTCCATAACATGAGGAAGTGTATTAAAGGGTCACAGCATTAGGAAGGTTGGGAACCACAATTCCTGGCATTTATGCCTTTTCTTCCTTCCTTCTCTGAACTTTCTGAGGCGGCCTGGCTTCAAGTCCTGAACCTCCTTCCATCTCCTAAGCACTGAGCTGCCAGTTGGCACCACCATGCTCATCTCCACTTTTAGTCATTTTTATTACCAAAAAAGTAATTTATTTAAATTCTGCAAGCACGATTATAATAAATGGTCAGAATTGTGACTGACCAAAAACCAATTACAAGCTTCCTTCACTGGGACCATCTTCATCGCATCTTCAACTCTAGGGAGTTAGGGGTCTCCCTGGAAAGTAGCCAGTCATCCTTCATTGTCCAAGTTTAAGTATACGGAGGTGTCTGTATTTTCAATGTTTATATACAGATCTCTCTTTTTAAAAATGATGTATTCATTTTTATTCAGAACATTGACGTTGACAGCATGTATGTCTGTGTGAAAGTGTCAGATCCTATGGAATAGGAGTTAGAAAGAGCTGGGAGCTGCCACTGGGAGCTGGGAATTGAACGTGGGTCCTATGGAAGAACAGCCAATACTCTTGACCACTGAGTCACCTCTCTGGCCCCCAATATTTATAGATCTCTGATAAACAAAGCACCTGGCTCCAGGTGATGTAGTCCGTCTCTGTGCTGGATTAGTACCCAGAGGACAGATTTTCTGACAGGCTTGTGACTTTTGAGGACTGGGCGAGAGTGGGAGTGGCTCCTCCTTACTGGCCCAGTGAGGCGACTGACACTCATCCCAGAGGAGCGGAGCGGCTTTGCCACAGAGACGCTGGGTGGGATGGCTCAGCAGGCAAAGACAGTTGTTAGTGACCTGCGTTTGATCCCTGGATCCTACATTGTGGAAGGGGAGAATCAACACACAGAGGCTGGCGCCACCTGTGTCCAAAGGACAGGCTCCAGACACAAGGGCCACCCTCAGGACTTCCAAATTGAAAATGATGCGGTTTTATGTTCAACTAGCCTTCATCTTTTCTCTTACAACTTACCTACCCGCCATGAAAACAAATTAAAAACCCTCTCTCTGTGCAGTCTACACTGCATCATTCTCAACGTCTGGCATACAAACTCAGTTCTTATATTTTGATTCTTTACTTTTGTTTCTTTAGGTCATTATCTAGGACAGACCAAATCTTTTCCGTGTTTTTGAACAATTTAAAGGAAATTAAGGTGAATGATGTTTTACAATGTAACAATGACTTGTTTATCATGAACAGGCCAACTGTCAACAATTACTCACACCTTAGTCAGTACTCTGGTAGGTTCAGGAAAGGAATCTACCACCAAGACTGACGCAGGGCTGACGGGACCAGTGGGCTTCCGTGGAGATGGACTGATGCCCACTCTGTTCCTACTGCACTCTTGTGAAGTGCTGCACCACGGAACGGGCTCACGGCTCACATCAGAATTCAACTGTAAAGCAGGGGACAGCGGCAGGACTCTTAGACACAGATCCCGCTCATCTTTCTTCTCCCAGCACCAGGAGCCCTGTCCTGAGTATATGCCAGTTCACTTCCGCCCATTCAGTCTTCAGCTGGATGTGGTGGTGCATGATTTCTGGGAGTTTGATGTTCTAGTCTGGACTATAGCATATGACCCTGCCTCATCAAACAACAAATAAAAAATTACAAGTTTCTATCTCCTGGACTTGTGAACTTGTCAACTTGTGAACCACACGAACACCTGGACTGACTTCATGTGGTCCTGGGGACAGGGAGGGAGGACTACCTATCCATCCTAAGATTCTGTGTTTGCTACCTTGGTTTGAGACTTCAGTGCAAAGTAACACATCACTTCTGTCTGGTTTAAAGAGACTTCCCAGAAGCTCCCCATTAAGTGACAAGGACAATAAGTTAAAGTACAGTTGAATATTACATATTTCTTAGATGGTGGCAGTGGTGATGATGGCAAACACTCCACTAAGTGTACTCCGCCTTGTTCTGAGTCCAGATATCCCAAGTGCATCCTCAGGTACCGAAGCCTGCCAAGTGTCTTTACCTAACACACCTGATGTATACTCCTAGGATGTGGATTCTGCAGACAGAAAATGTCAGCACATTCTACTTAAAATCCTTTTTGATACAACACACCAGAGGCAGAGGCTGCAACTAACAATGAGTATTGTCTATGGCCTCCTGCCCTCTCCACATCCAGGGTTGTTCTCCCTGACAGAACATCTCCAACCAGTGACTGTGCACGTGCACACTCTGAACCCTCTGTTCCCAGAGAAAACATTCTTTTCAGCACCAAGAGAGACCTTGTTCTTCTCCAGTGCTTCCAGGTTCCTCCAGGGTAAAACAGCTCTCCGTGGTCTAGCCACGCACTCCTCACCATGTGCTTCAGGAATAGTGCTTCCTTCTGTGGTGAAAGGCAGTCATTAAGGAAGCCTATTTGACGCATAGACTTAAACAAGGTTTATTTAATGTAATAAACTTTTAATAAATTATTTTGCTTTGTATTTTACATACAAAGCAAAGAAAGTAAAACACACTCCACTATTAATTTTAAGGCTTTTTGTTTTGTAGGCACGGAGGCAATACAGGTTAATAAACTGCCCATGTGTGTAAGTACAAACACACAGATGTTGGTCTTCTTGATCTACATTACTAAAACCAATGTGCTGTGGCACATATCTTAGAAAAAACTCATCTAAAAGAAAGATGGTAATCAAGGGGTGGAAGAGCTAAGCCTATGGGAGATTATGATCAAAGTGCACTAGGCACATGAATGAAAATGCTATAATAGAATTCACTATATATTAGTTAATACATGCCAATAAAAGTGATTTTGTTTGTTTGTTGTTTGTTGTTGTTTTTGAGACAGGGTTTCTCCGTGTAGCCTTGGCTGCCCTGGAATCACTCTGTAGACCAGGCTGGCCTCTGCCTCCCGAGGGCTGGGTTTAAAGGAGTGTACCACCATGCCCAGCTCTGCCCACGTTCTTTACCCAAAGAACACATCTGACCTAAGAGGCCCGAGCGCTCTGTGGGCCTCCATTGTAGAATGAGGGAAAGGTGGCCGCTGGTCTTTGCCGGGTAGCCATGTCAGACTGCTCAGTGTGAGGCAGCTCCTCCTTCACCAGCCCTTCCCAAACACCAGAGACTAAGTCAGCTCTTCTACCTCTTCAAACTCCTGACTGAGATGAAGGAAGAAGGTAAGTCAGCTATGGGAAGCAACAGGAGGAAGAAAAGACAGCAGGCAACTGGCTGAAAACAAAGGGTAAGAGAGAGAAAGAGTCTTAGAACATCCACAACTACGACAATCCTCAGACAAAGGAATGTTGTTGTGAGTTATGTGATGGGCTCTGGGGCCAGGGAACTGAATCCAGAGAAGAGAAACCCACACACAGCTTTCCCCATCAGTGAAAAGTAGCATCCAACTGGGCAAAACCAGCTTCTAGCACAGTAAAGCCTCCATACATCTTACAGTGGGTATCAACCTCAACATCTGTGCTCCATACCATTTATTGTAAGAAAATAAATGAAATTCTTTATTACAAAGTATTCAAGTTTTGCTCAGTCCATTATTTATGATTATTTACTACTACTTAAAACGATCTTTACATTTTAAAAGTTATACTTGCATGTGTGTGTCTCCCCGGCACATGCTGGCTTATGACAAGTATGGGGAGGTCGAAGAGCACTTTGTGGCAGTTAGGTTTCCCTACCAATATGTGGATCTTGAAAATCAAACTTTCATCAGACAAGTGGCCGGTGCCTTTAACTCACTGAGCCATGTCCCCAGCCCAAATCTTTAAAAAAATATTTTTTAACTTATTCTTTTTTTGTTGTTGTTGCTGTTGCTGTTTTGTTTTGTTTTGTTTTTTTGAGAAAGGGTCTCTGTGTAGCCTTGGCTGTCCTAGACTCCCTTTGTAGACCAGGCTGGCCTTGAACTCACAGCGATCCGCCTGCCTCTGCCTCCCAAGTCCTGGGATTAAAGGCGTGCGCCACCATGCCCGGCCCTTATTTTTTAACTTATTCTTTGCCATCTGCATAGATGTATACACGCAATGTGTCTTTATCATGTCACACCCCCCTCCCTCTCCCACCTTACAAATGCCACTGCCTCTGGGCAGTGAATGTACTGAGAACTTTCCCTACCTAGTTTATGTGTGTACGGTATTTATTCTGCTGTTGTGAAAGCAGTAATTCATGTGTAAGTTTCATGGACAGAATACACTATGTTACAGAAGGAAACAACAAAAGTATGCCCTTTCCTCAGTCATTTGTTCACAGAAACAGAGCTCCTACCAAGCAGAACAACCTAGAGAAACACACACATATGGATTTGTACATGCGTAAAAACAAGTATGAACATATGCACGCATCGTCAAACAAAAAGCTATACTTTGCAAACTATATCCTAAGATTTTTACTTTTTACACAAAATTTGTGTGGATACTGTTTCTTTCCTACACGTGTCAGATAAACTTAGATCCAGCTGACTGGTTGCACCACCTCTCCTAGCTTCAATCTCCCCATTTGCAATGAGATGGTCCAAGGATTAGAAAGTATTTGGCGCAAAATTTCAAACCACAGTACAGCCCCCAATTCCTGGTAAGACAAACGTCTGCTCACAGCATGCCATCTCCTTGCTCACATGAGAAGAGAATCCAGCGCAGGCACACAGACCACACAGTCCACACACAGTCCACACAGTCCACACTCAGTTCACACACAGGCACACAGGACACACACAGGCCTTGGCTTGTTGTGCTTGAGGCCAGTATTAGCAATAGAGAAAAAAGCTGCAACAAACAGGAGCCCCGACCTCTCACAGAAACTCTGAACCCCCTTCCACTCCTCCCAGGGCCACTCAGCACATGCCTCAGAGTTTACAAGGTGCTTCATTAAGTAGACACAGGCCTAAGCTTAGGCCAGGGCATCAACGTTTTTTAATACCACTACAAGAAAAGATTGGGGCACATAAAAACAAAACCAAATCCATAGACATTTTCTTGGAGGGTGCAGAAAAGACCTCTTTTTCTGGGTAGTGTATCAGGTGCTGAATGTGCTCAAGTGTCACTAGAAATCATGGGCTATGATCCTTTCCCTGCATGAGGCCTGAAGAAAATGCTTCCGAGTCACACAGCCTTCCCACTTACTGTTGAGACACATGCCTTGCCCTCTGCGAGGCACAAGGACTTGCAGGGGCTACCCTGTGTTCAAACCTTTCTCATCAACAGAACTTTAATCAGCCCATCTGCTTCCTGTTTGATGCTACATATCTTAACTTTCCCCTGTCTGGATTAAAGTGCAGCTCTGTAAACAGAAACATTTTTTCTTATAAATTATAATTAATAACGAGTGATTCTGGACTATTTAATAATTTCCCCCATGAATGTCGATGTTCTTTGTATTCTAAAAATGCAACAAAAACTCTCCCACCTACTTCTTGCATCTCTCCTACTTCTGAAGCGCCCCTCTACCACAATTTGAAAGGTTCTCAAGCTTTATGGCTTTGCGTTTCTGCTCTTAGTGTTGAATATGGGACCAAGACATGTCCATGGACAAATTTCAAAACATAATGCTGACATTTTTTAAAAAGAAAATTGAGTTATTGAATGAGATTTGTAATTAAATAACATCTTTGTGAGTTAAAAGAGGGTGGGCAGTTTTACACAGGACTTACGGGCCCACATCTGTCAGCTGAGGCACGCACGGGCTCCAGAAAGCATTCCTAGAACCTGCTCTGAACTCAGTGGCTGCCTCTGCACTGGGACGAAAGAGTATTTGGAGGAAGAACAGTAGTTGTTTGTCAGAACTTGGAGCACAATGTGGGTGCTGGGTATATAAGCCTATGAGCCCTTCTGGGTGATTATGGTATTTCACAAAGCCGAAACAGACAGAGGAATACCTAAGGAGTTGACTAGAGCTGTCGGCTCTAAGAAACATGAGGTTGGCAGGACTTACCGGTATCAAAAAGTAAGAGGCAATTTACTCAGCGTTCAAGAAAGGATATCCTTAAAGTATAATCACAAGGCTATGGATGGAAGCCAGTTAATTCTGGGGCCAATTCTGGACTCATCATTGTTTTCAGAAAGAAAACTACAAGTGGCACTAATGGAATGTCAACCTCACCTCTCAATTTCCTGGAATTTTCTTCCCCCGCTTTCCCTTTTAATATTCAGTACTTCCTTTGAACATATCCAGCTAATTGCACAACAGAGTTTGAAAAGATGTGCCTTATACCAACCAGCAAAAGTCAGGGCCTTGCCTGTTTGGGAGAAAGCTGTCAGCAGCCAGTCCTACTCCAGCCAACCACGTCAGCCCATGCTTCCACAATTCAGAAAAAAAGGGCAAGGAGTTTAAAAATAAATAAATAAATAAATAAGGCAAACATTATTAACACCAAGACCAAAACATCTTTATGTTTCTGAAAACTCAGCCATTAAGGGCAGAATTTGAATTTGAGGGACCTTTAACGGCTAGTATTTAAACATCAAACTCTATCATGTCTAGTCTGTCACTCAGAACTTAAAAACTGTCTTTCTGTTTGGTTCATTGTAATTTTAACTGGTTCCATGTTTGAGACCAGTTTAGAAGACTACTGATTTACCTTCCTAAATATTTCAATGTGTCTGTTAGCAGACTCTGAGCTCCCTTCGCGTGTCTATCCTGGGATGAATCTTCCATATATGGAGATGCATTTACCTCTCCTGACTTCAGGGCTGTTGCCATGCCTTGAAGGTCTTGGAAAAATGTGGGCTGCTCCTGGCTAAAACTCTAGATTACAATCCATAATGTAGTTTAAAAAAAAAAAAAAATCAACTTAAGAGTTGAGGTTAGCAATGTTTTACATGAATGAAAGCAGAGCAACTATCTTTCATATTAATGGGTAAGTATAACACTTCTGTAAGGTGCTGGCATCATGTGTACACATGTATGCATCAGGCTGGGAAGAAGATAAAAAAGCCTGAAACTGAAGGAAACATACTTCCCTCGGGACGTGCTTTCTCCTTCCAAAGGTCTTCACCACAAAGGTCCAATAAAGTGGTATCAGAACTTCATGCCTCCAATTTCTATAGAGACCTCAGTATACCCAGTAATCACCTGCTCTACACAGGCACTGTACAAAGCTCTGCCAAGGTGTTTGTTATCCTCCATGAAAGTTGTAACTCTCAAGGCCTGGGACAGTGATGGACACCAGAGAGAACAGTTGTGGATACCACATTTGACAATTTTTGTAACTAAGAGCTGTAGCTACAGTTCAAACATGGTTTCTTCTTCACACTCATGCAGGAGCTTAGCCCCCAACACCTCATGTTAGTAGGTGTTTAGAGGGTGAGTGTGAAGACTATGGTGCTTAGAGCAGAGCATTTGAAAGGACTAGACTAGATCATGGGTGTAAGCTGGAGAGATGGCTCAGCGGTTAAGAGCACTGTCTGCTCTTCGAGAGGTCATGAGTTCAATTTTCAGCAACCACGTGGTGGCTCACAACCATCTATAATGTGATCTGATATCCTCCTCTGGCTGCAGATGTACATGCAGGCACAGCACTGTATACAGAATAAATAAATACATCTTTGAAAAAAAGAGAGAGAGAAGAAAACCCATGTTTGACTCTAGATGGGACAGAGACAAAGAGTACCTGTCACCAAACCTTGTAACATGCTCTTTGGACTTCCTGCCTCCCAAACTGTGAACTAAACCTATTTTCTTTATACAGTGGCCTGCCTTGCCTATTTCACTATTTGTAAGGTGCCAAGTGGTTTTTGAGTGCATTTTTGTTTTCAGCAAAAAGAGCATGGTATGTTATACATTTACAAAGCACATCTTCAAGAAATACCATGCGAACCATTTTTTATCTGTACAAGCACTACCAATCCTCTCAGTAGGCACAGAGCTAACCAATGTGCACTCATTACAAGGAGTCTGGCTTCAGGCAAGCACAAGAACGTGTATTTAGATTATGCTTACAGCTGACACCCAACAATCCTCTACTGGAAACACTGCTGTGTGTTTTTAAACTGAAGATTATACCACTACCTAAGCTATCTTTTTTCTCTATTTTGCTCAGCATATTATAAAACTGAATCTAGGACTGAAATAGCAGATTGCCTCAAGAGCAAATGACAATATTTGTACCAGAAATGTTGGCAACTAGCGGTACAGATGGGTTTTTGCACAACCATCTTCGAAGTGGGGCTCTAAGAATAACTCCACCCACTGCACCAATGTTAAACTGATGAATCCAGGCAGCAGGGCTTATTATTCCACACTGTTATCCTACTACCTTCTTTGTCAGAAAGCATGTGTACCTGCCCAGCCTCTGCCTGGAAGGGCTCCAAACAAAGAAATTGTGGAGCCCACAGTTAAAGGTAGGTATTAAATGGCAGAAGACACAAAATGACAAGCAAAAATCCTAATTAGACAAACTGAGTAGAAGAGTTTAATCTTCCACTTCCAAACACAAATGCTAAACAAACGAACGAACAAAAAGCCCCAAATTTCATTTGTTTGTCTTCAAAGCTAGATTATCCTAGATTGAAGAGCCAATTAAAAAGTACTGTTCTAGGGAGAAAAAGACCCCAGAATGGAGAGAAGCTGGTATTAGCCATTAAGATCCTAAGAAGGCCCAGCGCAAAAGTAGGCAGATCGCTTTGAGTTCAAGGCCAGCCTGGTCTACAAGAGAGTCCAGGATGGCCAAGAATGGACAGAGAAACCCTGTCATACAAAACTCAAAAAGATCCTAATGGCCGAAGGTAGTCCTGTCTCAGCAACATCATCAGTTGTCTATCTTGTAGTGTGTCTGTGTTGGTTCCTACTCTTGCCAACTGAGACATAAAGCTCTTCCTCCACTCCTTTGCAATTTCTACCAAATGTTCTGGAAATGGAACTTAAATTACAAATCTATCCAGTTAATGTGCTGTCTCCAGCAGTCACGGTACCCTTTCCTCATCTCTAAAGCTGAATTTTGGTGAATGAAGTGGGTGATACTTCAGGTTGACTCCCCAGGGCAAGCCATCTGAATGAGAACCAAAAAGTAATAGAGATGGTTTTCACACTGTAGAACACAGAGAACATATCAGTGAGACCCGGAAATATTACACACTGAACAAAGGTTTGGCCAAATGAAGTCCTCCACTTAAGTATGTACAGAAGCAACACGTGGGCCCATCCTGTCCACATGATAGGCCATCCCTCAAACTAGCCCAACAAAATATTCTCAACTGTATGTTCAACAAGACTAGAGGTGGCTGTAAAGCAGCCTCACTCCTCTGCCCGGACCTGATTACTGCCGAGAGAATTTCTCAAGTGGAACAACTTGTAACCCCATGCTTCTCTCTCTCTCTCTTGTCCATCAACTGGAAAGAAAATTGGCTAAACTCCTCCTATATAACGGCCAAACCAAAGCATCTAACAGAATCAAGACCAGGAATAAAACTACTATTGGAACACCTTATTTTTAAAAATGAGGGTTTCTCAGTATAGTCAGGGCTGTCCTGGACTCACTTTGTAGACCAGGCTGGCCTCAATCCACCTGTCTCTGCCTCCCAAGTGCTGGGATTAAAGGTGTGCACCACCACACTCAGCTAAAGTTGGAACACATTTTAAGCTAGCCAGTGACTATACCACTAAAGTGGGGGAATGTACTCTCTCCTTCCTTCCTTCCTTCCTTCTTTTCTTGTTTTTTTGAGACAGGGTTTCTCTGTATGGCCCTGGCTGTCCTGGGTTCGCTTTGTAGAAGAGGCTGGACTAGAATTCATAGAGAGCCGCCTGCCTCTGCCTCTGCCTCCGAGAGTGCTGGGATTATGGGACTGCACCACTGTGCCCAGCTGGAAAATGCACTTCTGCTGTGACAAAGAAACACAACAAAGAAAGACTCCTAAGGGCATAGTGCTGTGCCCACAGATCAGGGCATCCCTCAGCTTTCATCACAAGCTGCTTCCTGAGGCAGATGGCAATTAACAGAGACCACAAGTGAGCAATGAATGTGCAGAGACGGAGAGACTTGTTCTGCTTTGTTCTCTGAGACAGAGCTCTCCATATAGCCCTGGCTGTCCTGGAGCTTGCTCTGTAGAACAACATGGCCTCGACCACAGAGATCTGCCTGCCTCCACTCCTGAGCGCTAAGATTAAAGGTGGGTACCATCTTGCCCAGCTGGAGTATTCAGTCGCAAATGGAATGTCGTCATCAACCCCCCCCCCCCACCTTCAAGATGCAAGAGCTACAGGGAAGAGGAGGTGGAAGTGATGGATGACTCCAAGGCAAGGCTGTGCTCCAGACATAAGAGGGCTGATGCACATATAAACTCAGAGAACATGGCAGCACGCCCAAGTTCAAGCCAAACAGAATCCCAGCCCTGAGCGTAGAAAGAGGACATGGGTGGTCCAGCCCACTCCACCCCAACCAAGAAGCAATTTATAACTTATATTTGCTAGCAAAGTGAAAAACCAGTTTTCTCCAATCAAGTGTCACCGAGCACATCAATCATACTCTACAACGGGCCAAATGTCCAGAGCACTTGGCTAACGCACAATGAACCATGTTTGTTTGTTGAGGACTTTTTATTTATTTATCTATTTACTTTGTCCTGTTGGTTTGTTAGGATTTCAGGGGTTTATTTGTGTGCGCATGTGTGTGCTCGCACTTGCTCGCAGATAAAACTGGGTGGGTATAGTGGAGAGAGGAGTAAGGGGAAGGGAAAACACGATCAAAATGTATTGAAAAAATTTAGCTGGGTGTGGCAGTGCACACCTGTAATCTCAGCACTTGGGGAGGCAGAGGCGGGTGGATCTCTTTGAGTTTGAGGCCAGCCTGGTCTACAAAGAGTGTCCAGGCCAGCCAAGGCTACACAGAGAAACTCTGTCTGGAAAAATTGAATGGACGAATGAATGAATGAATGAATACAAAACAGACTAGGCAGCAATAAAATTTCTTCTCTACTTATTTCACGTATTAACCCCAAAGTCAGGTTTAATCAGAACGAGCCTTAACTAAATCTTCAGTAAAGTCAAATGGGCACAGATGAAGAAGCTTCTTTGTGAAACAAAAGACGGGTCACTAAGTCAGTAACAAACACTATCAAGGTACCACCGATAGCTACTGCCCATAACACAGAGGTACTTAATGAATGTATACAGAGAATGATGCATACACATTAAAGAATATTATTTGTCTATAAAAAAGGCAAAGTCCTTGCATTTAAACATGGACAGACCTGAAGAATATTATATAAGTCAGGACAGATCCACAATCTTTGCTGTACATGCAATATAAAAACATTGGTCTCAACAGAAACGGAAAGAGTAGTGTTACTGCAGGTCAGGAGGGGCTTAGTCAAAGGGTATTAAATTACAGCTGGATGGGAGAAATATTTTGTGTCTACTGTACTGGCAAAACATGAAAATAATATGCTGAGTATTTCAGTAAAAGTTTCTTGAGTGTTTCCACAAAGAAGAATCAATAGTTAAGGGGCCAGATATCTTTCCCTGATTTGAACATTACACAATGCAAACAAGTATATGAAAACATTACCTGGTACCACTTAAATGTATACAATTTTTATGTCATTTAAAAACTTAAGAATGACAGCAAGAATGTGTATTAAAAGAAACCCCAAATACTTCTATCTGTTTTCATAAACAACTCAAATCAACCTCAATGTGATGCTTGCCAATTTGAAAGAAGAGACTGGCACAAAATTTACATTTCTATCCCAAGTAAGACCTTCTTTTCCAATTAGGACATAATAAACAAAAAGAAAAAAGAAAGAAAGAAAGAAAAAAAAAAACCACAGCCTCTATTATTTTTAGAAGCAATTTAGCTAATTTTTTTATTTCCTTAAACTTAAAACTTGCTAAAAATAGACAGTATACATATTAAGTGTCACTAAAACCAGAAGTACCACGAGGTAAAGATCTATTTCACAGTTAAACTCAAAGATTTGTGTTGTAAAATATTTGGTCTTTGTTATTCTTTCAACATTCAATTTGTAAAGAAGAAACATGTTCTAGTTTGGGTAATTAACCAGTAACATAAGTCAAGTAAGGAATGCCGCTCCCTCCTAAGTAAATCACAACAGATTAACAAACCCTCAGAACAATCTCAAAGCTCCACTGCAGCCTTGTTTGGAGCTGAGAAACAGGAAACGTGTGTGACATCAGCAGCAGCAGCTGTCAGGAGCTCCGCTGCTCTGGGTGGGCATGAGTTGCACAGGAAGAGCTCAGAGACCTCTGGGGCCAGTCACTGGAGCATGACTAGACAGTGCCCAAACCAAAGTGTTTAAGGCCACTCAGGAACAAAGATGAGAGGAAGGAAAGGGTACAGAAGAGCTGCAAACGCCTGGCTCTTTTGTCAGACAGTACAATTAAGGAAAAGTTTTGCTCAAAGGCTATATATCAGAATAACACCCCTTTGCCCCTCCCCCCATTAAGGTTCCTACCTTACTCCTCCAGTAACAACTCTGAAACAAGTCTTAAACACATTGTGGGAACAAGATGGCTCTGCAGGTAAGAGCACTGGCTGTCAAGCCTGACTCCAGGAGTTCAAGCCCAAAGGCCTCAAAGGAGAAGGAACGCTGACTCCTGATTCCCACAACTGTGTCGTGTACATACGTATATACTAAGTATTAAAGTTTAATAAAATCTTTTCTAAAATGTCATTCCTTTCCAAGAATGATTGCCAACAGCGACAGAGAACCCTACTCAGATGACCAATTAAGCCTATTCTTTTTTTTTTTTTTTTTTTTTTCCTTTTTTCTTTTTTGGTTTTTCGAGACAGGGTTTCTCTGTGTAGCCTTGGCTGTCCTAGACTCACTTTGTAGACCAGGCTGGCCTCGAACTCACAGCGATCTGCCTGCTGGGATTAAAGGCGTGGGCCACCACGCCCGGCTAGCCTATTCTTACATTAACAGTGAAGAGAAGTAGATCAGTAGCATCTTTTATCTAAGCCAAATAAAGTCAGCAGGCGTATGAAGAACCTACCCTGCGGCCGGAACAGCAGCATCCCCTGGTGCTGGCACTCTTGGCTACTTCTCCATGAAGACTCCAGGCAGCTACTGTCTACCGAACCCCTGTCCCCCGCAAAAGACCATTTCTCAAAACACACCTCCTCCCAGATTTAAGTGAGGGGTACGTGGGGCTGTCACTTGCATGTGCACAGGAAAGAGACTGCCGTAAGTTTGCCTTTTACTTGCCACCCCTGGAAAGAGGCATCGGGTGTTAAGACAGAAGCTAAGAACCTGCTGGCATTCTCTACCAGGGACCCACTGGAGCCTTTTCATTACTCAGTGTCCTGTTCAAGTGAGAACACAGGATCCTTGCAATTCTACACACACCTGCATTAAGAAATTAGGGAAGGCCCTTTCTTAGTAACTCAGCCCAAAGTGAGAAGAGAGGGATAAAGAGTGTGCTGTGTGTTCTGCAGAGCAGGCTCCATCTGTCCACCAAGTGGTGGCCCTAGAGGAAAACATGGGAGCTCACAACCAGAATTCTCAAATGCCAAGGTTGAACCACGGATGGCACAAAGCCAGAACTTTAACCACAGACCCTAACACGGTCTGCCAGCCTAGGTTTGCTCTGTGTGGAAGCCCAGTAGGCACAGGGGTGGACACACACTAAGTGCTGTTCCACTTCAAACAATATCCCACAAGTAATGCCTTCTCTGCAGTGTCCCTCTAAGTCATTAAGTAAACTGAAATGCTAGCATAGCAGGATACTTCATCTAACATTTTGGTGGTACACTCACACTCAGACTTTCAAAAGCATCCAAGTGCTAAGATCACATTATTTTTTCAAGCTAAAGTCTACTTTATACATCGGCTTTGAAAAGTCCCTTGTATTCAATCACTCTATGTCCTGCCTCTGCCCTGAGGAGCACGGGAACGCCTTTAGACAGGGCCTGACAGTGCGCTCTGCACATCAGCTGGGAAGGGACAGCTGCACAGCTGCTGCTGAGGGACAGTGGTGGGTGGGGGCAGTCTCCTGGCTGGCTGGATCCCACTTGAACACATGGTTCTGTGACCTCCTCCCAGAGCCAAGGAAGCTGAGCTCTGATCAACTAAAGGTAAAAGCTTCCCAGCAATAAAGAGGGAACTTAGTGGAGAGAGAGTAAGGACCTCAGCTGAGGCCTAGGACAGGCTTCCAGAACCTTCCTCCTCAGCTGGTAACTACATCTGGGAAGTGGAGCAGTAGAGTAGGAGCTGAAGAAATAAACATTTAGTGGCCCATAAACTGACACACTTAACACAAAGGCCCGTCGCTTTGTAATTTTATTTTTCTGTTGCTATTCTGAATGCCCATTTCCCTATAGCAGGTCTGTCTGTCTCTCTGTGTGTGTGACACACATGTGGCTAAATAACTTAGTGCAAAAACCATGAAATGAGCTTTTCTTGTTTTTGAAGGAGCAGAAGAAATGTTCCTGCGTTTGGAGACACAGCAGCTGAGCTCTCAGCACCAGCATGCAGCTGTAGCACACGCTTCATACTCAGGCCCTTGGTCATCCATTCCCACCCATTCCAAGTGCACAGGCCTACAGGGAGCAGTATTCCTGACCCTCAGAATCTGTGCTACTGCAGCCACTAAATTCTCAAGTGCCTTGTCAGTCAGCAAGAGAGTCTATGTCATGTCCTCAAAGTGACCGACTCCAGCATCTCATTCAAGACAGAGTCAACCAGGTCCACACTCTGCCGCCCTCTCACCCTCAGGCTCAAGGCCTTTACTATGACCTACAGAATGTTAGTGTTTTGTCTTGATATGTTTATGAGGAGACACATGCATATGGCACAACACTCAAAGGAAGACCTGACTTTTAAAAGGTTTCTTTAAACATCACCTCAGCGCACCATCCCAGAAGTCAGTAAGCAGCTCTTCTTGTTCAACAAACACCTGAAGTGACACAAAACATTGCACTTTGTATGTCACTGCTGTGGAGACTATGAACCCCATCAGTTTGGAGCCTGGCATGTATGGGAGGGGCATTTGGTACATACTGCCTGGATAAATACAAAGGGGATACCGTGAGAAAGGTGCACATTGACAAGGTTACCGTGGGAACCACATGTGACATTCACTGCAAGGCATCCCTCATCCTAGATTGCAGCTTTTGATCTCCTAAAGAGCTCCAAGAGAGACACGACTTTTTTACAGAACAGTTAACATCTTGCCTTGAGTGCACTGCAGGATTAATTAGCTGAAATTGAAGGCCTTTTTATTCAGTGGCATGTAAAATTCCAATGCATATTTTTACCTTCAGTCAAAATTGACATAGATATTTCTGTGATATTTTCATCCTCTTAATTACTTTAAAATTTAAGAAAAATCTATCAAGGAAACTTAACTTTCAAGTACATGAAAAGGGCTGGCGACAAGACGGTGCTACGTGCTGGTGCTCCTCAACTCCCAGCTCCCAGTCCTCACGCCTTGCCAGAAGCTGCTGGTAGTGCACACCTTCCCAACTGTGGTCCTTAAAACCATGGCAGACATTAGGACACCTTCTGTCCCCAAGCCCAGTAAGTGAGTTGTGCAGAGAGAGTTAGTGGAGTCTCTAGACCTGTGGCATTGTGTTTTCTGCATGCACCAATGTTACCCACATACCATACTCCTGACTGGATACAGCATAACACACAGTCCTTATCCCCCGGGTTCTATCACTTTCATCTCCTCCAACAGCAACGTGGATTACTCAGTTCTAGACAACTAATTTTAGAATCTATATCCCGCCCTACATTTAAAATTGACACCCAGGACAGCTTTTTCTTCTCAATATATAACATGCTCTGTGAACTTGGCCTGGGGGATCTTTAAGGAGTTACTTTAAAATAGGGTAAACAAAGAGCCAGTGAGGACACAGGGCAAGCAGGAGCACTTGCCACAAGCTTGACTATCTAAGTCCATCCCTAGGATTCACAGTGAAAGGAGAAAATGAAACAGCAAAAGTTGTCAAATGAATTCTATACGTACACACACACACACACACACACACACACACACACACACACACACACACACACGTTTCCTTTTCCTGAATAGTGGATGATGGACTAGAAAGGCCTTTGGTTCCTGTCTCCTTCAGGACATTTTCTGAGGCTCTCAAATTTTGGCATGTCTCTTGGAGGAACTCCTGCCTTGAATAGAAACCCCTCCCTCACTGGAGCATGGTCAGACTCCCAGTGGTCAGCCCCTTAAGGGTAACTGAGTCCTCCCCAGCGGCTTCCCACCAGAAACCATCAACTGTGCAAAGAGCTACACTTCAGCATCTTTGTCACAATTTTTAAGGAGCCTCTTCAATAGCTTCCTGTCTGCACTGTTTCTTTTGGAGGGGAGGGGTCACAGAAGCTTTCAATATCTCTCATTCTCAATTATGAATTTTCAGTCAGATACTACTTTGAAAGTAGTTCCCATAAACTTAAACAGATGGTGGTGGCACACATCAGGAACTTCCACAGGGTCTCTGGTGGTTAACCCAACACCAACATGGCCCCAATGTCAGCAAGGACCACAAACATCATTATGGCCTCAGGCTAAGCCTTACATTATTAAACTCTACAATTATTCCATGGGTGAGCTAATGATTAGTTGTACAGAACTTAACATTATTATGCTATGGATTATGGGGACAAGGGAGAAGGTTCTCTGTGTACAAGTATAGTGTAGTTCTGGGAGTCTAAGTTTGACTCTTGAAACCTGCCTCAAAACCCAGAACCAGATGTGGAGTTAGCATCTGTACCCTCAGTGCTCCTAATAAAGTATTAAATGCTGAGGCAGAAACAGAAGATAGTCTAGGGTAGGCAGCACTGAAACAAGAAAGCCCTGCTCCAAAACTAGGTGGAAGGAAACAGTCAACTCCTATAAAGTTGTCTTCCAATCACTACACTCACTCACACCATTCTCTCTCCTTCCCTTCTCTCCCCCTCTCCCTCCTTCCCCCTCTCTCAAACACACACAACTCTCTCTCTCTCTTACACACACACACATACACACACACACACACACACACACACACACACAGCCCGCAATTCTCTGTCTGTTCCACACACACACTCACTCTGTTTAAGGTTCAGGCCTGTGAGATAGTGCTCGCTCGCTCACTGTGTGTGTGTGTGTGTGTGTGTGTGTGTGTGTGTGTGTGTGTGATATCTAATTTAATAACCAACTAAGTGTTTCAAGTTCAAGCTGCAAGATAGCCCAGACAGAACATTTGGCCTCTGAACCTGATAACCTGAGTTTGACCCCAAGACCCTTATACAGAGCAGAGAGAACGGCCTCTTGCCAGGTGTCCTCTACTGATGTGCTGTAGCACGCGAACATGAACATACAAACAGTGAGTAAAACACAGTAAGATGAACACCAATTATGCAAGCTGAGCATGGTCACCACAGCTTTGATCCCAGAGGCAGAGGCAGGTGGAGCCTGTGACTTTGAGGCCAGCCTGGTCTCTTTAGGGAGTTCCAGACAGCCAGAGCTACACAGTAAGACCCAGTTTCAAAAAACAAACAAACAAACAAAATCTATGGCTCAAGGTTGGGTACTTGAGTTATCTATACCATACAAAACGGAAAACAGCTTGCTCCAACAATCTCAAGTTCTAGTTCACAATTTCTCCAAAATATTGCTATTTTCTGCATAGACACTGTAAAACTATGGCACTGCAAGCTTCTTACTGCCACACTGTGCTTTGAAAGTACTTCAAACTCACCTGAAGCTACTGGCTGGCTCTGCACATTACAGAGGAATGAAGGCCAAACAGCTTCTCTCTCCTTGTTATTTGCCCCAAACACCAGTCACCTAAGGAATCCTCAGGGTTCCAGTGAAATCTACTAAAATACAGCAAATAGTCAGGCTTTCTATCGTCAGAAATAGTTTACCCTTGGGGAAAATGCATCCCCCATCACAGTACTTTGTTAGAGCTGACATGAGGACAGCCACCTAAAAGTGCGTTAAGACTGAAACAGAAACAGTCAGTCACCTCAGCCTCCCAACCATAGGAAACGAGGCACAAAAATGGGGCATCTGCTTAATAGGCTTCTTAGTTTCTTCACCTGTGAGAAAATATCCTGAGACAGAAGGAAGCTGAGGAGAAAGGGCTATTTAGCTCACACTTTGAGGATGCAGTCCACCACCGGAAGAAGTCACAAGCAAGCGTTCAAGAACACTGTTTACAACCAGTCATGTTTTGTTAATGCTTTCATACCCAGCCTTTTCCTTCATAACAAATGTCCATCTGAGCCAGGACTGTTATCACCACGGGTAAGGCCATTCCAGCCTTGGGCCTTTCCCCTCCCTCCTCTCTAAGTCTGGGATCTTCCCAGTGGGACTGTGATCAGAACATGAAAATGTCTGTTATCAGAACCCTCCATGTAATTCCACTGCACACACATTTCAGATCTTAGACTCCCAGGGCTTGCTTTTCTCAGTCTGAGGTGTGCTCACACAAAAGATCAGAACCTATCACCATCTGGAGGACCTAACTATGGCTCCACAGGTCTGTCTGACTGTAAATGGCAACTCTGGGCGACCCAGAAGCCACGGCCCTGCATCTTCCCTTACTGACGTCACTGAGCTCTTTCTTGACCTTTCTGGTCACCGTAGAGAAAGAAACAGGCTGAAGCACATCTAGGGGGCCTTTTCTGGTCAGTGTGACCGCTCCTCTCTCCATGACCTGAACAGCTTCTCCAGCTAAGAGCCCTTTCAGAGGCTGTGGAAGTGTGCCACAAAATCTTCACTAAGTAGCAGGCTGTACTTCAGGACCCAAGCACAAAGTTAAGCAGCCAGGAGCCAGTGGGCAGAGCCCTGCTCTTCCTGCTCAGCTAGTTAAGGCTGGCAGGCAATGTGAGGATCCACTCCCTAAATGCTCTGTTCTCCCAATTTCAAAGAGTCAGGTCTAGGTTTCAATTTGTAGTGAGTTTTTCTGTTGCAAATCACAAGCTGGCAGAGGTTAAAGGCTGCCGATTACAGAGTCATCCTCTAGAGAATCAAGACTAAAGCGAAGAGGTGGTATGATGGGCTGCCACTGGGAGGACAGGGATGGAAACCGCCCTACAGTGGGCGGCACACGCTGCTCTAAAACTGGCTCAGAGCTTGGTGGTGGTGATTTTGTCAAGCTATGTGTCTGGGGTACAGTTCAAATGTGCAAGACTTTCCGGGACTTTTTAGTTTTGGAGGAGTGATCGCAAACGATACATAAGTATTTCTATATTTCTTTTCCTAAACATTCTGATTAAATTTATGGCCCTTCCCATTGATATGTTATTTGGAAAAAGGAACAAGAGGCATAGCGGCTCATATATTTACTCTCGGTATACTGGAGGCTGAGGCAGGTTGATCTCTGGGAGTTCAAGGCTGGCTTGGTCTACATAGTTAAGTTCCAAATCAGCCAGGGTTTCATGGTTAAGAACCTGTCTCAAACCAACAAACCAAGACGGTCTTATCTGCTGGCATAGGGATTGGGGGGGCTGTGGGTGCTGTTCAGTTGCTCCTGAGTGGACTGCTTACCCAGCATGGTCCATGCTGACATGACCCACCCAAACCTGTAGGCTGGGTTACAAACTAAGCTCTTGCTTTGCTCTTTACGTGCTTCATTTCTAAATTCCACTCCTGACTCTTCAAGCCCGGCACAAGGATCAGCTGCGCTGGCAGGGCCGTAGAGGTGGTCTACATGTGCTCCAGGAGCCATTCAAAAGGCATTTATTATTTAAACAGCAGTTAAGCTAATTTTAAGAGTTCTGCTAAAATGATTTTCCTATGTTAATTAAAAACCCTACCTAAAGAAATTAATGCTGCTATGTGCGTTACTGTAACATGTACTGAATGCCTTTAAAAAGTCCTGCATTAAGCTGCCCTATGCTTCCTCCAGCGTCCCCCAGCTGGGCACCGTGCTTTGGGAGCTGGAAGGTAAGCCAAGAGAGCACCTTGCCAGCCTAAGGTACAAAGAGACACCTATCCCAGAAAAATAAACAAAATCTTGTTGTTGTTGTTTTTGAGACAGGGTCTCTCTATGTAGCCCTGGCTGTCCTGGAACTCACTGTGTAGACCAGGCTGGCCTCAAACTCAGCTCCACCTTGACTCTACCTCCCAAGGGCTGGGGACTAAAGGCATGCGCCACCGTTGTCTGGCAACAAAATCTTTCATTAACTAAAAACTCTGAAAAATAAATCTTAAGTTTGCCTTCAGTACTTATTTTCTTCTGATTGTGTGCACGTGTGCTTGGCTGTGCACGTCATCACACACATAGGGCAGAGGGCAGCTCTGTGGAATTGGTTCTCTTCTACATTACACGGTTCTGAGGACCTAACTCACGTCACCAGGCCTGCTCAACAAGAACTTCTACCTTCTGACTACCTCTCTGGTCCTTAAATAATTTAAATATAAATCCAACGTTCTTTGGAGGACATATGCAAACAGGTGAAGAGGTAACTGCTTACTCTACTAAGTCACACTCCCATCATTTCTACTGAAGATCAAACATCACCATAAACAAAATACACCATAGTAAAAAATGAAAGCAAATACCCACTAGACAAAGCACACTAACTGAGCAATAAACCTCAAGTGAGTAACACAATAAAAACAAACAAAACCTTTCTGTCTGGCGATACACTCACGGATGAAGTGCTTGCCTTTAACTCTGTCTCCAGCACTGCAAGTGTGCAAATCCTAACCGTATGCAAAGTCGGTCTAGGGAGGGAGTCAGTCAGCTGTGCATTTCCAACTGACAAGCACTATTTCTGTCTAACAAGAGATGAGGTAACCCACCCCACAAGCTAGGCACTGTGTTCAATACTGTACATACGTAACATTTAAGCCTCACCATAGCATTTTAGATGATGAATGTAAAACCATTTTTATTGAGGCTTAATTTACACAACACTCAAGAATGTAAGTGTGTTGTGCATACATAGATGAATGTGAACATTTGTCCTCTGCATCTACAACCCAGCGCATTCTCAAAACCCTATTATTTTATCCTTGCTCCTCAGTCAGGAGCCCCTCTTCCACACGTTCTAGTTTCTCACCAATACAACTCTGCGGCATGTGCCTTCTGGAGTTTGGCTTCCTTTTCTGAGTAGTTCTAAAAGATGAGTGTGAGTGCATGGGAGAAGGGAGCGAAGTTAAATACCCAGCAGGGCGGGGTCTGCACGGCAGGAGGCGGCAGTGGCTGGGAAGGATGCAGAAGGACAGAAGCTTTGGAAAATCTGACTTTCAGAGGGTTAAATGGTCTCAAACTCTAGACAAGGGCTTTATATTTTATTTTGCAGGTAGCATTACCGTGTCATGATGTTTGATGAGACAAGTGACAGAATGAAAGCAAAGCCTTGTGTGATGCAGCTGCTTACCTAGAACAGGGAACACTCAAAAGCAGCAGAAGACGGCAGAGAGACCAGAGCAGTGGTATAGCTATGAAACGGAATCACGGGGTGCATGGTAGAGAAGGAAGAGACAAACTGGCAGTTTCCCAGGCTCTTACATTGAAAGCCACTCAGAACAAGAAAAGGAAGAGGCCAAGGAGGAGGAGGAAGAGAATACTATTCAAAAACCCAATGGAGGGAAAATTATGTGTAGGAGACATGTTTTAAGCAACAAGAAGCTAGCATTTGGTCTCCACTGAACTGGGAAATCAGAACAAAGCTCAGGAAGAGATGAGCAGACACAGACACTGGGGATTCAGACAAGACAGAATGCACAGGCCTCCAAGGTGATGGACTGGGCGTGGCCCATGCGTATGGTAAGAGTGTATGGCAGGGCAGGGAATGCAGAAGGACAAGGATAAAGACAGACTAGCTTCAGTTTGAGGCAACAGCTCTGCACAAGAGGGGCTCAGTGTAAAGCCCCATTCTGTGCCTGTTGAGTCAAGAGTCTCCCAAGAAAGCACAGGGTCCTGGAATCCTGTTAAGTCTTCCAGCCTCTTTAGGGTATTACTTGGAAATTACTGTCTCAGTATGCTAAACTTAGTAAATTACTGTTTGGGAAGTACCCCAGTACTCTCAAAGAGTTAATGAGGCTTCCAATTGCATTTGACGATTTTTTTTTTAAGATTTATTTATTTAATATACAGTGTTCTGCCTGCATGTACCATCTACAGGCCAGAAATGGGCACCAGATTTCATTGTAGATGGTTATGAGCCACCATGTGGTTGCTGGGAATTGAACTCAGGGCCTTTGGACGAGTAGGCAGCGCTGTTAACCTCTGAGCCATCTCTCCAGCCCCTTCTCCTCACAAATCTTAAGATGGTTTTCAACCAATAAACAAGTGTTCCATCACCAACAAATCCTCCACACATCACAGGTGGAAGGAGCCAGGCTGGTGAGTGAGTCATGCTTGTGGTCCCAGCACTCAGGAGGCTGAGGCACAAGGGCTTGGAGGTCCAGGCCAGCCTGGGCTACACAGCGAGAACTGTCTCAAGAATAAGTAAGTAAATAAATGAGTCCAGATGGGGAAGTGCGACAGCCATTTGAGAAGTGTTTAGAAATACACAACTGAAGCATCTCTAGTGCAAAAACGAAAAAATCTCACAGGCACAGAGTGTCACTAATACCTGTTTTCCTTTCTTCGCACTCATCTTCGCTCTTCTTTGTACTGCAGAGGATTAGGGCTCCAGTCCTAGTACCCACAAGGAGGCTCCCAATTATCTAACTCCAGTTCAAGGGGGTCTGACACCCTCTTCTGCTCTCTGTGGGAACCGAGCACACACACAGTACACATACATACATGGCAGTCAAAACACTGTACACATAAAATCTAACTTTAAAAACAAAACAAAACAAGATTAATCTGCTCACATCAGTTGCCAAGGTATTTTACATATTCAATGGTTGAACTTATTTCTGTTCATTAAAATCAAGCAGTTACTTTTAAACAATAATGTATAGAAAAAGTTCCTAAACCATTAGTTCAGTTTAAAATGCTGCTCTATTCTGCTTTAGATCTTGAATAATACATATAAATTTAAAACCAAACTTGTTCAAGTCTTCGAGCAAATCTGAACAATCCATCTTTTTGAACTGCTTGTTACATTAAACACTGATATTATGAACAAACTTTTAAAAATTCCACCATCGGTAGCTAAATAGCTTTGATCAACCTGCACGCCCAAGCTAACTGATATTTTGCTTTCCTATTTATACTACTTACTATTATCATGTAAAAACGTATAACAGTAACCAAAGGCTTTTCGTATATGCAGGCGTGTGGGGGGGGGGCGCTTGACTAACACTCAATGGGGCTTGAGGGGGAAATGCACGGAGTGCTCCAGTCCTAGACAAGCGTGGTGCACACACTTGTAACCCCAGCACCTGGGAGGCTGAGGCAGGAATCAAGTGCAGCAGCTTGTGCTGCTACAAAGCAAGCTGGAGGCTTGCCTGAGTGACACAGGACGAGGGAGCATACGAATACATGCCATACTGTATGCATAGCTTTTGGCACCAAGATCCACTTGGCAAAAACATACGCAGCAAAATGCACATAAACTAGTTTCATCACATAGGTTCCAGTGGAAAAACTAAGAAACATTTTGGAACTTTTAAAAAAACAGTCTCAACTTTCACACAAACTCTGGTGCCCCATATTTGACCACGTCCCCTGGATGGGGAGGGAGACCTGGTGGCACTCAGAGGAAAGATAGCAGGTTACCAAGAAGAGACTTGATACCCTATGAGCATATAAAGAAGGAGGTCCCCCTCAGTCACAGTCATAGGGGAGGGGAGTAGGGGGAAAGCAGGAGGGAGGGAGGAATGGGAGGATACAAGGGATGGGATAACAATTGAGATGTAATATGAATAAATTAATAAAATATTTAAAAATAAAATAAAAACAAAAATGGAGTCTCCATATTCACCAACCCACCTATATACCTCAATTCTACAGAGGTTACACGTTCTTTTCTTTAGGTCCTAAAGGCAAATCTGAGCACAGGACTAGGACATGAACAACTAAAGGACGGGATTTGAATGTGGTCTCTGGCTTGTAAATCAGTCATTAACAGCCACCACCACCCCTGACACATACACACACACATGCAAACACGCACACACGCACGCACACGAAGCCCACTGTGTTTGTTTAAGAGAGTTTTTCAAAAAGAATAAGCCTAAGTAGTAACAGCTTTAAAAGGAAGCCCATCAACGCTTCCTCTCCAGCATCACTCTGGAGGACAAGGATCATGTCCAAGGCAGAGCATAAGGCATTAGATGTGGAAGATGGAAGGCACACATTTAAACTATTTGTTCAAGCTCAAAGAGAATGGCATCTCATAAGCAACATAAAACGCTGTATCTAGCCAGACTGGGGAGAATCACCTGCAACAGCAAACAGAGCTTCTGTGCCGCTCACGCTTGCTATGGAGGGTCATCCACACGCCACTGTTCTGGCTAGCAGGCTGATTCACAAAGCCCCCAGCACAGCACGTTAGTCCCTGAAGACGGTGACAGAGACCTGAGAGCAGCATGTCTTCATCACCTGGCATGTGTGAAGAAGACCCCAGCCACCCAGCACATCTGCAGGACAAAGAGCTCTGCCACTGACGCTGTTAGAAGGATGAAGCACCAGGCTCCCGCCAGAGTCGGCTTTCTATGAGACGGACGTGACAACACATAGCAAACTTACCCAGCACTACCTTGGGGACAATTAAACCACGTTAAGGTGATGTCAACCTGGCAGGAACACTTCATCAGTCCCTATCTGTAGCACTGGCAGTTGTCCCTCAAGGTCCTTTCAGCTGTTCACTATGACTATTCCTTTATTTGTATTCTAGATTTCTTTTAGCATTTGCTTAGGATAAATCAACTTCATCATTACGCCATAAAGAGAAATGGACTCATTCTCAAATGAAATGTCAGATAAGGCTTTCAGCAGTTAATGATTTTTTAATTTGAAAAAAAAAAAAAAAATCTATTTTGTGTCTGTCTTGCCTGCCTGCACCACTTCCACTGCTGGTGTGCATGGAGACAGAAAGATGGGGTCAGGTTTCCTGGAACTGCACCTACAGGTGGTTGCGAGCTACCATGTGGGTGCTGCATCAAATCTGGGTTAACTGCTGAAATCTTCTCTCCAGACTCAGTAGTCAATAGTCCTATCAGTTAAAGTCGGGTGTGATGTCATGTCTTTAATCCTAGCACTCAAGAAGCAGAGGCAGGTGGATTTCTGAGTTTCAGGACAACCAGGGTTACACAGAGAAACCTTGTCTCAAAAAACAAATGAAAACAACAACTGAAAGTAAACAAGTGTGCCTACAGAAGGAAGGCGGGACTGATCCCAAACGTAGCTGTGGCACGGTGAGCAAGCTCCTGCAGCTGTCGCTGCTCCCAGAGAGGAGCTCCAAGGGGACTGAAAGGTTGAGTGAGCTGGTGCTGGGGAACCGACATCAGGTAGGGCAAATAGGGATGCCAAGAAGTAAAGAGAAAGGCATCTTTGGGACATTTGTTTTTCCCTCATCTTTTCAGATGACATGTGTATGTGTGTGAGGTATATGTCTGGTGCCCTCAGAGGTCAAAAGGGGGCGTCAGGTGCCCTGGGGCTGGAGGTGCCTTGTGGGTGGTAGGAACTGAACCCAGGTCCTCTGCAAGATTACTCAGTGCTCTTAATTGCTGAGTCACCTTGCCTCTGAACATTTTTTAAATGCAGCTTGTACTGAACGTGATAGAAACAACTGTTGCAATTTCTCCGTAAAAACCAAAACCAAAATCCAACCACTCACTACCTAAGAAACTATGCTAGCTTGTTTTTATGTCAACTCGATACACATTAGGGTCATCTGGAAAGATGGAATCTTAATTAAGAAAATGTCTCCACAATCCTGGCCTGTAAGCAAGCCTGCAGGGCATTTTCTTATTTGATGGCACCTCCCACAGCCCACATTGAGCTGTGTGGGTGGTGCCATCCCTGGGCTGGTGGTCCTGGGTGCTGTAAGCAAGCCGGCTGAGCAAGCCATAGGAACAAGTCAGTAAGCAAAGTTAAGGCTGAAGGTGCCAGACTGGGAACTTGGAAGGAAGGCTGCAGTGAGTTCACGCGTATGTGTGTAAAGCACAGACTCCTCCTTAAGAGACCCAGGAGCTCGATTCCCAGCACCCACATGGTGGCTCACAACTGCAACCCCAGTTCCAGGGGATCCAATGACCTTCCTTTTGATTTCTGGAGGCAACGCACATGCAGGACACATACATACATGTAAGCAAAACCCTCATACATATTAGAGTACATTTAAAAGACTATAGTAACTTTCTGAGCTCAAGGACTGGCCAAGCATGGCACTACACTGTAATCCCAGCCATGAGGCCTGGGCTGCAAATGATACCTGTCTCAACAGGACCTAAAATACAATTTGCACAGTTTTAGAAAAAGGACACACATTCTCAGGAAAAGTAACCATAATAAGTTAGGAAAAAGCCTTTTTAGTTAGGCAAAATTAGAACTTAAAAATTGTTAAAATGCTGGAAGGGGTTAGGGTTGGAATTATAAAAATTCTTTTTTGTTTCTGTTTTTGTTTTTCAAGACAGGGTTTCTCTGTGTAACCTTGGCTCTCCTGGACTCACTTTGTAGACCAGGCTGGCCTCGAATTCACAGCGATCCACCTGCCTCTGCCTCCCGAGTGCTGGGATTAAAGGCATGGAATTATAAAAATTCAACAAAGAGATGGTGGCTCGTTCCTGTTAACTCCAGCTCTCAGTGTAAGGGATGAGGACTTCTCTGAGTTCAGGGCCAGCCTGGGCTATAGGAATCTGTCTTAAAAAACAAACAAAAGTAATAGATCACTTGGCTACTTGGCATGCACAGAACCTTAAAAGCAAAGTTTATGCACATGTATACACGGACATAACTATGAGGCCTCAGCTTCCAACCAGCCTTCATATTTTAAGTCAAAGAAAATGTATGAAATCACTGGAAAGTAATGAAGCTGAATATTCAGCTTTTTAGAGATCCACTGCAGGGCCCTGCTCAGGGTAAGCAAGCGGATGCTCAGGGCTGTTTTCAGGCTTTGTCCCGGGCTGCTTACACATGCTGTCACAGTGCTAAGTGGTGCCATCTTTCATCCAGTCTGTGCCTTAAACTTTTGAAACATCACTGAAGGCCAATGGTGGAAACTCCATCCATCTCTACAGCTGAACTCCACCCAGTGCTTTTTTTCACTTCTTGCCATCAGGCCGTTGCCACTTTACTGCATCTCCTCTCATTCCAGTAAGAGTGTAGTCTCAGCCTGCTGAGACTACACCTAAGCTTCCCCCTCATCGTCAGCAGGGGTGGTCTCGCTTTCTGTCCTGGCACTCACTCCCATGGTGTGTCTGCCGCTGAGCACTAAGAAATGCTGGGGAGATGTCACAACGGATAAGCATGCTTGCTACAATCAGTGAATCATGTGAATGTTGTGTGTGACCATTCAAAAGCAAGTGCTGTGGGCAGTGGAGAGAAGGCTCCCTAGGGCTTACTGGTCAGTGAGAAACACTGCCTCAAGAGTAATAGAGCACAGAAAATCTGGTACTCTCCACTGGCTTCCATATAAAAACGCACATATGCACACCTTCACATATGCAGACACCACACATTCAGACACACACAGACATGTAAAATAAAAAGTTGGAATGATTCTTAGTATTAAACTCCCTAAAGGTGGTTAAAAACACTCTACCAATCTAGAAAACGTACCAAGAACACAATAGCGCATTAGCACATGCACACAAAAAATAAAAGCTGTTCTAACAGTGAGGCTCACTAAAGCATGTTCCATTTAGCCAAACTACAAGAACAATTTCCTAAATATTATTTACTAACCAAAATAAAGCAAATGGAAAAACTAAGATCTCAAATCATCCATTTCTTTAGTGACCAAGCTGACAATGTTTTCTACCCAGGTTCTGTGATTCTTCAATCAGGACACATTACCACCATACCTGCCCTGCTGCCTGGGGCTACTGATCCTGCAACAGGTTACAGGAACCCACACTGCAGAAGTAGTGTAACTGCTTGTTGTGAGAGCACTCTGTACTTGCTTCATGGAAGGTAGGATAGATGCAGGGCCAAGGGCTGTGAGCGATGCTCAAGCCTGATGCGTCCGTCAGCTGTCTGCCCATAAGCACGGTCTGCACCTCACAACTTACCTATCACACTCCTGATACAGATGGAATTCAGACAGCTCCGGTGTGACCTGTCTCCTCTATAGCCTCATCTCCTCCTTCCTCTCTCCCTTCAGACTATGCTTGGGCCCCTCCAAATTTACTGTGACATTCTCATTTCCCAGAAGGCTCTCCGTAAACCCACCCGTCCAGCCTCTTTCTCCTCACTTCTCCCCTCCTCAAGACAACATCAGAGTCAAGATGAGCCCGGCTTATCTCTCTAGCATGTCTTCTTCCAGATGCTGGCACGAGGTGGGCTAACTTTATTTTCATGTCTGCTTTCCAGATAAAAATGTGTATCTTGATTGCCAGCAAACCTGCTGGTGATCCAACACAACAGAGTCCAAGGTTTTGATCCTTGGACTTCCGGACAGTCTAACCCCTGAAGCAGACAGCTGTCCATCCTCACTGTTAGTCATCGACGACATCAAAAGCCCAATATTCTTCTTGGGGACCCACCAGGGAACTACTCCCCTAAGTCCCTGCTTGTATGTTTTGTCTTCCGCATGTGTTGTAACTGTCACAGGCAGAGACTATAGCAGACACTATAAATAAATGAACAGGAAAGCTAACAGAGCTTAGCGCCTATGGCCACTTCTCTAGCCCAATACAGCAGTCAGGAGATCCTACCGTAAGGCTCACACCTTCTACCCTAGCACTGGGAAGCTAAGTCGAGAAGACTGCGTGTGGGTGTATGTGACAAGCCTGGGCCACATAGTAAGTCTGAGGCCTAACCAGGCCAACATCGTGAATCCAGTCTCAATCTCCCCTCCCTCAAATTCAACATTCTGTACTATTTAAAGCAGTACTCAGAGGTAACAGATGTCCATACATTCAATGTTTTTATTCTGGTTAGCTGTCTTTCCACATTTGGCTACTAAAATTGTTTCTGTTGACTTTGGTTTTAACCAAGCTTTTGCACACCCCAAACAGGGCAACAAAAAGTGGGACTAGAAAGCACGAATGTTTGAAACCTGCCATTTACAGATAAAGAGTTCAAGACAAGTCTTTCTAGTGAAGAAACCAGGAGCTGGGCATACGAGCCACACCGTCACACTACAGAACAAGAGAACCAAAGCAGAGGCAAGCCCTACGAACTGCCTGGCTCACCTCCCACCTCTCACCACACACAAGAACGGTCATCTGCCTTGGTTCCCTTATTTGTTTTGAAGCAGGGTCTCTCTGTGGAGCCTTGGCTGTCCTGGAACTTGCTCTGTAGACCAGCCTGATACGGAAATGACAGAGATCTGCCTGCTTCTGTCTCTGCCTCACACATGCTGGGATTAAAGCTGGGTGTCACCACGCCTAGCTCTACCTCAATCTCTTAAGCCTCCCAAACCTTGCTCCTCACCTGATTAATTATAGCATACCCTATAGTTATGTGTAAGTCCACATCCATATGTAAACTGAACTGGGCAGAGACATAATCAAAGCAATGAGATGGCAGCACATAAATTCATAGCCAGATGCTCACTCACATTGGCCACTAACAGTCTTAGCAAATGTGACTTACTGACCTGTATGCTCCCACTGCCTCTGAGTGGGAGAAGCATATCTCCTTTCTGGACTTAAGGTCACTTTACAGTGGGATGGTAGAGAACCTGACACTAAGCAGGGCTTCAAACAGGATGATTGGGCCAAGGAGGTGGCTGAGGGTCGGAACATTTGCTGCTCCTCTCAAGGACCCAGGCTCAATCCCCAACGATCACATGGCAGCTCACATAATTTTTAATTCCAGTTCCAGAGGATCTGATGCTCTTACCTGAGCTCCATAGGCACATACACATGTATGCAGGCCAAACACTCATACAAATAAATAAAAATAAATAAATCTTTAAAAAATACAATGAAAAAACAAGACTATGAGGCCAAGCTCCTGCTCTTGTACACCTGACACCTCCTTGAAAACTAACCCAAAAGTCACTCACTTCCAGCCTCAACCTCAAAGGCAGACCACAAAGTAGGTTTTTCTAGGCAAACTTACGCATAAGCCAGTTGCATGGCACTAAGAATCTGTGGCTTTTGGTTATGCGGCGGCAGCGACAGCTGGCGATATGACCTGTCTTCAAACCAAAAAGCTTCTGTTATATTGTGTTGTCCCTCAGGTTGTCAGCTCAATGCTAATGCTACATCTCTTCTTCTATTTTATTTCATTGCATTAGAGCAGGTCTCCAAATTAAAGCCTTGTCTCTCAAGTAATTCCCTGGATCATAAACCAGGTATTATGTAAGAGGGCAGACAAAATTATCCTTTCAGAATCACCTCCCCAAATTCCTCCTCCTTCCTGCAAAGCATTAAGATCTGTCACGATCAGTTGTTAAAGATAATTCTCAGCTGATGTGATGGATCCTACTGAGAGGTAGGGAGTCTTTCACTGTACATAGTAATGATTTTTTTTTTTTTTTTTTAAATTTAAAGGCTTCTTTAAAACCCTCATGTGGAATAAACGTTCAAATATACTTTTGCTATTTTAAAGGACTACCATAGTAGTATAATATTAAACAATGACAGTTAACGCAAATGCAAAAGTCTTTCAGCTTTGACACTTTCTTACTGTAGTACATAGATCGATGCTATTCAAACCACTCATATTTAATTAACTCTCAGAGTCATTTGTAAGTTTTGAAGCCTGGTAGACTTGAAATAAAATTACCTTTGGATGACAAACACATTATGCAATAAAGTCGTGGGCGTCACACCTTAAGTGTCTGTCACAGAGCACCACAGGCAAGAGATTTAAAGGAGCTACCATCTTCCTGGGAGAGGGAGCCTCAGGATGTGGGTATCCTAAGCCAGGCTGGCCTCGCAACACAGTATCCTCCCTGTCTTCAGGTTTGTGCCATACCTGACTTGGATCTCCATTTTCAAAAGCATCGTTTAAAGTTCTTTTTTTTAGTTTTGTGGCTTGTGATTGGGGGGCAGGGGGGTCTGAGCATGTGCACTGAGGGAGGCCAGATGGAAGCAGCCATTGAATCCCATGGGATCAGTCACAGGTGCAGAGAGCCCTGTAAGAGAAAAGGCCTGTGTGCTGCAGACCCAAGGCTGCAGGGTCTCCACCATGCAGGACAACAACAGATATCCAAGAACAGTCCTGGGGAGGAGCCAATCCAGACAGTGTAGCAGAAGCCAGGCCCCGAACCAGACCATGACCTTCACAAGTAAAGATGTGTGGACTAAAGATATACTGTGGGACACACTGTGACACACTACAGCTTCTGTGAGATTTTTTTTTAATGTATTGTTTTATTTATTTTTTATTGTCATTTTAAAATTTTCTTTTGGAAGGGAGTTGCAAGGGTGAAAGGTAGATATGAAGGGACGGGGAATTAAGAGTGCGTGTGAAACTCAAAAAGAATCAATGAAATGTTTTAAAAGAGAGGGAGAGAAGGCGGGCCATTTCTCTAGCCCTGGCATCTATCTACTTTTTGACATGTCTGTTGGTGATTTTCCTAGGAAAATGACATCTTAGTTTTCCTGCCTTAAGCCACAGATAACTAAAATTTGGCCAAGAAAACAGAATCTTTGTGATTTTGAACCACATGACCAACTGGATGACTATCTTTACCACTTGCATATATTTACATGCAATATAATGTCTTAAAAACCCATAGGAAAAGCAGTCCCTCAAGGCCATATACTACCTTTTAACCTCGATCCCACAGGCAGGACATGGAATAAACAACAGGAGCAACCACAGTAACGCCATCCAGGGAGATGCACGTATTAATGTCAAACCTGCTGACTCTACTTTCCTCTTTAGAACTCCTGTACTGGGAGGTGAGAACCAAGTCTCACAAGCTGTCCTCAAGACTTCCACAGACGCTGTGGCCCTCATTTACACACATACCTACACACATGTATACACAGACACACACACCCCACCAACACATGTGCACCCTCACATACATACATCCACACACATACATATGCACACTCAGGTACACACACATATACATATGCATACATAAACACACACACACCCTGCAAACATAATAACAAATTTCTAAATTCAAAATACAAATAAGGAGTGCAGTTTGCTAAGAGAACATGTACTCCACACACACTAGGCCCTCAATTCAGTCCCTAGCTCCCGCTACAGAATTTGAAGTAGTGTTTACCCATCACCTCTCCACCAATGAATCTGATTACATGACATTGGTAAGAAAACACAACTGCCATGTGGCAGTTTTAGTATTTAAGCTCTCTGAAAGTGTCTTTCTTTGCAACCCTCTGAATTTTTTCATATTCTGTATTTTATAAGATTGAAAACACACCACATCCACCTCCCACATGCCCACTCTAAGGTGCCTGCCCTTACTAACTGGACACCTAGAATTCTTTTCATGGGAGAGAAGATGAAGACTGTACTGGGGAAGAAGAGAAGACAGAAGAGAGACTGTATACTTATGTGTTATGTCTGTAACGGAAAAGTTTTTTGTTTTTTTTTTTTTTTTGAGACAGGGTTTCTCTGTCTGTAGGCCTGCCTGTTTTCTGCTCACTTTATAGACCAGGCTAGCCTCAAGCTCACAGAGATGGGCCTGCCTCTGCCTCCCAAGTGCTGGGATTAAAGGTGTGCGCCATCATGCCCAACCCTGTAACTGAAAAATCTAAAAAGGTAATTATGATGAGGCACCAGCCTGTTTGGCGCCTTCTAAATAATTGTGCAAAGGGTGTTTAGTGTGCAAAGCTTAGGGACACTACACCAGAAAAGTCTGAACCACACAAGTTGTAAAACACTGTAACAAGCAGGTAACCCTGGGCCTAGCATCCAAGTTTCTGGCCTAACCTGTTCCTTGTGATTATGATTTTAAAACGTCCCAATGTCAGCAAGTTCATGTGAGTCAGACCTGAAATAATAATGGCTCATTTTCCATCACGATGGAGGAAATACATCATTGTTCATTGTGGCTCACTGAAGTGAGGCTGTTTTCACAGGAAAATATGAAAATTACTGTTACTCTACCTCACAGTTTTTAGTTTTATTAACAAAGCTCTATTAACTACAATCCATTTAAAAGAGAAACTATGTTTTCAATATGGGCTGTAGACAATAGCTCAATAACACCTAGAAGGGAATATACACAAACACCAGAAAACTAAGTTTATAACCAATAAACAGTCTGCGATGCCAAGATAACCAATCAAATGCATTCATTCATCAAGATAAAGTGCTGCTTATTTAAATAGTCATGCAGTTGATAAGGCCGGCTAAAAAGGCAGGCAGATCTTTCCACCATTCATTAAGGTTGCTGGGCTCTACTAACTTGCATGTTTTTCATGTAGCCCAGAAGTTATAGGGACCAAAATCTTCGTTACTGCAACCTCTCAACTTAATGATAGAGAAAAGTTCTTTCTCAAAAGCAAATGTTTCCGGGGCTTGGTGGTCCGCACTGCAATGCCAGCAATAGGGAGCCTGAAGCGGGAGGTTCCTGAAAAAGCGCATCCAACGGCACTGACTGCAAATGCAGTGTAAGACTTACGTAACTACGACAATTGAGTAGTTATCTATTTTAAGGCAGGGAGTATGGGCTCTAGAAGCCATTATGACATCTCAGAATGGAAAGGCACTTCTTACTCCAATCATGTAGATAGAGTGCTACTACAGCACTGGAGCCAATTTTGGATATACAGCATATATTTTAATAGATTAATAAATTTCCATTTATAGGTAAAGTTCTCAGTGTACAATGAATATAAAGACAAATCTATAGCTTCTTTGACTTATTACAGTGAAGGACTGAGCCATGATTATCTTCAGTGGGTACTGAGAGGAGATGACCTTCGAGGACTTGCCACCCCTGGCCTTCCCCTCCCTTCCTGTACACCTCTAGCATGGCGGGGATAACAGGAAAGAACAGGAAACACGGCCAACAGCAGATGTGCTGTGGTGGGGTGAGTGGGCTTTATGAAGCAGAAACTGCACTTCCTAATGAGTCATGTGTGTGCCACCAATGGTGAAAAGTAACCCCCTGATGGAGGAGCGGGTCGGCTTCATCCCGCAGATTGTTTAGACAAGTTTAACCAAGGGCATCGCCAGGTTCTTAAAGGTGCCAGAAAAGGCAGCGACAGTGTTCTCAGTACCCCTTTCCATTTGTTAATGGTCACACCACACAGGTCAAAGGTCTTCAATCTTCCCGATAAAAAGTAGGATTCCTGACAGAAATCTGGGGCCCTATAAGCAACAGGCATCTAACACAGAACAAAAATACTAAAGGAATAGGATGTGCAACTTGTGAGTGAAAACTGTACCAAGTTTAGCCTTTCTTTATCTCTGTCCCTCTTCTGCTCTGTGTTTGTATGTCTATGCATTTGCACACAAACAAACATGCAAGCTCATGTAAGATTCCCTTGAAAATAGCAAAGCGGCAGTACAGGTTCTGTGGCCAAGAATGTTAAGCAACCCAAGCTCCAACATTTCTCACTTACAACAACTTTTTAAAGAGAAAATGACCCACAAACTCTACCACGCTTGGCCTGTACTTCTTTCATCAAGACCAAGAATAAGCTTTGTATCAGACACATTCTAAAAGGCTGTGAGCTGATCAGCAGATCTGAGTCTTGAATCAGAGCTGTAGAAAAGTGGCCCAGTGCAGCAGGTACAGCCTGCCACTCTGCCAGTGCTGCCAACACGCCAAGGACGCAAGCGAAGGAAAGAGGCCTTTTCCATGGAGTAGAGTATTCTGGAGGGCAGAATCTGTAAGGAGCAGTCAGAGACCTCAAGAAAGAAAACTCAAAGCACTCTGGCCTGTCAGCTGTCTGTTCTTTAGGTAGTAAGAATAGGGAAGACATGGTTGTGTGTGGTTTACAGGAGGCCTCCTCCCTTTAGGATGGTTCTGCAGGAGACCAACTCCCATCTAAACCAATTTCTATTGTTTGACACTGAAAGAAAAGGAAAGAAGGGGTGAGGGGATGGAAAGAGTTACCATATAGACTTTAATCGCATCAAAGTCTAAAACACCAGAGTTGCAGGTCCCACTGCAAGTCAGCCTCCACATGCAGTTCCAGTGTCCCTGCAAACGCGTCCTCTCAGACAGACTAAGAAGAGCATGTGTGCGCATGGGTACTGTAGCCACATTACAGACATCGAGCCTGAACTTCTTGACTCTCAGTTGTTGAGGTAAGAATGACTATGGGGCACTAGGATCTTGTTTAAGACAGGTACTCCAAAAGGAAACAGCTGGCCACCTGAGTGACCAGGTTCACGCAGAGCATCGCACTGGCTGCTTTTCAGGTGCATGATCAGGACCCAGGGCAGCCTCCCTAAGATGTAACCCTGGACCCTGGAGTGGGCTGTTTTCCTAGGAGCCCACGAAATGCTTTAAGAGGCAGAAGAGAAAGTAAACCAATCCTTCTAAAGAGGGAAGGAAAGTGGGAGCAGGCTGCCCATTACGGCTTTTTAACTACTGCCAGGACCTTTTCTCTACCATGCAACCTAAGTTCCAAAGCATTTTCCAGCAAGCAATCTCAGTGGCCTCTGCTTCAGAGGGAAGAATACAATTCAATACAGAAAGGACCACTACAGAAGCCCTATGGACAACTTGGGGCCAGCAGTTCTCTGTAAGCCCACTCAGCCAAGATACTTGAGAAGCCAAGCAACCTCTTATATGATTGGTTCCCTTTCTTCACCTCTTCAAGTAGCTTGAATTCTAAGGCTAAACCCATTTCCCCACCAGAGCATGTGCTGACCATGAGTCCAGTCCACTTTGAAGATAAGAACAATGCAGAGAAAAGGGCCTCACATCATTTCAAAACTTGACCCTGCAACAGCATGGTGGGACATATCTGTCAGTCTGTCTATCTATCTAGCTATCTCTCCCCCCCTTTTTTGCATATACATTTATATTATTACATACACACACATATATAATAGATTACCTACAGCAAAAAGAACCATGAAAACAATCAGGAATTATATAGATGTTACATTCATAATGTTTTGGCTACTTTTATTTGGCAACCTTGAAGGAAACATCTTTCCTATCTTGGTGTGTCTAAAATTCTGAATGTAAATCAGTATCTATCATATCTATCATATCTCATCTCTATCAACTTAAAAAAAAATCTACCTAGACCTAAAAACATCTTAAGGCAAGACATATCTTATAACAGTGTTACTTGCCCTGATATAGAGACCCACACCACTCAATGTCACTGGAATGACACAAGACATGAAAATGGACGGCGTGAGTGCCCATTTCATTTTACAGACACAGTGAAAAAAGAGGGAGGGGTTAGAAACACCTTAGTGCTCAGAGGCAGACGCAGGTGGATCTTTGTGAGTTTGAGGCCATCCTGGTCTCCCGGGCGAGTTCCAAGACAGCCAGAGCTGTTACACAGAGAAACCCTGTCTCAAAAAACAAACAAACAAACAAACAAAAAACAGAACAAAAGGAACCCCTAGTACAGCTGTCAGTGAAAGCCCAGTTCTGAGCCTGCGAAGAAGAAAGCACAGCACTGTGGCTGCGTTCACGTCTGCTGGCCACCCTTCCAACAACCTCAGCCACTCAGAAAGCACCAGCCCCTGTCAACAAACTGAAAAGGGTCCAGAGTGAGCTACGTAGCGGAGACCTCCAACCCTCTAGGCCTCCTCCACACCTGCTGCCCTCCAAGTGTGCAGGAAATGAGAGCTGGTGTATTTATACTTCATTGTTCAGCTTCCTTTCCGAAGTCCCCCCTCGGTAAGCTTGAGAACCGCTGAGAAGTAGCTGGGAGGCCTATCTGGGCAGTGTGAGGGTGTCTTCACTACACCAGCAAACAGTGTGTGTATGTATACGGAAAAAGCCAGTGCTTCCGTGACCATCACCGCAGGGAAGCAGGAGCTCAACTCAGGGTGTGAAACTGACTTTCTGTGACAGCATCCGCCCAGCACACACTCCTAACTAAAGGAATGAACAAAGCAGAAGATGCTTGTCCTGGTGGAGACTGTGCTGTGGCAACCTCTTGCCCCTAGAAAAAAATAAAAATAACAAACTCATGACAACATGGAGCACAAATATTGTGGGGAAAGATTGCACTAAAAAGATGATATGCAGATGAGGTAGAAGACAGAGGCCGCATGAAGGCTCTGAGGCACAGAGAGGCGTGGTCTAATAGGTGACCACAAGGATACGCAGGGGAGGAAAGTGAGGTCAGGAAAGCCACTTCCATCAAGGCCCTCGAGACCGGATGAAGCAAGGTGCTCTTTGGGTCCAGCTGAGAGCAGATGGCAGGAAAGCAAGCAAGAGGTAGGAGGCAGTCTGGAGGCACGATGGTCACTGGTAGTGATTACAGAGGCACGGGGCAGGGGCAGCCATGGATGGGATAGGAACTCAAAGGAGTGCGTACGCACAGTCAGGTGCCGCACTGCACAACTGCAGTCAACGATGGAGCGCACACACTAAAGTGGCCCCGCTAGGCTCACTGTATTGGCCGTGTGACATCATGGCAGTGTCAGTTGGTTCTCCAATGATGAAATCAACATACACTTCCCACAACCTACCCTACAGTCAGGCAATCTTTAAGATAGTGTCATAGAATTATGTGACAAATGTCATATGCTTCGTTTTCCTCTGGAAAGATTAGCAAGCACGTTTAGCTATTTGAAATATTTGCTCATAACTCCACAAAATGAGTGTGTTTAGTTCAGCCACTACTGCACACTCAAAACCAAACACACACCCCAGAAGCACTACTGCTTGGAGGAATTACGAAGAAAAAACAGAGAAGTTAATGGGTTTGGAGGGTGTAACTCAGTGACAGACTGTATGCCAATCACATACAAGACCAGAGTTAAAATTCCCAGAACCAAAAGAAGAGAAAAGCCAAGCAGTTAAGGAAATCATAAGCACCACAGACAGCATCTCTGTACAGTTCTATGGAGGAAATGAATCTTCAAGATGAAACCATGCCAAGTCTAATGAAAAGATGGGGAAATAAACTCAAAAGAGGTACAGAGAGCAAAGCGCACCAGAGGGGCCACTGCCAGGACACTCAGGAGAAGCAGAAGAGGTGGCGTTCTAGGGCCACACTGAACAACTGTACCTGCAGCACAGAGGGGATAAACAAGACTGAAATACAGGAAAAGGAAGATAAAGATGTGCCTTAGCTCTGGCTGTAAGGCAGTGTGGCAGGAAGAAGGCACAACAGGAGACTTGGGAGTAGATCCACACAATTAAAAAAAAATAAATAAATAACACTAGAAGGGGCCGTATGAAGACAGGGGCAGATAACCAGGCCATGCCGTGTGCAGCCTTGGGCCAGGCGGATTAGTTGTAGTGGGCAGTTCTCACAGCAGACAGACACACCCAGACTTTCAATGCTTTTATTTTGGCTCAAATGCATCTGCTTTACTCTATCCCTCTCAACATGCAAACACACACACACTCTATGCCATACCCACCCTGCTTTACAAGTAACTGAGCAGGTATTTTTAGATACTTTCAAACCAAACATACTCATTTATGGCACTTAGGAAAACAATCCATCCCTGAGGACTAGGAAAGGTGAACAGTTAGTTCCTAAGGATGTTTCAAAGCTCAGTCTTTTGTAATGAAGAACCGGACACATGTTTGTAATAGTTAGAAAAGAAATCTAGACCCATATCACAGATGCATGACACACAAGCCTCAAGATGCTAATGCCGCTCTTCCCCTAACGTCAATATGAGAAACAGAGTAAGTAACAAGGTGTTGGAGAGGGCAGGACAAAGAGGGCAGAAAAATGGAAAGTGTAGGTGTGGGGGTTCAAGTCACAACGTTGAACAGTAAGAATGAGTAGAAGAGTACACCCACGGGTGCCTGTGAGAACCAGTCTTGTCCACCAATAGAGCAGTGGTGTGGGCTCCTGTGAGAAGCCATCTTGAGGGCTTCGTGTTTGAACCAGGAGGCTAGTTGAGGAGAGTTCAAGGTCCCCTGGAACTACTCTCCCACCGTTGACCATGAAGACCCGGTGGGAGGCTCCTAGGATGGGCTCTCAGCGTGGGTGCCTTGTACTGATGGCACACACACAGAGCTTCAGCAGCCGAAAGAAGGGGGGCGCAGCAAAGGTCAGTGTCTTTTAAAGTTTCTTCTCAGCTTGATCCTTGGGCAGGGCATGTTCTGTTTACCAGCAGTGCATGTATGAGGATCTAGGTTTGATTAAGATTTAACAGAAACAGCAATGAAGATTATTTAGTGTGTGTGTGGGGGGGGGGGGGGGTGAAGTAGAAACCCAGCTATTTCTCTTTTAACTAGAGGGCTTCCTGTGTAATTCACACCTAAGTTTCCTGTCCAATAAGAATGTATAACAAATGAGATCTAACACATGTAGTGTCCTCTAGAGGGAAGCCATAGAGCTCACAGCTAAGGTTATAAGGAACAATAAAGGGTAGCTCTCACACGTCAGGCCTCTCTTCTTCACAGGCAAAACAGAAATCGGTATGTAACATGCATGCTAAAACGACATCAACTGTTGCTGCAAGAGTAAGGACGCACACTACGACACACACCATTCAAACGCCTCCAACCTGTGCTGCAGAGCAGAGCTCAGCAGCTGATCAGGTAACACTGAACAGTGGTGAGCACAAGGAGAAGACTGCCCTGTCCTGACCAGCAAAGTAGGCAACATGGGAAACTTGTAACTTGTACTTCCTTTTTTATTTAACTACTTCATCCACCTGGAGGATGCTCTGCTCATTACAGAAGAAGCAACCTCTAAAGACAGAGTCTCCAAATCAAGGGTGACTCAAAGACGTAAGCCTGCAATACTCACCTTATTACGTTGCCTCTGGTATCATATCTCTGCAGACAAATAATTGGCTGAAACATCTTTTACCAACGATTACAACTAAAGCAAAACAGACCTCCTAGGATTGGGGTATAAGCACCTTGGAGGAGTACAAGGACTTGAGTCAGATTCCCATAACTAAAAATAAACAATACTCAAACAAATCAACCTAATTTTACCTTTACTCTTAAGTCTTCCTATACAAAGATTTTATTTAGAACTATAAAATACATTAGAGTAGGAAAAAGTTGGAATAGAAAAGGGTGCTGGGGTCTTTGACTGTATTAGCCAAGTACTGTTTTCAGATCATCGGAAGCTACAGCCCGTATGCTGAAAACTGGTCATATCACATCTTCAGGACCAAGTCAGTAGCTCTCTGTTAACATACTCTAAGGGATATGGTTATTAATTCTGGGCATAGAACTAATCTGATATGCAAAACTTATTAGTAATTAGTATTAAATGAGTACCATGTAAAAACTCTTAATCCAAGACAAATCTATCCAAATAAAAGTAAAAGGTATCAATAATTTGCACTGCTTGTAATTTCCAATGCCAATATTACTTTACCTACCAATTCTAAGGAATGCTCAGTGACTGCCCACAGCTCACACTGCATGTGACTCAGCAGAAAATTAAGACGTCCGGCAGAGCTTTTTATAATGTTCAAGTTTCCATTGGTTTAAATACAGCCAAAAAGCCTAATTTCCATAAACAGGAAAGTGGTGCTATGATTTTGTGGCAATGTTACATAAGGCAACACTAATTTAAAATATTTTTTTAATTTCACACGAACTCTGGCGCGCCATATTTGACCACATCCCCTGGATGGAGAGGCCTGGTGGCACTCAGAGTAAGGATAGCAGGCCACCAAGAAAAGACTTGATATCCTATGAGCATATACAGGGGGGAGAGGTCCCCCTCAGTCACAGTCATAGGGGAGGGAAGTAACAGGAAAATCGAAGGGAGAATACAAAGGATGGGATAATAATATGAATAAATTAATAAAATATATTTTAAAAAATAAAATAAATTATTTTTAAGGAGACGTTAATGTCAAGTATGGTATGGATTCTGACAGTGTAGAAACCCATCTTCCTATTGCTATTAAAGACCTGCCTAAGGCAGGGACACAGGCAAAGCAGTACAACAGCAGCCCACTTGGCAACAGCTCTTTGGTGGTTCCTGAAATGATTAAACCTGTATTAGCATATCCCAGAGAAGGTAACTGGAGTAGTCAATTTATACCACAAAGGTAGTTGCCAAGGCTGGGAGGAAGAACTACGGATTTAGTGTTTAATGGGTACAAATCTTAGGAAAATAAGATAAAGAATTCTGAAAATTGATGGTAATGATAGTTACCGAATGATGTGAAAAGCACTTAATGCAATTGAACAGTACTACTCAAAACGACTGAGACAGTGTGATAGTGTATTTTTTGTAGTCTTTACCACATTTTTTTTAAAAAGAAAACGAAGCCAAGCCTGTAATCCTTATACTTTAGAGCTGAGGCAGAAATGCCTCAGGTTCCAGGCTTGTCTGAGCTAAAGAACAGGAGACAACCCCTTCCCCCATTTCAATCCAAACAAAACACAAAAGAAAGCTGGGCGTGGTAGCACACAGGGGCCTATAATCCCAGCACTCAGGGAAGCAGGCAGATCTCTGGGAGTTTGAGGCCAGCCTAGTCCACAAATTGAATTCAGGACAACCAAGGGTACACAGAGAAACCCTGTTTCAAAAAAACAACAAAAAGAAACCCCATTATTTATAAACTACTACCATAGTAAATAAAGCACTTGCTACCAAAGTGATAGAGACTTAATTCTGAGGAGTCCATTCTTAGTCTTAATGAGTTATTCAGAATCTAAGATTTAAGCTGTCAGTCTACATAACAAGTATGTCACAATACTAGAACTGTGGCTCCATGGCTGTATAAATTATGGCAAAATGTAAAGAAGTTTCCGTTTTCTAGTCAAGTTGTCCACACACACACACACCCCCAAGATGTACCGGTGACCTGAACCAAACCTTTTTTCCCTGAAGTGTCAAGGTTATTGTTGTTAAACAGGATCTCACGAAGTCCTCCTGACTGGCCTAGAACTCAGAGGTCTGCCTGCCTCTCTCTGCCTCCTAAGTGCTGGGATTGAAGGCGTGTGCCACCACATCCAGCAGAGTGGCAGTGTCCTGCTATTTCATGACAGCAACAAAAAGCCAACAAGGACACTAACCAAACAATTGTAGAAAAATATAGCTTCCCATTCTGACTCGTTGGTTCTTCCTGCAAAAAGATGACAATGTGAACTGAAGATAATTTTTTTCTGAAGACTACTATACATCAGCAGTGTTCTAGAACCATGACAATGACAGCTTCATGTAATAGGAGGAAATCAAATATTTCTAAATAACAGCCTTTAATAGAAGGCAACATTAGAGATGTATTTGTGGTTGAATACTACAGTCCATGGGGAGGAAAAGAGATAGATACATTATACACACTGTTTAGTAAATCTCTGAGAAATACACAAGGATGGCTCAAGCTCCCAATTCCAGCATTCAGCTCAAACTGTGACTGTCAGACAGTCCTGAAACTGGGACAATTACTGTCTGCTGTGACAAGAATGAAATGTCTTCACAGAGAGTCTGGCATAGTATTTTTACAGAAAAAAAAAAAATCTGGATGATGTTATGGTCTAAGCAATTCTTTAATCTAAACATCTCCCCTCTCATCACTGCCTTCTCCCACTGGGCTAGCTGGTCACTTCTGAGGAAGGGCTGTGAGCACAGCCTGTGACAGGAATGACAAAGCCCTCACGGAGACTTCTATCCACATAAGCAGCACTGCCGTCAGTGCTGCCCCTTTCCTGGGTATCCAAAGGATGCAGGCCCCACACCCAAAGGAGCACAGGTCCATAGGAGAAGCAGCCGGGGCCAGACGCTCTACAAACCTGGGGCAAGATCTTGGCTTATTGCAGAGCTGCCTTTCCTCACCTATAAGCAAAAGTGGTGTCCAAAAGAGCATCTGACTAATGAGCTCCGGCACCCTGGCTGGCCGCACAGCTGCAGGCAGCCAGTGACCATAGACAGTGCTTCAGACACTGTCCTCTACTATATACGGATCAGCTCCCTCGTGAGCTCTCCATCATTTTTCGCTCACTCATGAGAAAGCTGAAGCATGAAGAACTGAGAACCTGGGCCATCAGGACGACCTAGCAGATCAAAGTCCTCACTATCAAGTCTTAGTTCAACGGCCGCCAGCAGCTACAGTGGTAGCAGAGAACCAGCCCTTCCCAGTTGTCCTCTAACTCCACACAGCACTGTGCTCTGCACAGAGGAATGGATGGACAGACGGACACGTACAGTTATCTCACATAACAATACTTTTAAAGGTTTAAGAGACAAAACTTCAATCACAAGCAGAGGGCATCTGGATTTGAAACTCAAAACACAAAGATACTGGCTCTTATTGGCCCTAGTGTGCAACTCTTCAACAGTCTCCTCACTGGGACTGCTGAAGCTAAGCCTTCCTATCAGACAGTAACCCACTCAAACTACCCACCTCAACACACATGCATAGTCAGTCTCTCTCTCATATATACACACACACACACACACACACAGAGATACACACATGCTCTGTTCCACGTTAAAGCAGGATAACAATAGCTTCCACTATAAAACACTTCCTACATACCAAATACTATAGGACACATTTTGTATTCTATTCAGTTCTTACAAAACCATACCATTGTTTACATTTTTAAACGAGGAAAAGCAATGCAGTCGACTGCCTGAGTAACAAACCTACCAAGTGCTACACGATGTATACAGTATGACTTGCAAAAGCCCAAGCTGACTTCCTCAGCTTTACAGGGAGAACTTTGAGATGTATGGTTAAAATAACCAAACTAAAATACTTACTTATGTGTGAGGTGAACATTATAAATGAGACTCGTGTTAGAAGCCCCACACTCAAGGCCGTGCCTTTACCACCAATGGTCTACTAGTACCTACCAAAGATTTTGTCTGTCCACTTTATTTTGGATTTTGAGAAAAATCCTTAAAAGTCAGGCCCAATTGCAATGCTGTAATGTCAGTACTAAAAAAGCCAAGGCAGGAGGAGGCAGAATCCCAAGCCAGAGAGAGGAGGTATATGACGGTGAGACTGTATAAAACATCAAGCACAGGGTAAATCTCAAAATTTATTGTTTTCTATCAGCATAGTTCAGGAGCAGGAAGCTCAGACACTGCACAGTTCAGGAGCAGGAAGCTACGCCACTGCAAGACTCTTTTTTTTTTTTTTTTAAATGTAAACAAGTGTTTTGCCCCAGGATCTGCCAAGCCCAGGAGGGCTATTGCAACAGTCCCTTAGGCTCTCCTGACCCTGGTTTCCTACCCATGCAATGGAGATAGTACCAAGCGATACAGAAGACGGCAGTCCTCAAATGGTAAACAAAACCGACATCAGTAAAGTGATAGATGTATTCTGTCCCTGTCCCTTAGAAGAGAAGGCCTTCCTAAAGTTAAGTTCACAAGGACAAACCCCTTTCCTCCATATGGAACTATGTTTGTCCTACCTGCACCCTACAGCACCAGGAGGAGCCCGCCCATCAGTGAAGGGAAACACTGGGTTCTACCTTGAGCCGTTTTAGAGCTCCTCTGTCCATCTCGTATAGAAACCATGAGTGACTTCAAGCCAGGACTTTATCATCATCACAAATGCCTGTCAATGTATTTCCTCAAAGTAAATAAAAGTCCATAATCCAAAGCCTGCTGTATCAAAGTACTTTTTCATCTTTTAGCATCTAGTTAATGACTTGGGGTATAGATCAGGGTGTGTGTGTGTGTGTGTGTGTGTGTGTGTGTGTGTGTGTGTGTGTGTCTGTCTGTCTGTCTGTCTCTCACAGTATATACTCACCAAGCATCAGGCCTTGTACTCAATTTTTAGCAACAAGAAGGAATAAGGAAGGAAAGAAGGACAAATTCACAAAACCAAGCAAACTCTACACAGCTAGCCGGAGAAGCCAGTGACCTTCTATCATCAGGCCCACGCCTGGTGCCTAGGCCTGCAACACCAGCCGGGGCTACAGAGGACTGTTAGGATGTGCGCTGTTAGAACTCTTAGTTAACTGATCATCCATCCCTTAATTTTATCTTATCTTAGAACTTCTCTTCTCAAGTCCTAGCCTTTTGTCTAAGATTTCAAAGATAGTTTTTCATTGTGACAGAGCAACAAAGTGGCCACATCACTTCATATGACTATGGCAATGTGGCAATGTTTACATAGCTCGTCTTGCTCACTTACTTTGCCGCAGACTGAACCTAGGGGCCTTCCACAAGCTATATCCTGTTCTCCCTCCTATACTGTTGTCCCAATATGGTGTCCAGGCTGGCCTCACACTCAAGTGATGATCCCTCTGTCTTGGCCTGAAGAAGGCAGGACTACACGCACATACATGACCTCCCTTTTCTATGCTTCCAGGAAGCCCCCTGCCTAACAAAAGTGTTTCTAAAACATAAAATCCAAGATGCAGGGCATGGTGGACAAGCACTTAATCTCAGCCCTCAGGAGGCAGAGATAGTGTTATCTGTAAATTCAAGAACAGCCTGGACTACACAGTTGAGTTCCAAACTGACCAGGTTTACATAGTGAGACCCTGTCTGAAAAACCAACAAATAACAACAAAGCCCCGTAAGGGCAATATAGTACCCTTAACCTTCTTGTTATAGAACTGAGAAGATGCATCTGTGTAGTCTTGGTTTTGGGGGTGTTGTTGTTGTTGTTGTTGCTGTTGTTGTTCTGATTTGTTATATTTGCAAGTCTTCCACAGAATCATGACACCAGTAGATTCTCAGTTCCTTTGAATTAGAAGCCCAAGCATTCTGACTAGTGCTAAAGTGCACAGTATGGGTAATTACACAGCCTCTGTCTTGAAGTATCTCAACTTGTCCTATAGTATTTCTCAGTAGCATTATTAATCCCACTTTACAGATGAGGATGCCGCTACAGCTGTGAGGTGACTGTCAAAATATGAATCATAAGGTTAGCAATCCAGAAACACAGATGAAGACTCCTAATATTTACCACAAAATTAAAGCTGTAAGTGAGGTTCTTGGGAGAATTATAAAATTCTGATAGTTCTGATGTGACCCTGACACAGATTAACCTATTGTCCAAAGACCTCCAAGCATGCTTTGGAGACACTGCCACTGGCTAGCCAATTACCACTGCTCATCATTATAAGAAGGAAAGTGGGAATCTGAGACACAGCCTCCAGCAATCAAAGTTGGAAGTGGAAGACAAAGAGTGACGACTATGTTGCCTCCAACAGAAAGAATAAAAGGTTACAGGAAGGGGAAATGGCTGGAGATTGGGGGGGGGGGGGGGGGGGAGAGCTGCCAGAAGCCAGCATGAGAGAACAAATTCAAACGAAAGCGGAGGAAACCTCAAGACATGAAAGGCAAGCAGGGGTTGAGCAGGGTAGCACATGCTTTTGATCCCAGCACTCCAGAGACAGAGGCAGGAGGATACCGAGTATGTGCATGCACGCATGCACGCACGCACGCACGCACGGTGGGTAAGAGGAAAGACATGCCTAAGTCCTGCATGATATACCAGGCCGCACAGACATGAGGCTCAGGCTGAGACCCGAGTAGTTTACGGGGCAGAGAGCTCTAGGCACTGAGATCCCATCTACACGGCCAGCTGTGCTTGAGCCAAACCTCTGTCTTCTCATCACTCACCCCGAACAAAGGCAGCACTATCTCCCATGCCTTTCAAGCCCAGAAACAAACTCACCACACATTCTGCCTCTTTGCCAACATAAGAAATTTCCCTAGTCCGTAGCCTTGTAATTTTATAGGCCAGGAATTAAAACTACACACTTCTGAATGTAAAGGCAGGCAACATTATCTATCTCAAATTGTTCGTTGTAGTTTAGTTTACTCTACTTAGTATTAAAAACTCGGGCCCTACTTTCTTTTCTTTTCTTCTTCTTCTTCTTTTTTTTTTTTTTTTTTTTTTTTTTTTTGTTTTTCGACACAGGGTTTCTCTATGTAACAGTCCTGGCTGTCCTGGACTGGCTTTTGTAGACCAGGCTGGCCTCAAAACTCATAGCGGATCCGCCTGCCTCTGCCTCCTGAGTGCTGGAATTACAAGTGTGCGCCACCACGCCCGGCTGGGGGGGGGGGGGCCCTACATTTTGACAATACTATTCAAATACTATTCAAAGTGTTCTCAAAGGAACTTCCAGGACTTTGGACTGGTCAGGCGAGAGAAGCAAACTCAGGCTGGCTTCATGCACTTAATGGGGTCATCCAGCAAACTCAATGTAGCTTCCTAATCCAAAGCAAGATGTGTTAAAAAGCAGGGTGTGTGTGTGGGGGTGGGGGGGGGTTTATGAAGAAACAAGTCAGGGTTGTAATATACACTTTTTATATTTCTTGGACAATTTCACCCAGGTATTTATGTATCTTGGTCACATTCTTATATTCCTCCTTTACCTACGGAAACCCTGCTTCTCCCAGCTAGCCCCTCTTCCTCCTTCATGTCCACAGCGGGAGCACATTTACCGGCACAGTGAGCTTACCAGCCACCACATCACTGAGGAAAATGTCTCCCATGGTGATTGTTTTAGCTGCTTTTCGTGTTATTACAGTGTGTAGATAGGGTATTCTCAAAAGTCTCCAAGCAACAACCAAGCAAAGGATACACTGCATCAAAGAATTAAAAATCTGTTCAAAATAAATTTTAAAAATGCACAGAAAATAAGTAAGGAGCTAGGGAGAGGGACCAGTGGTTTACAGCACGTGCTGCTCAGAGGATCCGGCTTCAGTTCCCAAGTGCTACAATGGGCCTAACAGTAATCTGCAACTGCAACCCCAGCAAACTCAAAGTCTTCTGGCCTCTCTGGCACTAGACACACATGGTGCACAGGCAAAGCAGGCATGCACATTAGATAACAATAAAATATAGCAAAATAAATTCTGTTCAGGCTGAGTATGGTGGCTCACATCTGTAATAAAACACTGAGGAGGTTTAAACTGGAGGGTCCCCCAGAGTCCAGAGTAGTCTGGGGTACATACTGATTTCAAGAACAGCTAATAAGATCCTGTCTATTTACAAAAGTAGATGCCCCAGCCATCATGGCCCTTGCTTGTCATTCTAGCAGCTTAAGAGGTGGAGGCTGGAACTCAAGGTCACCCTCAGCTGTACAGCAAATTTGAGACTAAAATAATCTACATGAGGCCATGTCTTTAAAAGAAAAAACTGAAGTTTGGTGTGGTGGTGCACGCCTGTAATCCCAGCACGTGGAGGGGCAGAGGCAGGTGGATGTTTGTGAGTTCAAGGTTAGCCTGGTCCGCAAAGCAAATCCAGGATGACCAAGGCTACACAGAGAAATCCTATCTTGAAAAACAAACAAACAAACAAAACAAAACAAAAAAAGACTGAAACAAGCAAGCAACTGGGAGGCAGAGGTAAGTTCAGGGACAACCTGGTCTACAGAACAAGTTCTTGGACAGTCAGGGCTACACAGAAAAACCCCATCTTGAAAAAAACAAAACAGACAGACTTGTCTGACCTGCATTTTCACCAGATTTGACCTGGAATTTCAGCCTTAGATGAAAAATAACAAAAATCAAGCCCACTGATGTACTGTATGGTGGATGTGAAAGAACTGTCCATGTCCTCTGTTCAAAGAGCTTTAAACAAAAGTTGGCTTTGTAATTTTTAAAAAACAGTTCACTGTAGATCTCTTGTCTCCACTTCTGGATATTTGAATTCTAAGATAATTTTAAAAGACTAATTATTTATGATGTTTCTGATTGATTTAGGAAGCAGATGTAATTCTGTGGTATGGCAGCAAAACAGCCCTTTCTCAGTCCTTTCACTGTTGTTGCAATACCAGGGCTGTACTCGGGTAATCGTCACAGCCAGGAGTGGTGGCACCTGCCTGGCCCTGCTGGAGTTAACTGAAACAAGGAAGATCGCATGGCCCCAGTTGGTCTGGGCTAGATACAACAAACAAGCAGCAGGCCTATGAGACCTGCAGAGACCCTGTCTCCCCTTAAGGCAACATCTGTGGGTCACTGAAAGAGGACATTATGGAAGCACTGCTTTGAGCAATGTCGTCAAAAAACAAAAAACCAAAAAGGTCACACTGCCCTGAGACCCTGCCAATAAATAAATAAATAAGTATGTTCTACAATAATCTGAAAACTTGTGTAGCAATACAAATCTGAGATCTACAGAATTCATTCTTTCACCAACCTCATCCCAAGAGAGTGCTACACACACACACACACACACACACACACACACACACACACACACACACACTCCCTTACTCACACAGAATAAAGTACAGGGACCTTTCACATTCGATGTATGCAAATACCATAATGTGCCACCAAGGAGAAAATTAAATTCTAATATGCTGACTGAAAGAGACCCACATTATGGGGGAGGGGCTGTAAAATGGTACACAGGAGCTTTTTTTTTTTCATTCACTGAATGAAATGTTCGGATAGCCTCTATATCTATTCAGAGAGTAACATCTTCCTTTAAATTTAGAGCTTCAATCTGCTAGCCATCCAGTACACAAACAAGCTCAGTAGATAGTTACAAGTTCTACCATCTTCCCTCTCCTTGGCATCCGCACCCCCAATCCTGTAGAGAGGCATACGGGAGGTCAGTGTAACTCTGGTCTTAAAGTTATTGGGCTTTTGTGCTAAATGCCCAAGTAAGGAGGATTGCTGCCTGACACTGCATTCTCACTTCAGTGACAGTCGCTGAGTCTACAAGCCTTGCCGCAAGAGCTATGAAGCCATCATCTGGTAAAAGCGACATAACTGAACACACATACCACTTGACACTCTCTACAGCCTTGGGACAGTAAAACTAACCAAATCAAAAGGCAATTTTTGACTATTATTAACTCAAGAATCTGCCAACACAGCATCTCTAGTTAAGTCATTTCCTTTGATCTTGACTCCAAGCAACCAAACTGTCTCAAGTATCTGACACTTTTTAAATGTTTATAGGGACTTGTTTTCAAACTTTCAAGGACACATTACTTGTGAGTTTGGGAGTTAAGTGATTCTACAATTTCTCTCCCCAAATTAAACTTGAACTCTCAATGCACTGCTCCTCAGATACAGAAGGCAGGGTCTAACTCTTACCTTTGGCATCCTGCAAAGGCAAAGGTCCTCTGTGTGTTTTCCCTTGCCCGTTTGCATGGCTGGTTTCTAGGGTAAAGCACTAATGGGGCTAACACATTTTCTAGATTTAAAAGTGGAAAACAGGGAGGGAGAGATGGCTCAACAGTTAAGAGAACCAGCTGCTCTTGCAGAGGACCTGAATTCAATTCCCAGCACACACATGGTAGTTTACAACCATCTATAACTCCAATCCCAGGGGAATCTATGCCCTCTGCCTGCCTCTGAAGGCACTGCACACATGCAAGTAAAACACTCATGAACATAAAATTTAAAGGTGGGAGGGGTAAAAATTGTTAAACGAAAAACATAAAAAGGGAAGCTAATACAGAGAGATGGCTCAGTGGCTAAGAGCACTGTCTGTTCTTCCAGAAGTCTTTAGTTCAATTCCTGGCAACCTCATGGTGGCTCACAACCCTCTATAACAGGACTGATGCCCTCTTCTGGCCTGCAGGTGTACATGCAAGCAGAGGACTCATATACATTAAATAAATAAATCCTTAAAAATAAATAAAGAGGAAAAACTCCATATTCCTAGGCCTCAGCTAACTCCTTGGAATACCAGGCCAGTGGAAAGATCATCTTTATCTTCCCACATAATTTAACCAATTTTCCCTTTCCCTCTCTCCTTCCTTTATCTTCCTTGCTTAGACCTGAAGTAGACTTCATAGATAATCAATACTCCTTGGTTTTTCTATAGCAGCTACAATAGGGAGTGTTGTGTGAGTTCAGCTATCAGGCTCACTTAATTACCCTTCAAAGTTTTAACTAGGAACCTCACAAAACCAACTTAGTACTTTAACAACTTAATGACGGGAGAAATATGGCTGTAAACAGAAAAAAAATATTTTTTTCTCCAACTGAACACTTATAAAAATTTCTGGTCTAATACCAGCAGAAATTCACAAAACCATGACCTATTTTCCAAATTTATGAGGAACAGCAATTGGGAAAACCCATGTCGTCAAGAACTCTCTTTATTCCAACCGAAGACAAAAGGAAGCAGACGCCTCCTCGCTCCTCACCCTTCTCCTAACCATAGTTCCACTTTAATCAGATGAAGTTGGGAGGCTCTTCATGGCTGTTAAGGCCCTGGATATATCATTAGAATCAGTTCCTAACTCATGCCACACAGAATGACACACTGTAATTAAGACAAATGTCACATTAAGACAGTCTTGATTCCCAGAGATTGAAAGTCGTTGAAACAGAATCACAGTGAGAAAAGGAGCATCCTCCAAGGGTCGCCAAGTCGCTTCCTGAACACAGCCACAACTCTCAGGGGTGTTCAGGTGTACACAGACCAGAGGTACCGCTCTCTACAAAGGTAGATGTGGCTTTTGTTGCTGCTGCTGTTTTGTTTTGTTTTTTTGAGACAGTGTTTCTCTGTGTAGCCTTGGCTGTCCTGGATTCTCACTGTAGACCAGGCTGGCCTCTAACTCAGAGATCCTCTTGCCTCAGCCTCCCTGAGTGTTAGGATTAAAGGTGTGTGCCACCACGCCACCTGGTAGATATGTTTTTATTCCAACAATTAAAGAAGTGCTGGGATGGAGGTAGAAAAGGTTCTCCTCCCCCTAGATCTACAAACTGACCTCCACCTCTACTCCCGTAGGCAACTAATACCCTATACTTTTCCCGTTGCAAATGACACTCAAGAAGAGACACAAATTAAAGGTCACAGATCCCTGACAGCATCTCTCTACTTACAGAGTGAAGGGGTGAAGGAGGGTAGGGAACAGGAGGAAACTCATGACTGCACTGGATCTAAAAACATAGATGTATCATTTCAAATATTTTAAATCAGCTGATTCCTTAGCTTGGTTTAATGAACCATCATGCAAGTGTGGTCTAAAAGCTATTTTCTCTATGTAAAAGGTAGCATACACATAAAACCTCCCAGTAGTGGGCTCTTAGGTTTATTTGTGTTTAACTGTCTCCCATTCCCCAGCAGGGCAGCTTTCAAATAAAACAGTGTCTCCTAGCACTGGTATAAACACACTACTACTGCAGTGTCACTGCCTAAAACGGCTTAGAGTTAGTCTGCATACATGCCTTTGTTATGCCACATGAAGTTTTTATGTTGCACCAGCTACTGGGAAGGCTGAAGGAGGGTCTTAAGTTCAATGCCAGCCTAAGCCACTGAGAGACTCTGTTTCAAAAAACAAACAAAGAATAACAAAGAGAGGAGTGAAAACACAGCTGGGTGGTAAAGTGCTTGCCCAGGATAAACAAACTATTTGGTTCATCACACACTAGTCAAACTTACTCTGGTGTTCTGAACATATTTAATCTAGTCAAGAACATATTTAATCTAGTCAACTGGCATCGTTTTGGGTTAACTGGCATTGTTCTGAGGCTCGGCCTAACCACATCTAACAGCTTTAGTATCAACTGAAATATCTCATTCTTGTAGGCAGGCTAGTGGATAACAATGCACTATAATGGGAGAGGCATCAAAGACCTCTAACATACAGCTAATGCAAAACTACAGTTCACATTTAAAAAATTATAAGCATTTTATTAATTCATCCAGGACTATAAATTCTGCATAACTGCCATAAATGCATTTCCAGGTTACAAACTTCAATTTAGAATTTCTTGTTTCCAGGCAGGCAGGCCTGGAAGCACACCTGTCAATCTCAGCCTTGGGAGGATGATATCAGAAGATCAAGGGTTTGAGGCCCTTCTTAGCTACAAAATGACTTTGAGGATCGCTTGGGCTGGATAAGATCTAAAAGAATAAAAAATTAAAAAGTTAGAAATAGAGGGTCTGGAAAGAAGGGAAGAGTGTGGGGAGTAACAAGGAATGAATATCTCATATTTTAAGAGAACAAACATTGGTCAGGCACAGTTGGGATCATGTGTTTAATCCCAGCACTGGGGAAGCAGAGGCAGGTGGATCTCTGTTGAGTTTGAGGCCAGCCTGGTCTACAGAGTGAGTTCCAGGACAGGGAGGGATACACAGAGAAACCCAGTCTTAAAGAAAAAACAAAAGCAAAAATCTTCCCACAAAACCAAATCAATCAAAACAATTTTTTAAAAAGCTTTAACATGTCTTTTCCAAAAGTTTGAATCCTATGGTAACGGGTCATAATGAAGAACTGCCTAAGAGAACTCCCAAAGACTTTTTTAAATGATTTAACTATGTTCAAACAACTCAAAGAAGCCATGTATATACTCCAAGAGAAAAAGAGAGAGATGAGTGAGATAAGGAAGTCAATTGACGATAGGAAAATACAGCTAGACCTGAAGAAAGCCACACTGATTTTAAGCTGAAAATGAAAAACAGTAAGCTAAATAAAAACCTTCAGTGGAAAGATTCAACAAAATGGATGGTGTGGAAAACAGAGTTGGGGCTAGAAAACAAAGTACATCACTCAATAAAAGTCACTAAGAAATGTTCAAAAAATGCTTTAAGATATGGAGAGAACAGGAAAAAGCTTTGGTATACCACAAAAACAGTCCCCATAAAATAATAGAAGAAAAAATCCCAACTCTAGAGAAAGAGACGCTTATTCAGGTACAAGAGACTTATAGAACACCAGTGAACAGGACCAGAAAAGAAACTCCCCAGGCATAAGTGAAACTACAAGCACAGAATGAAGGAAGGGGAGTGAACCGCTGCAGGAGAGAAAGAAAGGTCAAGTCACATTTGAATGCTGGCCCATCAGGGCAACACCTGGTGATCAAGACAAGAGTCAGTGAACGGATGCTGCTTACTGGCTTGCTCAGTTTGCTGTCAACACAACCCAGGACCATGTGCCTGCCCAAGGCACATCAACCATTGAACAACCATTGAACAAGAAAATGCCCCCAAATTTGGGAGGCATTTTCTCAATTGAGGTTCCTTCTTCCCAGATGACCCCAGTTTGTATCATGTTGACAAAAACGTAACCAGCACAAAACCCTTTTTTAACTCCCCTTTCATCAGGGTACTTTCACAGCAACAGAAAAGTAGTAACCAACATGAATACATATTCTCTGCAGCTTCCTCCAAAATCAGTCACATATTAGGACACAAAGCACCTCTGAAACATAGGAAAACTGAAAGTAACATCCTGTAGTCAGTCTACCGGACCACAATGGAATCAACAACAAAGGCAACTGCAGAAACTATACACTTGTGGGACTAAACAGCACCTCTTAATGACAACTGGGTCAGGAAGAAATCAAGGAGGAAATCTTACAACTCGTGGAACCGAATGAAAATGGAAGCACTTCCTTCCACACTCTATGATGCACAATGTGGGCAGCCCTAAGGGGAAAGTTTGCAATTTTAAATGACTATATAAAAAAAATAAAGAGATCTCATGTTAATTACCTGACACACTTGAAAAACAACACAGGCTGAAATTAATGAAATGGAAACTAAGGATCAGTACAAAGAATCAATAAAATGAACTGGATCTTTTAAAATGTTAAGAAGATTGACCAATCTTCAGCCCAACTAGCCAAAATTCAAAATGAGCAAAATTAATATAATTACAGGTGAAAAGGGACACACTGTAAGAGATACTGAGGAAGTTCAGAGATTCCTAAGGACAAACTTAAAATTTACATTACACTAAATTTACATTAAAAAAAAAAAAAGGATGAATTTCTAGATGCTTAAACCACAGTTAATCCATGACGAATAATTTAAACAGACTGGAAACAATGAAATAGAAACAGACTCCCACTGTCACAGAGTCCTAGGATTAACAGGAAAATGGCCACTCTACACAGAGCAATCCACTGATTCAACACAATCACCATCAAAATTTCAAAATAAAAAAAGAAAAATAATCTCAAAGCTCATATAGAAACACAAAGGACCCAAGATAGCCAAAATAATCCTCAATAATAACAAATACTGAAGGTTTCACTACCACCAATTTTAAGTCCTAATACAGAGCTAAAGTAATAAACAGCGTGGGACTGACATAAAGACAGACATACTGGCCAGAACAGAGTGATCCTACTGCCAGATGATTTCAAACAAAAAGGTCAAAAATACACATTGAGACAGTATCTTCAACAAATGGTGCTGGCCAAAGTGGACTCCTAAATATAGAAGAATGAAACCAGATCCTCACCCCTTAGCCCACACAAAACTCAACACCCAATGATCAAGGACCTCAAAATAAGACCAGATACCTCAAACGGACTAGAGAGGTTTCATTGTATAGGTCCAGGAAAGGACTGTAGGCACTGAGATCAACAATTAATACACAGAATGGCATGAACTAAAAAAGATTCTGTGCAGCAAAGGACACCGTTATTCCACAAGAGGCAACCTAGGGAAAGGGAGTAAAAAAATGTAACAGCTACTAAGCTGACATAGGGTTACTATTTAGAATATACAAAGAACTGAAAAATAAATAAAACAACAAAAACCCAAGCAAATAACACCCCCCCCCAATAAGCCTTAAACACAAAAACAAAACAACAATTAAAAATTGGAGGATGGAACTAAATTAAGAGTTCTCAAAACAATACAGATGGCTGAAATTTAGTGTTAAAAATGTGTGACATCCTTAGCCATCAGAGAATGCAAATTAAAACTACTTTGAGATTTTATCTTGCTCCAATCACAATGACCAAAATTTTTTTTTAATTATAGATTTTAGCATGTATATTGACAAGAGTGCAAACTGCAGCGTGTAGCTGTAATCCTGACACTTGGGAGGGAGAAGCAAGTGAAGTTTTATGAGTTGGAAGCCAACCTGCTCTATCTACACAGGCAGTTCCAGGCCAGCCTGGTCTACATAGTCAGTTCCAGGTCAGCCTGGGATATATAGTGAGACACTGTCTTAACAAAAAGAAAAACTGGAACATCCACTATGGCAACGAGTGTTGTGTTTCCTCAAAAAGCTGGAAACAGCCCTACCGTATCACCTAGCTAGCCTGTTTTAGGCATATTTTAGGTAGTCTGTACCGTCCATGCTCACTGCTACTATTCACAATGCATGGGATACAAAACAGCCTTCATACCCATCACTGATGAAATAACAATCATCCACGAAGAGAAATTAAATGATGAAATTCACAGGTAAATGAATGGACCTGGAAACTGTCATGCTGAGTGAGGTAACAGAAAGAAAGACAAACACTGAACGTTCCCTTTCAGATGTGCCGGCTGGCGGCTAGCTGTGAATCTTTACATGTGTGTGTTTAAACAGGAAATTAGCAAGGGGCCGCAGAGGGTTTGGACTTCAAGAGAAGGGAATAGAATTTTGATGTATGAAGGCACAAAAGTAACAGGAGGAATAAATGTGGTGGGGGTGGGAGGAGCATGGGGACGGGTGACAACACTAAAGACACTTGAAAAAGCAGTATAGACACCTACTACTGTAGATGTTTCTTAAAATATACACATATACAAGGTGTTTAAATGATATTATCCTGTACCAGTGGAAGGTGGCACAATGCCTTTCCTAGGTGCCATAGGCTATCAAATAAGAAACTAGTGCCAGGTACAGACTACTTCATTTCAAACCGTTGCTTATCAGGGTCCCATAAATGCCCCTCCCCCTAAAAACAAGTGCATACCTATTGCCATTGCGTTTAATTACCATCCAAAACTTGACAGTAGGACTCTATTGCTAAGGATAGCTCAGTCATAACTCAGAAATCAAGTTGGACACTTCATTCCTACTAGTTAGCCTTCATAGTGCTAGAAGTTTCTATGCATATTAGGAGAGAAAAGTCATGCACATTCATGCCTGGCTATAAATCCTGAAAGCTAAAACAATGACTAGCCTGACAAAATCATGCCCACTGGTGCAGCAGCCGCATGAACAGTATGGGAGTAACCAACCACTTTCTCACTGGATTTAAATCCTGCTTCTCAAAATGGAACTCAAGCATGTTACTGTTTACTGGGCCAAACCCCATAGCTGCCTAGGTCATAGTCTCTAAGGAAGAATCTAGAATTATTATCATCATGCAAAATGAACATACTAAAAACGGTCCCCTAAGTTATCTTAATAGATTAGCTCATCTCTCAACACTCCTCACAGTAGCTTCTCTTGCAGCAGATTGCAAAGACCCACAGCGAGTCAACATGCAGAGAGTAAGACACTCTGGAAGGCTCAGCTCTCCTTGCAGCATCCGTCTACAGCTCACCACCACCACCACACGCAAGACTCAGGAAGCTTCTTAGAAGAGGGAGCAGAAAGACTTTAATAGCCACAGTTGTAGTCATCTACAGCAAAACGCTATTTGCTGGGCGTGACAGAGCCACTGTATACATGAACTCATAGTGACTACGACTACACGTCTAAGACCAACACAAGATCAGCCACCCAAAATCCCAACACAGCTGTGGGAGGGGCTCACCAAGTTCCACTCTTAACTGAGGAGCTATTGACAGCTCATGCTACTGGGGGAAGGAGAGTCAGTTTTCCTCAGGGATGAGGTCTTAAGAAGCTACCAATGCTCCAATAAATAGTCCTACACCCATGCACATACTGAAAGCATTAAGTACACTCAATGCCTTTAAAACCACAGCACATGAAGCTAGGAGGGAAAAAGTGTTGGGGGAAATTGGGAAGAAGCTGGAAGAGAGGGAACGGAAGGTGGATATCAAAATATGCATGTATGAATAATCCTTAAGCAATAAAAAGAAAAACACCAAACATGCAAGGTCCTTCCTGCTGAGAAAAAGTTCACAGGCCAATAACAATAACGTTCTTATGTTTTTCATGTTTGGTGTCTATTTTCTGTTCTGGGGACGGGTGAGGGGTGGGGCTTGCTGTGAGGCTTGTTTCAAATTCACAATCCTCTTGCTTTGGTATCCTAAGTGGGGCTACGTACATGACTCAAATTTCTAAAATGTTTTACATGTAACCAGACAGACAGAGAGACAGACAGACAGACACACACACACACACACACACTTTGCTTCATAACTATACTATCTCTTTTCATTCTTCATCTTCTTGTCTCTTAGTAGGTAGTATATTGCAGTTCTGAGGGCTTTGTCTGAATATAAAAAATGGTTTTAGGTTTTAAGGTAGATTCAGTGACGAGAAAGAGAAAAGGCACCAGATGCTAGGAATAGGGGTTGGAAAGGGAGCTTGAACTTAAGAGCACTTACTGCTCTTTTAGAGGGCCCAGGTCTAGTTCCAGGGGCTCCGAAAGCTGTTGTGGGCTCCATGCCTGCCTACACACAGGCGATAACACTTACAATAAAATAGGATATTTTAAAAATAATAAGTCAGAAGTAAGAAACGCCCCATAGTCATGCAATCTGCCTCAGAAGGGCTCTTGTAAGTCAGCAGTGAGTGCACACAGCACAGCAGCCAGGCAGCCCCTAGTCCTGCTGCTGCTCATCCATACATTAAAGGACTTACGTGCAGGCTAAAGATAATTGAAACATACTAAGGTATTACTGATAAAAAAGAAACTTCACCCCAAATTAATAAGTAGGTACTTCATTAAAAAACGACGACAAACTAAAAGCTTCTTTAATTAATCTTAAATGTTACAACCAAGTTTGCTGTTGTTGAAGCAGGGTCTCCTATGCCCCAGGGTGGATCCACGGCCAAGACCGCCCTTGAGCTTACCCTCCTGCCTCCTCTTCCCACCTGTTCCAATCACCAGCATGCACATGGAATACAAGCAAGGACCACCCTGCCTGCTAGGCAAGCGGACTACCCACTACTATATCCCCAGCCCTAGAGCATTCTAAGTATTCTATCAAAACAATAAACAAGAGCCAACTCAAAGCCCGCAGCAAAAAAAGAAAAAAGAAAAAAGGCCACTCACAACTTTAGAAAGTGTTCTGTGTGAGAAAACAGGTCATGGAGAAGAGTTTCATTATTTACAAATACTATGGCGTTTAAAAGATCCCAGGTTTTCCAAGGCTTTAGGTCTTACTCTGTCTTACTTATGACTGTTCTAACCAACATCAAAATTACAGATAACCGGCTCAGTCAGTAAGTGCTTGTCCTCGCAGGCCTGAAGCCTAGGTTCTGATTTCATGCACCAATATAAAAGCCTGTAATGCAGTACTGGCAGGCGGAGTCCCTGCAGCTCATTTCAAGCCAGTCTGGCCAAGCTTGTGTCACAGTAAGAGACCCAGAGACAGAGGAAGATGTCCCACTAGACTCCCAACACAAACACATGCATACCAGTTAGCCAGTGTGTGCTCGCATACACAGTATCAATATAAGACAGATGTTACTTACATACCAGGCCCACAAACAGGAAAGGTATATATGCTCAACACTGAACTAAACATTTAAAAGGTTTGTTTTTCCTTTCATTTTCTTGTCTTGTCTTTTTCCCCCCTTGACTCAATATCTCATGTAAGCCAACGTGGCCCAGGACAGAGTCATTATGTAGAGGGAGTGACCTTCAACTTGGCATCCTCTTGCCTCCAATTCCTGGGTGCCATAATATCAGCGTGTATCACTATGCCCAGTTTAAAAGTTTTATTCTTCATACATTTGACCTGTGTACAGAATATGTATCATTTCCCTGTCCATCTCAGTATTATAGACAAGTGCTACAACTGATGGCATGTATCGCCACACCCTGTTTATACAGGGTTAGTGGGTGAGCCCTGCACGCTGGGAAGCCATTCTACCACTGAACTACATGCCATCTTCTAAAAATAAATTTTGGACACAAACAGCTTTCCAGTTGTTACGTCCTTTGCAAAACACTTCCAAAATGCTCAGGCCAGCCCCGGGAAGCGAATCATGAAACACATTTTAATTAATGATTGACCCAGTTTAATTAATACTTCTCAATAGCTGATCACAGGAAATATCCTATCTCAAAGTTGCCTGTCCTTAATACTAAAACAGTTAACCTCAGCTGATTAGCAGTTTGGAATCAGACTTTAAGTGTAAGTCATACAGTTTCTTTTGTGAATTTTCAGATCGGAGAGTGAAACTTGGGTTTTAACGAGTATCAAAACTCGTTCTTTTGAAAACTTTAACCAGAAGAGGAGTTATGAGTTACAGCCGTTCAGGTTTCTTCTTAAAATACCCCTTTACTCAAACTGAAAATGCATTTGCTATGGTTTAACTTACATTGTCGGGCTTCTTACAGTCAAGCATGTACTCCTTTGAAAAGACCGTGACCTGTTCCCCCTCCAAAACTTACTAGCTGCTCAAATCAAGTCACCTCTGAGAGCCTGTACTTAACAGGTTTCTTAGTTCCAATGAGAAAAAAAAAATGTTTTTAAATACAAAAACAATTACACTTACATTATTAAGAAATCCAAAGAGCCAGGGCACAATGGCACATGCCTGTAATCCCAGCACTCTGGGAGGGAAACATAGGTGGATGGCTGTGGGTTTGAGGCCAGCCTGGTCTACAAAGCTAGTCCAGACAGCCAGAGCTACACAGAGAAACCCTACCTCTAAAAATAAACCAAACCAAACAACAAAAAGAAATTAGAAGAATGAAATAAGATAACTAAAAAAATGTGACACGAGAACCAATTTTTCTAAGAACTGATTTTTAAAATCAAATTACAGCTCTAGTTGAGTATCCTCACAACGCCATGTGAAAGGCAAGACCAAAAGCACCCCCAAACATCGCGCGGGTACCATCAAAGCAAGGCACTCCCCACAAACTCATGTAGGTTGCATCCCTTTCCAAGAACACAAAAGAGCGGTGTTGAGTACACACTGTGCTTTGGGTGCCCTAAGAGTTTTAGGGTCTTGTTTTGTTTTTAATAGCAAATGCTTTATGTAACAGATGAAATTCCACAGATGAGTAAAGCACTCAAGAACTTACAGTCAAGTGTTAGGTAAAATTGGATTTTAAAGACAATCACTATTTTGCAAACTAGACTATGAGACACAGGTATTTTACTTTTTTGGAGCACTTGGTAATATTGCACACGTAAGGGTTAAGGTCTCGTGGACATCTTTAAAACACACTGTGGCAAAAAATAAAGCAACCCCTGGCTACTTCTCCAAGAATTTTCCTACGGTGTGAGTAAGTTGACCTTTAGGTACTTTAACCGCGGGGATGACAGAGTACGCGAAACCACCTTGCGGTAACAATCACGAAGGAGACTGATCTCTGCTCTGCTGTACAGCCAAGACCAGGAGGGAGAAAGCTATGAAAGGCAATAAACTGGAAAATCTTAACATCTGCGCTCCACCTGTGAGGCTGAAAAACTGTCAGCCAGGGGTGGCCGCACCTCTAGAGGGTCCCCTGTGTGATACTACAATTCTCTCCTCAAAAAGGTCCCAGGCTTTATTCCACCTCCCTCCCCAGGGGTAGGGCTGTTTAAGTCCACACTGAGTCACCTTGGTCTCTCCTGCCACCTTCAGAAGGGTAAACAAGGGCCCTAAACACCTAATGTACAAATCTGCAATCCTCCTTCGATGCAGGAGGTCTCTGGCAATTCCCTACGTGAATGTCCCACTTAAGACGTCCATCAAATACTCACGCAAAAGCTCCCAGCCTCGCCCCGTGGGCAGCTCCACGCTTTACGGTAAGAGAAACCACTCACCAACACTCACATAACCAATCTGCTCACAGGTAGCAGCTTCTGGTCTTTCTTAAAAGCATCCCTCCCCAGGCATGCCCAACTGTGGAAGCCCTTCCCCCGAGAGCACAGTGTGGCCTCTCAGGCTGGAGGCACTGGCCCTTTAAAGGCTCTAGCTTCCTGTACACGCGGTCCCTCCCTCTTCACCCGCTCCCGCCCCGGCCAAGGGTCACACTTGAACTTTAGGTTGCCCAGAGCCTAAAAGCTTTGGCGGCCCACTTGCACGCATCGGAAATCCTAACCCAGTGAGTGGGAACGCTCCACGACCTACTCAGGCCACTTTGGATAAAGCGAAATTTGCTCCAGCCTGGAGAACCTTCGGCTACAGCGGGCCCGCACCAAACTCAGCCAGCTGCGCGTTTAGCCATCCCATCAACAGCATGAGCCCCGCGTGTGCTTGTGTGTATGCTAGCGTGGGTGGTCCAGTGCTCTGTCAGGCCCCGGTTGGTGGGTCCGGGGAAACCTTGGCGACCAAAGCCCGAGAGAGTGAGTGTGCGTGTGGGAGGTGATCAGCCGCCCGACCCCTCGCAGGTCCGGGATGTCGAAGTGAACCCCTCGCTCCAAAACTTTCACGCCTGCTCTGGCATTTCACTTAGTTGCCAAACAAGCCCTTTCCGGGTCCCTGTAGAACTCCCTCGCGTGCATCTGGTCCAAAGCTCCAGGTCTCAGGGAAGCCTGCCACACCTGCCATTTCTCGCCGGCTCTCCCCGCGCGCGCCCTGCATTTCCGGGCCCCCGCGCACCCACACTAGCGACCCCTCCGCCTGCCCCAGCACGTTCCCCAGGACCGCCCCGAGGCCGTTCACCTTCCAGCCGGCCGAGCTGTTGCTGTCGCCCTTATCCTTGAAGTAGGGCACGCTCTTCACCATCCACTCGTAGATCTGCGACAGGGTGAGCCGCTTCTCTGCCGAGCTCTCGATGGCCTTGGTGATGAGGTCGGCGTACGACAGGTTGCCCCACGCGTTGCGGCGCGACGAACTGCTCTTGCGCGGCTGTCCCGCGAGTGGCCCACCGGCGGCGGGGGGCACCGGTGGGGGCTGAGACAGTGGCCCGGTCGGCGGAGGTTGTGGCGGCGCCGGGTGGACGCAGCCCGCCTCGGGGGCCTGGAAGTCCCCGCACAAACCCCTGCTGGCGACAGCTGCGGCCGCCACGGCCACGCAGCCTGGCGCCCGCGCGAAGTCCTCACTCTCCTCCAGCAGGCTCAGGTTGCTCATGAAGTCGGTACTGACAGCGGACGCCGAGGCCAGGTTCGCCGCGGCGTCGGGGTTGGCGGCCGTGCCGCCCGACGGCGCCGGGCTGGAGGTGGTCGAGTTGGACTGGTTAAACTCCGGCCTGGGCAGCGGCCAGGTGCACGAGCGCTGCCGAGGCAGCGGCTCGAAGTCCGGGTCGGTCTCCACCACCTGGGGCGCTTCGGCCATGGTGACCCCGGCCCCTCCCCCACCAGCAGAGAGTACCAGGAGACGCGGCCACCGGGGGCGCGGAGCGGGCGACCGGAGGAGAGTCGCTCCGAGATTGGGGGCCGCGGAGAGCGGACGCACGCCGGAGCGAGGCGCGGCGCAGCGGACGGGCGCGCCCAGAACTTAACTTCGCTGGGCCACCGGTGTCCAGGGTCCTCCGAGTTCGTGGCTTGGACCGGGCACGGGCCAGGCCGCGGGGCCCGGCAGCTCGGGCGCCACGTTACCACTGACAGGGCCGCGGACGCTAAGGGCAGACGGGCGGACGCCGCGGGCCGCTCGATCTCTCTCTCCTCGCGGCCGCGCGACAGCGGCGCTGCTGCCTGTTGAATGTGGCGGCGGCGGGGACTGCAGCGACTCCGCAGCCTCCCGTCTTACGGGCTCTGCAGCGGCTCCCCGCCCGCGGCGGCGCGCGCGCCGGCCCGCCCCTGACGGACAGTCTGCGCGACCAATAGGCGCGCCACGTCTCCGCCTCGGCAGCCAATGAGCGCGGGCCTGGGCGGGCGCTACTTTCCCCTCGGGAGGCGGCCGTAGGTTGGTGGGGGGTAGTGGGGTGTTTTTCTTTCTCACACACTTTTTTTTTCCCTCCCCCGATCTCCGTTATTATTTTCTGTAATTCTCAAGTGTTCCTGAGTCTCTCGCGTCTCAGTGTTCGGATTGCTAGGAGGCAAACCAGCGTGGAGGCGGCGACCATACTTTTGTTTACTACAGAGTGCAATCGAGTACTCCGCGCGGAGCCCAGACCCAGACTCGGGGCGGGGGGTGGCGCGGGGCTGCTGCGCGCTCCCGGACGCGACGTGGGCGGCGGGGCGCCTCGTGGATTCCACTCATCCCGCTCCGCCCACGCGTCCTCGCGGAGCTCTCGGGAAGTCCGTGGGGTTTGTTTCGGAGGATTGTTTTCTTAAGCTGGCATCTGTCCGGGGCGCCCCAGGCGCGCTGACCCTACAGGGAAGACCATTGGCTCGGCGACTCCCGGTCTCCCTTCCCACCCTACCTATGCACACCTGTAAGCCGAGTCCCCGGCCTCCAGTCATCTTGAACCCAAAAGAGGGGCGGCTCAGGGTGAAGACTAGACCGTTGCACAAGCACACAGATCCCGTAGCGTCTCAGATCTGGTCTTCTGTGGGAACCGCTTTCTTGCGACGAGAATCTCACTTTTCCCTGAGGACCGCAGTGGTGGCCAAAGGGTCAGAGGAGAGCGTTTAGTGACAACCTTGTTACTTTATTAACCCCAATTAAGTTTAGCTGATTGCTTTTTTTTTTTTTAATTTTTATTTTATTTTAGAATGGAGGCGATGAGGTGTTGAAGTCGCAAAAGGAGATAAGCCCCAAGTGTTAGGGCACAGCCCCTCCCCCCAGAGTCCTTTAAACTGCCTGCGTGTGCGCCCCTAGCCTATTCCCACCTGCTCTTCACTTCTCCCAACGTGAGCTCCCAGATCTGGGTATCTAATATAGATTCAGCACAGCCATAGAAAGACAACGATCCTTTTTGCTTTACGGAGCAGAAACAAATGCTTCCCTGCCTGATTTTCTGATTTGCTTTCTCTTTTAAAAAGAAATGTGGGTGGCATTTTCTTTTAATGACTAGGATGCCTTAGAATTCAGGATGCGTATTACGGTTTTAATTTTTTTTTTTAACAGCCCCTGTTTCCTTGTTGCTATTGTATGTCACTCTTCTTTCTTACATGGGATTCTTCTATGTAAAAAGGAAACATCTGAAGAAAACCAGGCTTCTTAGGAAGGTTTGTTCCTTCCCCCTTAGTCTCTAGCATCTCTCTAATCCAGGCCCCTATTCATAATCCTTTTATCGAACACAGCTTCCTACTGATTTGAAAGTAGATATGAGAGGAGATCCTGAACCAGGGGTGCCGCGGGCAGAGGTTGGTCCCTTCAGCTTGACTACAAAATTTGCCTGGTGAGATCTTATTTGACAGCAGCTATGAGACTGGAGTTTAAACGGACCACAAAGAAAAACCCTTTCCTACTCCTCCCCTCTATAATCACACTCTGCCGAGGTGGGCCCGCATTCAGACAGCCGCCCCCTGTAGATAGGCGGGGAGCTAGAGGATCGTCCTTGGCAGTGAAATCCAGCTGTGAATTTGGCCTTAACCTCATTTCTGTTCCGGTTTCTCAGATGAGAGCACTTGGTTAAGGGAGTTTTCCTAAAGCTTTCTCCAAATCTTCACATTCTCCAAGGTCACTGTCCCCAATTGTTTCTTCAAATGTCATCGTAGGAGCTGGTCGTACAGCACAGGCTTGGCCTGTGTGAGGCCCTGAGCTCAATACCGAAGACCAAAAAGGAAAGGAGCCAGAAAACCTGTACACCTAATATGAAGGTTTGGGGGAAAATGCATCTTAAAAGGCTGATATAAGCCGGGCGTGGTGGCACACGCCTTTAATCCCAGCACTCGGGAGGCAGAGGCAGGCGGATCGCTGTGAGTTCAAGACCAGCCTGGTCTACAAAGTGAGTCCAGGATGGCCAAGGCTACACAGAGAAACCCTGTCTCAAAAACAAAAACAAAAAACAAACAAACAAACAAAAAAACCAAAAGGCTGATATAGGTGATTGTTCATGGTTGTGTCAAAAAATCAGGTTACTGAAGCACAGGGCATTGCTGAACGTCTCACTTGTTTCCTGCCTTTGCCTGGTACAAACTGTTCTGTAAAGAACAACCTCGTGTCATTGTCATTTCACATCCTCACAAGTATGGAGAGTGTGCAAAAATAGGAGTCACTGAGAGAGCAGGCATGCGCTTTGGGAATTTTAAAAGAAACAGTCAAACTGCCCTTGATAAAAGTTATTTCAGGAAGGTGAAAGAGGGAGGAACGGGAGGATACCAGTGATGGGATAACAATTGAGATGTAATCTGAATAAATTAATAAAAAACATTTTTTAAAAAAGGTTATTTC